>NC_053146.1:53437617-54079192 GCF_016808335.1 Panicum virgatum
TGGAGCGACGACCTGGCGTGCCACGTGAGCAAATGTGATAAATCTAGATCGATTCTCTCTCTCTTATGCTAAATCTGTAGTGACCATTCATTATAATGGTAAAAAGTTAAATACCCCCTACTCCACCCGCCGGCCGCTGCGCGGAAGAGAGATGAGACCGAAGGGGAACATAGAGAGAAAAGAGAGAGGGGGTAATGCTAACAAGTGGGCCTTAGCTCCACATGGCATCCACATCGGCAAACCGCCTAGCAAAACCACCTAATGGCCAAACAGGAATAGTTTTGATATTTGAATGGTCAAAGATACCCAATTTTGATGTTCGATGGTAAAAACCAAACTGAGCCTAAAGTTCAATGGTCAAAAATGAACTTTTTCCATGAATAAACCCTTCATTTCAAATAATATAAACCTGGCAAAGTTGTGATCACCTAAGCACATTTTGACGAGGTCAAACATTTGAGGAAACATGTAAGTTGCAACTGTCAGAATCCTGCAGTAATCCGTACAAGTCACATATTTTAGACAGAAGGGGCAACCATAGCGCTACTGATTACTTAGATACTAGCAAACTTCGACATCCGATTGATAATCCTCCCAATAACAAGGTACATCATATCTATCCACATTAAGTGCACCATGATACTAATACACCATTAAGTGCACCATGATCACATGAGAGTCCTTCCACTACGCACATCGTACAAATCCGCCTCAGGTTCACAATGATCACATGAGAGTCCTTCCACTTCGCACATCATACAAATCCGCCTCAAGTTCACCATGATGCCAATATGCTTTAGGCACTGGCCACCTGTCATCCAAGATATATTTTATCCAATGTAAGGTTATAGGTTGTTGAAAATATTTTTGAAGTCACAAACAAGTGAAAACGAGAAAATAGAACAAATATTACCTGTTTTTCTCCTCCCCTCTAATGAAATCAAGTCGCAAAAGGATTATTTGAGCTGTCATCCAACATATTTTTTAATCACAAGTTCACAGGCTGTAACACATACCCACTTACCCAGTAACTGAGACATAACAAGAAAACAAGTACCTCTCCGATGGTAAACTGAAATTATTCGCTCCATTTAAAGCATTGATAACCTCGTGCCTTGGAAGGAAAGGAGTTACATCACTTCCATCATAAAAGTTCATGCCAACAAAACTCCCACCAAAATCAATAAGAGGGCCGCCAATCCCAGCCTAGTAACAAAAAAAGGCAAATGTTATTGGATAACTTCAGTGGATGAATTGTGATTAAAGATAACTCAGATTCTAATGCAATTATTTAATACAGGTTGCCATATAAAAAAACAGTAAGAGAAATCCAACACACTACCTTCTTACTTTTACAAGTGGAACAGCGTAGCTCCTTGCAATTGAGTACGCCCTTCTTACTACTTTCGACTTTACCCTTGTTATTACTTTTGACTTTACCCATTATGGCCATCAAAAGTCCATGTATAGTGTCACGCCCTATAGCTACTACCTGTTTAGCTGACACTTCATTTCCATTAAAAATGTCTTCTGGTCGAATAGCATTGAAACCTTTCTTGACACTGACAATAGCAATATTATAGTGTAAATTATACAATTCCAATGTCCCATCACACAACGTTGATTCGGTGGGAGAAACACCTCGATCTGCAGTGATTAAGAGAGATCAGCTAACCACCATATATAACTTAAAAGGCCAAGAGTGATAGGAGCACCAACCCTCAAGTTTCCATCAACTTCATCTTCATTAGCACGACTTCTAACTAAATTGGCAGAAGTCAAGACAACAGTGCGTGTGGTTCTGCTTCCAAGCCACTTTATAAGCAACCCTGTGCAAGCAAAGGACCTCGAACAATCGCTGTAGAAAGAAGCGAGACAACCCTACGGGATATATTTGTCACAACTTCCTTTTGAAGTTGATCCCAGACACGCTTGAAATAATCATTGGGTGGAGCACCAAAAGGATACCCTTTCCAAGCACGTAATTCACCAAAACGGTCTTCAAATCGATTATGCAACCGACCATTGACTGGTTAAAAACCAAGATCAGAAGTTAATTATAAAGAAGAGAACAAGGGACATCAGAAATATAAAACCAAAGAACTTACCATTCAAGCACAAGTGGTGGTGGCATTGGATAGCCTAAGGATCTTATCCGGTAACTAGTTTTCATGAATCCTGATGCAACAAGGAGATTAATGAGTACTCTGAATGACAACACATAATATTCTGCAGACAATGATCAATTGGTAACATTTACAGTGATGGCTTGAAAGATTATTCACACCTGGAGGGACCACACTTGATACACCTTCAGGCAACAAAAAATCCCAGAGGCGGGTTTTCTTAGGACTGCGATAGAAAATGTTAAGGGTCATTCTCATAAATATAACAGTGAAACTAAAGGAATCAAGGTACAAGGGGACAAAGGCAATCAGACTCGTACGTATTCAGCTAAAGACATGACAGGAGTAAGCAGATTCATAAGCAACAAATTTGTATTGTCCATATCATCTGAATGAATTGTTTTTGCTCTTTCTAATTTAGACACACTAGCTTCAAATTAAGCATGGGTGCTAATTTAACAATAGGAGACAGCACTGGTGCAGGTCTGCACCAGGTCGGTAAGAAGAATCAATTTGTTTCCAGCCCACAAATTACAGCGTGAAAGGCTCCGATGCAACACCAGAAAAAGGGTAACAAATATAATTAAGTGGGGGAAGATATAGCTCACAGATACTGGAACTGCCAAAGACATACTTGAGTATCTGAAACAACTCCAAGCGTTCATAAAGTGATTTCAGCGTTAGGAACTTGGCACGTTTCCTATTCTCAAAACCATCATGACAAAGATCAACGATCATCCCATGAAAACCTGTCGTCTTTTCCTACAAGTGGCCCTCCAAGTGCAGCCTAGAACAAAGAAAAGTGGCATGGTTTATGAAGGGAAAATGCATTTTACTTGTGTATGAATGACACATTAGACCAAAGGTATAATTCATAAAGCAAATATTAGTTTAAAGTTTTCCATCATGCCAAAAAGTAAAAATAAATTAACAACAAACCTCTGTGAAATCTTCACTATCAGAAAGGAAGATGTTGGGAGATTCGTTAGACAGAGATCCATGCATGGCCATAAAACTGCCTGAATTGAAGGCACGTCCAGCAGCTAGTACATGACCATCAGGGCAGTCAGGTGATGCCTGAAGATCGAGATGTACAGGACGGACATTTAGGCGGTTAATGGATGTAACAATAGCAATATCTTTATCATATAGTCCCAAGAGCCCATCAGTAGTTGTGTTATCAGGAAGCCGCGCTTTAACCTAGTGACAAAAGCAGTAGATCAGCACAGAATGGCCACGGTTAGCTTGATTAAACAAATCAAAATGGAAGACAATGATCAGCAGCACCAACCCTCAATTTATCATCTCTATTTCTTTTGTTATTGAATTCTCGAACCAAACATGCCGAAGTAACAAATCTTGTTAGGCGTAGTATAGCTCTCCCATGTGGTAGAGCTATGCCAGAGCATGCAAACAACTTGTTTTCTTCTGCACAAAATCATGATTTAAATCATTAACAAGTGGAAGCAAAATACCAAAATACAAATTAGGAAAAATCATAGCATACCAGCACTGTCACCATCAAACAAAGCAAGTGAAACAACACTGGATCGACAAAGTTCTTGGCCATGTGCAGCTTCATCACCAAATGGTTTCTCTTTAAAGGAATTTTTTGGAACTTCCCGATCGGGAAACCCGCCGCATTGTTCCTCCTCAATTGCACGTCGTTTCTTATGAAAATCAGCCAATGCTGCCTGACTCGCTTGAACTAGTTAATAGATATGGTACAGTAAAAGTGTTAGTGTTCTATTAGAGCAACATGTGCACAGAAAAGGAAGAAGCAGCAAATTCAAAAGCAATTACTCACATTTCCACATTTCTCTTAAGCTGCGGCTCGTGCCTTTTGGAAATGAGCGTTTTGGGCCATCACTCCCACTTGAAAGCTGGAGTTTGCTCCTACTTGTAGTTCTCTGTTCCCTAGTTCTTAAGGCCCCCCCCCCCCCCCTTTTCTTATGGTCCTTAGCAGTCCTGAAGCAGCCAGTAAATGCAAATGTTTGGTAGATCTACTTAGGCATCGTTGTAACATTGATCATAAATAATGCCCCCAACATCAATTGGAAACATTTGCTAACTTTTATTTCTTAGACTCATGATATTAAACAGTGTAATTTGACAGGGAAAATATAGAGAATCTCATGGCACTAGACTCATGACAAGGCGGAGGAGCAATGCGGGAGAGAGGAGAGAGGGAACGGATAGGATAGGAGAAAAAGGAAGAAAATAAAAAAATGTAGCCTATGAGAGATGGGTTCTACTATTATTATGAAAGTAGGGATTATTGTTGGAGTTAGAAGCAAAATTGAAAGTCTCAGAAAGTTGGGAGAACCCCTACTCAAGAAAGTAGGAGCCTTGTGAAAGATCGGATCGTGTGCTCTAGCCTAAGAGGAGGAGGGGGTGAATTAGGCAAGTTAAAACCATAACCTATGGCTCCAACTAAATTGCATAATATTAAACTAAAACATGCTATCTATATGTGCAACTACGGTTCTTCTAGTGTGAAACTCCTATCCCAAGAGAGTTTAGCAACATATAGTCTTTCATAACAAGAAACTACTCTACGAAAGTAAAGACACACAAGAATTGCTGGTATGAAATGTGAAAACGTAAAGAGCGGGATAGGAGGAAATAAACTCTCGACGCGGGTGTTTATCCCGTGGTTCGGTTAGCCACAAAGGCACACCTACATCCATGTTGTTGAAGCACTCACTAAGAGTATCGCTTCCCGGCAATCAAGTCTCTTCCATGGACTCAACCACAATCACCTTGATCCCGTTTTCCACTAAGGAGCTTGTCCACGAAGGAAGAGGGTCTCCACGTCCCCCGTAGAAGATTGTCGTTGCCGCTCCACACCAAGTCGAAGGATCGATTACGTGCCGGCGAGCCACCAATGCTCCAAGAGGCCGGCGCACCAAGATCTTCTTGTTGGTTCACTCAAGAACCAGCCACAAGGTACAACACCTTGGTTGCTCACTCACTCAAGAGCTAATCTAGCACTTACACTCTCAAAGCTAGTGCTAAACCTAAGAATTTGATCAATATGCACTTAGGTAGGCTTGGAGGGTTTCCTGGGCCGACCGGCCTGACACCTCCACATACATGGGTCCAATACTTTCACCGGAGCAATGTGACATGTTCATGAGGTTCCAGAACAAGGCGAACATTTCATATCCTGTCGGTGGACCCGGAAGGCACAAGGTTCCACTCAAAAGCCCACATACCAGTGCCAAGATCGTCAAATGGGGAAACCACCCATTCCAGAAGCAAAGTGGAGTGCTGTTGTGCAACGTCGGCGAAGCGGAGGGCCGAGGGGCTCCGGAGGCAGGCCGCCCGGCCCAAGATAGAAGCATCCGAGGAAACCACCCAGAGAACCGACGTCCAAAAGAGATCAGGAGCCGTCCACTGGAGGTCGGTGGCCAGATGTCACACCCCTAGGCCGGCCGGCCTAGGGAGGACCGCCCGGCCCCACCTTACAGCCTCCCGGCTCCCGGCTTCGCGTGGAAGTTAAGCACCGCCTCTACAGTTGCGTGCACCTGGCGCTAACAGAATTACCGGCCTTTTACCGACCTTGGAAGCCTATAAATAGCACTCTCCCCTCCACTTGTAAACACACACTCAAAGGAGCAATTCTCTCTTCTCAAGTCTAGAGTAGGTTAGTAGTTGGGAGTTAGAGTCGAGTCGGGCTTGTCTCGGGATCCGGAGTCGTCATCGGAGCTCGGTAAAGCTCTTGTATCTTTTCCTTTGACTATTTTAATATAAGTTATCTTCTTTATTTACTTGAGTCAGCTTTACTTTCCGCAAGTATTTTTCTTCCCAAGTACTAGTACTTGTCTGCGGGAGTAAGTTTTACCTTTAGTTCAATTTAAGTTCCCTTGCTTGTCGGAGTTAGTCTTACAAATTTTCTCGCCCGTACTAGTGTAACTCAAGTTAGTTCACTAGGTTGAGGGGGATTTCTCTTGAAGGCATCAAGAGAAATCCTAGTACCGAGAGCAGACGTGGTGTCTGACTCAGTGCTAGCTAGAAAGTGTGTTCCACCCCACGGTACCGCAAGTGGTAGGTGGCAAGTGGTGACAGCCTTGTCCGTCCCTCGTAGTCCACCATGTTGGGTGTTTTCATAGCAGTAGGATGGCCAAAAGTATGTTGGCCCCTTCTCACCCCTGTCTGCGCCCTTCGCTTAGGCCGCCGAAATAAGCTCCTGGTTCCGACATCAAGATAGAAACATAGATTAGTTCTAGTGAGGCTAGCTCAGTAGTTTAGAAGTGTTTCAGGAGTCCTTTCTCGCTCGTTGTCCTCCCAGCTGCTACCTCTCTAAGGTATAGAATCTCCTGTGTGTCACACGGTCATAGCTTGGTCATTTATCTCATCAATTATCTAGCTTACCCCTGCTGAATTAGTCAGTCGATAACTTCAGTAAGGGTTGTCACTACAATTTACGATACACTTTATCATAGTGCTTCCCTGAGGATTTCACGATACCATGGAATACTCCAAGATGAAGTGCTACACCGGTGGATTCTGTGCGCTTGCAGAATACCTATTCAGATTGAGCATAAGAAACACTAACAAGCATTTCTGGCACCGTTGCCGGGGAAGCAATTGGCTAAAATTATCGTATAATTGAGTGGAAAACCTTACTGTTTTATCACCGCTAGTTTTAGCGGGCTTACCATTGCTCTCTCTCTCTCTCTCTCTCTCTCTCTCGTTTATTCGATGCAGAGCAGTGCATGACCGGTCTTGATCTACCATCCAACTTCGATCCGAATCCTCAGAGAATTGGGCGAATTGTGAGATGCCGCGTCGTCCCACCCCAGAAGAAACCCACTTGGAATCCTCGTTTGTCAGTCTCAGCACCACCCATGGCCAAGACTCTCAGGCAGTACTCGGCCCCGTCCAGCAGCCCCATTCCTTCTGGACTGAACAATTACTATGGCAATGATGGATTTGAGCTCAAGTCGGGACTGGTGAACATGGTTCAAGCGAGTCCATTATGTGGCAAGTCATCAGAGGATGCCAACGCTCACCTTCAAAACTTCCTGGAAGTGAGCAGCACCATCAACCCCAGAGGTACCACAATGGATAACGTTCGTCTTCGACTGTTCCCCTTCTCCTTGTTAGGCAAGGCGAAGACGTGGTTTTACACCAATAAAGCAGACTTCACCACATGGGAAGCTTGCTCCAATGCATTCCTGACGAAGTATTTCCCGGTGGGCAAAACCAATGCCCTCCGAGGTAAGATCTCTGGCTTTCAACAGCTCCCGGATGAAGCCATTCCGGAAGCTTGGGATAGATTCTAGGAGTACATTGCAGCATGCCCCCACCACGGTATGGAGGAATGGTTGATTATTCAGATTTTCTTCAATGGCCTGAACACATCAGCTCAGAACCACATCGATGCAGCATCAGGTGGTTCCTTCCTTTCGCTCAGCGTCCCTGAAGCAAAAGCGCTGGTAGAGAAGATTGCTTCCAACCAGAGTTGGAAAGGTGAAAGGCAGCAACAGCCCCGCAAGGGAATTCATCATATCGACAACATCGATATGCTTGCTGCCAAGATGGACCTTCTCATGAAGAGACTGGAGTCTCCGCACCAGGAGGCTAACAAAGTTATGGATTCTCGCATGACATGCGAAATTTGTGGAGAAACCGGACACATGGGCAACTCTTGCCCGATCACTCAGGAGGAAGCTCATTTCGTTGGAGCGAACAACTCCAACAACTCAGGCTTCCGTCCTCAGCAGGGTTGGAATTCCAAACGCAACCTCCCCTTCAGTCAGCAGCAAGGTATGAATTTTAATAACAATTTTCAGACCACTTTAAAGGACCTAGTTTATGGCCAGAAATAAATTAATGACAACATTAGTAAGAAATTTGTTGCTAATGACAAAATTTTGGAGTCTTTGGCCGGACAACTAGAGGGCATAAACTCAGTTATTAAAAACCAGTTGAGCTTCAACAAAATGATAGAAACTCAGGTTGCTCAACTAGCCTCATCTTGTCCTAACAATAATTCGGGAAAACTTCCTGGGCAACCGAAAGTTCCTCCGAAGGAAAATGTTAGTACGGTAACTACGCGGATAGGTAAGTCCACACAAGAACCACCATACCCTAAAGATGCAGGATCTCGGCGGAAAGCCGTACCCGCCAGCAATACCTCTGCTGCACACGAAGACCGGGAGGAGGTAGAAGAGTACAACACAACTGCTGTCCAGGAGAAAACCGTGGAACCCCCTAGAACTTCACGGGAGTTTCATGACACTACTGCCTTACCGTTTCCGGAACGGTTAAGGAAGCCGGTGGCCGACGAGCAATTCGGCAAGTTCGTCGAGGTAATACGGAAGTTGTATGTCAATATACCGATTCTTAACGCTATGCAGGTCCCAATCTATGCCAAGTACATCAAAGATATACTTGGTAACAAGAGAAGCCTGCCCACCACCGAGGTCGTGCAACTCACAGAGGAGTGTAGCACAACTATACTCGATCCTCTCCTGGAGAAGAAGAAAGATCCAGGATGCCCCACAATCACATGTTCAATCGGGAGTCAACATTTCTCACATGCTCTGTGTGATCTGGGAGCAAGCGTCAGCGTCATACCCAAGGTAGTTTACGATAAACTAAACTATCATGAGCTTGCCCCTACTGCTATGTGCTTGTAGCTAGCAGACCAGACGGTCCGTTACCCTGCGGGAATTGCAGAGAACGTTCCGGTTAAAATCCGGAACTTCTTTATTCCCGTTGATTTCGTCGTCCTCGACATGGAAGTCGACGCCAAGACGCCTCTCATGCTGGGAAGGCCGTTCTTGAGTACCGCAAATGCACACATTGACGTCGGAGCTGGAGAAATTTGGCTCAACATCAATGGGCAGACAGAGAGGTTCACCTTCCGACCGAAGGTCGAACAATGTTCCCAGGTCAAAACATTCAACTGGAAGAAATCCGAGAAAGAGCAGGAGAAGCCATCAACACCCACAATCGATATCCTTGCCGAGCTCTTGGAACGACTGAGAGTCGATAGGGAAATCAGAGTGCATAACTACAGGAACTTAAGATGACGAATCCTTCGTAGAGAATTTGAGAAATCGGAGGCGAAACCGATCAAAACGAAACCCGCCACCAAGAAGGAATGGCGGAGAAAAGTGTCTTCGTCTGGAACTCCATCTGGCGACGACAACAGAACCCGAGGTATGGAGAGTCCCGCTCCGGACTCAAAATCCGAGCTATCGCCATGAGAACCATGGTACGTATCTATTTTTGCATTTGCATATAGGATACTTTAAATTCCTCGCATAAATTTTCTCAAGTCATGGCATGTTTACATTTATAAACCAAAGTTTAAATTTTTGCTTCAAGTATTATTACATTGCAAATAAAAAATACGGCCAAAGTGTAGGCCGGCCGGCCCCACCTGCTCCACTCTCCTTTGTTTGGTTAGAGGGCATCAGGAATCAGAGTCTTGGAGTGCATCAGAAGCAAGGGGAGGAGACCGACACCTTTCACAGGGGGGCAGGCCGACCGGCCTCATCATGGCCGCCCGACACTCCTCCTCCGCTCGTGTCCCGTCGCCACCCACCAGAGCATGAGCACCTGCAGGTCTACGAAGTAGGCACTGACGTGGAGCAAGGAAGGACGCGGGAGGTGCCGCCCAGCGCCATGCAGGCCGGCCGGCCCTGCCCCTGCGCGCCTCGATAAAAGCCGCTGCGTCGTCGTCGATCGTCGCACCATCGCTCTGAGTACGCAGGTCACTCTCCCGAGCACACTTTCTCTCTTCCTCTCTCTGAGTTTTCTTGCTTAGTGAAGCTTTTAGAAGTTAATTAAGCCAAGTAACTCAAGTATTAGCCCCATAAAAATAATAATAGTGTTGAGATTAGCTCGGCACTAATTCAATAAAATTAGTAGTAGTCCTCTCCTAAAATGAAAATTACAAAAATATGTTCCAATGCATAATCAAGCTCTGAACGAAGAACATTTGTGGTGGACTGATCCCCACAAGAACGACTAACCACTGACACCTCCGATTATTTTTCCCTGCATATTCTCTGTACTAATCTTCTGCAGGAGTCATGTCGCTATGGGGGAACATCAAAGGCAAGGTGAAGAAGCTGGGCTCGTCATCCCGATCCCGAAGTTTGCGCGCGTCATCAGGCTCCCGGGATGACATGTCGGTGGACTCTGTCCGCCGACCGTCACGATCCCAGAAAGAAGAAGAGGAAGCCCCTGCCTCTCCAGCAATACCGAGGCCCCATCTCAAAATCAGAGTTCTGACATCGGCCGATCAGATCATTGTCCGGACTGATTATGAGCGGGATGGCCTTGAGCTGTTGAAGAAGCAGTCGTACAGCCACGCCAAGCGGTTCGATACAGAATTCCTCATAATGACGGGACCCCGCCAGTACATGAACCACGTGTTCACAGCCGTGGGATGGTCACGCTTCACCGACATCACCGAACCAGGTTTGCACCTTCTCACCATGGAATTCTTATCAACACTTCATGTCGAAATTGTTGGAAAAGAAACTAAAATCCACTTCCGCTTTTTCAACGAGTTCTTTGAAATGCTTCCCAGAGACTTTAGTAATGCACTAGGCTTCAGTAAGAAATGCCTATTAGAAGCTAATGCATTAACAGATGATCTTGAATATGATCGTAGTGCTTGGTGGAACGAAATCTCGGATGAACCAGTAAGTAGTAAAAACAACATAGTCTCCATCCATAATCCAACTCTGAGAGTTCTAGCCAAGTATCTAGCTATGGTAGTCTTTTCTCGAGCAGACCTCAGGCTATGTAGCTCCTCGGAGCTCATATGCCTTTATGCTATGGCAAAGAAGATTAGCTACTCACCTGTCATGGGCATGGTCGCACATTGGCAGAAAATGATCACGTGCAAATCTCCCATCGACATAACCTCACTGGTCACCCGCATTGCGCGGTATGTCGGTGTTTTGGAGAATGCACAAGTCACATATCTGCCCGCGACGGATGAGTATTGAACCTTCATTGGTCTGGACCACTTTGTTCACGTGCACATGATGCGTGAAGGTCCCGCGAACTCAGTTTTCATGTGCTATCCGGGGTATGAGAAGAAGTTCGAGCTGCCATGCCCGAAGCTCTCACTCTACACCGTGAAACATCTGACCCTCCAGATGGAAAAGAAGGAGCCAGTACGCCACAGCACAGCTGGTCCTATGACACGTGGCAGAACTCAGCATGACGCACAGTTGGCCGAGGGTGGCACATCACGGCAGGCAGGAGTTTCCCGTCAGACAGGAGCATCCCGCCAGGCAGGTACTTCTCGCCAACCAGGAGCTTCACGGCAGGCCCGTGCTTCTCAGGAAGCTGGACCATCACACGCTGCACCCTCGCCAGATGCCTCAGCACAGCCTCACCCAGACACCACTCACATGACTTTCGAGGAGGCCTACGGGGTTTTACAACCAGGGTGGCCATCCCTCGTACCAGCCTGAGGGTAGCACGGGGTATGGGCACGACCAGGGATTTTACTATCCCTCGGGTATGGGGACCTCCCATGGCCCGCAGGTTGGCCCATCTGCGTCAGCATGCTTCGAGTATGACAATCCGCTCACACAGGAGTTGTCAGGCCTCACTGTCCGATTGGGCGCCTTAGAGTTACGACAGGAGGAATTGGGACACAGCCTCGATCACAACACCACTCTCACACATGAGAGTTGGGAGATGATATCCTCCATGTCCTATGATTGGCACCATGGTGCGTACTACCCCCTGCCACATCCAGACCAGTAGCCCTGAGCTTCGTTGAAACTTGGGGGGGGGGGGAGATCGTCAGTACCCAAGTAAGTCGTCATACCCGCTCGTTCAGTTCAGCCTAGTTAAAAAAAGAGAGAATTGCCATGCTTAGAATAAATGTGTGGAAATCCGTGCAAACTTTTATCTTGGAAATGATAAATAGTTGCTCTGTTTGAATTTTGCATGTGCCCCGTTTACAGCTTTTTACTCATCTAGTACCAGAGCTGGTTGGCACATAATAGACACAATTAATCTGTTTGTGTAGGAGCATTAACATGATTTCTAAGTCTAAGTTGTTGTGGGATTCAAGATGGCCTACATCGGAATTAACATTGTCTACCTCAGTAAGGGAAAATTCTCGGAGTAATATTAAAATATGATAAAAAGTTTCCCTGTTGGTTTACATGTCCCATCCAGAGCCATAATGATATTTCATGTATGAGCTACCATAGGCTATCTTGATTTACTTTGAGCTTTGTCGAATGGTGAGTTCACTTGAGAAAAGGTACTTGTCATCTGCCGGTCTTTCTCCTTTGCGTATCCATTTCATTGCTAGCCTCAAAATGTCTGGTAAGACAATTACCTACTCCGGGTATTGTCATCCATTCTCACCAGATAATTCCACCACAACTCAGCCCAAAATCTCCACTGTGTGCCTATCCATTTCAAAAAGGTCAGGAAAATCTCTTTAATTACTCCCTCTGAAAATACTGAATTCATGGAGGACATGGGATTATCTTCTTAAAAGAGAGAGAGAGAGAGAGAGAGAGAGAGAGAGAGAGAGAGAGAGAGAGAGAGAGAGAGAGAGAGAGAGAAGAAGTGCCCTTGATCCTTTAAAAAAATAGTTCAAAAAGAGGAGTTCAATAAAATGACCCAAAAATTTTTCTAAAAGTGTGAGTCCATTTCTCCCTCTCCCCTGAACATTTGTGATTCTATAAGATCGGAATTTGATCAAGTACCTACCTCTTGTGAACCACTCTTCGGCTCGGCAACACAGGTAATCAAGGTATGTCATACTCTTCCTACCCATAACTCCAGATATCAGTCTTAGATTAGGAAGAAGATGGTCAAATTTTTGACCTTGATGAGGAATCATACACCTTGAGTGATTGAGAGTACCTTTAGGGAACCTTAATCATATGCATACTTAAGAAATATTTCGAGAATGAATCTGAATAGGGAAAACATGAAAATATTCTGGTGAAGGTTGTTCAGTCCTCCAACCGCTCAAGACAAGGGATGAAATGTGAAATTAGCCCCATCATCCAGAATATATAGGTATAAGCCAACTTACTCGAAGTACATACGGATAGAGTAATATGATGTGCACAGGGTACCTGTAGAGGGCAAACATCGATGCAACTCTTGATCCACCGAGCCTCAGTATTAAGCTTTGCTCGAGGACGAGCAAAAGTTTAAGCTAGGAGGGGTGTTGACGGCCATTATCTCACATTTTTTACCGTCAACTTCTCGGAAATAAATTGAGTTTTGCGCTATGTTCCATGCATATTTTATTTGATTCTAATAAGTTCCACAAGTTTTGGATGAGTTGTGATTACAGGTATTCACTGTCCAAAGATGGTCGAAATCAGAGAAAATCCCGGCCGCCCGGCACATTCCGTGCCGACCGGCCTGACACCTCCACATACATGGGGTCCAATACTTTCACCGGAGCAATGTGACATGTTCATGAGGTTTCAGAACAAGGCGAACATTTCATATCATGTCGGTGGACCTGGAAGGCACAAGGTTCAACTCAAAAGCCCACATACCAGTGCCAAGATCGTCAAATGGGTAAACCACCCATTCCAGAAGCAAAGTGGAGTGCTGTTGTGCAATGTCGGCGAAGCGGAGGGCCAATGGGCTCTGGCGGCAGGCCGCCCGGCCTACCTCAGACCGCCCGGCCCAAGATAGAAGTATCCGAGTAAACCACCCAGAGAACCGATGTCCAGAAGAGATCAGGAGCCATCCACGGGAGGTCGGTGGCCAGATGGCACACCCCTAGGCCGGCCGGCCTAGGGAGGGCCGCCCGGCCCCACCTTGCAGCCTCCCGGCTCCCGGCTTCACGTGGAAGCTAAGCACCGCCTCTACAGTTGCGTGCACCTGGCGCTAACAGAATTACCGGCCTTCTACCGACCTTGGAAGCCTATAAATAGAACTCCCCCCCCCCTCACTTGTAAACACACACTCAAAGGAGCAATTCTCTCTTCTCAAGTCTAGAGTAGGTTAGTAGTTGGGAGTTAGAGTCGAGTCGAGCTTGTCTCGGGGATCTGGAGTCGTCATCGGAGCTCAGTAAAGCTCTTGTATCTTTTCCTTTGACTATTTTAATATAAGTTATCTTCTTTATTTACTTGAGTCAGTTTTACTTTCCGCAAGTATTTATCTTCCCAAGTACTAGTACTTGTTTGTGGGAGTAAGTTTTACCTCTAGTTCAATTTAAGTTCTCTTACTTACTTGTCGGAGTTAGTCTTACGGCTTTTCTCGCCCATACTAGTGTAATTCAAGTTAGTTCACTAGGTTGAGGGGGATTTCTCTTGAAGGCCTCAAGAGAAATCCTAGTACCGAGAGCAAACGTGGTGTCTGACTTAGTGCTAGCTAGAAAATGTGTTCTACCCCCACGGTACCGCAGTGGTAGGCGGTAAGTGGTGACAGCATTGTCCGTCCCTCGTAGTCCACCACGTTCGGGTGTTTTCATAGCAGTAGGATTGCCAAAAGTATGTTGGGCTCCTTCTCACCCTTGCCTGCACCCTTCGCTTAGGCCGCCGAAGTAAACTCCTGGTTCCACATCAAGTTAGAAACTTAGATTAGTTCTAGTGAGGCTAGCTCAGTAGTTTAAAAGTGTTTCAGGAGTTCTTTCTCGCTCGTTGTCCTCCCAGCTGCTACCTCTCTAAGGTATAGAATCTCCTGTGTGTCACACGGTCATAACTTGGCCATTTATCTCATCAGTTATCTGGCTTAGCCCTGCTGAATTAGTCGGTCGATAACTTCTGTAAGGGTTGTCACTACAATTTACAATACACTTTACCATAGTGCTTCCTTGATGATTTCACGATACCCTGGAATACTCCAAGGTAAAGTGCTACACTGGTGAATTCTGTGCGCTTGCAGAATATCTATTCAGATTGAGCATAAGAGACACCAACAACTGGTGCACTACTGGTTCATCCGGTGCTGAAGAAATTTCTTCTCCTCTACTTAACATGTTCTCTGATCAATAGCATGGTGATTGCACCGGTGCTTCAATTAGGCACCACCGGTGTATCCGGTGCAACTGTGATTTGTTGACTTAACCTCCACATGCTCTGTCTAATGCACCGGTGATAGGGTACCGGTGTATCTGAAGCCTACCGGATAGACCAGTGCTATTGAATTCTGTAGAACTCGTCTAATTCAACATTTTTTTGAGTTCTTTCTTCGTGTTTTGTTTTGCTTGGCCTTTTTACTTCATCTCTGGGATCTATAATTATTCACTTTACAAACTCATTAGTCCCATTAATTGTGTTGTTACTCAATCACCAAAATCATAAAACAATGACCTAATGAGGCTATTTTCCTCACACCTTGTAGGTTATTGCTGGAGTTGTTCCGATCCACACATCAAACCAACCGGAAATAAAATTTCCCCAGCGCGCACGATCCGGCATCATAGTAATGAGAGAGATCAACTAGTTTCGGTTGCCGAATAATTCAATGCAGTACTACTATAGAGCACATGCCGGTGTCGCACCGTACCGCACGCACGTCCACGTGTGTGACCCGCGAGGCTTGCTTATCCCGGATGGGACTGGGAGGTCGAGGGATCCACGATCCACGTCGGCGCGCGCAGCCATATGCTCCCCGCAACAAATATTGACCCCATACATATATATGTTCATGACAGTTCTCGATTGCGACGGCTCGGGGGCGCCCCATATATAGCAGCCAGACTGCAAGGTCGATGTGAAATAGTTTTGTCTTTATATAAGTGGCTAGTGGTTTCTAGTATGTTCAGATATCTACTCATACAATAATTTTGGGTGATGAATTTATTGTGAGTTATGTTGTTGATTTCGTAAAACTGTTGGAAACTATGCGAATTGTACTTGAAACGTTGTTGGCCACTCGGAGAAAAATAAAATATGGAGCAACATCGTCGATCACCATCAAAGAATAAAGAGCAAACACATCACCAATCAAGCAAATGAAAATAATACATTTTGGAGGACTTGAAATCTACTTCATAAATTAGACTATTTGGCTTAGAATTTGACATTCCACCACTTTCCAAAGTTTAGATATAAGTCTATTCTAAATTCATAGGATGGGAGATGGAAATTGATTCTATATACCACCAAGCTATATTTCTATTCTATAACTTACATGATCTTTGACTCACTCTTCTATAGTAGAAATATAGCACATAAGTATCTCCCTCGTATATATGGCCAATAATAGTATACAAATATATTCCATATATAATCATATTAGCTTAATAAATTGGTGTCTAAATTATAATTATTAGAATGGAATTCAATTCCAAGGATCCAAACAAGGCCTCATTAAAATTGAGGTCGACCTACCATCTATCCATAACAAAAGGATGCCATCATTGTTTAAATTTGACACACAACTAGTTGCCCGTCGTTGCTTACATAGAGCCCACTTGTCAAAATCTTATCATTAATCACGATGAACCTTTCACTCTTCAGTCATTTTGTGACATCGACCATGCACATACTATTAAGTCACTGCAATGACAAGTAGAATCTAGGTTCTCAATAATCTACTCCCTCCATTTCAAAATTGTAAGTCATTCCAACTTTTTTGAAGAGTCAAACTATTTTTTAAAATTATAGAAAAGATTACAAAGATTTATAGCACTAAATAGATATAGTATGAAAGTATATTTAATAAAGAATCTAATGATGCTTATTTGATATCATAATATTAGTACTTTATTATATAAATTTGATCAAACTTAAAATGTTTTGACTCTAAAAAAAATTGGAATGACTTACAATTTGGAGCGAAGGGAGTATAGAGCAAACCAACTGAGAATTTCCCACTAACAGCTCTCATCAAGGACATCAACCTTTAGCTAATAAATGAATGCAAGCAACAGGGGCGGAGCCAGGAATTTGTTTTTTTTTCATTATTAGAGGGGGCCAACCATACTAATTTATATAATAATTTAGTCAAAATTCAAATGTTCAATATAAATTTGGGAACTATAGGAGGCCAGGCCCCTGGCCCCGTCTCCGCCCCTGGCAAGCAAGTACCCAAAATGCTGCATACTAAGCGTGTACCCATTGTGAGGTTGTGACGACACAAACTTGCGTTTTAGCAGTTTAGCTTTCACCTTGTGTCTCGGCGTGCCCAAAGCAAAAGGCATGCACCCATAGACTGTGTGCCACACAGGAAAGGAACAGAGACTCTGCAACAGTGGCAAGGCTCTCAAACATTTCGTTAAAAAGGTAAACATGGAGGACCTCATTGTGACAATGAGCCCACAATTGGAGGATGAAAATGGGGGTTTCAGTAGTTAGCAAGTGACTAGACATCCAAAAATTGCACAAGGGAAGCAATAATTTCGTAACGTTTTCAGCTAGGGCTAGAGCTAGCTAACCGCCCCACTACTACTGACAGCCAGCTATAAACAGAGGCAAAGGCAGCAGCCCTGATACCCACGCGCAGTAAGCAAGATCCCTCGCGCTACCGACAGCCAGTGGTAAATGGCGAGCTCAGACACAAGCAGCGTCCACGTGCTACTCCTTTCCTACCCGGCCCAGGGCCACATCAACCCGCTCCTCCAGCTCGGCAAGAGGCTCGCCGCCCACCGCGGCGTGCGCTGCACCCTCGCCGTGACCCGGTTCCTCCTCGGCCAGAGCAAGCCGCAGACCGGCGCGGTCCACGTCGCCGCCTACTCCGACGGCTGCGACACGGGCGGCTACGACGAGGCTGGCGACGCGGAGGCGTACCTCGCGCGGCTCGAGTCGGCGGGGTCGGCGTCGCTGGACGAGCTCCTCCGCGCCGAGTCCGCTGGAGGCCGGCCCGTGCGCGCCGTGGTGTACGACTCGTTCCTGAAGTGGGCGCCGCGCGTGGCGCGCCGGCACGGCGCGGCGTGCGCGGCCTTCTTCACGCAGGCGTGCGTGGTGAACGTGGCGTACGCCCACGCGTGGGCCGGCCGGATGGACCTGCCGGTGGCGCCGGGCAAGGCGCTGCCGGAGCTGCCCGGCCTGCCGGCGGGGCTCGGACCGGCCGACTTCCCGACGTTCCTCACGGAGCCCGAAGGCGGCGGCCGCGCCTACCTTGACCTCGTTCTGCAGCAGTGCCAGGGGTTTGAGGTGGCAGACCACGTCCTCCTCAACTCGTTCTACGAGCTGGAGCCCAAGGTGCCAGTGATCCCTCCCTCCCTCCATCTGTGCCAGTGTTCGATTTGCAGCTCGAATTGCACGATGAGGTGCTGAAATTTGGCAGGAAGCTGAGTACATGGCGTCGCGATGGGGTGCCAAGACGGTCGGGCCAACCGTGCCGTCGACGTACCTCGACAACCGCCTCACGGACGACGTGTCCTACGGGTTCCACCTCCACGCTCCGATGGCGGAGGAAAGCAAGGCCTGGCTCGACGCGAGGCCTCCGCGCTCCGTCGTGTACGTCTCCTTCGGCAGCCTCGCCGCGCCCAGCGCAGGCCAAATGGCCAAGGTGGCGGAGGGGCTCGACAACAGCGGCAAGGATTTCCTGTGGGTTGTCAGGGCCTCGGAGACTTCCAAGTTACCTGAAGGTTTCGTCGACAAGGTGAAAGGGAGGGGCCTCCTCGTGACATGGAGCCCGCAGTTGGAGGTCCTAGCGCACCCTGCGGTTGGATGCTTCGTGACGCACTGTGGTTGGAACTCGACAATGGAAGCCCTAGGCATTGGCGTGCCGATGGTGGCAATGCCACAATGGTCGGATCAGCCAACAAACGCCAAGTACATTGAGCATGTCTGGCAAGTGGGAGTGAAGCTGCAACCTGACGCGGAAGGTGTTGTGAGGAAGGAGGAGGTGGAGAGGTGCGTCAGGCAGGTGATGGAAGGAGAAAGGAGCGAGGAATACAGGAAGAATGCTGCAGGATTGAGCGAGAAGGCGAAAAGAGCCATGAGTGAAGGTGGCAGCTCGGACAGTAACATCGTGGAGTTCCTCAGCAAGATCCGATTCAAGTGATTATGGCGCCAGTACATAAACATATGGAGAAGTAGAAGCTCATCATACCTGTTATGTCTGATGGCCAGTTACACCACATAGTGCCATGCAATAAATCCTTAATTTGTCACATCGATCTGCTTATACTGCTTTTTCTAGAGAGATCACCTCAATAAAATGTTCCATTGCCACATCTATAAAGGTTCTGCTAATTTTGAAGAAACGAGGTGTAAAATGGTATAGAAAAGTTCACCAACATCAATTTTGCATCAAATGGCACATGATGCAAACAAGTCATCAGATTCCTGGTCGGGTCACAAACATGCTGCACAATCATGAAACATACATTCCTACCTGATATTCCGATCAGGATGGTCTTCACTCTTCAGTCCAAAGAACCTAAATGTTGAACTAAAGCTCCAAAAGGCCAAAACTACCCATCAATAGAAGGCAAAAATATTAGAACTATTGTACTTGTATACTACCGCAATTAGTGTGCACCCTAAATCCCTAGTGTTACTAATGCACAAATGTTACAAGATCTTACAACAAGCGGGTAGTGGAACAATGTTTCCAGGTTGCAAGCAAGGCTACACTGTCCTGTTGGATATGTACCTCTGGTGAAACATCCAGGATTTTCGTTTTGGTTTGCAGTCAGTTGCTCGGAGCTGAACTTGGTATCTTGAAGTGCTTCTTTACATAATGAGAGGCCTCTGAATCATTTCTATGACACAGAACCCTAAGCAGAGTTTTAGAGTCTGTTCCAAATTTGCTTTTGCCCCCATGAGTAACTTCTCGTAGGTCATCGATGAGCACACGTGTCTGCAAAAATGTGGAAACAGAACATAATTATTGCCATAACGATAATATTCAAATATGTAAAGGTCTACCTTGCCTTAATCAGTAATTACATAGCCCTCTTTATAGAATTACTGCCAATTTCCTATGAAAATGCAATCAATCTTAATACTGTTTTGCCCCCCCCCCCCCCCCCACCAACCCCCAACCCCCAACAAAAAAAAAAGGTTGAATGAGCATACTGGGCCCCAAAGGATAGGGCCACTAGAACTAGGGACTTGAAGTCATGGCTAAACGCTAGGTTCTATCAGCAAGCCTACATTCTGTTTGCTATTCTCTAAGTACCCTGAGAACATAATCCAAACTTTACCTCTTGCTTGATCAAGTTTATTACAGGCCGTACACGCGAGACCAAGTTCTCAACAGTTCCCCGAGGTAGTCCATCTCCACCAGCTATGAAAAATTCCTACAGCAAGCAGATGACTATTTAGGTACAGTTTATTGTTTGGCCAACAAAGACAGCAAAAACAGTATTCAATCATGTCCAGGAAAAATTAAAAAAACCACCAGGCATAAAATGGTGCCACTGTTCTGAAATCCCTTGAGGAAATAAATCACAACAAAAGCAAGCAAATATAAAGTTTGCAAGTGATATAACCTTCAGGGTTTCAAGATCATCCTCCAAAAGAGGTGCATCATTTGGAGAGAACACACGTGTAGACCCTCCATCCAGTATCACACGAAGTAGGCCATCCTGCCAATCAAGAGAACTTTAAGAATTGTAGTCCCTAATTAGCTATGAAACTCCATCCTCAAATTAGAAGCTGAAGTGATTACCAGGGACGCTTGCAAAAGCCCTGTAACCACACGATCCCTCAGTTGCTCCACGATGACATCACAAAGTTGATTAAGGGCCTGAAATTGAGTCATAGCATAAAAAAGAAGCAGAAACCTACTAAGAAGCAGATATAAATTTTATTCTACTGTTAACCACACATAACAAATGTATTAGTCCAGGTTTTTGAGGTAGCAGCTTATGCTTCACACTTTGGCCAGAATGTTAGATATAACTCGTAGAGTAACAAACTCATTCTATTTTCTTCTTTAACAACAGAATAAGCAACAGACAAATATGGACACATCATTGCATGTTAAGTCAAACATGGCACTTAGCATGCTTGGGGTGCACTCAAATGTCAAACACCTACAAATTATTATAGTTAAACTAGCATTTCAATAGTCAAACATGATTTTTTTGCATGTTTACAGGTTTCAAGTTTGACAGGAACATACAAAAATACCAGGGAAAGTGAATTCCATGAAAATCTAGTCAGGTGATCAAAATAATTGAACAGATAAAAGTGGACACATTCCAGCTCTTAAATATTGTTTTTCCAATTTTATGTATATGAAAGTTTATCAACATACCAAATCAAGCACTTCCGTTATGGTTTCCAATCGAGCTTGGGGAACATTGTTTCTGTATAAGTTGTCAATAAATGGCTGCTGCAGGTCCCAGAATATAACCTTCATCCCTACAAAGAAAAGAAAAGTGTTGGTGTATATTGAGCCCATGTATAGAGGCCCACTTAGAGGCCCATGTATAGGACTATATATACCCACCCTTCTAAGGTTTGGATGAATACATCAATTATTCTCTCCTACATGGTACCTTTTGCCTAGGTTTTTCTCCTCTCCTACCTCCCAGGGCAGCCGCCGGCAGCCATGGCCGGCCGCCAGCACCCCCTTCTCTCTCCCCCCCCCCTCTCTCCCCCCCCCCCCCCTCCCTTCCTCCTCTGCTCTAGCTGCCGGCGCCGGATCTGCTCTCCAGGCCGCCGCCGCTGGCCCTGGGCGCGGCCCGGCCGCCTCTGGCCCCTGGCGCGGCCCTGCGGCGGCCGCCGCCGCCGGGGCTCTGCTCCAGGCCGCCGCCACTGGCCCTTGGCGCGGCCCTGCGCTGCTCCAGGCCGCCGCCGCTGGTCCTTGGTGCAGCCCGGCCGTCGCCTTGGCGGCCCTCGAGCCTGTGCCGGCCGCCGCCGCCCTGGACGCCCCGCCCCTGCAGCCGCTTGGGCAGGGCCCGCCGCCGGTGCAGGGGCCCCTGCCGGCCGCCGCCAGCACCGCCCTGCAGCGGGCTCCCGCTGCTGGTGCCGCCGCTGCTGGAGGGGGTGCCGGAGCCGCGGGCGCAGGAGCCGATCCCGCTGCCCAGCAGGCCCTGCTGCAGGCCACGACGCCCGATCCAGCCGCCGCCGCCCACCGCGCCGCCGTCACTGCCGGCAAGCAGCCCGCCGCCGCAGCCGCCGATCCCACGTGGTCCGGCCTCGGGATGGCGCCCGCGGATGCGCCGCTTGCCGCCGCCGCTCTCCGATGGCAGCAGGCCGACGCCGATCTAGCCGCGGCCCTCCTCGCACCTAAGTCGGAGGCTTCGGCGGCCCAGGAGCGGGTTCGCGTGGCTGCCCTCGCTTGGGAGCGCGAGCGCGCCACGGCCGACGCTCTCACCCTCCGGGTCGCCGAGGTGGAGCACTTCTTCCGTGTCTCCTCTAGCCAGCCGCCCGTCTTCCCCGAGCACGGCACCTCCTCCTCCCAACCGGCCCCGGCCCCTGGATCTAGACCACGGCACGACCCGACCGACACCATGGTCGCCCAGCTCCACCTCCAGGCCGCCGGCGTCTAGAACATCCGGGCCCTGGTCACCATCCTCCTCGACCCCACGTCCTCCTCCTACGGACGATGGCGGGACCAGGTCCTCCTCGCCCTCCGCCGCTACGCCCTCGACGACCACGTCCTCGTCGACTCGCCGATCGAGGCACAGGACGTGGTGTGGCTGCGCCTCGACAGCGTCGCCCTGTCCTGGATCTTTGGGACCATCTCCCTCGATCTTCAGGACCTCGTCAGGACCCACGACGGCACCGCGCGACAGGCCTGGGTGGCGCTCGAGGGGCAGTTCCTCGGCAACGCCGAGTTTCGCGCCCTCCAGCTCGACACCACCTTCCGCACCTTCGAGCAGGAGGACCTCTCCATCGGTGAGTTCTGCCGGAGGATGAAGGGCATGGCAGATGCTCTTCACGACCTCAGGTGTCCGGTGTCCGATCGGGTCTTGGTGCTCAATGTCCTGCGGAGCCTGACCAGCACCTATGACCACCTGAAGACCCGAATCACTCGCCAAAGGCCCTTCCCCTCCTTCCTGCAGGTCCGGGACGACCTCGCCCTCGAGATCACTAGAGGTCTCGCGTCCGGATCGTCCTCGCCCACCCCCACCGCGCTCGTCGCTGCTCCTCCGCCGCTCTTGCCGCCTCGCTCCTTGGTGCTGCTCCCGCCGGGCAGACCGGAGGTGGGGGGGGGCGTGGACGTCGTCGGCGGGGGGGGGGAGGGGGGGACGGGGTGGTGGTGGTACTGGTGGCCCTGCTCCTAGGGGTACCGGTACCGGTACCGGTGGGGGCCGTCGGGGCGCGCCGACTCCAGCTCCGGCTCCTGCCCCTGGAGGTACGCCCTGGCCATCCTTCAGCAACCCATGGTCAGGGCGCATCTCGATGTGGCCGTTCCAGAGTCCGGGAGGGGGGCCTCGTCCTCAGCTCCAGCCGGCAGCCATGTTCACCGGTGCTGCTCCCCTCTTCGCGCCATCCTGGACCCCGCCCGCTCAGCCCAGCCAGCAGCCGACCTGGCCTGGGGGGTGGGACCAGGCCGCTCTGGAGCAGTCCTTCAGCACCATGGGACTAACGCCGCCGGTCAGCACCGAGTGGATCGCCGACTCGGGGGCCTCCTTCCACACCACTCCTGATGCCGGTATCCTCTCTTCCTTCTTCCATCATGGTTGGTGATGGGTCTTGCCTTCCTGTCACCGCAGTGGGTTCAGCTCCTCGTCTTCCTAATGTTCTTGTTGCTCCTCAGATGGTTCACAACCTTCTTTCCATTCGCCAGTTTACTGCTGACAACTCCTGTTCTATCGAATTTGACTCTTCTGGTCTTACTGTGTAGGATTCGACTTCCCGGCGTCCGCTCCTCAGATGTGACAGCCCGGGGCCCCTTTACACTATTCGGCTTCCTGCTTCCGCTGCTCCGCCTTCGATTTCTTCGTCTGCTGCTTTTGCCGTGACGCCGTCTTCCACCACCTGGCACCGCCGGCTTGGACACCCCGGCCGCGATGTTTTGGCTCAGCTCAGTCGTAGCACCGATGTTCCATGTATTAGGGCTCCTGCTGAGCACCTCTGTCATGCGTGACAGTTAGGTCGTCATGTTAGACTTCCTTTTTCTTCTTCTTCGCATGTTGCGCATGCTTTTGATCTTATTCACTGACCTGTGGACATCTCCTGTTCCGCATTCCTTTACTCCAGTCAACTGTCATTTGACCAAAACTTGACAACCTCAGCATGTCTGGCTATAAATATTATCTGGTCATTGTTGATGATTTTTCTCATTACTCTTGGACTTTCCCTTTGCGCGCCAAGTCTGAGACCTTCCCCACCCTACTCCACTTCTTTGTCTGGGT
Source organism: Panicum virgatum (assembly GCF_016808335.1). Lineage (NCBI taxonomy): Eukaryota > Viridiplantae > Streptophyta > Magnoliopsida > Poales > Poaceae > Panicum > Panicum virgatum. The sequence goes on from NC_053146.1 coordinate 53,461,936, forward strand.
GTCCACTCAGTTCGGCCTCACCGTTAAGTCCGTCCAGTGCAACAACGGGCGTGAGTTCGATAACTCCACCTCCCGTTCCTTCTCTCTCGGAGTGTTCAGCTGCGTATGTCTTGTCCGTATACCTCTCCTCAGAACGGCAAGGCTGAGCGGATGATTCGCACGACAAACGACGTCGTGCGCACCCTTCTGATCCAGGCATCACTGCCCCCGCGCTTCTGGGCTGAGAGCCTCCACACAGCCACCTACTTGCTCAACCGTCTTCCGTCCACTGCTTCTCCTGCTCCTACTCCACACCACGCTCTTTTCGGTACCCCTCCTCGCTACGACCACCTTCGGGTCTTCGGGTGTGCGTGTTACCCTAACACCTCCTTGAGTACTCCCTTGACCACAAGGGGTACCGATGCTTTGACCTCACCTCTCGCCGCGTTATGATCTCCCGACACGTCGTCTTTGACGAGTCGGATTTCCCCTACTCCACACCTTCTCCTGACCCCGAGCTGGAGTCTCTGTTTCCGACTGACCCGGTGGTTCAGCCACCGTTACCTGTTTGTCCTTTCCCTGCAGGTTTTCCCGGCGCACCGGCACCGCTTCCGGTGATCCCTACTGCACCGAGCGCAGCCCCGGTGCCCGCAGTCGCGCCACGCGCGGCCCCTGGACCTCCGGTCGTGCCGCGCACGTACCCGGTGTCTCCTGCTGCGCCACGTGCGGCCCCGGTGCCTTCCCCTACACCTGCACGGTACGCTCCGCCGGTGCAGGTGTACCGGCGTCGCTCGGCGCCGACACCGGCGCCGGCGCGGTACGCTGAGCCGGTACAGGTGTACCGGCGTCGTTCGGCACCGACACCGGCGCCGCCTTCTGCTCCGGAGGTTCCTGCGGCGCCTCCACCGGAGCCATTGCCGCCGCTGCCTCCGCCGACACGCTCTCGAGCCGAGCCGGCGGTGTACCACCCGCCAGTCATCCATCGGGATCCTTGGCATGTCCATCCCATGGTGACTCGGCGGATGGCGTCTCAAGCCGCGACTCTCTCCGCCACCGAGGGAGAGCCGCGGGTCTCCTGTACCCTCCTCTGTCCGCGACGCCTTGGCGGATCCTCACTGGCGTCGCGCGATGGAAGAGGAGTACGCAGCTCTTCTTGCCAACCAGACGTGGGACCTCATGCCGCGTCCGTCTGGTTGCAATGTGGTGACTGGCAAGTGGATCTGGACGCTTAAGCGTCGGGCTGATGGCATACTGGAGCGCTACAAGGCTCGCTGGGTTCTTCGGGGGTTCAATCAGCGGCCTGGTGTGGACTATGATGAGACCTTCAGTCCAGTGGTGAAGCCTGCTACTATGCGCACGGTCCTCACTTGCGCTCTCGCGCTCTTGGCCTGTGCACCAGCTGGACATGAAGAATGTGTTTCTTCACGGCACTCTATCAGAGACTGTCTACTGCTCTCAGCCAGCGGGATTTGTGGACTCGAGTCGTCCGGATATGGTCTGCCGGCTCAACAAGTCTCTCTATGGTCTGAAGCAGGCTCCTCGGACTTGGTACTCTCGGTTCGCCACGTTCCTGCTGACATTGGGATTCACCGATGCCAAGTCTGACACGTCTCTCTTCATCTACCGCTGTGGGGATGAGACTGCATATCTGCTGCTCTATGTCGATGACATTGTGCTCACAGCCTCCAGTCAGCAGTTGCTTCAGAGTGTCATCTCCTCTCTGCAGCAGGAATTTGCTATGAAGGATCTGAGTCAGCTCCACCACTTCTTGGGCGTCACTGTTGAGCCTCGCCCGTCTGGTCTTCTCCTTCACCAGCGGCAGTACGCATTGGATATTCTGGAGCGGGCTGGGATGACTGATTGCAAGCCCTGCTCCACTCCTGTCGACACTCAGGCGAAGCTGTCTGCTGATCTGGGTGATCCGGTGGCTGATCATACTGCCTACCGGAGTCTGGCCGGCGCGTTGCAATACCTCACCTTCACCAGGCCGGACCTCACCTATGCTGTTCAGCAGGTCTGTCTCCATATGCATGATCCCCGGAGTCACACCTTGCTGCGCTGAAGCGTCTCCTCCGCTACGTCCATAGCACTGTGGACCTCGGCCTGGTGCTTCACCGCTCGTCCTCAGCTGAGCTGGTTGTCTACACCGACGCCGACTGGGCTGGCTGCCCGGACACTCGCCGCTCCACTTCCGGCTACGTCGTCTTCCTGGGCGGCAACCTGGTCTCCTGGTCGTCCAAGCGACAGCCGGTTGTCTCCCGCTCCAGTGCCGAGGCGGAGTACCGTGCTGTCGCTAACGGTGTGGCGGAGGCGTCCTGGCTACGACAGCTCTTGGCGGAGCTCCACAACCCGCTCACCAAGAGCACGCTCGTCTACTGCGACAACGTCAGCGCCGTGTATCTCTTCACCAACCCCGTCCAGCACCAGCGGACGAAGCATGTGGAGATCGACCTACAATTCGTGCGCGACAGGGTCGCCATCGGCGATGTTCGGGTACTCCATGTCCCGACCACCTCCCAGTTTGCTGATATCTTCACCAAGGGACTACCCTCTTCGACCTTCTCGGAGTTTCGCTCCAGCCTCAACGTAGCAGGTGGCTAGTTGTGGCTGCGGGGGGTATTTGCCCTTTGTACTTGCTTCCTGTCCAGTCTTGAACACCGCTGCGACGGTAGTTCAGACTGCAGGGAGGTGTTGTGTTGGTTTTCTTGTTGTCCAGTCTTAAACACCGTTGCGCCGGTAGTTCAGACTGCGGGGGAGTGTTGGTGTATATTGAGCCCATGTATAGAGGCCCACCTAGAGGCCCATGTATAGGACTATATATACCCACCCTTCTAGGGTTTGGATGAATACATCAATTATTCTCTCCTACAAAAAGATGCACGTATTAATACCAAATAGCAATAAGCCAATAAGCTTCCACAAAAACATTGCATCACATATTTCCTTACCAGTAAATTCACATAAGCGATCAATAGCACAATTGATTTCTCTTCTGCTGCCATCAAATTGATTTTTCTGATTGGGAACAGCACTCTTTGATTTTTCATGTGTTAATCGTCCTGGCATATAAATTACAAGCATACAGGATTAGCTTTAATCTACAAGCACCGAACTGGAAGATCAAGCGATGCAAAACCGGGTCTCAGGAAAGTGGTACAATTATCAAGAGATAAATTGCATGGAACTATTATAAAGAAAAGAGAGAACTTACTGATATTAATGTTTTCAGTTTTCTTCCGAGCCCACCTCTCATTAATGCCGTCCTCCAACTTACTCAACTGGCTGATACCATACTGCATAAAAAAAGTACTTGTGGTTAGAAAACTGATAATAAAAAAATACAGGGGAAGTGTTTGAAAAAATATAAAAAAAATGATGAATGGTCTATCGATGTATGATGGAGTGCAATAGTGCATGATATTCGAATACTCGTCAGTTGCAGGCAGCATTGTATAAGTTACTGTCTTACTGATATTAAACCAGTATACTCCCTCCATATTGTAAAGGAAGTCGTTTTGAGTTTGTCTCAAGTCAAACATTTTAAACTTTGACTATAAATAAATTCTTTTGGGTTGAGTTTGAAAATATGAAAGGGATGTAAGTAGATTCATCTTGAAAAGTAGTTTCGTAAAAGTATGTTTTGACTATATTTTATTAATTTTATATAGCAAAAAGATAGTGGTCAGAGTTGCTTTTGGAGACCGTGTCGATGTCCGAAACGACTTCCTTTACAATATGGAGGGAGTACGTCGCTAAATTTAAAAGGGAAATAACACCAGAGTAGGAACCATGAAATATATGACTGATTATAAATGCATATTTAATGTGAATACAATATTCTACACCCTAGGTGTAGTGGTTATTCTACACCTAGCAGTCAAATTACTGACCAAACTTACCATAAATTACTGAACTGAATTACCATATTACTGAATCGCACTCAGTAAAAGGGGTGTTAGTAATCGTGCAAGTATTTATTACTGAAAATTTGTTCAATAGTTAGTTAGGTGAAGCTACACCTAGGGTGTAGAATAGCACATGTGGAATATAATATAAAAACATAATTATTGACAGCATTACAGAAATGCTTCTCCAATTCTATGGTAAATAAGAAACTGAACTATGGTAAACAAGGAACTCACATATAAATTGTTCTAAATAATCGTGAGCTACAGTTGATAAGAAACTGAGCTATGGTAAATCAGAAACTCACATATAAACTGTTAAGCCGTACACAAAGCTTTGGAATTGTAAGCTGAGTAATTTCAGCTACTTTTCTCTCATCAACTGTTTTAACTTCTTGGACCTCCTTCTTTACAAAAGCCTTGATTCCAAGCTCCTTTTTATGTCGAGTAAGAACGGGAACCGGTGGAACTAAATCTTCTTTATCAACTGCAAACAGACAAAGCCATTGTTACTCAGTGCCTAGAGAAATGAAGAGGTTTGAAATCAGAAAAGGGTTAAACTATAAACAATATTTCTCAAATCATACTGTAAAGTACATGTCTATCTACACCTGTCCAGCAAATATTATTGAGCAGACATACACAGGACAATATCTGCCTTAGACAACAAGAAAAACCATGGCAGAAGAAAAGAAATTAAATATAGCAGTGAACATATAAACAAAAAGAATTTATCTAGAGAGAAAAAAAACATGGTTGTTCAAACCTAGGGGGGTAGTAACAAGCTGTGTATAGACTTGGAATGCCTTGTCAAGACCACGCCAGAGACTATTTAATTCTCCATCTCGCATGGGCACTTTAAATGCGAAAAACTGATCTGTAGTCTGCAATAGTTTGAGGAATCAGTGTTTTGCTCCTTAGAGAAGGGTTCAAAACAGTTTATGAACAGCTCAATCAACAAGAGAAAATTGATACAGCAGTTGAGTTTGCTAAGAAGGAAAGAATATGGAGAAATATTCATCGAGTCTAGGTACAGTAAGTTTCCTATGATAGTTACTGGTTGTCATGTTTTTACCAAAAAAAACATGGAAAGTAAAACTACTGTTAACACCTAAAATTTGATTGGAGCACTCTGCACCCATAAACTTGGGGGCACTGTCTTGATTTACATAGGACATGTGAAATGACCACATGTAAAATCAGCAGAAAGTAAGTTGTAAAAAACTAAAAAAAAATACATGTAGAATGTTGATCAAAGAAGATGATTTCAAATAACGTTGACACTCAAATGCATCTTCTTGTATATATATCAAACCAAAATAGTATTGTTCATATATTGAAGATCCTAATTACATGTGACTGAAATTTTGCAATTTTTCAGTCACGTTTTTTTAACCACATAAACATCTGACGACACACATGGTATTATGTGATTGAGAATTTGACATACAAATTTCAGGCAGATGATAATTAGAAAAGCTGTAATTTATGCTCAAAATTACTTATTTATTTATTTATTTTTAGGATGATATGCCATGCTTGGGGTTGACATGGTACTTTAGCACCATGACTATAGTATCAGCAGCAGCCCTCTCTATATATTTTAGAAAAATTATTTGCTTACTCTTAAGTTTGATTATTTGTTAGGGACATCTACATCAGATTTGTTATATTCTCTTGATATGGTACGGCAGGCTCTATAAATAGGGGACAAGCCGCTGTTGCTGTAGTAATGGCCCAAGCTACAGAGCCATGCAAGCACAAAGACAGTAATGACAAAGAACATTAGTACTAACTTGTTGTGCATGGTGCAAGGATATATATAAATGGTGCAGCAGGTAAGGATCCAAGAAGACTTTACAATGCCCTCAAAGGAATAAAAAAAATAACAAACTACTAGCCTATAAGTAGGTGCTCCTTGGAATTATAAGCTCAAACTTCTCATATTTCACCTACACTCATGCCGTGGCATGGGAATATGTCCAGACAGCTTTTTATTAATACATTAATAGTTTCAAAGCTTCTTGAACATTGAACTCCGGGAACCATTGAAACTCCTATCCAATGTTTTCAAATCGAGCGACTAATCGCGATTAATCGCGATTAATCGACCTTATCGGTCCAGCGTGCTCGATTAGGGTCCACGACTCGATCAAGAAGCCTGATCGACCGATCGACCGACTAATCGGCGATTAGAGGCGATTAATCGTCCGACTAGGGGTGTTCTCGATCAGGTTTGTGTAACTGGGCTGGATTGCTTGTGCGCTGGTGAGAAAATGAGAGGCCCAAAGCCCACTAGGGTTAGAACTTAAGAGGCAAGACTGGAGAGGCTCCCAGCCAGGCAGTCACCATTTGCTCTATATTCAGTACTAGACATAGAAAACTTGACACTTTCTTGGCCTGAAATATATATGAGAATATATATTAGTACTTCAGGACTTAACTCCTATATATATATATCCTAAATGTCCTGGACGACTAGTGGACGACTAGGGTCGATCAGACCCGACTAATCGACCCTAGTCGACGACTAATCACGATTAGTCGTTTGGTCCACCCATTGTTCGATCAGACGATTAGGCGATTTAAAAACATTGCTCCTATCCCCGATTCAGGTTCAAAGTACGAAGCATGGTCGAGTTTTTTTAATGCATTAATAGTTAAGTTGTAGTTCAACAAACATACTCTTTCACATGAATCAACATTTTTTACAACGTAGCATTGCAAACTAAATATCATTAAAAAAAACTACAAAGTGCAAATGAAATAATTATCAGATTATGGCATAAAAGAGAAGCTCCATTTGAATAAAAAACAACCTTTAGCATGTCAGGAGAAAGTGTTGAAAGAAATTTCTGAGAAATAGGAATAAAAGAAGCACCTCTTCTATGATTCTATAAACTTCTACAATAGAACTGCCATGGCGTTGTTGAGGTGATATAGGGTCCCAAACCTGTACCGTAAACTTTAGAATAGATAGGAACACAGAAAACAAGAATTGTAATTTACAAGTACCAAATAATGCTTGGAAGTGAAGATAACACAGTAGAGACAAACAGGAAGGAAGAGCAAGTACCAGATCCTTAAACAAACTAATAGACAGAAAAGTGCAATCATATATGTTAGAAAATAGAACTAGACCAAGTTACCAGTTCTATAGGTTAAAGAAATCCCTACTTCAATTTTGGACTCTGGACCTACTCATAATTGGGATTGGCCATGTCTTCTGGCAGGAATACAGAACCCAGAAACAAAACACATGCAGTTCAACTGAAAAACTACACGTGCAGAAGCACTTGTGTGTTTAGTAATTTCAATATACACCTTAGAGTCTTAACAGCTTCAACTATCACAAATGATATTATATAGTCCCTATTTAAAGCATAAAGCTGACACTTGGCAGATATGTTTTTACTTTGTAGAACTATATCTAGAACTAACAAATATGCTGAAAGATACTTCTAAGGATATAATAATTCAAGTATTTCAAATCACATTGTGAATGGTTGGACTAGCAAGAAGACAGTTACAAGAAAACTTTATATAAAATAATGTTTTACCTCTTGGTCGGCAGCCCTTTTAATCCAAGTTTCAATTCTCTCAAGTTGCCCGTTCACCCAGCGCAAAACTAATGTTCCAGATTTATTTTCAATCTATTGAAACAAAGGGGGGGAATTAGGATAAACAACACCATACCAACAATGGACTTTAAGACATACAGAATTTTCTCTACTTTACTACACAGCACACAGTGGTCGACAAAATGAAGAAAAAACACATGCTTGGTTTGCACTTTTCTAAGTTTTAGTACTCGAGGAAGGTTGAGATGACCTGATATGAAGCTATCTTTTGTCTGCATATGCTGTCCAAACCATCATCTCCAGCAACAGAAGCCATCACGGACATTATGTGTTGCTCCAAAGCATCAGACGCGGGAAATACAGAAACCACATCCTCCGTAAGATGCTCAGCATGTTCAAGGAATGGCCTCTGGCAAAACACTTGTATGTAAGTATGCAGAATCACAAAGTTACAAACCCTCGGTCATTTATAAGATATGCCAGATATAACCTACCAATTTATTTCCATAAAGTTTATGGATAAGTGAAGCAGAAACAACTGCTGCCTGTGGATGCCATTTTGACAAAACAGGTGTAAAAATGGTTGTATCTTTCTTCAGAAGTTTCTTTGTCTCCTCTGCTAGAGTCGCCAAAACAGGTTCATGTGTTGCGTCCGCTTTGAACTCTACAGAATGTGCCATCTGAGAAAAATAGTAGAATTTTTCATTGACCAATGTACTTGTAATAGTTTCTCTTATGAAAAAATGAAATAGTAGAATGTTTCATTGATCAATCTAACATCTCCAGCTGCGAATAATCTTTCCCGCACTGGCAATAATATAGTATTATGTCTACCTTAGAGTCAATGTGGTCAAACAGATAGCAATGAAATACCAGAAGAAATGTATAGGTGTGGTGGTAATTGATAAAATTTGAGGTTTCACATATTAGAAAACATAAGTGTGCATATGATCTATAATCATCTTAGGTAGGACTATAAGTACACTACTGATGTAATAATGGCAGATGCAAACAAAGGTCACCTTCAAGAAAGCACTTTTGACTGAAGAAGTGATGTAACGGTCGATCTGATCCCTGTCGGGAGACTCCAGCACCTGATGCAAAAAAGCAAATGGGTTCACGAAACATGAATTCTACATGTACAAATAGTGAACACAGTTCTGCTCTCCATATTCTTCAGTGAATGTATTTACATGAAATTGTACAATATATTGCCAAAGTTAGAAAGAAATAACTGCGGTTAGAAATAAAGGTAAAGTATAAGCACCTTGTCATTCTCTTCACCAAGGATCCGCCTCGTAAGCATTGCCACTGTCACGACATTGGCCATCAAGCTGGGACCCTGTAAATGTAAAGACAGTCTTAATGTGGGGAAAATAATGACCTCTCGTTCCAAGCAGATCAGCATATGCCACATGCTGGAGTCTGAATAAAGATTAGCAACATACATGGACAAAATGGAGGGTTAAGAGAAAATCATGTGGTAAAACTTATGCATACGAGGCGAAAACTATGAAAAATAAAAGACGCCAAGATGAAAAGAGATGAAGATGAAAAGTTCAATAAGAGACATGACAGAACTATGAGATTGAATTTACTAATAGACTGAAATCAACATATTTGATATCATAGAAATGCAATCATATTTAATGTAGCTATCAGCAATGACGATGGCCAACTTAATGCACCTGTGCACTGCACATTCAGTAGCAACTATCAAATGGACATAAGACTTCAGGATGTGTGACATGTTACAAAAACATCTTCAGGATAGCTTCCAAATAGTAAAGATATATTTTCCATAGCATAACTGCCCATGCAAGCAGTGTAGCACAAGATCAAACCAAGATGTTGGAAAACAAACCTCTGAGAAGTGTTGATGATAATCATTTAGTTTCTTGTCCACCCATTTCTGAACTGGAGACAGGAAAGACTGGAAAAATGTAAAATCTTGATAGCCACCCTCAGCATCAACCGAACTACGCAGGCTTTTCAAGTGTAGTCTTTGTTGTGGACCACGCTGTTCTTTCAAAGGTATCTTCCTCAAATGGTCAATCACAACTTTCAGAAGTCCTTGCTCACCTGTAAAAACAAACTGTATTGCAAAACGTACATTTCATTATCATACTCTTATGGAGCCAACCTATTTCAAGAATTAAACCAGTAGCACAGTATAGAACAGGACTTTGAAGGAAATCTAGTCTCCAGTAAACAATATTGTCTATGAACGATAAGTGATCAACCCAATGGCTAGGCCTTGTTCAGTTGCGCAGGGGTTGGCAACGATAGGAATGGAATCGATTCCCTGTCAATCCCTCTCATTCCATGATAAATCCACATCAAACCAAACAAGGCCTAACTTTTTTAGATTTTGTTGTATGCTAAAGGCTTCAGACTTAGTAGGACCAAGACCGAGTACATGATGTGCGATTTCAACGCGACTAGGCATGAGGGGGGAGACGTTAGTCTAGATGGGCAAGTGGTGGTCCAGAAGGATACTTTTCGGTATTTAGGATCGGTGCTACAAAAGGATGGCGACATTGATGAAGATGTTAGGCATAGAATTTCAGCTGGCTGGTTGAAATGGCGGCAAGCTTCTGGCATCCTTTGTGACAAGAGGGTGACACGAAAGCTAAAAGGCAAATTCTATAGGACAGCAATTCGTCCGGCGATGTTATACGGTGCTGAATGTTGGCCTACAAAAAGGCGACATGTCCAGCAACTGAGTGTAGCAGAGATGCGGATGTTGCGATGGTTTTGCGGGCACACAAGGAGGGATAGAGTCCGGAACGAAGTTATTCGGGATAGGGTCGGGGTGGCACCAATTGAGGAGAAACTTACCCAGCATCGGCTGAGATGGTTTGGACATGTCCAACGAAGACCTCCTGAGGCGCCGGTGCGTAATGGGGTTCTTGAGCGGGTCGATAATGTAAAGAGGGGTAGAGGTAGACCTAAACTGACGTGGGATGAGTCGGTTAAGAGAGACCTTAAGGATTGGAATATTTCTAAAGAGATAGCTTTGGATAGGAGCGCTTGGAGACTAGCTATCAATGTGCCTGAACCTTGAACTTATTTCTTTCGGGTTTCATCTCTAGCCTACCCCAACTTGCTTGGGAAAAAAGACTATGTTGTTGTTGTTGTTGTTGTATGCTAAAGGCTTATCCTAATTAATGACAGGCTTAACTGGCAAAGACCAGTTGGATTTTGTACAAAGGGGTGGTTATCAGATAATTTTGCCAGAAATATGAACACAGAAAAGTCAGACTCCTATCCTGAACAACTTCCTCCCTGCATCAGGCTGATGCGGTGCTTTTAAGAAAAAGCACAAGAGGTTCTAGAAAGCATTGGCACAGCTGCATTGCAAATAAGCAAATTATTTATGTGGTTAGCTATTCTGAGCCGGTCTTGACAGCGGATAGATTGGCCAAGAGAGGACTTCCGCACCCAGTGTTTTGGCCTCCCTGTGATAAAGCAGATGGAACTATTCAGCATCTTTTGATCTAATGTTTTCCATTTGGCAAGTATAATTTACTGTCGTTCAAAAAGTTGGGCTACAAGAGGCGACCCCACAGCCTGAAACTGCCTTATTTTTTCTAGTTGTGGTGCCATGCACTGAAAATGGTCGACAAATAGAACAAATAGGGCCTCAAATCTCTCATAATCCTTGTTGCTACCAAAGTTTGGAAACAGCACAATGGTTGTGTGTTCAATGGAGACACACCCAGTGTTAGTGTGGTTCTAAGGTTGATAGCAGAAGAGGCTGTTCTGTCGTGTACAGCCAGAGTTAATGAAGAAGCTGCTAGTCACGGGTTAATTCAGTAGTGTCTCCTTGGTTCTCTTTTTTGCTACTGGAGGAATGTGTGAATGTTTGTTTGAACAAGTTTATACTTTTATAATTGTTTTCTTTTTCTTTAATGAAATAATATGCAGCTCTCCGGCGTATTCAAGCAAAAAAGAAAGAAAAGGCACAAGATGCTAGGCTGAGTTCATTGAGCAGTTCACGGACATTGATCAGCAGAAAATAAATAATTGATTTCCTTTGTAAAGATATTTAGACCCAAAACACAGAGTGGGGAAAACACAATTTCCATAAATGTAGCCTTAATTGAGACATCTTCATCATAATTCACCTGTCGAAATAATACCCATGCATAGCATGTATCATGAACTGTCTCTGTGATTCCTAGTATCCGCCACGTTGACTTCAAGAGCTCAAGTATTTCTTCCACCTCCTGGTGGATTAAAGCAAAAAACGCATGAGAATTATCATGGCTAATGGTGAAATTATTTAGTCGAAAAATGCAAAGATGGATATGAAGTAGCGACCTCTGTAAGTTTCCCCTCATCCAAGATGTCAAAAACACTGCCAAGCATCTTCTCATATAATGCTACATTCAGATGGTATCCATCAGCCCAGTGACAAACCTCACCAGTAAGATCACCCCGTGCAGGCCTTTCAGATAGGGAAGTGGCAACTTCTCTCAGTGATCTTAGGCATTCTGTACGTTGAACCTCCGCAGCAGATGGTGGCAAGGACTAGCAAAAATACATCAGGATAATATCATTTAACGGAGTGTCCGTGCAAGGGTTATAAAATGTCAAACATAAAACTTTCATCAAGTAGGATTAAAACCTCAGATTCTTCAATCTTTCTAAAAAGGTTCCTTAGCTCATTGACTTTTCGACCTAACTCCCCAAATCCAACAACTGGATGATTTATAAGGCCTTCCTCCAGCATGTTTAACTACGGGAAAAAATCAAACAAAGCATATAATGTTATGAAATGCAGCTATAGCTCATGGTCAGAAACAACTGCCCAACAGAATGGTTAACCTGTCTCTTCTGCCAACGAAGGTATGCTTTCATGTCAGAAAATTCAGCTCTGGATATGCAGCACAGTAGTTCCAACGGAATCAAAATATTGTCCATCCGTTTTCCAACTTTGCCAACCATAGCATTTAGTAATCCTTGTCTAGTTCGAATATCCATGGACTCCGTTATCTATCCAAAATAAATAGGGGGAGAAGGAAGTCAACAGATGTAAAATTAGCATGTTCAAAAGCTTTAAGAAACCTGGACTCACCTAGATACAACATAGGGAGCTGTAGCCTAAACCTTAACAAGTTATCCTTTATAAACTTTCAAGTGCCAGATCCCAACTACCAGAAGTTATCTATTCTCTTAAGATGTTGAATAGCAAGTCAAGCGCTAGATTGGATTAGACAAAATTAGCAGTTCCAATATAGGAGTATTCAGCAATCTTCCTCAAAAAGTGTTCTGATAACCCACTCAAGAAGCAGGTGACTATCTTGTTTGACTAAAGAGGCAAATATTTTCTTCATCATTATCTATGGATAAAGTAGAAGAAACAAAAATGAAAAAACATGCTTTGACCAATTTACACTTCAAAAAATATTGGTCAGACTACGAATCTCTTCATAAATCAGGTGCAACACTAAAAATAAGTTTTGAAGGTACAGGTGATCAAATGTAGTAATATGATTTAAATTGAGTGGCTTAATTAGTTTAGAATTTAGAATATCAGAGGACACAAAGGTTAAAATGAAATGTGGCCTGCTAAGCTAGTCATTAGGAACAGAAAGTTAGGACATCATACCTCAAGTTGGGCTCGCATGGTTTCGAGTAAACCAACCAAACCAGGTTGCCGCTGAGTGTGGGTATCAACACTTTCACTCTTACTACGACCTAGTTTCCTCATTAATTTGTGCCTCTTCTCTTTCTTCTTTTCTTTCTGAGGAATAATAAGCCCCCTAAAAGGTCACATGGACCAAGAATAGGCAGGTTCTATCATAATCCAGGAAGACGTGTGAACGAAAAAAAAATATGTGGGTGCAGAGAGATGCACAGGCATACCCTGAAGCGCCAGCAGCAGCAACAAGAATCTCGTATGCTGTCTCACGAAGATCATCATCCGTGATACCTGAAAAGATAGCATAGCTGCCAATAACATTCTAGCTCAAAGAGGGACAAGGATAAGAAGTAACCGACGAATAATGGCCTAGCTATCCTAATCACTGAAGTGAACTTGATTAGGTAATAAAAAAAGGAAACTCAACGAAGAAATAGCACATGACTAGCATGCTATTAGAAAATCACCAACAAAATACCCGAATGCAAATAGAGGAGATGGAATGATCATCACTCTGTGTAATTCCACCAGCATGAAGATTATCTAAATTCTAAAGGAACAAAAGACAGCACTTTATCTGTTGTTGAACAAGTAATATCAAACAGTTGTTACCTGTTTCAAATAGTGGTAAACGCAGTGATAAATCACTAGCATCAGTTTGATGTCTTCTAGAAGCCCTTCGGCTATCAAATTCATCCTCATCATCCTCAAAGTCTTCAATGTCATCTATGGTTAATTCCTTCTCGCTTGGAGAATCAAATGATTGTGACTTTGTTAAGTTAGTAGCTGCGGCTGGGGACGACACGGTAACTGGCTCTGATTCCACTACTGGTGGTGGTATCACAACTGGGGATGGTGTGGTGGCAGGGACAGGGGGTGGTTCCCTTGTTGGCGCAGGTCCTGAATATTCTGGTTTTGTAAGCAAATAAAACTCTTCTGTAGCTCCAGTGTTATTCTAGCAAAAAAAATATATATTTAGGCATATGGATGCCATAGTGGATAGCATTTATAAATGAGATTTTTTTTACATCAAAATTGGGGAGACAGAAATATCCAAACGTTCAGATGAGATGAATCATAATGGAAAGTAACTCAAATGGAAAATTTATTGACAAAATGCAACAAAACTTTTCAGACCAAAATATTTCTCAGGAAAGAAGATACAAATTAACTCACCACATATGGATAGTCAAGGCTATCATGAAAAAGGCGGATGGCGTCTCCAAGATCAAGAGGCTCACCTACACTATCAAAGCTTGTCAGACCAGATAAAAGAACAAAACAAAATGAAGGAATTCTGATGAAGCTATATTTCACCTTTCTTAGCACAATTGAGGACATAATCAACACTGACTTGATCTATATCTACATCATCCAAAGAGATTGCACCAGGTGGCATTACAACTTTCTTGATCAAGTTGCCAGAAAGAATGTAGTTGAGTAATACTTGGCGGTCCCGGCGATAGCGTTGCAGCAGCTCAATAACATTTTCTCTGGTTAAGTTGAAACGTAAAACAGTCATTTCGCAACTGGATGTAACATTTTTAAATGGAAGAGGCTTATTCTGTAGCAACCCTTACTCATCCATATTGTATGCCGGGGACACAGCAATCTGAGTTACAAAACCCTGATCGAAGTGCTACCAATTGCTTGTAACCAGCATAGCTGCACTGGGGGGAAAACAACGATTAACTACTATTACATCAAACAAACAACCACGTACAACTTGATAACAGGAGATATGCAACAAGCCGTTACAAAAATAAGTTGCAATGTAGGTGAAGTATTGTATTTGTGTAAAAAAACAGACGGGTCAGTGAACTGGAAATCTCATAGAGTGACTGGTGGATATGATTTTGTGGGTTCTATTTACTTCTTTTTTTGCAATACTGTAGATAGAAGCTGAGTTAACCCATATGAAATTTCAGGCTGACCAGTACAGCACAAACAAGTACAGACCCTCACCAAACAAGTCGGACATTCAACATCATGACTCGGAAACCAACCACAGCTCTCACGACACACTCGATCCAGCCAAATTTCGCGGCAAAGCAGCAAGACGCTGCCCACTGCGCAACTTTGGAGCATGAAACACACAATGCCAAACTAATCCGCATCCCCCCGGCTCCGACAAGCAGATAACCCCCCACACCAATTCACACACCAGCCAGCGCTCCATTCCAGACAACCCACGCAGGCAGGCGCGCGCGCCCCGCAGGTTAAGCGACGGACGCCGAAGCAGCGAGCCCGCCGCTGTCCGAACCCGCGGCACATCCACCCGGCGGCGCTCGCGCCCGCCACTACAGACTACAGGGCAGCGCCAATGAGCGACGGGGGGCAGCGCTGGATCTGGACGGAGAGAGTGAAACACGAGGCGGGCTGGCCGGGGTACCTGCGCGCGAGGCGGAGATCCCGGCCGAGCTGCTCCGCGGAGATCTGGACGCGGCCGCCGCCTGGCCGCTGCGGAGCGCGGCAGCGGTGGTGGTGGGGATGCGGCCGCGCGTGAGAAGCCCCGAGGTGGGCGAGAGAGAGGCCGCGAGCAGGAGGAGTCGATCGGACTTGCAGAGAAAGTGAGAGGAGAGCCTAGGAGGTGAGCTGGCGCCTGGCGGACGCGGATCGGTGTGGATTTGGGATGCGCGAGGGCACAGCACCGCCCGGGCACGGAGCGCGACATTCTCCGGCTACGAGGCAGCAGGCAGGAGGCTGGTGCAGACAGGCACGCGCAACGGCGCAAGTGTGCTCGGATCTGTCTGTGGGCCGGGCCTCGCCGTTGCGGGCCGCTCTGCGCGTAGAAAATTCTTGTTTGAGAGAGATGCCGTTTGTAGATTTGGGCCCAAACCGCGAACTGAACCTTGCAACCGCATGCGCGTTCTAGAGGCCCTTGACCGATCAGCGAGCGAAACGCCGCATCTGTGGTCAAAGGAGGGGAGCCAGACCCACGTCAGACGCTGAAACGGAGAGCTCTGAAGGAAGAAGAAAGGTCAGCTGTCGGTACGCGCCTGTCCCTTGCACGGTTCTCCTTGGGCTGATGTGTTAAGCCCAACAGATCACACCCTGTAAATCCGTAAACACAAAAAAAAATATCATATTAAATGTTTCGACACATACATGGAGTACTAAATGAAGTCTATTTATAAAACTTTTTATATGGATGGATTGTAAATCGCGAGACGAATCTAATGAGCCTACTTAATTCATGATTTGCAACAGTTGTGCTACAGTAACCATCCGCTAATTATTGATTAATTATGAATTAATTAGCATCATTAGATTCGTCTCGCGATTTACAATCCATCTGTACAAAAAATTTTATAAATAGACTTCATTTAGTACTTCAAATTAATAAGATTACAACACAAAAAATTTTGCGCGTGGAACTAAACACGGCCTAACTGAAGGAATTACAGGATGAGTGAGGTTGGAACGGGCGGCTGTAGCAACACAAAAACAACCGTGGTGGGTATTTTGAGCTGCGGAGATATGGTGTTGTGTTGGACTGTTGGCTGGAGGCTCGTACCGGTAGGTTGGCGACGGGGACCTGAACTTTACTGCTCTGCTCACCGTGTTCGGCTCCAGCCTCAGAACTTCAGCCCTACAGTATTTCTCTCTCACATCACTCCAGCTCCAGCCTCCAGACACCAACTAGGTAATAGTATTTTTCTCTCACACCACTCCAGCTCCAGCCTCCCGCTCCAGCCTGCCGAACACGATGCTACATCGGGCCTGTTTGGCAGGGCTCCGGCTCTTCCAAAAACAGCTCCGGCTCCGGCTCCTCAGATGGAGCGGCTTCTCTGGTAGAGTTGGAGTCGTTTTAGAAAATGTTTGGCAAAACAGCTTCACTTGTTAGATTGATGTGTAAACCGCGTGAAGCCACGATTTCATGGCTTCATCTTGCCTGTGTAAGCCGCCGATAGCTTCAGGACCGGTTTCACACGTGAAGCCGGTCACAAAACAAACGTTTGGCAGGACTTCGTCTGGAGCCGCTCATGAAGCCGCTCCGGAAGCCCTCCATAACGGGGCCATCGTCACGCTCACGCAGAGCCAGCAGCATGTTCGGGGACCAGAGGTCCAGTGCACCCCGTCACGCTCACGCAGAGCCAGCAGCGTACTCCACCCAGGCACCCACAACCGATCAGATGAGCGGGAGCAATGGCAAAGCCCCCGGAGTGAACGCGTGCGTGCCAAATACCTTTTGGTCGTTGCTGAATTGACCCGCTCTGTTCGGCTTTTTGTGTCACTGTGACCGTGTGTACGCAGTGACGAGAACCAAGTCCAAGCTCCTTTTCTGCGCTTCCCTTTGCAGCGCTGCTAGAGTGCTTAGTGGTGGTGGACGTGGAGGAGCACAGAAAGGTAAAGGGTGGAAACGGATCGAATTCGCACGGATACGAATTCGGATATTTCGAATAATTATATTTATATTTTTTTCAATTTCCATCCCTTAGAATGGAAACTGATCGGATTCGTACGGATACGGATACGGATTCGGATATCTCAAATATTTTCGAACATCTATTTTTCTGTTTCCTTACCGTTTTCATCCCTGCAGACAGGATCGGCAGGTCGATGCGCGCCTGGAGTTGGACTAGGTTCTGTCTGTGTGCGATCGATGAGGATTCGCGCAGGAAACAATACACAAAAGTTAAAAGGATGCAGAGGCAGGCTGCCCTGTGCCTTGGCGATTGGCGTGTGAAAAGGGAGAGCGCACTAGTAGTTACCTTTCTGTTGCGAGGTTGTGATGGATCCCAAAGCAGCTTTAAGCTCGACGTGTGCTCTATCTAATCTATGGCTGGCTGTGTAACTTTTGGAAGCATCACCGTGGCATTCCCCGCCTTTTGCTGTAGCCTGTTCTGCACTTGCTCACCCGGTCGACCAAACGAACTTGGGTTGCAGAGAGGGGAATCGGGAATCCTTCCCCTCTCAGAACAAAAATCTAGCACAGGATGAATGCAGGGTGGACAGGAAGGTACAGTGCTAATCAGTGTGTTTCCAGGCGTAACTTGTGTACCACGAGGCCACTGACGCAGCACACCGAGTCCACCGTTAGTCGTGGTTGCCGCAATAGATGAGGATCGCGCGTGGGGCACCCCATCTTTTGGAACCAAAACATCGGCGTCAGAATTTAGCGTGTGGGGGTTCATGATGTGCATCGCCGTCGCCTTTTTGCTCGCTCGCTCGCTCACACCGGTGACGTTGAGAGCCACGGCCGCCAACCAAAGGACAAAAGGAGAGGGAAAGGGTGGAACCCACTCGCATGTGCGACTGCGTCTCACGCATATGTTATGTCGCCACCAGACGAGTGTATAAATAAAAAAAACCTCGTGCAGAACTGGAGAAATAATAGTTTGGGTCAGTCAGTCCAAAATTCTCTGACATGGGAGGACATGGACAAATATGCTGTGCCCCCACCTGTAACTTCAAGGACGATAAATTTTGGTCAAGTTTTTTTTAAATCAATTTGGGTCAAGTTGAGATTGAAGTCCCAGGCAAGTAGATAACCTGCGTTGATTGGAGCTGATAACGGCACAAGAAATCACAGTAACAATCTCATTTCTTCAAGCAATAAACCACATGCTCACTGATGAAAAAAAAGTATGATGCGTTTTTTTATTTGACATGGCCTTTTATATTATCTCCTAAAATTTATAAGATTATAGAAATATTACTTCCATAACTATATAATATTTTTATACTTTATGATGTATTCCTATGAAATATACTCTCTCCGTTTCAAATTATAAATCATTGCAAGAATCTTGGAAAGTCAAACCATCTCAAAATTTGACCAGAAATACAAAGATTTATGACATCAAATAAGTATAATATGAAAATATAGCTAACAAAGAATTTAATGATACTTAAATGTTATTATTTTGTTATATAAATTTAATCAAATTTGAAAATTTTTGACTCTCCAAGATTTTTAGAATGACTTATAATTTGAAACGGAGGGAGTAGTAGTTAAAATCAGGTATAGGATATAGGTAAAACCCAATACTGTTTTATGTTAAGCGCATGGATTTCATTTCCGAACGGCATGCAAAAAAGAATTGGTCTAGTTCTAGTATTAAGACATATAAATTAATTTACTTTTCTTTAATGTAAATGGGCCTCATGGTTTTGACGGCAAACGTACGTAATATAAAAAAGGCAAACGATTAAAATATGCCGCATAAGGATGAATTTTTTTGACGCAAAAGGAAGGCAGCAAAGTCACGGAATTATTCCCCCACGGGTGAAAATAGAAAAATCAAGAGCCGAAGAAGACTACCAAACGTGTGCTCACTTCCTCTAGCAGTCGTCGTCCTCGATGATGATGATAAGCAGGGGGTGGTGGAGCACTCCAACCTAATAAGGCCATGTTTAGTTCAGCGTAAAATTTTTTTGCGTTAGAATTTTGCTAATTTGAAGTACTAAATAAATGAAGTCTATTTACAAATTTTTTTTACAAATGGGTTGTAAATCGCGAGACGAATCTAATGATGCTAATTAATTCATATTTAATCAATAATTAGCGGATAGGACTGTAGCATCATTGTTGCAAATCATGGATTAAGTAGGCTCATTAGATTCGTCTCGCGATTTACAGCCCATCCATGAAAAAAAATTGTAAATAGACTTCATTTAGTACTCTATGCATATGTCGAAATATTCGATGTGATGTTTTTTTGTTTATGAGATTTATGGGGTGGGAACTAAGCAGGGTGTAAGGCTTCCTCCAACCATACACGCTAAAGGTTCCCCTCACCCTATATTCGGTGCACAGTACTCCCGCTTCCCTCTCTAATGGCGCCCCCTATCCGTGCCCTCCGTGTCCGGGGAGCTCGGTCCTCCCCTCAAATATAGAAACTCCCTCTATATTCTATTCACATCGTTTCTTTATGATATTAATCTCGTTTGAGTCCCGTAACATGATGATAATGTGTATTATGACAGTACAAATATTGTATGATTTTTTTAAAATTCAAAAACAATAAATAAATAGTTAGTTAATGAGTAATAGTATATAGAGGGAATAGATATGAGGGAATGGTTGGAGAGAAAGAGCTGTAGGGGGAGAAATCTTTTGGAGAGAGGTAGTAAAATATAGTAAATAGTATGTTTGGGGGGAGTTGGATGGGGAGAACGGTTGGAAATAGCCAAAGCTTCCTGGCAGAGGAGAAGGACCGCCGGAGGAAAACTTCGGAGGCGCCCAACTTCCAAGATACCCACTAGCTCCCGGCCTCCCACCGCGTTCTCTTCCGGTTTTCCCCCTTTGGCTGGTGCTAGAAAGATGCGATTTTTTTGGCTCTGGGGCCACTTGTTCTTCTGATTCTTACGCTGCGGGCACCCGCTTGGCTTCTCGTCTGGTGTCTGTTTTCTCGTGGTGAGGAACTCTCTATCTTCCTTCGTGGGGATAAATGTGTTTCCCCCATTTTCCTTAGAAATTTATCTGATTTTCGTTCGATTTGCTGCTCTTCATTAGGATCACATATGCGCAAGACGTTAATATGTGCTAATTCTGCTGATCCTTTCTGCAGTTTGAGGTGATACTGGTCTCGATTTCAAAATCTGCAAGCATCTTCTGCGTATGGGCCTGGTAGCCGCCCTGTAGGAGACATGTATGGACGAACTTGGGGACGATCCCTAGTCTATCTGTCAAGCAACCAAAGTGGTATTGGTGTGAGCCAAGGCTAAATAGATACAGCAGTTGATGAGGAGCTTGTTGGATTCTGCAAGGGCTTGCTAAACTTTTGTCCTTCTTCTTGCGATCTAGAGGCCTGATATTTTTCCATCAGCTGAGCCGTATTTGCCTAAGTGCACAGATAGAGGAGTTTATTGGATTAAGCAAGAACAAGGCCTCCCAATTTTGGGATTCGTAACAATACCATAAGAGTGAACAAGTAAGGAACCATTTGATCCTGGGAGGACATGGAGAAGCAATCTAGCACGCGACATGGCCCGCTAGAAAAACTGAAGAGCTTCCGGGGGATAGAGAAGCAGAGAAGCTTTAAGTTCTTGTCCATGGAGAAGCAGCAGAGCTTCAAAAGGAACAAGGACAGCCCTGGGAAGCGGGGTGACACCGCACTCCACCTTGCGGCGAGGGCTGGCAGTGTTGCCCATGTCCAGAAGATCCTTGCGGAGTGCGACCCAGAACTAGTGGTGGAGTTAGCTGCCCGCCAGAATCAGGACGGTGAGACTGCGCTGTATGTGTCTGCTGAAAAGGGGCATGTCGAGGTTGTGGGTGAGATTTTGAAGGCTTCTGATGTTCAATCAGCAGGGCTCAAGGCCAGCAACAGCTTCGATGCATTCCATATTGCAGCAAAGCAGGGCCATCTGGGTTAGTTCTCTTTCCTCCATCATTGAATTTGGTCCCAATGAATACTACCTGAAAGTCAATTAGTTGAGGATTTGGCTAGTCTGAATTAAAATTCTTTAATATCTGGATTCACTGGCTTATACACGCAGTTCTATCTGATCTTTCATATATTGGTTCATTAGTGCGTGCAGTTGGTATGTTATAAAAATTGACTTGTATCTCATTGACTTCTGCAAATCTCTATGCTCATGAAGGGACATTTTCCCTAATTTATTTCTCAACAACATGGGAGTACTAAATCATTTCCATGCTAACTCCCTTCTGCAACAAATTGGCTGATAAATTTACTTGGCTGATTTATTCTAGGTTCCAACCTACCATGTCTGTGTTTTTTGGTTTTGCAGACAAATTGATGATTTATGATGAGTTATAATTTCCAACAATCTTGCTTAAAGAATTGTTTATAACTTTGTATGTCTAGAACAATGGAGCAGCATTCCTTTTCAAAATGAAATATAATTTACCTGGACTTAGATCTAGCGATGAGATAGCGCTTCCTACTACTTTTTTGCTCAGCTACAAACCTTAACAAAATCAATGAGGCTGTGTAATTTCAAATATTTGAGTTGGTATGCTGTCGTGAGTAGCAAAGTTGTCGTTTCACTCAGAGTGTTTTATTTAATCTTATCTTCCAAATTCTATTCTTTTGATCTTTAAGAAGAAAAAACATATTTATATCAGTTCAATTTATCGGTCTTGCAGATGTCTTGAAGGAGCTGCTGCAAGCCTTTCCCTCATTAGCTATGACAACAAATTCTGTAAATGCCACTGCTTTGGACACAGCTGCAACTCAGGGCCACATTGATATTGTTAACCTTCTGCTAGAAACAGATGCAAGCCTTGCTAGGATTGCAAGAAATAATGGGAAAACAGTTTTGCATTCAGCAGCAAGAATGGGCCATGTGGAGGTGGTCACCGCACTGTTGAATAAGGATCCAGGGATTAGTTTCAGAACAGATAAAAAGGGGCAGACAGCGCTACACATGGCTTCAAAAGGCCAAAATGCCGAAATTCTGCTCGAGTTGTTGAAGCCTGATGTCTCAGTTATCCATGTGGAAGACAGCAAGGGGAACAGACCATTGCATGTTGCAACTCGGAAGGGGAACACCATTGTAAGTATCTTATCTGAGAAAATCTTCGGATTTGTGCCCCTGTTATTTATTGTTGAAATTATGTTGCTCAGGACAAGTAGTAAATTGAAGTTACTTGCATTCATGAGATATTGTTTGCTTAATACTTATAGTAGCCAATGTTTCCGGTCGCGAAAAAAAAAGTAGCCAATGTTTCTAAATAAGAAGAATCTGCATCTTTTCCAGGAATCAAAGAAAACTTAAGTTCAGGGTATTACTAAAAAAAGGGAATGCTTTTTTTCCTTGCAACTTTAAAACAAAGGAAGAATTTCTAAGCAGTTTTGGATTGAATATTGTTCGATCTTAATAATAACATAGAATTAACATCAAACAACAAACTACTAACTTGTACTGTATGTTTGTTCCCTACAGATGGTCCAGACCCTAATATCAGTTGAAGGGATTGAAATCAATGCAGTTAATAGAGCTGGAGAGACTGCTTTTGCTATTGCAGAGAAACAAGTTAATGAAGAGCTTATTAACATCCTTAGAGAGGTTGGTGGAGTAACTTCAAAAGAGCAAGTGAATCCTCCTAATCCAGCAAAGCAGCTCAAGCAGACTGTCAGTGATATCAGGCATGATGTTCAGTCACAGATCAAGCAAACACACCAGACCAAGATGCAATTCCAAAAAATCAAGAAGAGAATCCAAAAGCTCCACATTGGTGGGCTAAACAACGCCATCAACTCCAATACTGTAGTTGCAGTGCTTATTGCCACTGTTGCCTTTGCAGCCATATTCCAACTCCCTGGTAATTTTCTGGAGAATATGAAAGATGCACCAGATCCAGACATGACCTTGGGGCAAGCTTTGATAGCCAGCGATCCAGCCTTTATAATCTTCTTGGTCTTTGACGCCTTGGCTCTCTTTATCTCCCTTGCTGTTGTCATTGTCCAGACATCTCTAATTGTCGTAGAGCAGAAGGCAAAGAAGAAGATGGTTTTTGTGATAAACAAGTTGATGTGGCTCGCATGCCTATGCATCTCGGCAGCCTTCATAGCCCTGACCTACGTTGTCGTGGGCCGAGATGATGAGTGGTTGGCTTGGTGTACCATGGCGATTGGCACTGTCATCATGGTGGCCACTCTCGGTTCCATGTGTTATTGCATTGTTGCTCACAGGATGGAAGAGAAGAACATGAGGAAAATTAGGAGGACCTCCACAAGCCAGTCATGGTCCGTATCAATTGACTCAGAAACGGAGCTGATGAACAGTGAATATAAGAAGATGTACGCCCTTTAGGGTGTCGTCCTTGCTTGTCATCGAGTCCTGTATATATGTACCCATTTGCCAGAGACTACTCAATGGCACTAAGTGGGATTGACTAGAACCATATTTAGGCCTAGAACATGGCACCTCTATGTAACTGCAGTCAGCAGCCTCCTTCCATGAGAAGAGGGGTGAATTCCAGGTGATAGGAGTAGCCACTTTTTGTAGGCAAAATATGACTATTTGCCAAGCAAGATGTTTATCTTATATGCTTATTACTGCCGTGAATGGAAATTAAAGCCATGAAATTGTATCTGTATAGTAGAACAGTATGAGATAAGTTGCCCTTATGTCAAAATTTATGCGGTAATGGATGCGCCCATATGATGCAGCATGAGACTGGAGTAAGCTGAGGCCAAAAACAATGATCACAAATGACCTTTTGGACTTGGACTGGAGGAGTGGGACAGCTATATGTTAACTTTGTTGACTGTCTCTTACAAAAAGAAAAAACCATTGTTGACCGTCATGATTATGATTTATGCGGCATTTGCAGCCGTTCTGTCAAATCAAATGGACATTCCTATGGAGCTGTTATTTCTGGGTTAAGAGATGACCGGAAAATCGTTGAAATTACGGCTGTTTCCATGGAAAACAAGCAGATATTTTAGAATGTTGTCGCCTCTCCAACATCTTCATCTCTGAAGCTTGCTGTTGCGTTTCCAGCCTGCTAACCGCCGTGTTCTCGGTGGCACTCCGCAAGTCCAGGTGCCTGAAGCTCACCCCGCTGTTTGATCCGCCGTAGTTACGTCGAGCGACTGAACACTGCGCCGCACAGGATGACTTGTCGGATTGGCAGTTGGACCTGATCACTTCAGTCCCAGCAATCATTCAGCCAGACGTCGGCAGACGATTCCGCTTACTGCAAAGCAACAAGCGCCAGCTTGATGGTCACGGAGAACATCTCGTGGATAGGAGAAATCGAACGGTTCCATGGTTCAACGTTGCTGACTCGTGTAACTGTCTCCGGTGTACCACTTCCATCAGGTGTTAGTAGTCAAATCTTCGTGCTTCTGTTACATGAGATACTGACAAGGCCGAAATTCAGAAACTTCTATGGAAAGTGAAGTCCCGACTTAAGATGCAGACGAAACACGAAACCATGGGTTGACAACCGGAAGAATTTGCGTAGGGTAAGAGGACAGTGGTGCACAAGTTGCTATCTTCTTTTACACTACAAGGTTCAAGGGTCTATTCCGTGGACTCTAAACCAATTGCTTCTAATATTTCAAGTCCTTACCTTGCAGATTAGGGTTGTATTTACTATTGGACGAATGAATTAACTTCTTGGGTGCCAAAACATTTTGTGTGAACAATATATGGTTCTCAACTTGCGATTATGCAATTAATACATGGTCATTTAAAAAAAAACTCAGGGATTTAACCAATGGTGAACCATATAATGAAAAACTTTAGTGAATAGTGAAAAACTTTCGTGTTACATGTGTTTTCATAAATAACTAAATAATGTAACAACTGCAAGTTCATTCCAACAAGTGTATTTGCATATATTGGGTTAGGGGTGTCAATTAGTGACTCTTAGGTGCACCTCCAACCCTCTTTAGTTCAAAATTTTGTACTACTTCTCCAAAATCAGATCTCATTTTGGAAAATTAGTACAAAATTTTGAACTAAAGAGGGTTGTAGATGCACCTAAGGGTCACCAATTTTCATCCCTGTATTAGGTGCAAATGGATGTTACCCTCTCTGCATTCCATCCTGAAACAAGAATGACCATTCTACTCTTATCAGCTGAAACCACTGTCATCACTTCTTTGCACGGCTTCCAAGCTTTGGCCTCTGCTCCTTCTCCTCTCCTGCTCTCCTACTTCCCTTCAGTACCGCATCGGTGGGACCGGCATCCTTACGGGTAGCAGGCACAGAGACGGTAGCAGCTCTGCTCCTCCCTTTCAGTGCTGCTGTAGCCTGCACATTGTCCGGGTTTGCAGCGGGTGGGCATGATAGTCTCCTGGCGGTGCCAGCATTAACCTTCTTATCCTTTGCACCAACTGAAGAATCATTCAGCCGAGGTTTTGTCGCGGTTTCTGTAACATTCTTCGATGCCTTGTCTGGTCTGGCATCATTCTTGATTGCTTTTGATGGTTGAGATTTGCTGCCTGAAGTTTTCTTGGA
The DNA here is from genome assembly GCF_016808335.1 of Panicum virgatum. NCBI lineage: Eukaryota > Viridiplantae > Streptophyta > Magnoliopsida > Poales > Poaceae > Panicum > Panicum virgatum. The sequence goes on from NC_053146.1 coordinate 53,487,939, forward strand.
TGCTTTGGTGGCTGTAGTACCAGTAGTAGTAGTAGTAGTTGTTGTAGTTGGAGCTGCAGGAATTGAATTGTGCTGCCTATTCGTCAGAGGTGTATAGCTGGATTTCTTATCTATTCTGAAAGCTGAATCCTGCTCTTTAGATGGTGCAGCAGCTCCTCTGTTGAGTTTTTTCTTTGATGATGAAGAGCTGGGCCTTGCTGTTGGAGTTACAGACTTGGTGGAGCTGGAGGTAGGCGATCCAGACGATGTTGATGCACTTGTAGCATCAGGCTTGCTTGAGAACTGTACAAGTTTCAGAATATCACAGTACGATCAGGGAAAAAAGAACTCAACATTTTTCTTGTTTTTTTTACAAAAAAGAAATTGTACTGAAAATATCAAATGTTTCCCTTTTGACTTAGATATGATTGGAGAAAACACGGTATTAGAACGGACATTGCGGAGCATGTTAATGCATCAGCTTCTCAAAGGATGAGGTGATTAAGTGGAATGTTTGATTGAGTAGTTCAGCTTGGTGACTGTTGAACTACGTCATTTACATGTAAAAAAGGGAAAGGTACAGGTGCAACATTCATCATACCCTTGAAGTTCTGACTGGCTGAAGGATAGGCAGCTCTTTTTGAAAAATCATCTGGGAGGAGTTGGCTTCCATCTCAAGGGAGGGAAATAGTGGTGTCGCTGGAGGAGTCTTGAGCCTGAAATGAACTGCTATTTGTTTGACAATTGGAAATGAAATGATGGATGCATTTGGATATCATTAAAATTAGGGATCTCCATGTATTTACCAATCGTAGTCATGCTTTTCACCATCTGGCAGGAGGTAATCCCTCTTCCCTGAAGGAAGCTTAAACATGCGACCATCTCCTATATTTAGTGTTTCAGTCAAAGAAGCAACCCACACTCATCAGAGGGTCTCTTCTGGAAAGCTAATTAGTAGCATATTTTCTTGACGTTTTTTAAGAATGTTACAAAGCACTCAATCAAAATTTTTTCTTCATAAATGACATGATTATGCATCCATCTTCTGTTGCTTTAGCCTCAATAATACAGGAAGCATGGCAGTCATTTAATACCAGTATGAACAGGTGAATCCGTGGATGACAAGAAAAAGTAAACCCTCACCTTGAACAGCTTCAAACTCCACTGAGAACATTGGTTCAAGGAGGTTCACATCCCTCTCTTTCTCATGCTTGTACAGCTCCCCAAACAGAACCAAGCTCTCATCTTCATCTCTCCGAACCGGGACTGCAGACGCGCCCTTTGCCATGTCAGTGAATCTCTTCACGCGATCCATTTTCAGGGACACAGATCGTTAGTCACAAGGATCGAACAAGAATTCACAAAGACTGAGACGCTGGGAGAGCAGGTTCATATATTCACTAAGGACCAAATTCGTGCCGGCAATGCTGAAAACCATCCTTGGAGCTCCACACGATGTTAACAAATGTAAGAGATGCGTTGGTGAAAGGGACAGGCACATGCAGCCGAGTGGACATTATCAGCGTCGATGATTCATATGGTTTGATGTTCCTTTCTCATTGGCCTCCATATGGCACGAATGAGTTTTCTTCAGCCTTGTTCGGCTGGCAGCTCCAGCCAGCCAGTAACAGTGTTTTTCCTCTCACACTAGATCAGCTCAGCCACCTGCCAGCCAGCTAACGGTACTTTTTTCTCACAATAAACCAGCCACAGCCCAGCCACCAGCCAGCCGAACGAGGCGTAGAGCGCATGTTGCGTCAGATTCAGAAATCAGAATTACTCTGATTCTCTTCTCTCCTTGACGCCTTCCCTTCGCGGTAGGGTTGACCTTCAGCTCTGAGCCGAGATGGTGGCCGTGCAGCGCCTTCATAGATTTCAACTTCTAGCTCCTCCACGAATGGCCCATTGATGATTCGATGTCCCGGATTGCGCTTGCGCAGTTGCGCCTAAAACCGTCAGGAAGCCTGACGCCCTGATGCCACTGACCATTGTGCTGCATCTGTACACACACGCTGAGGGACCCAGGCACCCAGATCTTCCTTCTCCCACAGGGAAATCGCCTTCTCCGGCAGCCTTCCGGCGTCAGCTGTGGGCCGCGAGGCGACGGCCATGGCGGGCACGCACCGGGAGGAGAGGCAGCCGAGGCGCCGAGCGCTCCGGCCAGCGGTGGCAGATGCGCGAGGTCGCCGGTGGGCCCTCGTCCGGCGAAAAGATATGACATGCCATCTGCGGAGGGTGATGTACGGAACATCACTGTAAATCGTGGCCTCACTGGCGGAACCAGGATTGAGTTAACCCCGGGCCGAGTTTTAAGTATAGACGTCCATAAACTTATAGTTCAAAAGATACATGAAAATATAAACAGAAAGATAAATAACATACAAAAAGCGTCATCGCGAAGTAATATATTTATCCTTCTTCAGCAATTGATCCAAGTCCTTCTTCAGCAATTGATCCAAGTCCAGAGATAGAAACTACTGCAAAATGAAAAAAAATTGGGCCGAACCCCGGGCCATGGCCCGGGGTGTGCATCCGCCCCTGGCCTCACTTGACCTCCATCTCCAAGATGGCTGATGGGTTCGCCGGACATGGAGATCACCAATGCAGCCTAGCTTTCCGACGGACCACGGGCGGCGAAAGAGTCAAGCAGGAGGTATCTCGTCACTCGTCTTCCGGTGAAGGGGTTCCGCAGGACATACACAGGGGCGGTAAAAGATCTTAGCTAATCTAAGAGCTGGATTCTAAAAAGACGGGCTCTAATTTTACATAATTTCGAGATAAAAATATTAAGTTAAAAATATTAAACATTAAATTAGACTGTGAAAAGAGCATTAGGATCATGGTTCATTACCACCCCTAAATATACATGAACAATGGAAATGAGAAAACTTTGGCTGTGACACGTAAATTTCTTGGATATGCTCATACCTTGGAGGACCAATCAATTCAGCCGCTCCAGATCTGAACAACTCTGCAGACTTCTGCTGAACTTGCAAGCAAATCAGACTTCTGCATCTAGGATGCAGCGTCAAGATGCAGAGAGAACAACACTATACGCCCAGCAGCAATACGCGTATCAGTTTCCATTTCTAATTGCAGCAGTGTCCACAAGGTCGCTCAGAGTGACACCTAGATGACACGAAATGCACAGAAAGGATGAGATTGACATAACACAGTTTGGTTTGTTCATTATTACGCTATCCATCTTCACTTATTCCCACTTGCCCACAAGTGGAGCTGAACATTACTACTTCGTGTTTGCTCTAGAATCATTGCATTCAGTAAACACCTCTGCCTGCGACAGTGCAATTCACAAACTCTCCTGCAAGGCTGCAACATTTGGCTCCTAGCAGAGTCAATCATTGGAAGCCTTGAACTAAGTTTGCGCCTTCGCTCTCTTCAACTCATATGTCTGCCTGATTGCATCCCAGAACGCAGGCACCGCCTCAGAATCAGGAACTTCTTTGAAGGATGGGAGATAGTTTAGGTCCACTATGACATGGTCTCCAGTGCCCTCCTGAACCTTCACAGCCAAAGAACACTCATTTAACTGGCATCTTGATACAATGCAACTTTCAGATATCCAATTTTAGAGATTCTAAATAGAGTACCAGAAACCAAAATGGTCTGTAGCTGTAATGTACAACAACGGACCAGAGGACACTTACAACGACATCAAATCCAAAAATCGTTAGTCCAAGCAATTCCTTCAGATATTTTGCAGCCTCTTCTACTAAATCAGCATTCATTTTGCTGTCTTGCACCCTCGTTTGCAGTTGCTCCTCCTTAGTAGCCACCGGAAGAGTCTTCAAACTGGCAGAAGCCAAATCGAAGCGTAGTTCGGTGTCAGGCTCGGAACAGTGACTGATGAAGCAATCCACCAATTATATGTGTAATGTTTAAAGGGTACCTATTAAATGTAAGAGGTTCTCCTCCTGATGATGACTTCAGAAAACTTGCATTAGGCATTGAATTCCTAACTGCGTGGAAAACTTTGTCTCCAATTACATAAAATTTAAAAATCTTGGATCCATGATCGACATATTCCTGAAAATGTTCTTCAGCAGGTCAGTTACTGAAAGCTGCATCACGAAAGAAAGCCTTAATGAAGAAAAGAAATTAAAGAAAAGGGGCAATGTCACACTCATACCTGTAGCACCGCTGGAAGAGGCACACCAAGGTTGCTAAGTTCTTCAATTTGAAAAACTAATGCCTGGACATAGCAAAAACTGTGATTCAGCAGTGTGAGAAGCAAATTCTGAATTTAGAAGGTTGGAATTAATGGAGTGACACAAGTGAATGCTTAATTTTCTTCATGGAACTGGTGATAAGAGGTGATGATTCAGAAAAAAATGACTTAATATATGGTCCAAAATGTAAAAGAATATAAATACAATGACAAAAAGCAAACCATATTGTGGGCATCAGCAACTCCGCAAGCTACTTGTGATTTCACAATGAGTGGGAAGGACAAATTAGCTTCTGCTAGATGCTTATCTAATTCACCATCATGAAAGTTATCAACCTGTTTTAAAAAATGGCTAGTCAAGCAAATGATAGCACTAAACATTCAAAATAGGGGCCAATAACTTAAAACGGTAACCATATTAAAATGACCTTCAAAGAATATGGTGCTCGAAGTTTTGGCTTTCCTTCAGTGCCAAGTTCTTTTAATAGGACTAGGATATTTTGGATTTGAAGACGATCAAGCAATGGGTATATATTTTTAAATGGATCAACGATGCAACAATCAGGGTGCTCTTCCACAAACCTGCTCAACACAGAGGGATATAGTGAGACAGAATAATGAAGTTTTTCATAGCAGGAAATATTAATGCACAAATCTTCACTTTTCTAGGCTCATGTACAGAACTAACATCACATAGGATTGTTCACAATTAAACTCTATTTTGCCTCACATGTTTCTCCTCATATGTTTGGAAACAAGTTATAAAACAAGGCAAACGCAATCTCTGATCCAGATTGGTCCGTACGCAAATAGTTGAGCTATGGAGTTCAAGCTTCTTTGCAGTACTCTGATGGGTTGGAATCAACAGTGTTCTGGAAAACAATTTCAGAAAGCTGACTTCCTCTGGTAGTCAAATCAATTTGTTGATTACAGAAAGTTGGTAGGCCAAAGGTAGCTCACCAGAAATTATGTACAAATAGAGTAACAGCAATTCTACATTATTTCAAACAACCATTGCCATAACATAATTACTCAGGTAAGCATTAGAAAATATTCACATGCACACCCACGAATACTTCCTTCAAATCTAGGTAGGGCCTAGTGATTTACCTTATAATTTCAGACATTCCTGCAGAAAATGAAATGCCTTTTGGAAAATCGATGGAGCAGTTTGGATCAATCTTGACAATCTCATCAGTTATTTTGTGGAGGACCATATCAACTTCTTGCAGTTGTGAACTTAAAGGAAGTTCGAATGAGAGAGGAACAAAGATAAGACCATTCTTACTAGGATATATAGGAAATGCTCCTCTCTGTAAGCGAGATGAAAAGAGCATGATGCTCTAGATGATATAGAACATTTAGTTGTTAATATTCAATAACAAACTGTAGAAACTTGCCCTTGCAAAGTCCTCCTCGCGGGATTGTTTCATTACATACCCAATCACCAGAACAGATGAGCCACCTATTTCCTAAGTCAAAGAAATAGACACGTTTCAAATTAAATGCACTATATGGTTTCGGAAAATGTGTATAAGTAGATGGAAAGGACAAATTTACTCTTTTTATTAAAGTAGCCAAAGTGAGAAGCAACTCCTGAAGCATTCCAACATTTAAAACCCCAGGAACCTCTGTGTTGTATTCATTACCTGGACCAGAGAAGAATATCAATTCCCATCAACACTCACTAGGACAAATTGTTCCAATATATAATACAACACATCACTGCATACATATCCTGAGCAAAATCCTAATATGACATGCTACTCAAAACAGCATGAAAATAAAACCTGGCTTGTTCCAGCATATGCTTACCTACAGAAACAATTCTCCAGTTGTGATTCTGAAGCTCACAAATTAAATCTTTGTCAGCTCTTGAAGTGGCATAAAAACAAGAACTTGTTTGACTCCATTCCATCATTGACTCGTTTGGCGAACAGTTCCAGCTTTTTACAAGTGGCATACATCCAAAGGAGTGTGAACTTGCGACCTTTTCAAGAAAGCCTGACTAATAGAAGGAAATAAGGGGGATGTGTAAGCATAATTTTCTTTTGATCTGTCATGACACTGTCATGACATTTTCAGAAAAATACATTTGCTAATATTAGAGCACTGGTATTGAATCTTCTGGTTGGCATGGACATTTTGACAGTTCGGAGGCAATGTCCAAAGAATACCCATTGCTTAAAAAATCAATAACAATAATCATGAAGGATTAATTGAAGATTCAATTCTATTAGGGTATTTGATGGAGAACTTGACATGATTTATCATGCGCTTGGTTTTAGGCCTCCTCCAACAATCGACGATGTCACTTGTTTGAGCTGAAATGGTGGAAAGAGGAATTGCAAAAGGTGAATTGCAAAAAGTGCTGCACTAGCTCTTCTTCCACCTCTAGCGCATGGCACAAGTACCGGAGTGATGTGAGAGGGAGGATGCAGAAATCAAAAAGAGCTAAAATAACTTCTGTTTTTCTTAATCCATTCAAACTCCACCTCAGCTGGCAATTTTGCCGGAGCCGTTGGAGGCGGCCTTATAGGACATATGCTAGAGACATGGGACCATGGGTGAAGTATGTGTCAGTTATAAGAAATCTAACAGGAATTTGCCCCTAGGCTCTAAATCACCAGTAATAAACTGTCTTTCCATAATAAGTTACTGCTTTCTCATTTATTAGTGCCATTCTTTGAAGCACAATAAACTGAAGTGCCCCATAGACGTTGTAAGAGGTATTCATATGAACTTGTGAGGGGACAACTTCAAAGGGATGTAATAGAGCACCTCATTAGTCGACATGCTCTCCACATAGCAGATTGCCTGAAAAAAGATAAGGAGGATACCATTAGCTGTATATTCATTCCACATGTTGATAGCGCACTTCAATCACATTACAATGATATAGGCAACAACAAAAAAAGTCATACTATGTGCAAGGAATGTGTGCTCATTATATGATATCTCAAGGGATAGTGTTGAAAGTACCACGTTTAGATGTAAAACTAGTCTGCCCTATTGCCCATCGCTTGATCGGTTTATGAACTCTTAACTGCAATGATCCACCGACAGCAAGTATTTGAACAGTTGGGCTAAACTTGAAGTCTTGAACACAGTAACCAACCATTCCATCAACCACAAGAAGTTGTACTCCCCTAAATGGAACCCAGATATCAAGGGAAACTAATACTAGTAGATTATAGGAAACATACAAGCATATGACATCAGCGAACAGGAAAAACGGAAAAGATTGCGCCTTTAGCCAACTTCCTGGGACAATCTATCAGCAAGGGCATTTCCTCGAACAGTACGGCAGATCATGAATTAAGTCACTCATCCGGTCATACCACTGTCAGGTTGGAGTAGCCCAATCGCCGCAGAAGCACCTCCGCCCCGGGCCGCAGCGCCGCCGCGGCCTCCCCGGTGGCGGAGGGCTCGAGGAGGAGGGAGGCATCCAGCACAAGCCGTACGGGCCGCCCCATGGCCATGGCTTCGGGGACGGAGATGCCAACGGCTGGGCTCAGGCTGTGCTCGGTGCTGGGGTGACTGGACGTCTGGACCTGCCGGGCCATGGAAAAGGAAAAGCTCCTGAACGGTAGGCCCAGGTGTCAGTGGCAAGCATGGGCCCCACGGGCGCATGGATGGCATCTGGCGGGAGGAAGGCGAACAGATGTGCGGCGCAGCAGCCGGTCAGAAATCAGAACACACCTGTTATTCTTCTCCTTCTCTGGCAGGGTGTCAGATTCGTTGTCTTTAGGAAAACAAATTAAATTTGTTCTCTTGAATACAGAAACTGTTCTGGGCCAGTAGAAAAGTTCACTGGTTTGTGCCACGGTAATGCAACAAGTTCAGGGATGTGTCAAAAACTCAAAATGCAGTCAGCCATGTTAGTAGAGCTTTTCATCTTGCCATCAGCGAAAAGCTAAGGTCACTTCTACATTTTGCTTCGCAGCAACTGCTACATCTCACTCGCCATTTTTACTCGGATCTTCTGTACAGGATGTGCTCGCGTCACAAAGCCACCACCATGCCCTGCGGAGTTTGGGATTTCTACGCGCCACTGACGCACGCAAACAGGCGCATGCTGCTGAACCTCCTGGACCTGGACAGGCCGCGGCACCCGTCTTCAGCCGCCGGCGGGATGCCCTCAGGCAGTGCCCTATCACCCTCGCCGCGGGAGAAACCGAGCTCGCCGGCCGGCGAATCCGCGGCGAACCGGCAGCTCTGACTCCGGCGACGGTAGGCGCCGCCGGTGAAGCGCTCCTCCTGCCCCGACGTCGGAGGGGCGCCGGCGGAGGAGAGGCGCTCGTACTCCGCCGCCTTCTTCGCCAGCCTCCGCTTCTTGATCGCGCCGCAGACGAACGGGATAATCCCCTCCATGCTCATGTTGCAACGATCAGCGCCGACCCGGGGAAGCAGAGATCGATGTTGATGGAGATTCTTTTCCGGAGAAGCAGAGCCAGCAAGCTAAGAGATCTTTACTCTGTTCTTCTTAAAGAAGCAGAAGGAACATGAGATTCAGCAGATGGCTCGACTCTTGACGGTTCGATGTGGGGATGAAATGAAGTGGCACTGCGAGGATTCTTATAGGAAACCGGCACCAGATCACCCATGGTGTCAGAGTTTGCATCGACTTCCCGTTAGCCGCTGATTGAGCATGTAGGCATCTCTGGGCCGGGATTTTATATTGTTTGGATGAGTACCATTGAGATGTGTCCATATGTCTGCATCTGCAAATTGTATCTGCGTGCATGTGAAGAGTCCACTGGTCCAGTTTGTATGCTTCGTCTACGATAACTAATAATTGAGGAAAAAAGAAAAGGTAAACTGAAACAGAGGTTCACATGCACCTGCAATCATCTCGGTAGTGATGAACATCTCTCTCTCTCTCTCTCTCTCTCTCTCTCTCTCTCTCTCTCTCTCTCTCTCTTTGAAAAGAACATGTCTTTGCCAACGGCCAATTCCTACTGATTACAGCTGAACCTTCCACGTTCACTCTACGCGATTCAGATGACAGATGGTGAGTTAGTCTTTTTTTCTTTTTCTTTGAAACAGATGGTGAGTTAGTCGGCATAAATGTATAAAATTCTATTCAGACCCTACTGATGTAGTTCGTGCAGGCATGCAGCGAGCGGGAATTTGCCTTGGACCAACTGCATCTAACACGGAGCCATGGAGGGGAAACAAACATGACAACATCTGCATCTGCACAGGCCAAAGGGATGACTGTCATGAGGTACGAGTGGATGTGTGTTTAAAGAACAATTATATTTAAAAATATCACATGTTTAAGAAATAATTATATTTAAAAATATTATTATGCAGTAGCTATTATATTATAGAGTATAAAATAAAAAATAGTAATAACAATACATAGTAATTGTAAACTGAGGCACAAATATTATTTTAGAATAATGAAACTTAATCACAATATATATAATCGTATTCACACTCAAAAAAATTCTAACAAGAATATATATAAAAAATAAAAGATTAAGAAATAAACCATATATGCTGTAATATATATAAACATAAACATAATATATATAAACATAAATGATTAAGAAATAAACTATATATGTTGTAATACAAAAAATGATGCTTCAAGAAATGTGCAAATTTTTGTTGGCTGCAACACTGGCTATAAAATCAGAATAATTGATAGTCCCGATTGATTGCTTGTTGGCATTTTTTCTTAGCCTTCTGATCATTTGTCATATTAAGGTACCTTTTGCTCCACCTTTCTCTGTCTTTCGCCCTCCGCCGCTCGACCAGAGACAATTCCGGAAGAACTATCACATGGTTCATAAAATATAAGAACGTTAGTGAATTGATACTATGCATATGATCCAGCTATAATACGAATAATTAATAATACCATATACTCTGTATTAAGTGCTTGTACGTTCCATTGGAATTGTTTGGAAAGTATCATTGTGATGCAACTATGAATCATCAAAATCATCTGTAGTTCTCTCGTTTAACTCAGAAGTTAGATGCTCAACAATGCCATTGGACGTATTTGTTTCATTAATCACATGGGCAACACCTACATAAGGTAAATGCAATTGAGTTAGCAGACTCACACACTGACGGGTACAATTTTTTTTTAAATATACCTATTGTGGTTCTCCCGTCTAACTCAGAATTCGGTTGCTCAATAACGCCATTGGACGTATTTGCTTCATTAATCAAAGGAGCAACACCTACATATGGTCAATACATTTTGAGTTAGCAGACTCACATACTGATGTGTCGGGTTGTAAAAATTATACTGAGATTCTGTGTATCATTCTGAGCAGCTTCTCTTTCGGCCTTTTCCTGATGATAACTTTCTCGCCTCTTAGCATTCAACTCGGCTTTTTTTTATTGGCTTGCATGCTTGCATATTTCTCGCTAGCCTTTTGCTGCTTAACTTCCCTTTGCTCGGTGCAATCAACTGGAATTCCAAATGTTATGGTTTATGAATTATGTGCAAAACTAAAATGAAACAGTTATAACAAGATCATACAAACATACCATTTTGCACAGCTTGGTTATCATGTTGATCATGTGAATGTCGGTTACGATGATTCAAGGTATTTGTGCTATCTCCAAGTGGTCGACGACCATCCATTTGCTTCAACCCATCAAAATATGTCACAACAAAAAATAAATAACGAGTCATCTCAGTGCTGGTTAATCAAAGGAAGAATCACCTCTGTGAGCAGGAGGGGGGAGACGTTTAGAGAACAATTATGAATCAAACCTCAAACCTCTATGCTCCCTTCTCGGCGAACAGGGCTGTCGGATGGGGATGACCAGAGCCGTTTATGGCGCCAACCAGTGGAGTCTCGCACCTCAATGGCACCCTTCTCGACTGACAGGGGCACCGGTGGCGACGATCAACAAAATGTGCAGAGGGCGCCGGTGCCTGCAGCTGAACCTGAACCCTACGCGCCGAGCAGGCGGGCAGTCAGGAACGCGCTAGAGCGCGGCAACGTGGAGCGGATGGAGCACTCCGAACAGCGCGAGGACACGGCTGCAATGAAGCAGCTGAACGATCAGGCATGCAATCAATAATACGGCAGCGTGCAGCAACGTGGGACGAAGGAAGAGCGCCGAGGAGTCGATGCCGCGGCCGGGCAGGCAGCACGCGGTGACGTGTGAGCACGCCAAGCAGACGGGCAGGCAGCGCGTGGTGACGTGTGACAAGAGCGGCGGAGGAATGGGAGGGCACCCAGCGCGTGGTGCTGTGCGATGAAAGCGGCGGCCAGAACGAGACGAACGAGACAATCAGCAGAGGAACATGACCGTGATCTCCCTTGCTTCCATAAATTCAGTGATCCTCTCTTTACTTCCAAAATCATCCCCAAAAATCAATGATCCTCTCTTTTTTCCTTCCAAAAAATCAGCGATCCTCTCTCTTTTTACTTCCAAAAATACAACATCCTCTCTTTTTACTTCTAAAAAAGCAGCATCCCAAAAATCAGCGATCCTCTCTCTTTTTACTTCTAAAAAAACAGCATCCTCTCTTTTTACTTCCAAAAAAACAGTCGTGGGTATGGTAATAAGCGATCCTCTCTCTTTTACTTCCAAAAAAGCAGCATCCCCCAAAATCAGCGATCCTCTGTCTTTTTACTTCCAAAAAACAGCATCCTCTCTCTTTTTACTTCCAAAAAAATGTTTATGGTAAAACTTTTGGTGAAAGAAAACAAGTCTTTTGGGTGGAAACATTTTCTATCTATAAAAAATGGGACTCCACCCCTTTTGTTAAAACTTTTGGCATGACAAGTGGGACCTCCGTGAGGGGTACGGTGGGTCTAACTTTGGTGAGAAAAGGTATCAAATGTTTCAACTTTTATAGTATAGATAGATTCGTTCACTTGTGTAAACTGTAGATGCCGTTATATATGTCCTCACCCCCTGTCTTCAAGATTATATTGTGTACTGCAAAAGTATTGAGTTCTTTTCGATTAAAAATGGTAATTAGGCTATGGCTAAATAAAAAGATCATTTTGGATAGACTTTTCTATAAATTCTGCTCGATGGAAAAAAGAATAGTTCCTTGCTTACGGCTCTGTGCTACGGTAGTAAGTTACTAACTACAAATACGATTCTAATCAGCTAATTGTGGTAGAGATAGCCAATCAATCAAAATAGTTGGGTGCCAAATAAGTCAAAAATAGTTGTGCGGTGGATTTATAGCTACCGATTGTCAATTATGGTCCGGTATTTCAAAAAATTCCAGTACAGTCCTTCGGCAGCTAAATTTTCAAAATATGGGCCCATAACACGACAGAATTGGGCCTTTTTGCTGGGTACTGGGCCTCCGAACCCACTTTCCTGTCTTACGAGCAGGCCATGCCGCAGGGCTCCACGTGGGGTTTTTAATAAGGAAAATAACAGTCTCCTTAAATCTATCAACGGGGCGGGCCGGATTTGTTGAGGTCCAGTCCTCCTTTTCCATTACCACGGGTAGCAGCACTGAGCAACTGACGGTCGATGATTAGATAACCATTATTCGCACACAAAATACCTGGCTGCGCCGCCGCCAGTGTTCCAGCGACTCCGTCGGCGATCTCCGCCGGGCGAAGTATTTTTCACCGACGCCGCACCTCCTCCTCACCTGGGTTCGATCTGTTCCTACTCGGGCTGACCATGGGGCTGATCTGACTCAGCTGCCCGGCCTTGGTGGGTTTTAGTTTTTGATCTGTGAGGATGAGGGTGACCATGGCGGCGGGACTATCGCGAACGAAGACAGGGAAGCAGGACGTCGAGGTGGAGGAGCAGAAGCTCTGCCTCAGTGAGACGGAACGAGAGGGGGTGTTGCTAACGAAGGATGACAGCGCGGTTTTACCGGCGATCAAATGGATGGTTGCAGTGTATGTCTTGCCGAGAGACAGGAAGAAGAGCACGACAAGCGCAGGGGGTGAATTTTCACACGACGAGGCGGGCTCCATGTCGGAGCGCCACCAGGAGCAATGAGTTGCTTAAGTTGGAACTGTCGAGGACTGGGCAACGCCTCGACGGTGAAGGAACTTCGCGATCTCGCGAAGAAGGTTGCCCCGACCGTGCTATGTGTGCTCGAAACTCAGGTGCACAAGGCACGGGTAGAAGGTCTGAAGAATACTCTAGGGTATGATAATGCTTTTGTTGTAAGTAGTGTTGGCCGCAGTGGTGGACTCGGTATCTACTGGAACAATAATACTAGAGTTGAGATCTTACCATTCTCCCAGTACCATATCGATGCTATTGTTACGGAGAATGGGCATGACCCATGGAGGTTGAGGTGTGTTTATGGCGAGGCACAGGTTGCAGAGCGCCATAAGACATAGGATATGCTGAAATTTATCAAGGCATCATCTAATTTACCGTGGGTCTGTATCGGCGATTTTAATGAGGTCTTGCATAGAGATGAGCATTCAGGGGTGCAAGAACAAAGCTGGGCGCAGATCGAGGGGTTCCGGGAGATGGTTGACATTTTATGGTTTGTACGACCTCGGTTTTGTGGGTCAGAAGTGGACTTTCGAGAAGAAAGTGGCGGGAGGAACTTTCTGCCGCGTGATGTTGGACAGAGCACTAGCGACTGCAGATTGGTGTTCTCGTTTTCCTCTTGCACAGGTGTCGCACCTCACTGCTGCTGCCTCGGACCATGACCCCATCCTCCTCCGCTGGGATAGGGAGGTGGAGCGGGGAAGAAGGAAACACAGGAAGAAGATGTTCAGATATGAGGTGATGTGGGAGTCTCACGACGAGTTTGAGGCCATGTTGGCTCGAACTTGGCAGGGCGCTGGGAAGGCGCATACTCTTAGAGAATTTGCATGACAAGTTGACATCTTTAGCTGGGAGTCTCAGTTTGTGGGATACACAGACGTTTGGCCATGTCCGCCAGGAGTTGAAGGCACTAAATGAGGAACTCGACCGTATGAGATCAGTTCCTTCGCGCGTGGGGCCGTCACATGCAGAGATCAAGGCGGTGGAGAGAATTATGGAGCTGAACTACAGGGAGGAAATCATGTGGAAACAGCGATCCAGAATAATGTGGCTGCCAGCAGGCGACAAGAACACACAATTCTTCCATCTTAGGGCCAGCCAAAGAAGGAGGAAAAATAAAATCTCAAAGCTCAAGAAATCAAATGGTCAGTTCACTGAGAATGAGGACAAGATGGGAGCTATGGCGACAGATTTCTATAAGACGTTGTACCGATTAGAAGGCACGACTGATATGGACCGTGTGTTAAGGTGACAACGGCTATGAATGAGGGACTGTTGGCGCCCTTCGAGAAGGAGGAAGTAAAAATAGCTCTTTTCCAAATGTTTCCGACCAAGGCGCCTGGGCCAGATGGCATGCCAGCATATTTTTTCTAGCGCCATTGGGAATTATGCGGCGATGAGGTAACTGTGGTTGTCCTCAGAGTACTGAGGGGGGAGGATGATCCATTAATATTTAATAACACCAGTATTGTGCTCATTCCAAAAGTCGATAGCTTGGAGGAGCTAGGCCAGTTTCGGCCAATAAGTCTTTGCAACGTGGTGTATAAAATTGCCTCCAAGGTGATGGCCAATAGGCTGAAGAAGGTGCTCCCTGATCTTATTTCAGATGAGCAGTCAGCCTTTGTGCCAGGGCGCTCGATTACTGACAATATAATTATAGCTTATGAGTGTATGCATTTCATGAAGAAGAAGAGAGCCCGCGACAGCAAGTTCGCTGTCCTCAAGCTGGATATGAGAAAAGCCTATGATCGGGTAGAGTGGAGCTATTTACAGGCTATTATGTTACGGCTTGGCTTTCATTGTTTGTGGGTCGACACCATTATGAGATTGGTAACCTCGGTTTCTTTCTCTGTTCTTTTTAATGGGAGCGACAGGAGAGGTTTGTACCTTCTAGAGGGATCCGCCAGGGGATCCAGTCTCACCCTATTTGTTCTTGCTAGCAGCAGATGGCCTTTCGTGCCTCTTGAAGTCCAGAATCCAGTCATCGAACCTCAGGGGAATCACAGTGGCTGCCTCGGCTCCGATGGTTAGTCACTTACTGTTCGCAGATGACAGCCTGCTGTTTTTTCAAGCAAACAGGGAGAGTGCGGATCAGGTGAAGGATGTATTACACATCTACTGCCAAGCCTCTGGGCAGCGGATTAATATGGATAAATCTTCGATACATTTTGCAAAAGGTGTCAGCGGGAGCATTCGTGAGGCTGTCATGGACTCCTTACAGGTCCATAATGTTGCATTGAGTGAGAAGTATCTGGGCATGCCCTCGGATGTTGGTGTCTCAACAAATGGGGCGTTCAAGTACCTAAAAGATAGGGTGTGGAAGCGAGTTCAAGGCTGGTTGAAACTGACTCTTTCATCTGGAGGAAAAGAAGCCCTGATCAAGTCTGTAGCGCAAGCGATCCCAACTTTTTCTATGTCATGCTTCAGACTACCACAGGGGCTATGCCAGCACATTGACAATCTACTCCGGAGTTTCTGGTGGGGAAGCAAGGAGGGTAAAAGGAAGACATGCTGGGTCGCATGGGAGGAGATGGCCAAACCAAAATACATGGGAGGCATGGGTTTCCGAGACATAGAGATTTTCAACCTTGCACTGCTGGCACGACAGGCATGGCGGATCCTGCAAGATCCTGACTCGCTTAGCGCAAGGGTTCTCAAAGCAGTGTACTTTCCGAGCAACTTATTTCTGGAGGCAGACCTGGGACCCTCTCCATCTAGAGTTTGGCGGGCTATTGTCGATGGCAAAGAAGTGCCCAAACAAGGCTTAATTCGTAGGATTGGAACCGGGGAAGATACGGAGGTGTGGCACTCAAATTGGCTTCCGAGGGATGGGCAGCTACGACCAATATGCTGCATCAGTGACACACCACCGGGAAAGGTCAGTGAACTGATTAACCCGCTGACGTTTACATGGGACTTACAGGCGGTGGACACACACTTCATGCCGATGGATGGCGAGCTGATCAGAAGCATTCCGCTGTCTGGGCGGAGGCAGGAGGATTTCTGGGCCTGGCATTATGAGAAGTCCGGAGTTTTCTCTGTTAGATCGGCTTACCAGATGCTGGTCACGACACGGGAACGGCGGTCGAACTGGATTGAACACAACTCTGGGAGATCAGATGTCGAGGCGGACCAGAAAGACTGGACGGATCTGTGGTCAGTCAAGGTCCCGTCGAAGATCCTGGACGGATGTGCGGCATCGCAGAAACATGGCACATACAAGCAATTGCTCTATCTGTGGGGGTCAGGATTCGTGGAAGCACTCGCTGCTTGAATGCAATATGGCCAGGTGCGTTTGGGCTTTACAATGTGATGAACTTGTTGATTTCATTAGTCAGGCACAATATGACAATGGACGCGGGTGGATCCACGAAGCAATAGCAGGTCTCGCTCATGATAAGTTGGTGAGCCTTGTTGTAACTTTGTGGGCGATTTGGCATGCGAGGAGGAAGGCAATTCATGAAAATATTTTTTAGAGCCCGTTGTCCACTCACAGCTTCATAGAGAGGTTTATTGCAGACTTGGAGACGGCTATGCTGACAGTGGAGAGGAAGGGGGACGCGGGTGCGGGCTGTGCACCTGCTGCAGCTCCCAAATGGATTCCGCCCTCACAAGGCCTGATGAAGGTAAATGTCGACGCCGCATTTTCGAAGAATTCTGATATTGTGGCGATGGCGGCGGTGGCGAGGGATGGGGCGGGCGCTTTCATGGGAGCGTCGGCCCTAGTGATGAAGGGCATATCCGACCCGGAGACGGCGGAAGTGCTGGCGTGCCGTGAAGGCCTAGCCCTTGCAGCGGACCTCATGATCAGGAGGGTGCGGATTGCCACAGACTGCGCTTGTGCTGTCCGAAGCATGGCAGGGCCTGGAATGGGTCGATACGGCCACGTAATCAGAGAGATGAAGGCTGGCATGACGAATTTCGAAAGAGCAGAAGTTGTCCATGAAGAGAGGGCATCGAACACTGATGTCCATGCTTTAGCTAAAAGCTCGATTTATGAATCATTAGGAAGACATATTTATTTTTTTTATCCTCCTTATGGAGTTTGTAGTACCAGGTATGCTGTTTGAGTAAAGTTGGCACACCCCTAAAAAACTGACGATCGATGATGCCAGGCTTTACTTTTGGGGTCGCGCGTCGCACACACGCATGAGCCCGTGCGACCGTACGATACCGTGCGTGCTAATCACGTGCATCGATCGATACGGTGTCCTTGCCGAGATACATCATACATCATGTGCTATTAGACAAGCAATGTGTTGTTAAGGTGACGACGCCGTTCACCGGCCGCCTGGCTACGTACCCTGCTGGTAGCATGGTAGTAGTGGTGTAGGAGCAGGAGATGGTCGACAACGACCGGCCGGCCGGCAACATTGTCGAAGAAAATTCTGGCGCCGCGGTATTTACCCACGGCGCCGTAACCTTTAGCGCTAGCTGCCAATATAGGATCCATTATTTCTTCAAACTTTTCCACCGGAATAAAAAATATAAAAACTTTCAAGAGATAAAACTAAAATGCAAAAATTATAGCACAGCAGCGGTTGCCCTTCTTCCGCAGCTCGTACACACGTACGAGCAGAGCTACTCCAGCGCATGGATAACGAGTTTGCCTTCCCTTCCATTTGAGTTGAGCTAGTGGCGATCGAGCCACCCTCTCTATCCGTCGCCGATGGGATGGATGCCGGCGAAGCCACCCGGTCGGCTAGCTCTCTCCTTCCATCCAGACGACGCTTGATCAAAGCAAGCAGGGGCACGGTGACTTGAACAATATGAACATTCACATTTTGCGCAAACCATTTGGAGCAGAGGCTGATTTGGGTACCGGATCCCAATCGAAACGCCAAATCACACGGAGCAGCTCGAGCCCTCGCCGGTGGCGCTGCCATCGGGCGGGCTCTACCTCCCACTCAACACCTAGCATTAGGGGTACAAATTGGTAATCCTTAGGTACATCTCCAATCCTTTTAGTTCAAAGTTTTACACTAATTTTTTAAAATGAGATCTAATCTAAAATTAAAAAAATAATATAAAATTTTAAACTAAAAATTTTGGAGATGCACTAAAGGTAGCATCAGACACTACCGGATTTCGCGTATTCGCCGAGTGCCTGCGGCACTTGGCAAAGCCCTAATTGCACTCGGCGAAGGGTTTACCGAGTGCCGCCCACGGCAACCAATTTCTGGTAGTGACATAAGCGGAAATGCAGCACCGGGGTTGATCGCAGCGGCGGCGCGGTGGTGAGGGCGTCGTGGCGAAATCGGCGAGTTCGGGAGGGGTCTTGACGTCAGTGGTGCTGGGAGATCTCATTAATTATATTGTTATGGGATATCTCTTTAATTATGTTATGAACACCGTCAGGTTGTCTTTCCTCCTGTGATCGATGTCCCTCTACGCTATGGGCTATGGCACATTGATGTGTTTACGCAATCGACACACAAAAATAAAAAAAGGCTAACACACGGCTTAGAACGAAGAGAAACATGCTGTCCTTCTGGAGCAGAGCCCCGCGTAGGCCGTCATGGTCCTGCAGCGCGGCGGCGCCGTCGGGCAGGTTCACGAGCACGTCCTGCGTGGTCACGCCGTGCACGCGGCTCACGCAGGCGTGCTGCACCTGCAGCTCCAGCGACCGGAGCGCGCCCATCAGCCACGCCGGCGCGTGGCGCGCGCCGCTCGTCACGCGCACCACGGCCGCGTCGCGCCCCACCTTCCGCACGTACAGCTCCCCGCCGACGGCCGCGCCCGCGTCATCTCCGCCGGCGCTGGCCGGCTCCCACCTCGCCAGGGCCGCGTGGTGCCTCGCGTCGGCGTCGGCCTCGAGCTGCGCCACGCGGGCGCGGAGCTCGGCGATGTACCGCGCCGCGTCGGCGAGCAGGGAGGCCTTGTCCATGCGCGACACGGTGGGCACGGCGGCGCGGAGCTCGCAGAACCGGCGGTTCAGCTTCTCGCGGCGCTGCCGCTCGGACTCCACGTGGCTTGCGGCCGCGGCCCCCGCGGCGGCGCGCGGCCCTGGCTTCCGGCCCCGCCGCGGCGCCGCCGGTGCCGAGGGGCTCGGGAGGATCAGCTTGGAGAGCTCCGAGTCTGCTGGGGAGAGCACGCCGCCTGCCGCCGCCGGCGTCGGCGTCGGCGTCTCCACCAGGTAATAGGCGCCAACATCATCGTTCTCGTTCTCGCCCGCCGCCATGACATCGGCCAGCAGCCACTGCTCCGGGACTTCGAAGGACGGTAGCTCGAGAATCGTGCATGACGCCGCCTCGGAGAAGGAGAGAGGCGCGGGTCCGGAGGAGGAGGATGGGCAGAGACGCTCCTCATCCATGGCGTCGCTCGCTCCTTGCACGTTCCGGTTCGACCGCGACACTACCGCTGATGAAGGTGGCAGATGGCAAATGGTGATCAGGAGGTTTTATATCGTGATCGCTAGCTGATCAGCTTGATTTCATTTAGAAGGTGAGACGCCTATGCCAATGCCGACTCAGCTCCATGCACCCAACGCGTGTTCAATCATCTACCGGCTTTATTTGACTCTCTCGCTCGTAGTTCCGAACAGCGTTGATGCTGTTCGACTTGCAGTGGCCGGAGTACTGGATACAGTATATCATCCGAAATACTAATTTGCAGGACATGGCTGGATACGGGATACCATACGTACGTGCGTTCTGTAGCTTGGCTCTGGTACATCAGGGTTCAGGGATCCGGTACAAGCTGTGCAGCTCAACGGTCGAATCATGCCAACGTGTTCCGAACTACAGTGGCGGACCCAGAACTCCGAATCTAAGGTATGCCTGGCAGAGGGATTTGTAGTGGGATTGCAAAGTAGTAGTATATGAGCTAGCTATTTGCTGTTGATATCTAACTAGTAAACACAAGCGAAAGGGCCCCTAGCTGACTTGGTTTTTAGGACTCCTCGAGTTCTGGGTTCGACTTCCGATGGAAGCGAATTTCAAACTGAGGTTAAAAAAATCCCTCTCGTTAGTCAAAGAAGCTAGGGCTAAGAGGATTTTCTCGGCCAGGAAGCCGAAGTCGCGGACTATTCAAAAACCACCTAGGTCCGCCACTGCCGAACTAAACTGTTGGGGGCACCTGTGACGTGGCAGACGTGCGTACAACGTGTCGTGATTTTAATTTCATGGTACCCGGAGTGAAAATTAGAGCGAAGCCAAACACTAGCAAGGCAATACTTATTTTATTTTCAACAATTACACAATTAGTAGCATGGGCACAGAACATAGCTCTTTGCATCTCTCTGACTTTCTTTACTTTTTCTGTTCTGTGGTTAGTGCGCATATCCGGCTATGGATTTGCCCAAACGGCTCGGTAGTTAACATTGCCCTTTGTTCCCGTGTCAAATTGACAATTTTTACTTCCTTTTCGGTTAGATTAGACCAATCAACACTTGGAGGAGGAAGGTATATTCGCAAAAGAAAAACCACACCCAAAGCAGGTAGAACATTGAAAAGAAAAAAGATCAGCAATCCATGATTGAGGATTGGAGGGCTCTGCTTGAGGTTTGGGAACCGTTGGGCTACAAACACGTAGTCTTAGTCACAAAACTCTTAGGGGGTGTTTGCTTCGCCGCCACAGCCCACAGATGCTTGCCTCAAGTTCGGCTCGCCACCAGCAGATGGCAGTTGTTTGGTTCAAAGCTTGGAAGTGGCCTCCACAACATTTCTCCGTTATAAAATACGCCACAGCCGCGGCGGCGATTTCGACCGCCACAACTTAGGCGCCGCCACACTCGCCACAGAATGTGTGGCTGTGATCCAAACATCCCCTTACCTAGACATGAACTTGGCAATACCTTAAGTTGGAAACTGAAATTGATGTACATATATATAAGATAATCAAAGTGTTTGCAGACCAAACCACATACCAGAGTTTTCAGTTTGAGAGGAATAAAAGCATGGGTGTCATGAATATCCATGGACGAGGAAAACGAATGTTGAAACTTGGCACAACGAATTGGTGAGCATTTTGGTTGTTCATTTTGTTTGGCAACTAGCTAATAACTACCGTAAAATTTAGTTTTCACCATCTTGGACTTTTGATGGAATATAGCAGGTTGTAAAAATAAAAAGGATTAGTTCATCGTATGCTATGCTTACGAGTCTGGGTATGGATTTATCCTATGACTAGCTTCCACACTTAATTTCAACCCTTATATCCGTTCGCTAACCCATCTATGGTTGCATGGTAGGATGGGGTTCTATAATTTTTTTTCACGCGTAGTAACGCGCGGGTATTCTACTAGTAACTTACAGAAAACAAAATCATCATTCGATATGTTAACTTAGGTACATTATCGAATGAAGTTATCTTAGGTTTCAGCGCGGCATGATAACGGTGAATTTACTGAACTAGTTTATCCTATCAGGCCTAGCTAGCGTAATTTTTGGACCGTCAAATGGCCTAATTCGATGGTGTAATGCACAAATAGAGCTAGCGGTCAATCTCTGGTACGTTCGTCGTGCACGCGGCCCGTCCACTATGTATGAGTGAAGGAACTACTGCAGTGTAGACCTAGCAAGACGGACATTTCCTTGCTTGCTGCAGAAATCTGAAAAGCGGACCATGTTTTCAGACATGAGATTTAATTCAAAGATTATTAGCCTAACTGCTAAATTTTTTAATTTCTTAAAGCATTATTCATGATACCTTTATTAGGTCACTTTACCGTACGCTTACTCGATCGCTTTAGCTTAAACTTAGTTGTGTGTAGCCATCCGTTATATACATTGCATTCACCCTTGGCGTTTTTGCAATTCTGCCGGTCAGCCCGGGCGGTGCCGCGTTGGATCCAGGGAATACCTTACCAACGGTAAGGTATTTATCAATGGAGCCCGGTAGCGATAATCAATACAGATTATCGTTGATATTGGCTTCGATTATCATGATAATCGCGATTATCGCTAAAATCGGCTTCGATTATGAGTCGATAATCGTTGATTATCGAACGATAATGCAATCCCTGGTTGGATCTGAGACGCCGGCGCCTTCGCACCAGCCCAGCAGGGCCCCGGCGCGTAAATGCCCAGGCGGAGGCCATCGACGACGACGACGCGTAGACGGCGCGCGCTCTCCGTTCAGATCGAGGTGACCCCAGCCGTCGATCGCGCGGCTGCTGTCGGTAGGGGCACGGGTGGACGGCAATAGGCATAGGTGGATTAATTACAGATTTAATTGCACGTTTAATTCCACGATTAATTGCTGTCAACGGCAAAATAGCCACCGCACCGCACCGCACCGCACCGGCACCTGCACGTCACGTCCGGCCGCGCATGCGCACCGCACGTCCGGCCGCGCCGCGCCGCGCCGCGCCTCGTCTCGGCCACGGCCCGGCCCGGCCCGGCGAGGCGAGCGAGAGCGCGCGCGCGTGTGGTTCACCTTCCTCCTCTTACCGGCTTCACAAGTGGTGTACACGAAGTCCACCTTTTAAGTCGGTTGAGATCCTCCTCAATTCCCGGTACGGAATTAAGCATTGATTCCCTAGCATTAATAGTGGGCTTTAAATTCTTTTAATGCTTTAGAAGTAATGGGCCAAGCCCATTACTCCAACAATCCCCACCAAGAAATTCAAGCCACACTAGAAATACCCTCATTCCCTCATTGATATACCAGTATTCGACAGAGACTGTTAAGTTGAACTTCCATCTAGGACAAAGGCTACACTTATTCACAACTGTGCAATGGACTATGACTTGAATTGCCAGTTTTGTGCAAACAAGTTTGACCAGAGCCCTACACTGGTACTAGGCTGCAAAAGCATCCCCGCGGTTTGGAGCTTATAAGTCATACTCCAGGCCCTTCATGAGTTTCTAGAGAATACCCAATTCTCATAGACCATGACCAGTGGTCAAACTCATATAGGTGTGTTCCTTTCAGATGTTCTGTAGGACAACATCTTTGTTTCAAGAAAACAACTCATTTGTTTAAAAGAAACCACCTGGCACACATTAAGGTATAGACCAACCTGCCATACAGATTAGAAGAGAAATGCACCTTATACACGGAATGAGCCCTTTTCACAAAGGTTCTCTTCTCACAGTCAGACTTTAGTTTGTTTCACCATCCTAATTCACGGGATCTCCGATCACATAGGACAGGTTTCCACTATAGAATGACTCACGTGGGTCTCAAGCCCAATTCCATAGATGCATTGTCTATCACATTTCGTGAAAGACCCTTTGTAAACTGATCTGCCAGATTCTTAGCCGTCTGAACATAGTCCAGGGCTATAACTCCGGAGTTTCTCAATTTTCTGACAGATTTCAACCGCCTTTTCACATGTCTAGATGACTTCATGTTATCCTTTGAACTATTCACCTTGACAATTACCGTTTGATTGTCACAGTTCATTAGGATTGCCGGTAACGGTTTTTCAACTATCGGCAAGTCCATAAGGAGCTCACGAAGCCACTCAGCCTCAACAGTGGCGGTATCTAATGCTGTGAGTTCTGCTTCCATAGTTGACCTCGTTAAGATGGTCTGCTTACAAGACTTCCAGGAAACAGCTCCACCACCAAGTGTAAACACACATCCACTTGTGGCCTTTATCTCATCAGCATCAGAAATTCAATTTGAATCACTATACCCTTCTAGTACCCTTGGGTACCCGGTGTAGTGAATTCCATAGTTCATTGTCCCCTTCAGATAGCGCATTACTCTTTCAAGAGCCTTCCAATGATCATCTCCCGGGTTTGAAACAAATCGGCTCAGTTTGCTTACAGCAAACGAGATGTCAGGTCTTGTAGTGCTCGCTAAATACATTAATGAACCAATGATCTGAGAATATCTCAGCTGATCTCGCATTATCCTTTTGTTCTTTCTAAGAATTAAACTGGCATCATATGGTGTTGAGACAGGTTTATAGTCGCTATAACCAAAGCGACTTAACACCTTCTCCACATAGTGAGACTGTGTAAGAATCACCCCACCATTGATCTCTTTTACCAGTTTTATATTAAGGATAACATTAGCTTCTCCCAGATCCTTCATCTCAAAATTTTGAGATAAAAACTCTTTGACTTCCTTAATCACATTAAGGCTAGTGCCAAAGATCAGTATGTCATCCACATACAAGCACAAAATCACTCCTTCAGCCCCACCATAGCGATAGTACACACATCTGTCAGCTTCGTTCACAACAAAGCCGGCAGAGGTCAAAGTTCTATCAAACTTTTCATGCCACTGCTTAGGCGCTTGCTTGAGACCATATAAAGATTTTAACAACTTACAAACCATTCCTTCTTGACCCTTTGATACAAACCCATCCGGCTGATCCATATAGATCTCCTCTTCTAACTCTCCATTGAGGAAAGCCGTCTTAACGTCCATCTGATGAACGAGAAGACCATAAGAGGCTGCCAGGGAAAGTAACACTCGAATTGTGGTCAATCGGGCAACTGGTGAATAAGTGTCAAAGAAATCTTCTCCTTCTTTTTGGGTATAACCCTTGGCCACAAGCCTAGCCTTGTACTTTTCAATAGTACCATCTGGCCTAAACTTTTCTTGAACACCCACTTGCATCCAACCGGTTTACATCTATAAGGACGTTCAACGACCTCCCAGGTTCCATTAGACATAATAGAATCCAACTCACTCCTTACTGCTTCCTTCCAATGGTCAGCATCAGGAGATGAATATGCCTCTTCAATGGTTCTGGGTGTATCATCTATGAGGTATACAATGAAATCATCACCAAAAGACTTTACAGTCCTTTGTCTCTTGCTTTTTCTCGGAGCATCATTGTTATCCTCCTCAGGATTTTCTACAAGTGTATGTTCATTGTGTTCTATCGGCTCAGCAGAGCCATCATCCTCGATGAACTCTTGCCTAGATGAACTTGTTTCATCTCTCATGGGAAAAATGTTTTCAAAAAATGTAGCATCTCTGGACTCCATTATAGTACCAACATACATGTCAGGTACTCCAGATTTCACTATTAAAAATCTATATCCAACGCTGTGAATAGCATAACCTAGAAAGATACAATCCACAGTTTTAGGTCCAAGCTTACGTTTCTTGGTTATTGGCACACTCACTTTTGCCAAACAACCCCATGTACGTAAGTATGACAGTGTTGGCCTTTTGTTCTCCCATTCCTCGAATGGAGTTATCTCTTTATTCTTTGTAGGAACACGGTTTAGGACATGACATGCAGTCAATATAGCCTCACCCCACCATTCCTTGGAAAGTCCCGCTGTATCTAACATGGCGTTAACCAAATCCGTTAGAGTGCGGTTCTTTCTTTCGGCAACCCCATTTGACTGAGGTGAATAGGGAGGCGTCCTTTCATGAATAATACCATGTTCCTCGCAGAATAAAGTAAATAAATTTGAGAAATACTCGCCACCATGATCTGACCTAACTCTTTTGATCTTTCTCTCAAGTTGGTTTTCTACTTCAGCTTTATAGATTTTAAAGTAGTGTAAAGCTTCATCTTTTGACTTCAACAAATAGATGTAACAAAATCTAGTACTATCATCAATCAAAGTCATGAAATATTTTTTACCACCTTTTGTCAACACTCCATTCATTTCGCACAAATCGGAATGAATTAATTCTAAGGGTGCCAAGCTCCTTGCCTCCGCGGTCTTATGAGGCTTACGAGTTTGTTTTGATTCAACACATACATGACACTTAGAATTTTTTACAAAAGTGAACTTTGGAATTAAGCTCAAATTAGCTAAGCGCATCATACAACCAAAATTAACGTGACAAAGCCTTGAATGCCAAACATTTATTTCATCAACGTTAATAACATTGTATGCAATTTTATTACAAACATCTGACAAAGAAAGACGGAACAAGCCTCCGCTTTCATAACCTTTTCCAACAAAAGTACCAAACTTAGACAAGATACATTTATTGGACTCAAAGACTAATTTGAAACCATCTCTACACAGTAGAGAGCCGCTGACTAAATTCTTCTTGATGGTGGGGACATGCTGCACGTTCTTCAGCTGCACGGTCTTCCCCGAAGTAAACTTCAGATTTACCGTACCAACACCAAGAACACGCGCATGTGATCCGTTCCCCATCAGCAAGGAGGAAGTCCCGCCGGTCTGGTAAGAAGAGAACAAAAAAGCATCAGCACAAACATGAATATTAGCACCAGTGTCAACCCACCACTCGGGTGAACCAAAGACTGAAAGAACAGTAGGTAATAAATTACCGTACCCCGAAGTTCCTCCAGGCTCGCTAATAACCATGTTGGCGGAGTCGTTGCCTTTGTGGTTCGGACACTTTACAGCAAAGTGATCCGTACTAGCGCACACATAGCAAGCTCCCGTCTTCTTCTTCTTCTTAAAAGTGGTTGTCTTCTTAGTCTTTGGTTGGTTCTGCGGTGGCTTTTTCTTGTTCTTGTGGGAGTTGTTCTTCTGAACAAGATTGGCACTTGAAGCACCAACAACTCCTTTCCCACGTATGTCCTTTACTCTCGCCTTCTCCTCAACATCAAGAGTCCTTATGAGTCCATCTATTGTGAACTCCTGTCTCTTGTGTTTTAGAGAAGTAGCAAAGTCCCTCCAAGAAGGTGGCAGCTTAGAGATTATACCTCCGGCCACAAACTTATTGGGTAACACACATGAGGACTCTTTGCTGCAATTTTTGAGATCTTTTGCCAGAGTATGTATTTCATGAGCATGTTCCACTACAGAACGGTCTTCGACCATCCTGTACTCAAGGAACTGCTCCATGATATACAACTCACTCCCGGCGTCAGATACTCCATATTGAGCCTCAAGAGCATCCCACAATGCTTTGCCAGTTGGCAGCCGGATATAAGAATCCACCAGGTTATCACCGAGAACACTAATGATCAAGCCTCGAAAGAGGATATCAGCCTCATCGAACGCACTCCCTTCCTCTGGAGAGAATTGTTCAGGCTTACCCTCTTTCACATGGATCACTCTCGATAGTGTTAACCACAGTATAAGCCGCTCTTGCCAACGTTTGTAATTTGAACCATCAAAAGGTGGTGGTTTGATTGATGCAGCAAAGCTAGATACCGAAAGCCTATTAACACAATCAGGTTTTTGGATTGTTAGAAATTTAGGCAATTTCGGGCACAATTTAATTCCAAAATTAAATGTATAAACTAGCAATATTTCTATGAATTTAAGGAGTAAAATAAAACATGTGAACATGTTTATACTTATCACACAGATAAGCATAAACAATATAAATAACCAAAGTTTCAGGGAGTACCCTGAAGCGGGGCCGTTGCCGGAGGCATTGGCTGCGCTGTTACCAACTGGAGTAGACATCTACTCGGTTGGCCTCAGTCGAAGTAGTCAAACTAAATCGGTGCAGGAAGAAGTTCGCAGTGCAGTCCCGCGAACGGTCACCAAGATATTGTCGACGTAGTCATTCGCCACCAGAATGTAGTCGACGTAGTCGTTCGGCTCGTCCCCCAGGAAGTAGTCGTTCAATCGGGCAAAACCTTTGTATTTTTGAGCAGTCACGCTAAAGCATTACCCAAAAACCTGATTGCCCGCCTATCCCGTGCAGGATCTCAAGGCGAGCAAGGTTTCGGAGGCCTGCTCACGCTAATTCTGTGCGCGCAGAAATTAGCGTTGGGGAACTCAGTTGTTGCAACTGGAGAGGGAGAAGAGAGGAGCCGAGTTGCCTCAGTGCTCTGGTGCAGAATGGATGAGGGGAATGTCACTTCTTATATAGTGACTCAGGTGCTCAGGATCGTTGAACCTGGACACCATCAGAGTCATTTAGGTGATGCGATTATGGTAATTAATTACAGATTTAATTGCACGTTTAATTGCACGATTAATTGCTGTCAACGGCAAAATAGCCATCACATCGCACCGCACCGCACCGCACCGGCACCTGCACGTCACGTCCGGCCGCGCACGCGCACGCGCACCGCACCGCCCGTCCGGTCGGCCGGCCGCGCCGCGCCTCGTCTCGGCCACGGCCCGGCCCGGCCCGGCCCGGCTCGGCGAGGCGAGCGAGCGCGCGCGCGCGTGTGGTTCACCATCCTCCTCTTACCGGCTTCACAAGTGGTGTACACGAAGTCCACCTTTTAAGTCGGTTGAGATCCTCCTCAATTCCCGGTACGGAATTAAGCATTGATTCCCTAGCATTAATAGTGGGCTTTAAATTCTTTTAATGCTTTAGAAGTAATGGGCCAAGCCCATTACTCCAACATGGAGACAACGAAAGCGAAGAGCTTGGTTCAGTTAGCTTTTGCTGCATTGGTTCGACTGGCGTCTTGCTTTGTACTGGACGACGTGGAGACTACTCTCGAGTGCTACAAATTTTCTAGAGTATCTCACAAGCTTCACTCTAGAAAGAAGGCCATAGGTGCCGGTTCAAAATGACCTTAGGTATCGGTACTACCAAACCGAGAGGGCATTTAAGACACCGGATATTTTAACCGGTGCCTAGATCTCCTTTGGTACCCGGTCAAGGTTTCACCCGGTACTAAAATATAGTCACGCAAAAAATCTTTTGGATTGGATTTGAACCCACAACCTTTTGCCTCACTTGTTGCTCCTTTACCATCTCACCTACACAACAATTGTGATTGAGAAGGAAATATTTTCCTTTTAAAATAACTCATGAATGAGCATTCAAACGGCTCGAGCTTCCTCTGGATCACCCGAAGCCAGTCGTCTGCATCCAAGGGGTTGCTGGATCCGGCAAAAGTGGGCGGCTTGGTCCTCAGAAAAGCTGCCAGTTTGTCATTCATGGTTTGCTCTCGAGGCCGCTTGTTGACAAGGGCATTGGCCAGTGTTTCCAGTATGAGGGTCTGATTGTGGATTATCTGTGCCAGGTCTCCGAGGGGTGGTGGTGGTGGCAGTGGCACTTCTTGATTTTCCCCCTGTTCTGACTCACTTCCTGTTCTTCCTGAGGATGATTCTGTCCATTAGGCTGCACTCCCGTACCAGTGACTGTAGGGTTCCGAATGCGGGAGGCCCTCGTAACGCTTCGGGAAGCCATCTGTAGAATGGGTAGAGTTTTTGTGAGATTGGGATTAAATGCTGTTTAAGTTGTTTAATTCGTATTTTTGAAAAGGCAGAATCTTCCTTCTGCCGATAAGCACACAACTAACAAGCACACAAACATAGCAAACAACAAGCACACACAACTTTATTATCGCAAGGGAGGGTACAACACGGGGTAAGACTAAAATGCGTACTACACGTCCGGGTACAGGTTCATACTTAAGGGTACAACTTAAGTCAGTGGGGTTGGGAAGTACAACACTAGGGTGGCGTCGGGCATTCTATTCGCGGGGCGAGCCTTCTTCTGGGGCGGGGGTGTGCGAGTAGTCCTTGCTCGCCGTCCTCTAGGTTTCCATTTGCCAAGGGTTGCATAGCAGCTTCTCCTTCATCGATGGCGGTAGACCTTTCAGGGTTCTCGGGTGGGGCTTGTGGAGTTATCATGAGTGGTCCCCATCCTATGACGGGTGTCCCGAGTAGAACTTGGTCTTCCCCCAACTGCTGGGACTGGGGTTCCACTTCTGATCCATTCTTGCATACGCCGGTCTCGGGCTTGCCTGAAGCTCTTCTGAGCAACTGCTTCACTGCTAACCGCGGCTGCGGCTCTTGCCTCGGCTTGGGCTGCTCGGATCTGTTGCAGTCTTACCGCGAGCTCTGCTTGCTCGGCTCGATGGGTCTGCTCCCTCAGAATGTTGGCTTGCTCGTCAAAGAGCTGATCCAAGGCGGCTAGGTAAGTAGCCACTTGGTACAGAGGATCTTCTTCATGGCGGCGCCGTTCTAGACTCCTCATTCGAGCTTCCCAAACTGGGGTTCTGATGGCCGGCGGAAAGAACCTCATTGGCGTGGGGGCTAGGTGTTCTTTGAAAATCCGGCACAGGTAACGAAGTGCCTTTCTGATGGCCAAGGGATAGGTGTCATGGTGCCTAAATCCCGTAGCGGTCACTCGCCACGGCTGGATGTCGGGGTAGCGATCACTCCTGGCGATGACCAGGATCACCCTGCAGCGGAGGGTACCATGGTGCTCATACTCTCTGCTGTAGTACCTTGGGCGTTCCATAATGCCAAGGCTTTCCAGAGCGTTGATCAACAGGCTAAGAAAGCCAGGTGCAGCTTGGCAATTGCCCTGGGTCCAACCTTCCTCAGCCATCTGAAAACAAAGATATGGTGAATAAACTTGCACAATTATTTGGGGTACACAAAAGGAGTATTTATTATTGCAACATGGTGGGATACAGACTTCATGGATACACGATTATTAGGGCAGAGGTTCTAGCTTAGGGTGCTACTCCTATCATGGGGACTCTTCCTCGATCCGGATAGGGCGCTTCTTCAGTGGAAGACACTGATCCATCACGTCATCTTCGGTCTGAGTACCTTTATCCCAGTGGGTTTCTTCGGGTTCTTCCTCTTCAGTCTGAGTGCCTATGTCCCAATGAGTTTCTTCGGGTTCTTCTTCTTCCGTCTGAGTGCCTACATCCCATTGGACTTCTTCAGGTTCTTCTTCTTCTTCCTCTATCCACCCACCTATTTCTCTGCGAGCCTCGTACTCTTGCATTCGGGCTTGGAGAGCGGCTAGGGAATTCTTGGCGCATGCGGCTCTTGTTCGTTGTTCTTCCAGTTCTGCCTCACATTCTTGCATTTGGGCTTGGAGAGCGGCTAGGGAATACTCGGCGCGTGCGGTTCTTGTCCGTTGTTCATCCAGCTCTCGGGTTGCCTTTTCTGCTCTGTGGACTTGTTGCTTCAGTTGTGCCGCTTGTTCGCGGTAGAGCTCATCCAGGCCGGTGAGATAGATGGACAGGTGGGAGACCGTATCTTCTAGGTCTTCTTCTTCTCTTCCAACTCCTCTCATCCGGGCAATCCATGTGCGTCCTCTTCCTTCAGTAGGCGGGAAAAATCCCATGGGAGTCTGCTGAAGATGGTGCTTGTAGATTACACGCAGGCGTCAGAGTGCTTTACGGGCGGCTTTCCGGTAGGTGTCAGGGAAACGAAATCCAGTGGTGGAGATGAACCAGGGATCCACATCAGGGTAGCGGGTGCTCTTTCCCATGAAAATCATTACGTCGCACCGAAGAGTGCCTTTGGAGTCGTACTCCCGGTAGACGTACTCTGGTGGGTCCACCACTCCAATACATTCCAGGCTGAGTATCAATAACTTAGGAAGGCCGGGCTCTGCGTGACAGATTCCGCCAATCCATCCATTGTCAGCCATCTGGAACAGGGCAAGAACCAGTGGTGAGTATTTGTGTGAAAGAAGGATTAAGAAAGGAAAGTCCTAGTGTGAAAGGGCCTGAAAATGGGTTTCGCTCCTAGGGTCACGTCCTACGGCCAACCTGAAAGGACCTTAATCACGTGATGTCGCCTAGAGGAGGGTGAATAGGCGTTTAAAAATAATCCTGCAGATTAAAGCACTTAACACAATTGTCAGCAACCAACCGGTCAGACCGGTCTGGAAGACCGGTTAAACCGGTACTAGGCTTAGAAACAGGATTCAAACACTCAGACCGGTCAGACCGGTTGAGCAGACCGGTCCTACGCAGAACCTGCACAAAAGTGTTAATCCTCCCCTTTACGAGCTCTAGCACAAATGTAGCTTGGTAAGGTGCTTCTTTAGATGCTTACAAATGTATTTCTTAACCCTGCACACACAGAAACAACAAAACCAAGTAGATCGAAGCGGAAGCACAAATAAAGCTAGAGTACAAAGTGTGAGACAAACAAAATGAAAATAATGCAAGGAGACACAGAGATTTGTTTCACCGAAGTTCGGATTCACCACGTTCACCACGTGTGAATCCTAGTCTCCGTTGAGGAAGCTTATCGCGACCACAAGGACAAGCTATCTCCTCCTTTCCACTATATGACCATGTGTCCTCGTGCCACACGATCGCTGCTGCAACAAACTTGCCGCTGCTCACCACAAGCTTGGGAGCTAGCCGGCGACGCCTAGCCGTCTAGGAGGCTTCTCCTCCAAGAGTAACAAATGCTTCAATCAAGTTGGCGACACAACCACAAGTGCTCAAGCTAGGGCTTATGCTCTCACTGCTCAAATGCTCTCTTAGCAAAAATTTCACTCAACCCAACTCAAAGGATTCAACTCTAATCACTCAAATCTCACAAAGAGAGGTTGGGGAGGACTTCTCAAGTGCTCTCACGGCTCAGAGATGGCTCTAGAATGTAATAGCTTCAGCCTTTGCGAATGGGTGAGGGTGTGGGGTATAAATACCCCTCTCTCAAAACTAGCCGTTGCTCTGTCAGACTTAGACCGGTCAGACCGGTCAGACCGGTCAGTTCAAAATAACTAGCCGTTGGACCCCGACCGGTCAGACCGGTCGGCTGGACCGGTCAGACCGGTCCAAGTAGGTTTTCTGCTCCCAAGTGTTTCTTTCTGATTTTTCTCACATGGGATAGCTATGAGCACTTTTGGTAATGTCAAACCACTGATGTTGCATCCCTCTTGATAGTACGGCATCCTATACTCAAGTTCACATAAAATGACATACAAAACACTTGAGCTTTCATGTCTTGATCAAGCCGAACTTCTTCAATCAATATCTTGAGGTTGTCAACATCCTTAATTTCAGTGAGCATGCCTACTTGAGCTAGTGACTTTGAATCTTCCTTCATATAAGAATGAAATCCATCTTTGATTCACAAGTCACTCCCATTTTCCAAATAATGACACTCTTCAACATAGAGCTCTCCATGACTCTAGGATCTCCAGTATTTTGACCTGTATCTATTTCCTTGCTCCCCCCAAGCCAATGCTTGCGTAGCCTCTTGAAACACGCCTCTCGGTCCTCTACCTTTATCCTAGCCGTCCATCTCGAACTCATATTGATTTGTGTCATGCATGAAATCTTCGTTGTCAATTTGAATTCTCAATTCAATCTTATATACAAGCCTTCTAATTTGAGATAACATATGCACATCAACTCATGTCTCATTCACCTTTCTCTTGCTTGCTTCCCTTGTACAATAATACTCATCTCATGCGACAAGTCTTTCCAATTTGAGACTATGCAACAACATATTGTCTCATTCTCATAACCTTTACTTGTCATACGAATTTTATCATAAGTCGAATAAGCCTTTAATAGATATTTGAGCCTTCATGTCAATCATGAATACTTGCTCACATTTTTCCTTTTTCTTGTTTCGCTTGTCATATACATCCGAAACAAGCCTTCGCATATTAGAGCATTTATATCAACCATGAATACCTTGCTCTATTTTCTTTTACAACTTTTGCTTGCCACTTTGAGTCCCACATAAACTAACAAGCTTCAACACAATATTAGAGCCTTCATACTACACAAGAATACCTTGCTCTTCCATTCTTCTTTCTCATTCTAGCTTGTCACATATAATGATTGTAAATGGGACATACACATTTGCTTGTAATACATGAGCTATATCATTCCACAAATTAAATATCTGCTCATAATCTCATGCAAACAAGTTAGTCCTTTAATCGTATTGTCAATCAATACACCAAAACCCACTAGGGGCCTAGATGCTCTTTCAATCTCCCCCTTTTTGGTGATTGATGACAAACCGATTAAAGCTTACAAAAAGATATTCAATAACTCTTTTGAATTCTCAGATTTAGTTTGAGTTCCCCCTTAATTTGTGCAAAAGAATAAAACTCAACAAATTTGGCCTCACATGCCAATGTTGCACAAATCAAAGAAATGTGGAACTCCCCCTAAATCTCAGCATCCGTGGGGTGAAAAAGTGTAAGTGCGCCTACACAAAAATTCTATACGTGATGCATATGACAGGATAACTCAGTTCATCAAAAAGAAAGGAAAGTGACTCTGTCTGGTGCCTACCGGTCAGACCGGTCTCACAGACCGGTCAGACCGGTCTGCCCCAGACAGCCAGCCAAAAACATTACATCAAACAATTTGCATCACACTATCACAATATCACTTAGATAGAATGATTAAGTCTATTACACTCATTAGCACACAATACAAATGTCCTCAAGTCCACGAACTAGATAAAGTACGAGATTATTACAAATTTCAGAGCTTCAAAGCACAGACCGGTCAGACCGGGCTGTCTAGAACAGAAAGCAAAAACTCTGAATTTTCTCTCTTCTTCTCCTTCTTCAAGATTTAGTCCTTGTTCTTCTCCCTCTTTGTTTTTCCTAAGCTTTAATCTCGTTCTTCTCCCCCTTTGTCATCCATCACCATAAAAGGGGCTGGGAGAAGAAACCAGGCTGCCCATCACTGTCCATTTCCTCCATTTCCACCTAAAGAGGAATGATCATCCCAGTGGTGGCCAAACACAGCATCGGATAATCGAGTAGCAAACTGATATGCTGCAGAAGGTCGAGATGACTCATGTGAAGGTCCTTCTCCTTCATAGAAGTGCCCTGAATACGTGCCAAACACTCCTTCTCCAGGAGGAGGTGGAGGTGCCTGAGAAGGACCACTGACATCCGGGTAGAAGATATGACCATACTGCTCAAAGTATCCGGAGTCCACATATCCTTGAACTCGGTCCTCAACTGATGGTATTACAGCCTCAGGAGGTGAAGGAGAAACGGGTGAGCGAGGCGGCTGTAGATTCATTGCATTATGCATCATCTTAACTGAATCTCTTTCTTTCTTGCTAGCCCTCCACTGCCTCTGCTGCTCAACTTCTATATCTCTCTGGCTCTTACACATCCCCACAAACAAATTAATTAGCTTCTTAATGGGAGAGGTGGAGCCGTGCCTGTGCCTGTGCTGCTCAGGCCGAGACCAGTCAGACCGGTCTTGGGCACCGGTCAGACCAGTCCCAGTCAGTCCACCAGGAGATGGCTGTTGCTGCTGCTGAGCGTGCTGTCCTCCCTCTTCTTCTTCTACAACTATATCATCCTCAGGCTCTGAGTATCTGTGAGGTGATGGCTCCCTTCTATGCTTGGGCATCTTAGGACGAAAAGACTCATGTTTTACATCGGTTTGATATGTAGTCTTTGTCACCTTTTCAATTAATTCCATCAAGTATGGCGCATATGCACAGATCTTCAATGGGTTTTCTGAGATGTATTTAATCTCCTCCCATATATAATCAGCCACACTGAATTCTTCTCCATTTGGCCCAAAGCATGCCAGCAAATTTCTTGCATGAAGAGATATGTCTGATGGATTTCCACCTCTCTGAGATATGGTGTTTCTGAGCAACCGGTTTAGAATGGAGTAATAGGTGTAGAGTCCGGTTGCTTTCCCTGCATTTCCTGTCTCACTCCTAGGATACATAAAATTCATTTCCTCATTTGGGAGAGCCACCTGGTTATGAATTTTGGGCCTGTTTGCATCATGCATGTCAAGTCCAAGCACACGAACAAACTGAGCAAAAGTAACTCTATAGTAGTTTCCCTCAGTCATCCAGAACATGGCTCTCTCATTTTTCAAATATCCAAAATGCACGGTGGCATAAAACTGGGCAATAAGCTCCTTGTTCCAATCCTTCTGAAATCCCATGAGATTCTTGACATGTTTGCTCTCACATGCATCTATAATACGCTGAAACAGAGGATCATTAGTCTTTTCCACGCTCCTCCAGTCAACACACTGTACCTCAATGGCAATCTTTCTGTCCCTTAGAATAACTGACTCATAGAAGTCCTGCTGGAACAAGGTGTGAAATCTAGGATCAACTGCGTTCTTTGGCTCGGGATAAGGATCAATGCTTCTCCACCTTTTCACCTCCCTTGTCATTCCCTTTCCATAATAATCAACACATTTCCTGGAGCCAAGTCTGATAGGCCTTTGTATAATGGGATAGATGAGACTCTCCTCCCTGTCTTTTTCCTTTTCTACTTCATCATCTCCAGCAGTTTCTTCTTCTTCCTCACTGCTGCTTTCTTCTGCTGGAGCCTTCCCACTTCTTTGCTCAACCCTATAAGGAGAGTCCTCCACATTATCCTCATCACTAGAGGTGTGCTCACTTTCCTCCACTATGTCATCAATAGATGCTGTTGCTGATCTCTTTCTCTCCCTAGGCCTCAACTCTCTGCCACTGATCACATTGGTGCCACTAGAACCACTCTCATCTTGATTTGCACCGCCAACATCAAATCTGCGCTTTGTTCTCCTCTCACGTCCCCCTGCCATTTTGTTGCAGATCCTGGGTCCAAGAATATGGATTAGAATGATATGAGACCACAGGAATATATAGGCATAGGATTTGTAGAAAGTTTAGGAACCAAAATTGCAGCAATTGGGTCTGTTCTGGTCCTACCGGTCAGACCGGTCTCAGAAACCGGTCAGACCGGTATCGCTCAGAGCAGAGCCAATGGCTCGAAAACTAGTTCCTAGGCAAGGATTTGATCATGAATAATTTCTATGGAGATCTAGATCCATTCTTGCATAGATGTGTTGAACACATTGTCCAGAATCACGACCTAGGGTTTCACTGGTAAGACCGGTTAGACCGGTCGGATCGACCGGTCAGACCGGTCTGGCCAGTCTAACCCTAGGTTGTGATATCTTCCAAAATATCCAACAAAACTGAAAGATCTTCTAGGGGCAGGCTATAGGATGTTGCAGGAGTTGTTCTACCAGAGGTATTTCAAATCTATGGCTTCGATAGATAGATCGATGAAAAACAAGCCATTGGGTACCTTTAGAGCCGAATCTTTGAGAGGAAAATGAAGGACCGCCTTGGGAGAGCGGTCAGGCCGGTGATGTGCACCAAAACCCCAAGAGGAAACTCTTCTTCCTTGGTTAGAACTCCAAATCGCCAATGGAGGTCTTCTTGGGCGCATGAGGAGGAGAGACACGGTGGAGGGAGGAAAGAGGTGTCGGTGGAGGGATAAAAGTGAAAAAGTTTCACTGTTTAACCCGTGAAGGGGTAAAAGGATAACTGTCCGGTTGGACCGGTCAGACCGGTATTACATACCGGTCAGACCGGTCTCACCTGAAGTGCCAGAAAATTTGCCTTCCAGATTATCCGGGTGTATATCCGGAGAATCCGGATGTATCCCAGAGTATCCGGCAAAATATCCAGAGAATCCGGGATATTGATCACAAAAAGTTTTAGAATGATAATTCCTTGATCAAATGGTTTAGCACTTCCAAAAATTCATATTTTCTGACCTTATGTGCAAACCATGAATTGGATAGGTGGATGACTAAGAAAGGAGTATTTTGATGAATACATAATTCCTAATCAAGAGCTCCTTGTCACTTCCAAGGAAGAGATGATTTTCCAAATATAACCGGTCCTTGGATGAGAGAAGTGTTTAGGATAAAGATCTATGGACTTGAGAAGGTCTCACTACTTGTGACTAGCCATCAACCAATCAATGAGAACTATAGTCACAAGTAGATTGATATGGTCACAAAGACCAAGATCCAAATATTTTCAAATTTGGCACACAACCTATCATGCTAGTTGAGTTTTTTCGAAGAAAAACATCTATCCTATAACACTCATAGCATGCTACAAGACAAGCTATCACCACACTAGAGAGCTTAGCACAAACCTTACTCAAATTTACACAAGATTGACACTTAGTCACAATTAGGAAGGTTTTAGCTAAGTATCTAGGTGACAAGATTTCTTGAGCTTGATGCATACAAGTGCACACACTAGCATTAATACTGGCCTAGATGCTCAATGGTAAAGCATAATAACTAGAAAACATACCTTTGCCTCTTAGCCACTTAAACTCGTGCTTAAACTTTTAGAAACAATCACTAGTTCTCATAGATGAGAAATAGTGTGCAATGTAGCATGAGTACTTCATGATTATGCTTTGTCAATCGATATTTGATCCAATTGATGAATAAACTCATATTAACTTATATTGGATCCATAATGAGCATAATCAATACTATAAGAGACTACACATTCACTCGAGAAAATGTTAGTCTCAAAGACACAAATTGTAAAGTGATCTCCCCCTAAATAAGTGCATAAGAGTTTTGAATTTCTTTTGATGCACTTTATCCATGTTAAGGAATTGAAAGAGGTCACTTCACAATCTTTGTCTCAAAGCACATGAATAAGATATGAAATGAGAATTGTACAAGAATTTCTTACTGCATGTAGTACATGACCCCATGAGATAATACTGAAAGCATTCACTTTTGATAAAAGAATTTTGTAAGCATCTTTACACACTTGGCTTTACTGTTGCAGCTAGCTGGTTCACACCGGTCAGACCTGTGTGATGAACCGGTCAGACCGGTCACACCAGTCAAACTGCAGAATGCTTCAATTCTTTCATGTCTTGCCTCTTTTTAAAGATTATTCATGTGTGTGTTTATACCTGTAATAAAACAAGACATTGCTCTACACAAGAGCCATTAAATGTATCTCATGTCAAATAGGGAGTAACTCAAAATAGTATGCCTTAGTTACTATTAGAGTGTCAAAACTGACACACTTGCTCTCATCTTGAGCCAAGTGACTAAGACATATAGAATTGAAAACGAGTTACCGAGATGACATTGGATGAAGATATGTAATAATTCCATAGACTTGGTCAATGACATGAATATGCAATATTCTTCTATGTACCAAGCTCTCCAATGCATCTCCATGTACCTGAAACTCTTTCAAGCATTCTTTGGTATCCAACCCTTGTTGGACCCTACTATATTAGTTACAATCGACTTGGGAACCCAAATAGCTCTTATGCTAGCATTCGGTGATTGAATTATTTTAGTAGCATAAGTACTTATTTTATCCCTTCCAAGTCTAGCAAAGTTATATTGAACAAGTTTAGAGTTGAGTACTTTACCATTTAGACAATCCTTACTCATATGCCCTTTTGCCCGACATGTATAGCAAATTCGATGTTTGAGCTTGAAAAAGGTGCTATTTACTTGTATTTTGGACTTCTGGGCATCAGTAGTCCTTCTGTGTGCAAAGGTGCTTCTTGTGGGCTTCTTGATAGGTCCAGCAACTGCACTGGCCTGGACCGGTCTGACCGGTATGGTACGACCGGTCTGACCGGTCTGGTCAGACCTGCACTTCTGTGGACAGCAGTGAACCATATGCCCCAATTTCTTGCATCCATGGCACATTCTATTTTCTAGAAGCCCTTTTTGATTTCTTGATAATTGAGCTTCCTCGTTAGACTTGATTTGACAATTTCTTGCATAGTGCCCTTTCTCTAGACACTTGAAACACCTGATGTGTTCTAGAGTTTTCTTTCTTGGAATCTTGTGCTTGATGCTCTTTTGACCTAGTTGATGAGCTGAGCTAGTGAAGTTTGAGCCCATCTCAAGCTTCTTCACCACGGGATCGCGGTTATCTTGAGATGGTCTCACTTGCCCCTTGCCCTTCAACTTGGTCACTTCTTCTTTGAGTCTTTTTACTTCACACATAAGATCTTCATTTTCTTTTGCTATGAAGTCATCACAAGATTCTACAAACACTTGCTCAATACTAGATTGGCTTGCTTGAGAACAACATGGTTTAGTGCAAGTCAAATCAATTTGAACTTGTGAGCATGTGCAAGTGTGTATGAGAGGTTCATAGGATTTTACCGTGTTAACCACAACCTCATGGGCCATTTCAATCATCACATGTGATTCCACAAGCTTCTCATAGGATTTTTCAAGTTCCATATGAGTTCCTTGTAGAGTCACATGATCACTAGAGAGCTTTTCCAATTTAGCCTTGAGCATTTGATTTTCCTTCTGCAATGAATCTATGCGACGTGAAGAGTTTGCAAAGGAAGCTTCTGATTTACTTACCAAGAAGTCATAGTTGAGCTTGAGGCATTCAAGCTCCTTTCTTATAGTTTTTATTGGCTCAACTTCTTGGACGTGTTCTTTGTTGCCATTGGCCATCAAGCATTGGTGATCAACATCACTTGAGGATGCTGATACAACTGAAACTTGTCTTGATCGCCTACGGGAGCATTTCTTGCTTTCTTTGCGCTGCCCCCTGATAGGACCGGTCTGACCGGTCTTGCATACCGGTCTGACCGGTTCCAATAGGGAACCAGCAGACTTCTTAGATCTTGCTCCTTGATCATCGTGAAAAGTCACAAGAGGATGAGTATTTATTGTTGCAGTAGAATACACCTCTAGTGACTCCTCTTCCTCATCTTCATTTTCACTCTCATCTTCATATATCTTCTCTAAGAACTTCCAAAGACGATGAGCTTCACTTCGTGTCTTTCTCAATAACTTCTCCTCTTGTATGGAATCTGAAAGTTCTTTGTCCATATACTCAAACAAGAGGTTAGTGACACGGTGGTTGCAAGACAAGCATTCTTTTTCCTCGGTTGACAATTTGGACAAATCATCAACGTCCTTGGGAAGGACACTTGCCTTGACAACACGCTCAAAGGAAGGACCCATGGTCCTTAGAATATTAAGTACATAAGTAGACCAAGAAGGATAGTTTGAGCCATCACAACGAAGTAGCTCAAACGGTACCTCACGAGGTGTCGACATCGCGATTCTCCAAGCGGTTAAGCTTCAATCCGGAGATCGTAGCTCTGATACCAATTGAAAGGACCTTAATCGCGTGATGTCGCCTAGAGGGGGGTGAATAGGCGTTTAAAAATAATCCTGCAGATTAAAGCACTTAACACAATTGTCAGCAACCAACCGGTCAGACCGGTCTGGAAGACTGGTTAAACCGGTACTAGGCTTAGAAACAGGATTCAAACACTCAGACCGGTCAGACCGGTTGAGCAGACCGGTCCTACGCAGAACCTGCACAAAAGTGTTAATCCTCCCCTTTACGAGCTCTAGCACAAATGTAGCTTGGTAAGGTGCTTCTTTAGATGCTTACAAATGTATTTCTTAACCCTGCACACACAGAAACAACAAAACCAAGTAGATCGAAGCGGAAGCACAAATAAAGCTAGAGTACAAAGTGTGAGACAAACAAAATGAAAATAATGCAAGGAGACACAGAGATTTGTTTCACCGAAGTTCGGATTCACCACGTTCACCACGTGTGAATCCTAGTCTCCGTTGAGGAAGCTTATCGCGACCACAAGGACAAGCTATCTCCTCCTTTCCACTATATGACCATGTGTCCTCGTGCCACACGATCGCTGCTGCAACAAACTTGCCGCTGCTCACCACAAGCTTGGGAGCTAGCCGGCGACGCCTAGCCGTCTAGGAGGCTTCTCCTCCAAGAGTAACAAATGCTTCAATCAAGTTGGCGACACAACCACAAGTGCTCAAGCTAGGGCTTATGCTCTCACTGCTCAAATGCTCTCTTAGCAAAAATTTCACTCAACCCAACTCAAAGGATTCAACTCTAATCACTCAAATCTCACAAAGAGAGGTTGGGGAGGACTTCTCAAGTGCTCTCACGGCTCAGAGATGGCTCTAGAATGTAATAGCTTCAGCCTTTGCGAATGGGTGAGGGTGTGGGGTATAAATACCCCTCTCTCAAAACTAGCCGTTGCTCTGTCAGACTTAGACCGGTCAGACCGGTCAGACCGGTCAGTTCAAAATAACTAGCCGTTGGACCCCGACCGGTCAGACCGGTCGGCTGGACCGGTCAGACCGGTCCAAGTAGGTTTTCTGCTCCCAAGTGTTTCTTTCTGATTTTTCTCATATGGGATAGCTATGAGCACTTTTGGTAATGTCAAACCACTGATGTTGCATCCCTCTTGATAGTACGGCATCCTATACTCAAGTTCACATAAAATGACATACAAAACACTTGAGCTTTCATGTCTTGATCAAGCCGAACTTCTTCAATCAATATCTTGAGGTTGTCAACATCCTTAATTTTAGTGAGCATGCCTACTTGAGCTAGTGACTTTGAATCTTCCTTCATATAAGAATGAAATCTATCTTTGATTCACAAGTCACTCCCATTTTCCAAATAATGACACTCTTCAACATAGAGCTCTCCATGACTCTAGGATCTCCAGTATTTTGACCTGTATCGGTTTCCTTGCTCCCCCCAAGCCAATGCTTGCGTAGCCTCTTGAAACACGCCTCTCGGTCCTCTACCTTTATCCTAGCCGTCCATCTTGAACTCATATTGATTTGTGTCATGCATGAAATCTTCGTTGTCAATTTGAATTCTCAATTCAATCTTATATACAAGCCTTCTAATTTGAGATAACATATGCACATCAACTCATGTCTCATTCACCTTTCTCTTGCTTGCTTCCCTTGTACAATAATACTCATCTCATGCGACAAGTCTTTCCAATTTGAGACTATGCAACAACATATTGTCTCATTCTCATAACCTTTACTTGTCATACGAATTTTATCATAAGTCGAATAAGCCTTTAATAGATATTTGAGCCTTCATGTCAATCATGAATACTTGCTCACATTTTTCCTTTTTCTTGTTTCGCTTGTCATATACATCCGAAACAAGCCTTCGCATATTAGAGCATTTATATCAACCATGAATACCTTGCTCTATTTTCTTTTACAACTTTTGCTTGCCACTTTGAGTCCCACATAAACTAACAAGCTTCAACACAATATTAGAGCCTTCATACTACACAAGAATACCTTGCTCTTCCATTCTTCTTTCTCATTCTAGCTTGTCACATATAATGATTGTAAATAGGACATACACATTTGCTTGTAATACATGAGCTATATCATTCCACAAATTAAATATCTGCTCATAATCTCATGCAAACAAGTTAGTCCTTTAATCGTATTGTCAATCAATACACCAAAACCCACTAGGGGCCTAGATGCTCTTTCACAACCTACGACTCTGATACCACCTGAAGCGTCCCCTCATAAGAGAAGACTTAAATGTGATACAAACATCAGTCCCAGGAGGCTGATGACACATTTATTACATCAGATGGTTCATAACCGTACAACTCTACGCGGTAGTGAGCAGAGAAGCGCCACTATCGCGAGGATTACAACCCGCACCCACACAATGATATTAATTATAAAAAGGGGGTCATCAGAGTCTTGCGCCATGCGGTATCTCCTGCGGGTGACCCTAATCCACAGGCAAGGCTGGGTGCAGGACGGTACACTACTCAACGTCCTCTGGAACGAAGTCGGGGTCTTCCTCTGTAAAAATTAAGATTGGGGTGAGTACAAACGTACTCAGCAAGTCCAACCACACCCACGGAGGGGGAATAAACAGAGTATAATGCACAGGGTAATTCAAGGATAAGGTTAAGGTTTACTTTTGCGGAAAGCAATATTTTATGCAAGGGTTCATTTGGAAGAATGACATTTCCAAAACTAGTTTTCTTGTATCGAGTAACACGAAGGGTTGATCCACACAGGATCCAAGTTTTAGACTGCTACCGGACTCCTCATCCGCCGTAGCACACGGCACAACTGCCGGACACATTTTCCAAAACAACTCACGCCAACCCATCCCACAATAAACACTAGTTATGTGACCACACCGTAACTCGCCCAGTACCGTGGGCATGGCTATTCGAATAGGTTTTAACTCTGCAAAGGTGTGCAACTTTACCCACAAGTGGGGTACCGCAACTCGATCACCTTAGTGTCGGTACAGATCCCAACAAAGCCATTACCCATCTTAGCTAGACCTAACTAGCCATCACGGGATGCACCAAGGGGTCATTGACCTATCACAGAGGTTTTAACCGGGGCATAAGTCACATAGAGCTAATCCCTTCTCCTTGATCACCCGTTGCTCTCAGCTCTCCTGATGGCTATTAGACTAACTAGTGGGGTTTATGCTAAGTCGTTGCCCATTCAACGGTCGAGTGGTTTGCACGATAGTGGAGATAGGTGAGATGACACACCAACTCGGTCCTTAGTGGTGACAAGATGGATATCTCCCTTCCTTGCTCTGCCACACAGGCACAAGCACACCAAACGGCAAATCACACAGAAATGTCATCCATCCCGTCTAGACTCATCTTTGGAAAATTTCCACTTTTATCACTTCCCACACACACATTTTCTTTATAAAACAAGTTGTATTGAGTATGAGGTCCTAAGCGTTCTAGCAGTGATTAACGTCCAAACAACACATTCAGACATTAACCTAGGTGGTCAAGGAATGGTTCTAACAAATCAAGGGGTGGCTATCCAACCGTGTTTTCAGCAGGCAAAACATATGCAATTTTGTAAAACAGGCCAATAGGTTGTGTTTATAAAAACTAGGACAAAAGCATGCATCAAAGGATGGGATTGAACTTGCCGTCTTCAAATCCTTCCGGGAGGTCCTAATTGAAGCACTGTCCTTCGGGTTCGGGGTCGTGGAACTAGTCCTCGTTCGCCTGCTCACAATACTGCTCGTCGACGGGTTCTCCCTCGTTCACACCATTATCTACGACGCATACAAACATGCACACAATCAAGAAACAGAAATAGAAGTTTTATCGTTGAGCTCGAATCGGAAACAGTTAAGTTATGGAGTCTGGAGTAATATCTTTGGGTGGTTTTCTAATGGCACGGTCAATACTATGTTATGAAATGCGTGTTATAGTTTCGGATTAATCGGAGATTGTTTGGCGCATGAAATGATAGGTTATATAAAGGTTTATGGGTTAAATAAGGGTTCAGGGCTCATTTGTAAATAGTTTTGGAATAGAAAAGGACTTAGTTGTAATTTCCAGAAATGTTCAGGGCATCTAAAAAGATGTAGGGGCTTATTTAGTATTAGGTTTATAGGGTGGAAGGGTTTAGTTGTGAATATAATGAAGGTTAGGGATTTCTTTGCAAAAGGGCCAAAGATGGAAGGTCTCTTTAATAAATAAAAGAGAGGGGAGGGGGTTTTGGGCTAATATGCCCCCCCTCTTCTTCCTCCCGACCGCAGAACAGGGGAGGGGGCCGTGCGGCGCCGGCGGCGGCCA
Organism: Panicum virgatum; assembly: GCF_016808335.1. Lineage (NCBI taxonomy): Eukaryota > Viridiplantae > Streptophyta > Magnoliopsida > Poales > Poaceae > Panicum > Panicum virgatum. The sequence goes on from NC_053146.1 coordinate 53,532,790, forward strand.
ATCCGGCCATCCAGGGCCATGGCGGCGGCCAGGAGCGAGGGGGAAAGGAGGAGGGAGGTGCGGAGGCCCGATCCCTGACCGCAGCTGGGCCAGAGGGGGCCCCAGGTGGCCTGGCCGCGACGGCCAGCGGCAGTGGGCGGCGGGTGGCGCTGGGCCGGCGCTGCAGAGCTCGTCGGCGGCCAGGGAGTGGGAAGAAGGGTGAGGAGGAAGGGAGGAGCCCGGTGCGCCCCCTGCCTTGGGCCGGGGCAACGCGGGGAGGCGGGACGACGGGAGCGGCGGCGGCGTGCTGTAGTGTGCGCAGCGGCGGTGCTGCAAGCTAGAAGAGAGGGAGTTGGAGGTGGCGGAGGTGACTGTGAGGCGGAGGAGCGGCACGGGGGTCGCTTTATAGCCCGAGCAAGGCGGTGGAGCGGCGCGGGGCAGGTGGCCGGCTAGCGAGCATCGCGGGGCGCCATTAATGGCGCTCCGGCCACTTGCTCGTGTCGCGACGCGGCGGCGCTGTTCGCTCGGCGGGCGGTGTGGCAAGGCAGGTGACGGGACGCGTCGAGCGGCGGCGAGCGGCGCGGCGGGCGTCCGGGGCACGCAGAGCGTGTGGGTACGGCGCGCGGGCAGGGCTCGGGGGCGTGCACGCGGGTGAGCAGCGCGGCTTGCGCGGACCGGGGTGGCTCGACCAGGGAGGAGGAAGCGGGTGCGCGGGCGGTGTGGCGTCGCGGCTTGGCGCGCCGAGCGCTGCGTGCGCGTGCGCGTGTGACGCGCAGAGGGGAGCAGGCGAGCAGGGGCAGGCCGGGAGCGGGGCGTGCGGAGCAGGGGCAGGCCGGGCTGAGCCGCGCTTCGAGGGAGGAGAGAGGGAGGGAAGGAAGGAGAGGGAAAGAAAAGAGAAAGAGAGAAAAGAGAAAAAGGAAAAAGGAGAAAAGAAAAGGGAAAAGGGAAAAATGGAGAAAAAGAGAAGAAAAATGGGAAAAAGGGAAAAGGGAAAAGGGGGCGAGCGCGCGCCGGTGGCGATCGTGGCTCCGGTCGGCCACGCGCGGCGTCGGTCACGCGTGCGCGGTTGTGCGCGACGCGCGGGACGAGGGCGAACAGAGGGATGTGACCGCGGGGTTCAGATGTCAGGATCGGGTCCTTCGAAAGATCGGGAGATCGGGTAGGAAAATGGTTCGAGCTCAACGACGAAAAACTTTTGAAACAATTTTAGTGTGTGATTTATTTCGGTGGATTTTGGGATGTTACAGCTGGCCATCCTTGGAGTCTTGGTGACTCGCCGGCACGTCTTCGACCCTCCGGCTTGGTGTGGAGTGGCGACGACAAGCTTTGTGCGGGGGACATGGAGATCCCTTCCTTGGTGGAGAAGCTCCTTAGTAGAACCCGGGATCAAGGTGACCGTGGACTCGGTGTCCTTGGAAGAGACTTAATTGCCGAGAAGTAATACTCTTTGTGAGTGCTTCAACAACATGGATGTAGGTGTGCCTTTGTGGCTAACCGAACCACGGGATAAATCCTCGTGTCACAAGAGTTTGCTTTCTCTCATCCCTATTTAAGCTTCCGTATTTACTTATTGCAATCTTTGTGTGCCTTTACTTTCTAGAGTAGAATCTTGATAGGATTGACTATAAATTGCATAAATCTTTTGGGATGAGAGTTTTCACACTAAAAGAACACTAGCTGCACATCTAGATAGTATACCTTACCTTAATTTATGTGCAAATAGTTGGAGCCACTGGCGGACCCAGTGGGTGGCCAGGGTATGCCGTGGCATACCCTAAGCCAGCACTTCTCTTTCTAATGACTTCTTTAATTGGGATTAATAAAATTTGAATTATAACTTGACAATCATATTAATGACACTAGACATGAGGACAGCTTCAAAGGTCTTACCAATCTTGTTGAACTCTCAGTTCTAGTTCAAATTGGGAGGCATAAGGTTTATGATATGGTTTACAATCTTCTAAAATTGGTCTTGCTTCTACCGGTAGCAACATTTTTTTTCCAAAGCCAGCTTTTCACTAGTACAGATCCAAAAGCATTTTACTCTACTTTTACTGGCTTTTGGACATACAAATTACTCACATGCCATTGATTATGTCGATACCGGTTTGTGTTTTTTTTTCGTCGCTCTCTCCTCTCTCTCGCGACCGCTTTCTGGGCGCCCCTCCCCTCCCCTCCCCTCCCCTCCCGGGAGCGCATCACAAGCCTTGTCCAGCGGGTGCGTGGCCTTGGTCTTAGGAGCGCGCGTCCCTGCCCTCATCGTCGTTGAGGCTCCGCGCCCTCCCCACGCCGCTCCCCTCTCTCGAGAGGGCCGCATCGTGATAATTGTGGATGATATGTGGGTTCTCTTAACAGTTTTTTGATAAAAAATTACAACTGCCCAACCAAATGGCCTTCTGCTTTTTTCACAGCTGTTTTTCCATGGCCACAGCTCACAGCAGCTTTTCCAAAAGTCACAGCTCAACCAAACACACCTTTAATTTACTTCTACTATTTATATTGTAATCTATACAAGTATTGAATCTAATTACTTGTATACCGAATTGCTCGTGAAATTTTTTATTGTGCACTGAATTTTTTTAGATTGTACCGAATACCGAATTGTATGTTAAAACTTTGATATGGCATACCCTAAGTTTCAATCCTAGGTCCTCCATTGGTTGGAGCTTGAGGTTAAAGTTTTTAGTTTGCCTAATTCACCCCCTTCCCCTCTTAGGCTACGAGCACCCGATTTCTTTCAGTTCTCGAACATAGTTGTTGTAAGCATTGTAAAAAGATGCGGCAATGTCTATGATAGTTTTATTTCCAAAGTTTATTTGCTAATCTTTAGCAAAACTTCTATTTATTCAATCCCTATAAAAATAATAGCAAATTTGAATCTAGCCTGCTGCGAAGGGTCCATAAACATGTTGCAAATAATCCGTTGAGAATTGATATTCTTTGTCCCATTGTGCTCCTAATATGATGATTTCTTAGGCCTTTCTAATCAGTGCACCCTGCTAGCGCACGTTACCAATCTTGCTCTATCCTAAATTATTAGTCATTTGGCTTTTCTAGATACATTAATTTTAATATACATTTAGACATGATATATTTAGATGCATAATAAAAATTATGTATATGGAAAAACCAAAACGACTAATAGTTTTAGATGGAGGAAGTTTTTGGGTGAAAGATATACGCGGTTTTAAAAAAACAGTCGTTTTGATAGTTTTTTGCATGTATAAGTTTGGACAGTCGTTTTGATAATTGGGCGGTGGATTCATATCGCATAACCAATTGTCAAATTTTATGGTCCGTCATTTCGAAAAAATTTCAGCACAGTCCTTCGGTAGCCAAACTTCGAAACATTTTGAGGGCCCATAACATGAAAAAGCTGTTGGGTTGTGGGACAGATCAAAGAAATTCCGACAGCCCAGTCGTCTTCTCCATGCACGCGCGGCTTGTCCGTAAGACGGGCCGCGAATACCCATTGACCCGCCACCCAAGCTCAAAGCAAATCCCAGGTCCATCAAGCACCTATCCGCCCTAGTACAAGAACCCGACCACCATGCCACTGCACACCGCTTGCTAGGGCGAAAGGCAGTAGAAAGACAGTCGCACACACCACCGCGCTGTCGTCCCGATCTCCTCCCCCGCGGCCGAGATCGGCGTGTGCCTCGCCGCGCGTCCCGTCGTCATCCGATCCATGGCGTCGCCGCGCCACTCCCCGTCGTCCCTGCCCCACCGCCCGCTCTCGCCGCGCAGCCGCGCGGGCGCCGCCAGCAGCCCCACGTCCCCGGCCAGCCCGACCTCTCCTCCCGGCTTCTCGCCGGGGTCGCCCTGGTTGTCCTGGTGGCCGGGGTCGGTCTTGGACTCCCCCATCTCGACGCTCGAAGCGCCGATCACGCCGACCTATAGCCTCGATTCCCCGAGTTATTCCCCACTCAGCTACCCCAACTCGCCAGATCACTATCGCCTCACCTCGCTGAATTATGGCCCGGAAGGATTCAGCGACCGGGGCCGTACATCCCCGGCGCCGGTGACGGCGCCCTGCCCCACCCCCACCTCGCAGATCCATGGAGACTGCCCAGCGGCCTACTCCCCCACCGCGCCTGGTTATGGTCCTGAATACTTCAACTTCAACTGCAACTGCTGGAACCATACATCTCCGGCGTGGGGGTCGCCGGGCTATCGCCCCACCTCGCCGATCCATGGCTACTACTGCTCGGAGGCATACTCCCCCACCGCGCCAGGTTATGGCCCTGTAGAATTCGCAACGCCCGAGTACTGCTACTGTTGTTCGGTGCCAGTGGAATATTGCTGCTGTCAGGCCGGCGACGATGATGCCGGCCCTTCCCAGTGAGCCGATGTATCATGCGGTCATGCTACCTCACTGCTGCCGTTCCGATCTCGATCGCCGGCGCCAGAAGCTCTTGTCAATGATCCCGCTGGCTCTGCAGGTTCACTCTATGCCGTTGCTGAGCAAGGCTTTGTCTCAATTACAAGTAGGTTCCGGTTGATCTTGTATTCTGGGATATTTGCCGTGCAACTCTTGCTACTCTTGCTACTCTTGCTGGATGCCGTTTTATATTTCTGCCTGTGATGTTTTAACCAAGTAACTCAATAAGTTTGTATCTGAACCTTAAACTGATAAGTTTTTTCTCTGAACTCCAGAATGCTAGTTTACCTCTTTGGTTTGGGAATTGTGTCATGAATAATGTGTGTGCTATGTATCAGCTACTGTGAAATCAGGTGTGTTGGAGGCGTCACTACCGGAAAACGGTATTTTGCCGTGTGCCAGAATCTTCGCCGTGTGCATTATTTCGGGCACACGACGAAGACCTCCTTTGCCGTGTGTCGCCAGAAGAACACACGGCAAAGCAAAAACACATGGGAAACCTTACTCTTCGCCGTGTGCCAAGGGCCAGCACACGGCAAACCTTGCTCTTCGCCGTGTGTCAGCCAGTAGGCACTATGGGGTACAATTATGGACATTCTTGATAAAACAAAGGACAATGTTAAGGCCCGAGTGGATCAAGCTAGTTTATGCAATAGACCAAAACTGAATATTCCGCCACCCAAAGATGGTAAGAAATGGAAAAAATCTCCAGCTGAATTCGTCCTGAAGAAGCACCAAAGGAAAGAAGTACTAGAATGTTTCCAAACTTTAATGTTTCCCGATGAGTTCAACTATTGTGCACATTTCCTAAAGCAGAAGATCGGGAAGTCTGAGGCGAGGGATTTGAAGCTGACTCGAGAGCAATATTTACAGGTAAGTTCAAATTTATTATAAGATGAAAAACATCGTTAAATGTCTCTTTTCTTACACGTCATGCATTTGATCACGTGTAGGTTCCTGCGTGGTGGTGTCATAATGACACCGTGTGCTGGGAGCGCATAGTGGACAAGTGGTTCGACCCCGAGTGGCAGGCTTTGCACAACGCTGGCCGGCAGCGGCGATTGCTGATGCCAGGTCCAGCGCACCATCAAGGCAGCCTCAACAACGACGAGTACAGGGCTAGATGGGTACACACTACACAGACTCATTTCTCTAATCTAACGTTCAATTCAGCATAATTTGTAATCAACTTCTTCCTTTTTCGCAGTCGTCCTCACAGGAAGGCCAGGAGTGCCCCCTGTTCCTGGGATGGGCTCTGCCCCGCAAGGGCAAGGCGACATCTAACGTCACCTACAACCCTGACGACCCGCCCTCGGCGTACAGCAACCCGTCCGTCCACAGTCGTATCCAGGCGTACACAGAGATGGGAATACAGGTCCATGGGGCAGACTAGGATCCGAGGACCCAGCCCCTTGATGGAGAAGTCATTATGAGGGTGGGAGGAGGCAAGAAACATGGGCGCTACTACATTGGCGACGGCCTTTTAGACACGGCCAGCACTCCCACTCTCTCCCAGATTCGAGCGAGGAGCCCGGCCATACGGCCACGGCTGTCCGCGTCGCAGCTCCAAGTGCAGGAACTTCAGGTTATTTCTTATTTATTCATAGTTCATTCGTTTTGTACGTATATTTGCTTTGCATTGTAACATTATCATGAACTATTGTAGCACCAAATGCAAGCGCAACAGGCGGCGTATGAGGCGGCACTGGCAGAAGAGAGGAGGATACGACAAGAGAACGAGCAGAAGCAGGCGGCCGAGATGGCCCAGATGTACAACTACATTCGAGGTCTTTCTGTCCAAATGGGTAATCCCATCCCAGCCATGCAATTCCCTATGGCTCCTCCTCCTACTACTCCTCCGGTGAGTATTTTGAAAACCCTTTAGTTTTTTTTTGAAGTATTAGATACTTAGAGAACTTTAGACTTAGAGATTGTGACTTACATTACTCACTTAACGATTTAGGGGACCTACATCTGATCCTTTAGTGCTCTATTATAACTTGAGAACTTGGTTTTTGTCTCACCTGCAATTTACTGTCTTACTTTTTTTTTGCAGAATCTATCGGCGGCATCGAATACGCCAGAATTGTCGCCGGGCATCTCACCGACGCTCCCACAGCAGTTGTTCCCGCCTCAGTTCGGCGGCGCCCCACCGTTCGACGACCCACCACAGCCATAAACTTGTTTATTTCAATATTTATGGACGTGTGAACTTCTAGATATGTATTTGTGAACTTCTGGACTTTGCATTGGACTTCTGGATGTGTTTGAAGTTATTTCCGGCTAGTTGTGATATATATGTGATATGTAATGCCTGTGATATATATATTGTGATATGGGGTCCTTTATACGTGAAAAACAAAAAAGAATAGGATCTGTTTGGTCACTTTGCCGTGTGCCAGGGACTAGGCACATGGCAAAGTGACCATGTGACTGCCCTGGAAACCTAGTTCGCCGTGTGCCAGGGCTAGGCACACGGCGAACTGACCATAATTCGCCGTGCGTCATAAGCTAGGCACACGGCGAAACTTACTGATTTGTCGTGTGCCAGAACCAAGGACACACGGCGAAGTCTGAAAGTTCACCGTGTGTCCACGGTGCAGACATACGGCGAACAGACGCCGACGCCGTCAGCTAGCCCGGACGGCGTCTTCTCGCTTTTTTTCGCCGTGCGCCTATATATACACACGGCGAAAAGGTTCGCCGTGTGCGCGACTTTTGACACACGGTAAACAAGGGCTTCGCCGTCCCTGTAGCTGCCGTCGGCGCTTTGCCGTCGGCCACCGTCTGCGAAGTCTTCGCCGTGTGCTTACGGTTCTTCGCCGTGTGCCTCGGGCACACGGCGAACTCGTGGTCTCCGGTTGTGCGTGTGCTATATCATGTATTTATATGGATTTCTTTGTGCAACAGAAGTAGTGAGCTAGCATAATATTCGTATGTTTTCTTTGTTGGAAATGAGGGGGTGGAGACAATGTTTTGGTGAGTAATGAAAGGTTAACAATTGCTGGTCAAACCATTTCGCAAGCTGCTTAGCTTGAAGGCTGATGATTTGATATTCTGGTGCATGTCTATTTGGTATAGTTTACTGTGAGTGCTAAGAATGAAGGGCTTATATATAGGAGAAGAGCATATATGTTAGTGTGTTAACACGTGCTAATTCCCTATTAGCTAGACCCGCTTTTCTTGATGTGATATGTGCAAGAGCCGCTGATTGAGCATGTAAGTTTTTTTATAACTATGCACATGTGAATAGATCCAACTCTTCTTTCCCGCCTCTCCGTGTTTGGCACCCTTGCGGTGCCCATCGCGTGGGGACACGTGGCACAAGGGCTTGCGTAACCTAACTGCTTGCGGGTACAATGCCTCATCCTCTCCACGTGCGTGGGCCCCTTATAACTTTAATTTATTCCACATCCTTTCTCTCTAATTCGGAAACGATTCCTCTAACTTTGGTCCCTTTGCATTTTGGTCACTAACATATGGACCTGGGACCACGTGTCAGTGATCGGGACCAAAGTCAAGGAAGACTCATCTCTCTCTCTCTCTCTGATCCAATGGAGGACTTCAACATAGCTTCCAGTTGTGCCAAGTGCCCCTCTCCCTCACCAGGCGGCACCAACAGACGGTGTCAATCAGCAGTAGCTCCTGCAACCGCCGAAGCCCAAGGTGGCCGCCCATGAGCAGCAAGAGCTAGATAGAGGATCAGGGCCGTACCGGCAAATTCGAGGGCCCTGTGCGAAACAATGGGCTGGGCCCTAGTGGCCTAGTGCAGGATCGCGAATACCAAACGATAGCAGCCGGCAAGCGCGATAAGCGCGATGTGCTGTGTGAAAGCACAAATGTTAGAAGTCACACGTGTGACTGGCAGTTAAATCATCACAAAAGGTCTAATAACTATTTTTTTGTTCCGGAATAATTTCTTTTATTGCTGGAACAATTGTTATTGTTTGAGCAACAAAATTTTTTTCCAAAAAAAATTTGTTTTAGCAACAAAGCAATGAGGGGCCTGGTTTATTAGGCCGGTTTTAAGTTCAAAATATGGAATCCTAGAGAGGTTGTGGTGCTGTGATAGGTCCACTCGAGATCACACACCTGACCCCGAGTAGCACCCATGTAAAAGGAAGTGATAAGTGATACGTCTACAATGATTTATTTTTTAGGAGCAATTTGGGCCATATTTTGCTACAAATTGGATTAATAATTAACTAAATTAATGTATTCACATGACTATATCTAATGTATATCTAATATTTTGGGGGCCCTTCAAATTCGGGGGCCCTGTGCGGTCGCACGGCCTGCACGTGCTTAGATACGGGCCTGTAGAGGATGCTCACCCCTGAGGAAGGGGAGGAAGCGGCAGCACCAACTGGAAGGAGTGTAGGGTGGTGGTGATGGGGATAGGGACACTAGAGTGCCCTCCGCGAAGGCAGCGGGTTGGGAGGGTAAAGGAGTAGGAGGCGATGCTCCTCACCTGCCCTAGCAACCGCAATTCCTGCTCGCAATGGTGGCCAGTCCGCTGTAGTGGCAGATCAACACACTCCATGACGACCTAATAACACGGGCAAGCAAAGCATGATGCCTCACCATAGAACATTTACGGTACAGTACCCTCTCACTTGTTCTCTTCAAAGGGCTCTAACTTACTTCAATATCAAGTATGTACATGGTAAAAGTAGCATTGTTTTTAGGTAAAAATGTCGGTACAATGTGTGTATGGGTGGGTTGGGCGGCCAAACGCAATCACCTACTATTGGTTTTCCAAGCTTGTTTTTCCTCCAACATTGCAAGATAAGAATAGGATCGGTACCTGGAATGTCGAATTCCATGCCTCTTTGGGCCCAAGTGCTGCAAATCTGATGAGAAATTGGATGCTTACAGTATTTTGTGTATTGTCATAATTTAAGCTTTTTTCTGTTAATGCGGTTAAATGGTTGAGAGTTTTCATCGTTAAAATTACACAAATCTAAAACATTTGGATCCCAAACTTTAGGAGCTTGAACTTGTTGCTATTTTAGTAGCAGTTTACTGTCCTCACCAGCAACTACTGGTTCAATTTTAGCTTACGGGCCTGCAATAATGCTTTAATTCTTTTCAATTAATAGCTTGTTGCAATTTTGGTAACATCTTCCATAAGCATGGAATCAATATCTTTGTTCAATATACGTGTAAGGTTTTTACAAAAAAAAAAAGCCATCACCAAAGTGTGGTGGACGCCTGACTCCTGCCGGAGTTGTGTGATAATGAGCTTTAGTAGATTTCAGCACTGATCCTTCCATTAGAGAAATATGGTCTTACTTAACTTTATATGATGATGGAATTCATTTACATGATTAAGTATAGCTAAATTGTCAGTCGTATATAGCCTTCAGACTGATTTACCTGAGATATGGATATTCAGGCCGGGCTAGCCCTACTGAATTTGTTATCCCATTTGCCATATACCATAAGGCACTGAATGGTAACAAGATATCTTTAGGAATTCAATTCTGGATGAGACTGAGAAATCAGAAAGAAGGTACAGTCATACAGTGACTCCATTTAAATTATTGTGCAAACAGTTTACATTTGTGCCTATTGTATATTGCTAATTAAATCATTCAATGTTTTTCAGGTACATGGGTGAGACGATAACTGGGATATATATAAGTGATTAAATCCTGTACAACGAAAATACTCCTAATGATGCAACTTACAGGCCGGTTAACTGTTGAGCCACATCATTGATGACAGTCTTGATCTATATGTGTTTGTATCTGATTCACAGATTTAATGTCGTTCGGTAGGTTTTTGGCCGGGATGAGTCTGCAGCAGGTGAAAGGGGGAACATACTTACAATTTGGAGATTGAACCAATTGCTGCTGCTATCTTTATATGCCTCCAGCCATTCTTTGGTGTAAAGCGCACCACGGAGTTAGGTAAATCAGCCAGATTCATTTCCAGTATAGGTTGGCAATGCAAACTGCATATCACTGCATGTGTAGCCACTTTCATAGTTTACATGTTCCCATGTTGGCCACTGTTTTAGGCCTTACCTTGATTATTAGACCAAAGACCATTCAGTCTGTTTTTTATTAGCCATCCTTACAATGATTATGACGCATATATATAGGAGAAGCTAAGTTAGCTAACCAATGTGTTCCTGTGTTAGGATTCAGTTGAGCTTTATTTGCATTTATTCTTGCTTAATGTTTAGTGACACATGGATGCATGCTTCATTGCTCAGTATATCTTTTGCCTATTATATTGACAAAATTTTGAGGTGCTTTGTCTCGTGTTCCTGAAATCGGCTGCTTCTAAACCTTTTTTTTTAACAGTTCATCAAGTCCCTTGCAGATTTATTTAATTCACTTTATTTAACCAGTGTACTGTACCAACAGAGTTACAGGACTTTAACCTTGCAATTAGTGAACACTGCTTATTTCCCCTTTCTCTGAGCTATCATCTAGCAGCTGTGATTCAGAATTAGTGGAACTGCTTATTGATCTCTCAGTTCTGAGTTTTTACCTTCGTCACTGTTGTCTAACTATCATTGCTTCTCTAAAGCTCTTGACATTGGTCCTTTTAATAAGGAAGGTCTTGCATCATCTTTACTTGCCCTATGAGCCTCTAGAATTTACCTGTTTTCCTCGTATCAACTACAATGTTCTTATATTAAGTTTTCCATGTTACAAATTAGCTGCTGCAGCCTGCGAACATATTATTTGTCAATATACATGATTGTATCACTATAGTTTTGTTGATTATTTGACTTGAATGACACAAAAGGGAACAGTTCGATGATAGATGGATCTGAATGCAAAAGGCTCTTGTATAATATTTTGTATCTGTGATCTTTCTGTGCAAATTAAGGATATATACCTATTATTTTCTCGAAAATTCATGCCACTTCAAAGCTTTTCTCACATATCTATATGCTTCTTAAATAAGCAAGGAAACATGGAAACATTTCATCAAATCAAAAGCATAATATACTAATAACAGCAGTGGTGATTATTCTGTGCTGCCTAGCTAAATACTCTTTCTAACTTTGCATTTACAATTTCTAAAACAATGACACACATCGGGTCATGCATTTATCAATAATAAATATTGTTATTCTACTTGTGTAATGTGATCGGAAAAATGATACTGACTCCAGATTGTCACTTTCGAACTACCAAATTATATGGTAAACTATACTTTCATGTCATCCATGCACAAAACTATTCATTGCATAGCTGATTTCATTCTTTACACCACCTTTTTTCAGGCTTTGATAGCTGGTCTGGAAAACATATCGAATACCTGGCCCTGATTGATATCCTTGTAAGTGCCAAATGTTTTGATATCGAGATAGACCTTATGGTTTAATATCCTCTTTCTCTGTTATATCACTAGCAAGCATATGTGTTTTTACTTTTTTGGGCAGAACATATTCACGCTAGCTCCTGTTTTCGAAAGATGGTGTCTATATATAGATTGCCTGTGTACTGAATGGAAAGCAAATAGATTGTGCGATGCAATTTAACTGCTGCTTTATTTGATGCTTTAACATAGCTATATATGCATTTCTTCAGTGTCTTGCATCCTGCACATTCCATCGTTTTATTTATCATGGTCATGATAGGGCGCGAAAAGCATGCAAATGTTCTAGTTCGTGAAGTACAAAAGCTTGCGCAGCTGCAATTCCTTTGTGCTACTAATTATCTGCTCATCAGGTGCAGATGGAAGTCGTCCATGTTACTTTCGTCATCAGGTGCAGATGGAAAAAATGTTCAAGAGTCAAATATGTTATGTATATATGTAACCTCAAGACTGAAGACTCAAACGTCAAACCATACATCGATCACTCCATACTGTCAGAAACACTTGTTGCCACTGGCTCTCGTGATATTTGAGTTTTAACTACTATATATATTTGATATTATTAGAACAATAATTCTAGTTTATAAACTGTATGACGAAATCATGAAAAAATATTTCTTTGAGACAAGTTACACATACATATGGTTTTTTTCTATATGTTTATAAATCAGTTATGTTAAAAATTAGTGATGGTGAGAGTGTTAAAGTTTGGCCGTATTTGATGGAAAAGCTGTCACGTATTTGTGCAGGAGGGAGTATATTATCGAAGCTTATCCGGCTCAGCTGGCAACATGTAAGTAACATCTCTGAAACTAGCTGAGCACCTACCCACCGTTAGTACTGCAGATAAATCTTTTCAGGAGTCAAACTAAATGCTCAACCTTTTGATGGAGGAGAGATAATAGTTGATTAGAGGCCGGCCGTCTCAAAGAATATCCGCATCCTTCCTTAAATAATAGGAACGGGACCCTGCCGCTCAATCCTTGGAACAATCTGTTTGTGTACGCGCACTATATATATATATATATATATATATATATATATATATATATATATATATATATATATATATATATATATATATATATATATATATATATATATATACTCCCTCCTTCCCTGTTTATAAGGCATACACGTATATCAAGATTCAAACCTTGTCATCTTTGACCAATAATTTGACTATTAAATTTTTATTTTTATAATGCAAATTTCATATGATTGGATTCATAATCAAATATATTTTACAATGATTATAAGTTTATAATCAAAAGTGATATAATATATGATAAATAAATGGTCAAAGTGTTGTTTAGAAGACCGTGTCATGTTCCACCATGCCTTATAAACGGGGAAGGAGGGAGTATATGCCATGAGCATTATTGTTTTTTTTAGGGGAAATGAGCATAATTGTTGATCGTCAGAAGGAAGAAGCGAAGCAGTACCGGCCGATCCCGATCCAAATCCCGCGTACGAGTCGGACTAATGCCACAATAAATAAGGCACAATAATCTTTTGATATCGACGCCAGCCTCGATCGCCCTAGGTAGGGAGGCAAACAACACGATCCTGCCGATCCGATCTCCCCTGTCGTCCTCCGTCTCCATGGCGTCTCCACCGCGCAGCCGGACGCCCACGTCCTTGCGCGCGGCACCCCCGCCGTCGCCCTACAGCCACGCCGACGACGATCGTCCGAGCCCTACCACTTCTCCCCCCGGCTCGCCGTTCCCGTATCCGTCGCCGCCTTATTCCCCCATCTCGCCGGTTTATTATCCCATCTCACCGGTGTATTCCCCCACCTCGGCGGGTTATTCCCCCACCTCACCGGGGTCACCGGGAGGCCTGTGGTGGCTGTTTCCGAGCTTCTCTCCCACCTCGACGCTGGACGCGCCGCGGACGCCGTCCCCGACCTCGCCGGGTTACGACGATACCCCCTCGCCAGTTTCCTTCTTCCTACCGAGCCTGCCGGTTTACAGCCCCAGCTCGCCGAGCGGCGCCCCCACCTCGCCGTGTTATAGCCCGGACAGGTACTGGGAGCGGGAGCTCACACCCCAACCCCCGGCGTCGCCCGAGTATTGCTACGGCTGTTCGACGCCGCTGGAAGATTGCTGCTGCCCGGAGGCCGCCGGGACCGCGCAGCCGCGCAGTGAGACGGCGGCGGCGGAACACGCCTCTCCATCGCCACCGCGCTCGCCTATGCTTTAGGGCAGCCCATTAGCGTCGATATATCCATCGTACAACTGGCTTTAATTTGGTTGCAATATAATGTCGCAGGTTGCATTCTGAGACTTTCAAGATTCAGTTGCTATGGAGTATGGACATTGTACTGGATCATCATGCATGCATGGCTCTCTTTTTTTATCTATCCTTCCCTGTGGTGTGATAGGCTTGTATCTGAACAATAGATAGTTTCTCCAGTTTGGTTTGTGAATTGTGATGGATGCTTAATTCTGTCAGGAGTGAGTAGCTGAGCTCATCAGGAATTCAGGAGTAGTTTCATCTGTCAAACACCATCTCCATCAGAACAAGGATATAACCCCGTAGCAACATGTCCCTGTTTACATTTTTTGCACTCTTTTTTTAACAGTCCCTTTGTCAATTCTCGTTTGAATTTTGTTTCTGCAAACTATGCTATAAATTCAGAATTCTGAACTCTCAAACTGCTGAGTCCCACAAGTCCCAACCTACCTTCGGCTGCATGTGAAATTGTGAATCGTAGAGTTCCTTCCCCCCTCTTTTCGGGCTTACATTGAAGCCCAATTAGAGAGATTCTAGATTCGGCCCACGTCCCGCTGTCTGCTGGCCCCTGTTCTGGGCCGCGTAGGCCTAATTACCAACTAGGCACTTTTTGGGCCGGCATTAGCAAAATGGTAAAATAAAGAATGATATTGATTCCGAGTTAAAATATAAGAAAAAAAATAGAAAAATGGCAGTACTTTATTTACTGCTCAACTAGAGAATTACAGACTTACAGTTTCCGGCACGCCACTGACGCGTCCAAACACCCGCATGCTACTGGACCTGGACAACCCGCGCCCGTCGGCGACCGGCGGGAGACCCTCCGCCGGGTCCCGTCCTTCGTCGTCGCGCAAGAGATGGAGCTCGTCGGCCAGCGAACGCGGGACGACGAAGCGGCAGCTCTGGCTCTGATTGTGACAGTTAGCGCCTCCGGTGAGCCGCCGCTCCGCCGGCCGCACCCCCGTTGTTTGAGGAGAAGAGGCGCCGGGGGAGGAGACGAGGTCGTAGTGCATCGTCCTCCTCGTCGCCCTCCGCTTCTTGATCGCGCCGTAGACGAAAGGGATGAGCCCCTCCATCCTCATCTCGCAACGATCTCTGCACCGCCGATACACAAGCGACCACAGATCGAGGAGGAGATTTTTTCTGCCCCGTCGAAGACTCGAAGCACTTGGTCGAGCTGCTTTGCTGCTAGTTCTAATGAGCTGCCACAGCAAAAAGGCTTCTTATAACAAATGCAGAGCCAGAACGGATGCTGGAGAGTTTGAAACTTTCCAGTTAGCCACACTGATTGAGCATGTCCGACCGGCCAGGACTCAGGCGGCTTTGAGAATTTTGTATATATCCTGGCTGCCATGGATATATGCCCGCATCTATCCGCAACTGCACCGTCGCGACATGTCAGGCTGTCAGTAGTTTATGCGCTTTGCAGCTCTCTGTTTTTTCTTTTTCCTTTTTGAAAGAAGACGCTTTGCAGCAACTGAGACTTAAACTGCCCTGAAACAAAGGCGTTTGACACATGCACTTCGCCATGAGCGGTATTGGGTAGCAGTCAACCCGGCTTTACAGCTGCTGGCAGTCTGATTTTTTTGTGGTTTGTCGTGGGTGGTCGTCTTCATCTATATCGCCTATCTGTGTTATATCGACACATTATCATCATGTCCGTTGGTGCTGCGCTACTACGACGGATGCTTTGCTGTCGTTGTGCGAGTGGATGCTTTGCGGCCTCTGCTTCGCTCGTTTGGCAGATGCTTTGCCGCTCTTGCTACTCCTATTCTGACGGATGCTTTGCCGTCATTGTTGCTACTTGTTGGTCGTCCTCGATGGATGCTTTTGCCGTCGTGATGTTTTTTTGGTGGATGCTTAGCCACCCTCATGTTGTTACAGGGTCTCAGTCTGCGGCTTGGTGGTGGTGCACTTCGTGTAGGTTCAGATGCTATTTGTCGCTTGATTTGACTTGGCAGGTTGAGTGGACCGCTCCCCCCTTTCTGTAGTTGTTGTTTAGCTAGTTTGCAGGCTGTTTGTTTTTCTGGCCATTTTTAATTTTTCCTCTGTTTTTAGTTCTCTGTGTACTTGGGTATGTCAACTTCTGTTTGGCCTGCAGCAAGAAATATCTATAAACTGTTTTCTTTTAATAAAATACGTGCTAAAACACAGTTGCAAAAAAGAAAAAACCCAGCTTTACAGCTGCACCATTGACGAGTCTGCACGCCACAACAGTTCCTGGATGTACCTTATTCAAATGATGCAGACTTAGCCGCCAGCAGTTAGTACATGTCGTTAGCACGAGTTCTAAATCCGAACCATACATTATCACCAGGTACAATCTTTTTTTTAAAAGCAAATCAGGCACAATCTAATATGGAGACAAATAGATAATGCTTGCATCCGCAGATGTTCTGAATCTGAACATATATTATCAGCAGGTACTTCGGTTCGTTCGTGCAAGCTATCACTCTGAAGAACACATGCCCCCATTTCCGAGTTTTAGTAAAATATCTTCAGTTCGTGCTTACAATTTGTACCAGGAAGAATATGATTAATTCAGTTCGATTCTGCAACACATTTCTAAAGAGGAATTCAGTTCAGCTCTCAGGTTCCTGAGGAATTTCAGTTTTTTTTTTTTGAGAGAGAGAGGGAGGGAGGAATTTCAGTTAAGCTCTTTCTTTTAGTTCTATAAAATGGGAAATGGTTGTTGGGTTGGACCATGCGGAAACTTCAAGGTGGACTGGAAGCTTCCCTTCATAGAGTGGGCCATCCGAGTTTCTTGGTTTACTTTTATACGCAGGCCAAGCTCAGTTATTGGTCAAGAACGGATCGGGCCCAGCCCGTCAAGCCGGCCGCCGGGGGAAGGAGCGGAGAACTCGGCTCGCTTCCGCCTTTCCCCTCCAGGCTCCAGCAAGCCGCCGCCGTCGTGGGGGGGACGCGACGGGGAGAGGCGGAAGAGAGATGGCGAAGTCGTGCAAGGGGTTGGCCATGGAGCTCGTCAAGTGCCTCAGCGAGACTGACTGCGTCAAGGTTGGTCGGCTCCTTCCCCCCTTCTCCTCGTCCACCCACGCCCAGCTTGCCGCTGCCTGTTCCGATCCGATTGGGTGTTAGCGCAATCCGATTATGTGCCAGCTAGTGCCGGGGGAGAGAATCAGGAAGGGGTGATGCTGAATAAGCGCTGGAGTTATCGATCTTACTTAAGAAGCTGAGATGATTTCTCTTCGGAAAAAAAAAGTTGAGATGATTTGGCCCGGCCTATTTCTAGCCTCCTGATGCGGTTGTGTGCAGGTGCAGAAGAGGCCGTACAAGGAGTGTGCCGGGGAGAAGGTGCCCAACATCACAAGTGAGTGCGTCGGACTGCGGGAGACCTACTTCAACTGCAAGAGGGGCCAGGTATATCCTGATCGCTGCAAAATACCAGTGTTATCCTAAACGCTAAACGGTAAACAGTCGGTCGCATGTCGTTTTTAGCCCATTATTTGGGCAAAACGGGTGTTTAAACGGGCAAAACGGCCATTTAAACGGTCAAAACAACCGATTAAACGAAACGGTGTACTAGTGTATAGCGTTTAAACGGTGTGTAAACAGACTAAACGACCGTTTAGGCGAACAGTGCAAAATACTACTAGTAATCGCCAGCTTCCTGTTGATAGGTATTGCTTTTTGTAGTGTCAGATAGTATGTCGTGCACCTAAGTTTCTTATTGGTTTATTAGTGCCATTCATTTTCCATATTCTGGGGTTCTCCCGGATTCCAGTCTGTGCCGCTGGACTGTTGTTCCCTGATTTGGCTACGGTGGTAGGTTTTACCGAGGTGCAGCATAGTTAGCAATTAGATTCCAATAATTAGCATTCGACATTCTTTGAACATAACATGAATACCTGTGCCTCAGCGCAAATAAACTAGTTGCTTATGGCACTATGTTCATCAGTCCATTGCTTTGGTCTCAGTCCCATTATGATGATACAAGCCAATATGGAATTATGTGACCGGTGATAAATTCAGTTTGCATATGATAGTAACTGCTAGATTGTTAAATGTTAAAACTGCTCATAGATTCATAGTGAATGTTACATGTCAATATGTGCGCAGTGTGCATTCTCAGTAATAGTTTGTTTCGCGACTTGAAAATGAGGAAAACATAAAAGTTGTGGTCCCACTTAGACAAGGTTGGGGCGTTGGGCTCTCGGTTCTTGTTTCTATTCCGAATATGGAGTCCGCGAGTGTTGTTTATTTTAGTTACTTCAAAGTGTTGCTCTTTCTAGATGAATCTTGTTGGTTTCTTAATTTCTGTGGGTAGTGGAGCTTATAAGAATATGACGAATGGCCTATGTACAAGATGGTGCTAGAAAAAATATTTCAATCTAGTGAAAATGAGTACTAAATGTACAGTGAAGATATGCTAATCTTTCCATTTGATTTTGATTCGATGACCTGAAAAAAGCTAAATCTTGGAGTTTGGTCAGAATTAGCGTCTTTCTGTAACTTCCCTTGTGTGCTAAACATCCAATTAATCCTACCTATAGGAAGTACATCAAGCTGGGAAAAGGTTTACAGTTGTAAAGTGAGAACCAATGGCCAATATCATCTCCATTTCTTGTGCCATTGTGTCTGATGGATGCATACCTTAAATAATGATACACAATTTATCTCTTGGATGTTTTCCATACCATAACTATTGCAATACGCTGATTTTTGTATGTACCCTTTTGAGTAACACCAACAAAGAACTAAAAGCACCAATCTTTTTTTCTATTCACTAAAAACACCAATCTAAAAAGCTGAAATCCTGGTAATTCTTTTGTGATACACAGTTACAAAGATATATGCAACTCCTGTCTGTATTATGTAATCAGATTACTTCTGATGGACAGCTCATTTTGTATCTTTCTGTGGAAATATACACCTCATCTGTGAAAGCCAGATAGTACAGTTTCTGAAAGTGACACATAACCTAGCTTAGGATATTGTGGATTGCATTGGCCCAGTATTATTGCATCTGGTGTTACAGCTGTTGTTGTATCCATCATATCTTTCAGTATCATGCCTGCATATACTTTTCATGTTCTTCCGTGATTTCATTATGCGGCTTCTGCATTTCCTACCATCATTTTGCCAGTTTGTACTGAATCGCACATGCTTTTAAGTGAAATTGCAAATTTCTAACTTTGTTTATCATCCAACAGGTTGACATGCGGGCCCGGATACGTGGGAACAAGGGATACTAGCTGTGTGCCTGCAATGTCCTCAACCAGTTTTGGTTTCTAGCCATTCTTGTGATTCGAGTTGTAATGATGTCACACTGTAGTCTGTCTGCATTCTAATGTTGATAGGAGAGTAATTCTAGCGAGGGTAGGTTCAAATGATGAGAGGCGTGTCTCAATTTGGCCTCTAATACATCTTTTGGAGAAAAAAAGGTTATTTCGTGCCATTATGCAGTCGGTCCCCATTTTGTTTGTTATAGAAGGCAGGAACTCAAAGCAGAGCACACGAGTTGCTCCACTTGATGAGTGGATCCAGTTTCTGATGGGCAACGTTTTGTCTTTCCGGAGAGGTTGTTCCATCATACCCCATATGTTCAGGTGGTGTGGCCTGTTGTGCTGTCTTGTTTCCCCTGTACAATGAACTGAATCTCTGGACCCATTATTAGAGAGTTCGATTTTGGGGACAGGCATGAGAATTGAGATCTTCATGAAATAAAGATTTCGCATCGGCTGTGTGCGTTTTGTGTTTCAGTTGATAAATAATTTGCTGAGCCAGCATTTCGGCCTTGAATTCACTGCATGTCTTGCCATGTTTTGGACCGAAATTATTTCACAGCTATCTTTCCTTCACGTGTTACCACTTTTTTTTATCCCCATACTATTCATTGCATATCATGAGTTTAATAAAATAAATCAACAGAAAAAATAGTAAGGTCCTTTTATTACATTTCAAAGCCGGTTTTATAGGCGTGCCGACACTACGAGTATATGAACTTCACCACCAGATACTTCCCTCTATTTCCTTCCTGTACGTAGAACGATGTGATGGCGTGCCAGAAAATTGCCGGAACCGGATCCGCTGCAGTAACGTCCCCTGCAGTTGGGTCACTGCCACGTGGGCTCCACTGCATGCAGGCCCCACACGCAGTGACTCAACTGCGGGGGACGTAACTGCAGCGGAGCCTCGTCCAAAATTGCCGCTCCACTCGCCTCCTCGATTGAATTGAAGCTTAGACTGAAGCAGCCATGATTCGACCCGATCCGACGGCAGCGATCCCAGTAAAGCGGCTTCGATGCTTTTCGCGCCGGCCGCCAGGCGTCCGGGTGCCGCAAAGTGGAACCGGACCTTACCGGCGCAAGCGACCGGCGACGTCTCGTCTGATAACCATCGCCGTTCGCCCCGTTCCTGTGTCTAGCGACCCTGATTAGCACAACGCTGCTGCGAGTCCTACAAATAGACTTCCCAAAATTCAAGATTCCGTACAGATCGGTGTGCATAGTCCAATACTTTCATCATCACTTTGATAGATTATTACATGGATGGAGTATTACAGTTAACTAGCTAAGTTCTTAACCTTTTTTTCAGAGCGAGTTTCTGAATGTTTGATGTAACGTTTGTTTCTCAAACTATTTTCCCCTAGAAAAAAAATATGATTCTCACCTATCACAATCCGAACTAGGCCTTGTGTTAGTTCATCTTGCATTTTGCATTTTTATATTTTTAGAAGAGAATTTTCAATATTTGAAGTATTAAATGTAGACTAATAACAAAACTAATTACAGATCTCGTCTGAAAACTACGAGACGAATCTAATGAGCCTAAGTAATTCATCATTAGAGCATGTTTACTGTAGTATTACTGTAGCAATTTAGCGTCTAATCACGTCCTAATTAGGCTCATTAGATTCGTCTCGCGATTTACAATCCATTTGTGTAATGCGATTTATTTTTCGACTACATTTAGTACACCATACAAGCGATTTACAAAATTTTTGCATTTTATGTTTTGGGACTAAACAGTATTCCTGACTCGGATAAGGGCGCGGTACGTCATTCCACGCCCTGGAGACTTCCGAGGCTTTGCGGCCTCCACCTGCACTCCTGCAGCTCACTGGATCACTGCACAATTCCCATCCACCGGCAGCTCTCTTTTTTTTTGTTTTGAAAAGCTAGCTCTGGATTATCTGGCAATAGTTTTTTTTATTTGCGGAAATAATTCTTAGTTTCAGATGTGTTTACTTGCTTTCTTTGACTTTGCAGGGCTGCGAGATGGGAACTGCTAGTTTTGGACCAGAGAAGAAGCTAAGGCATCGGTATTGTGAACATTCTCTGGGCTGATTTGCTTTCCGTTCACGCTCACGATGCGCTACGGTTCAGCTGCTGCTATCAAGTGCTGCGTGCGGGTGTGTGATCAAAGTCAAACAGCAGCTGCCGACGGGGGCAGAGCCGGACTGAAGGATTGGGTGGGGGGCTGAGCCAACGTGAGATTGTGTTTAGGGGTGAGATTGTGTTTAGGGGGGCTAAATACTGTTATTTGAATGCTAGATAAGAAGATGAAGCCTGGAGGCTCCATGGGCAGCCGGCCAGTAGGGGGGCTGGCCCCCGGCCCCCCTGCTGGCTCCGCCGCTCAGGGGCGGAGCCTAGTGGAGGCCAAACTGGGCTCCGGCCCCCCCTTGCCCCATGAAATTTTCTCAAGATTTGCTTCTACATGCTTGCTTGCCAAGCCGCATCTGCATGGTTGTATGCATACATGCGACATAAGCTCCCCCCTGCTCCATTTATCTACAAGAAGCAGCACTTGTTCAAACCTTTCTAGATGAACACCTCTATAGGTATCAAGTCTGAAGTCTGAACTGGCCCCCCCTTGGTTTTGGCTCACGCTCCGCCACTGCCGCCGCTGGCTGCCGATTAGTTCTGTTACGTCACAAACCCTAGCGTTCATGGCTGTCTGG
Source organism: Panicum virgatum (assembly GCF_016808335.1). Classification (NCBI taxonomy): domain Eukaryota; kingdom Viridiplantae; phylum Streptophyta; class Magnoliopsida; order Poales; family Poaceae; genus Panicum; species Panicum virgatum. Next base: position 53,554,653 of record NC_053146.1, read on the forward strand.
CCCGTACAACAATCACAGTAACTTAATCCGTACTCCATCAGTGGCCGATTGTCTTGATCGCCTTGTAAATCACTCTATAATGATGCATGGTAACCTTTTTTTTTTTTTGAGGGGCAGATGCATGGTAACCAGACGATCTTTCGGCCATGATTCTACCACGCCCATCCATCCATCCATCCACTCCATGGAATTCAGAGTTCGGCTGACACCATCTTCCTCCTCCGGCCGGCACGCATACCCCGCGTCACCCTCCACTACGGGACGTCACCGTCACCATCATCACCGGATCGCCGTGCGCACCGGCGCATCTGGTGTCTATAGCCCTCACACTGTCCCATAGAAATTAAAAGATGAAAAGGAACCCTATCTACTTCTTCGCATCCATGAAAGATGTGCACATCCGCTTCTCTCCGATTGAAAATAAAACAAGAAAGAAAGAAACAGGCCATCAATAGCAACATTCCATCTATCTAGCTTACTTTAATTTACTCCATAATACACTTGCAGACGTCGTGTTCATGTCTACTATACATAAATTTCCATCGTCCAATGCTACTCGAATATAGTATCTCAGAGAAGAACAAATGCATTCTTAGTTTCTTTTGTAAGCAATCTCCGTGCCATTAGAGAAGAATAAGGCGGGAGAAAAAAGATTGATGGTGGTTGAGAGGAACACTTCAGAGAATAGTGGCAACGCCGCAACCTTTTTCGTCGGCTTTTGGTCGAGGTGGTGAGTGCTGAACCTGCAAGTACGAACACGGGCAAGCAGGGCGCCGGCGCAACCGGACACGTCAGGTTCTGCACTCACGGATGATGGAGAGTGCGGCCGGGTGGCCCAATCGACGGCGACGAGCACGACGTACTCACCGTCACCGGGCTTTGCCGTGGCCGCGCGGCTTTGGGGAGAGCACCCAGTGCTGGCCGTGGGGCCGGATGGTGAGCCCCTTGACCTTAGCGAAGAGCGTCACGGCGCGGCGCACGCCGCGGTCGTCGGCGGAGGTGAAGTAGTCGTGGCCGAACATGACGCCGCCTGGCCGGAGCACGGCCCAGGCCAGGTTGATGTCCGCCCACGCCGAGTGGAAGTCGTGCCCGGCGTCCACCTCGATGAGGTCCGCGTACACGCCCCACCCGCACAGCGCGGCCAGCGCGGACGCCGTGGAGAAGGGCAGCGGCAGCACGCGCGCCGCGGCGCCGTCGCCCGCCGCAGCCACGTTGGCCATGAACTGCGGCAGCAGCAGCGCGTCCCCGTGCCGCGCCGGCGGGACGTCGCGCCGGAACCGCTCGCGGAACGCCGGCCACCCGCGGAAGTCGTCGACGCAGAGGATGGCCGGGGACAGCGAGAGGTTCCGGGACACGGCCGCCATGTGCAGCGCCGACGCGCCCAGGAAGGCGCCCAGCTCGAGGATCACCTCCGGGCGCACCGCCTCGATGAGCTCCGCAAACACGGCCCCCGTCGAGCCCCACCCGCGCGGGCGCGCCTTCGCCGGGTGCAGCAGTGCCGCGGTCTGCGGCGTGGGGAAGCCCGCGTAGGGGCTCTCGCCGTCGAACAGCTTCTCGAGCAGCGTCGGCACGACGGCCTCGCTCGGCACCGGCTCCCCGCACTCCTCCCTGAATCGGAACAGGTCGTGCGGCGGCGACCGCGGGTAGCTCGTCGTCGCCGCCGCCGCCGCGGCCGTGGCGTTCGTCGCCGGGACGGTGGTGGAGGCGTCGGTGAGGTGCGCGGCGTGCGGCCGCACGATCGTCGTCTGGGACGGCTTCGGCGACGGCCGGGTAGATGAGGACAGGAGGCCGACGGAGTAGCCGACGGCGAAGACGATCAGGAAAGATGTGATCCGCGCGAGGTGCGGCCGGAGCCTGGCGGTCACGGCTGAAGCAGACGACGCCCCCGCCGGCGGGCGTGGCTTCATGGTCACGCCACAAGGGAGCCTCTTTGTCTACGCTTGCGGCTCCTTCTGGAGCCTTGACTGACAACTTATCTCTCCTTTATTCGTCGGTTTAGATTTTTTTTCAGTGGATTAGGTTTGGGATTCTGTATAGCTATATTTATAGATGAGATGGGGAGAGCCGCAGCTAGAAGCGGTCGTTAGCTAGTTCAGTTTAATATTCCTGGTTCCTGCTCTTTGGTTGGAGGGAAGATATAAAAACAAGCCATCATATAAAAAGATGATATTTTTTGGGGAAAATTATGAGAAAAGGAGAAACTTTTTTCTCGTTGAGATTGGAAAAGAGAGAAAAAATGAGATGCTGGTGATTACTCTGGTTGGTGGGTTTTGGGTGGAGAATCTGATGGCGATTAGGAGCAGCAGCTGCTGGGTTCAGGTTTCAGGAAGCTCTGAAGATTTTTCACGCGTGCAACTGAAAAGTGACAGGTGTGATCTGCAGGCACGATCTTCAGATGTCAGTGCAGTCTCCTGGCCATGGAGCATGTTCCTCAATCACGCGGCACAGATAGTCAGATACTGTGAGACACGGGTTCTGGGAGCTCTAAGGTTCAGTCAAGTGAAGCCGTGAGCCAGGGGGAAGTAGGGCAGCTGAAAGTCTAAAAAATTAGGACGAGAGGATTCCTTGGTTCGCACACAGGATGAGAGAAGAGGAGAGGCACGATGGTACCTGAAATGATCGGTTAAGTTTGAGCAGGACGATGGAACTGAACGTCTGATGGCGGAGTACCCAGATTTTGCTGGTGAAATTGAGCATCTGTGCAAGCACAAGTGCACAAGCAGCAGCTTGTCCGCTTGCTACAGCCCCAACTGCTTCCAGAGATCTAGTGCTCAACTTTTCTTAAATTCTCAACAAGACAACAACCGTGCCGGCCCGTGCGCGGCCAAGCGGTCAAACCTCTCGCTCTCAGCTCAGCTGCGATGGAGAGGGGAACAATTCGTTGCGGGTGTTTGACAAGTCATTCGGTGGGCGCGCGAGGTGAGGACAGGACCGGCCGACCGGGGTTTGGCACCGGCGAGGTCGAGGATGATGGCCATGGCCGCTGCGTGAGCGTGCCGGTTGCTGGTGGAACCACGGCAATGGCAAAACTAGGATCGAACTAATCCCGGTGCACTCTTCATTGCAACTAAGGAAACTAATTTGATTTACATGGTAAAATTTAATTATCTATTGAGAAATTCTTTATTCACACCTGGTGCATGTGCACTAGGAAGGCAGGAACAGATAACATCTACGCCCTTGAAACATGGAATTGGAGGTGTTGATTATGTTGCGACGGAGTTGTCAAGCGAGTTAGCACTCATCTTTAGCTCATCCAAGTACACTCTTAGTATTTTTGAATATATACCGTGCGCAAAATTTACTATTTTTTTAGTGCGGGCTCAAAATTTGCTGATTACTGCAATAAATAATGCAATCACGACATCGAGAAACAGAATGGTGCAGCTACTGGGCCTTGCTTCATGTCTTCCCATATGGGCCTTGGTGCTGGGTACTGGGCCTCCGAACGCACTTTGCTGTCTTTTACGGGCAGGCCATGGCGCAGGGCTCAATGGGCCGGGCCGGATTTTTCAGGTCAAGTCTTCCCTAACTTTTGCTACGCTCATTGTGGATGCCTGCTCCGCGTCTTTTTTATTTTTATATTTTTTCAAAAAAAAATTACAGAAATATATTTTTGGTTTTAGATTTTACAGTTCTGTACCCCTACCGCCCGGCAGGGGGCCTGCCGCCTGGCAGGGGGGCGATAGGGACCTATATATAAATAAAAATATTTTTTTTTGCGCAGAGGTCTTTGGCGGGTGCCTGCCGCCCCCCTGCCGGGCGGCAGGCCCCCTGCCGCCCCACCACTTGGCGGCAGGGGGCCTGCCGCCCGGCAGGGGGGCGGCAGGCTCCCGCCCCAAATATAAAACTTCACCCCTTCCCTCGCGCCCTCATTTTGTGCCCACGAGATACAGAGAGGGGAGAGGGAGAGATGAGGGGTGAGGGAGGTAATTCCACCGGTGAAGCCCTGCCGGATTTTGGATCCGAACCGCATGTAACCAATATTTTTCAACTTTGTCATTCCAGAATTTTTGTATGTTTAATTTTATGATTAATATTTTTTATTATTGTAAGCACTTAGGGTTCGGATTAGTGGTTATAATTGAAGCCATAGCATATTTCTAGATATTAGATTAATTAAAATGAAGTCTTTGGATGGCCAGATATGTCGAGCAAAGTGGCATTTCAAGTTCATTACGGTGACTTCTATAGAATTACTCATGATTCCTATGGAGTAAATCTATCAGCATTGGAAAGAAGACAGTGCAGTCTAGATAAACTCCTAGAGAGGAGTTTTGAGTCCATACGGAAATGTCTTCACAGGATGTTCAATGTGAATCCAAAGACTCATTTGCTTACGGTTCATACCTTGGCTTCCTGGGAAACTAATGGGGATTTCTGGGAGTTGACGCATATAAGTAGTACGGAAGAATGACAACATTACATGCACGCAGCTCTTGAAAGTGGGTGGCCTCTCGCAATGGTAATTCAGATTCACCAGAAGACCGGTGATTTAGATGAAGGGTCAACACACACAACATCTGACTGCAATGAAGGGATGGAAGAGGTGTACTGAAGTCTAGCAGCAAAGAATACGAGGTGAGGTGTGCAGATAGAGACTGTACATGGCGAGTGCATGTATACAAGGGAAAGTTCAAGACACACTGGGAATGTTCAATTGTTACACCACATACTTGTAGATTGACAGGTGTTGTGGGACATCATCGTAATATCACATCAACTTTCGTGGCTAAGAAGATGTATGGGGGTGATTCTTGACAAAATGGATTACGAGCCTGCATTGATAATTAGGGACATTGAATAGAATTTTCAGTATGTGATCAGCTATGCAAAGGCTTGGCGGGCTAAACAAAAAGTATTTGAGATGAGGTTTGGTACTTATGAAGCATCATATGACAACCTACCTCGTATGCTTGAAGCAATTGTGCACAGAAATTCTGAAAGTGCTTTTGATACATACAGTGTACCGAGCTTGTCAGGGGGGCCAAGCATTCTGCTGCGAGCTTTCTTCTGCATTGGAGCATGTGTGAGGGCATTCATTTACTGCTTTCATGTTCTGTGTATTGACGGCACTTTCCTGACAGGGAAATATAAGGGAACAATATTGACGGCAATCGAAATTGATTGTAACAAGCAGATAGTTCCAAAATCCGGCAGGGCTTCGCCGGTGGAATTACCTCCATCACCCCTCCTCTCTCCCTCTCCCCTCTCTGGATCTCGTGGGCAGAAAACGAGGGCGCGAGGGAAGGGGCGGAGTTTTATATTTGGGGAGGGAGCCTGCCGCCCCCCTGCCGCCAAGTGGTGGGGCGGCAGGAACCCGCCAAGGACCTCTACGCAAAAAAAATTATTTTTATTTATATATAGGTCCCTACTGCCCCCTGCCGGGTGGCAGGCCCCCTGCAGAACTGTAAAATCTAAAACAAAAAATATATTTCTTTAATTTTTTTTGAAAAATATAAAAATAAAAAAGACGCGCCTGCTCCGCGAGCTACATTGCGGGGGGGGGGGGGGGGGGGGGGGGGGGGGGCGTGTCCTGCACGAGCTTCGCTGCCATGCAGACCCCGAGAAAATGGGTCGCTCGACTCGCTCCTCCTGCAGCAGCTCGATCATGGCGGTGCCCGGTTGCTCCCAGGCCGGCCACCCCTTCTCCTGCAGGCTGCAGGCCTCATCTAAACAGAAGATGATAACGTGCACACACTGATGTTGCCTACACACGCCGCACGATCGACGCGTGCCTGTGTGGGCCGGGCCGGATTAGTACAGGCACGCACGCATGAACCCGTGAGACCGTACGTGCAAGTACCATGCCATTACACAAGCAATATAATGTTGTGTTGTTAAGGTGACGACGCCGTTCATCACTGGCCGTCCAACTACTGATCTGCTGGTAGCCTGCTGGTATAGGAGTAGGAGATGGTCGATATGAATCGCATCTAGCTAGCTATTCCCGACAAAGAACACACACTGACCCACATTAAAAAAAGAAGCTAAGGTACCTTACGTACGTAATTAATAACGACCGGCAAGGCAACATCGTCGAAGAGACCTAGCGCCCTGGAAGGGGAGAGGTGGCTTCATCGGCATCCCATCGGCGACGGATGGAGAGGGTCTCGATCGCCACTCATGCAACACACATGCAAGGAAGGCAAACTCTATGCCACTACTACAATAATTATTAACCAAAAAGGTCAAAAATTATTAAACGAGGTATTTTTCGCAACTGCCTCGGACCAAAGGTCACGATAAATAACTTATTTTTTGAGATAGCTGTCTGCCCACCTCGGTTGATCGAATAGAAAACAATAAAAGAAAATAAAAAGCATGTGGACAGGCCCACCAAACCCATCCATAGGCCCGCCGAGCCCATCCATGGGCCACCGCCGCCGCCGCCGCCCCGCACCGTACCGGCGTTGGATCCAGCACCCACTACTAGAACCCGGTAATAATGATTAAGAATCAGCACCGGTTAGTGCCATAGACCGAGACCAATGAAGGAAACATATTTTAGTACCGGGTGATAGCACGCACCGGGATTAAAACGTTAGAATCATCACCAGTTAAAACAAGCACCCGGTACCAAAAAGATCGCCGGCCTCCCTCCTCGATATTTTAAGTGCCTGGCCACCGGCTCCCCCCTCTCTCTCATCTCTCTTACCTTTCATCCCTCTTATCTTATCTCTGGAGCAAGCCGTCAAGGGCAGCCGGCCGCTGCCGCTGTGGGGCGCTCGGGCCGCCACCACCGCGGGAGCCGGCCTCCGCCTCTGCCGCCGCGGGCGCGGGCCGCCACAGCCGTGGGAGCCGGCCACCGCCATCGCCACGGGAGCTGGCCGCCGCCGCCGGCGTGGGGCGCGCGGGCCACCGCCGCTGTGGGAGCTGGCCGCCGCCGGCGGCGTGGGGCGCACGGGCCACCACCGCTGCTGGAGCCGGCCGCCGCCGCCGTGGAGCGCGGGCCGCCGCCATGGGGCGCGCGGGTCGCCACCGCTGCGGGTCTGCTGGAGCCGGCTTCTGGTGCCGGCCACACGGAGCGCGCGTGTGGGTCGCCATCGGGGGAGCGAGCGGGCCGCCGCCGCCACCGGAGCCGGACGGGAGCCGGCCGTGTGTGATATTTTCTCTTTTTTATTTTTTAGAAATAGATATGCATGTGGGATTATATGGATTGTATCTATCTTGTTCTTTGAATGATTTGTAGGATCTATGAGTATTTTGTATCGATCGATTTAATATTTTGTGCACGATTCTTTGGAGCATGTGGTTGATTGGAGTATTTTGTATCGATCTATTTAATATCTTGTGAATGATTTTTTAAAAGCTACTGCTAGTGGAGGATGCGAGGGGAACGGGGGAGAGGATGCTAGAGAACCGCCGTAGTGGTCCTGGGTACCGGTTGGTGTTCCAACCGGTACCAATGGAGGTTTTGGGTACCGGGTGATTTACCCAGTGATGATGACAGGTACCATTGGTCTCACTTTGGTAGCACCAGTTGGAGAACCAGGACTGAAGTCAGGTTTCAACCGGTACTAAGAGCTCTTTTTCTAGTAGAGTGACCACCGCCATCGGACCTGGCCCTGACGCCGCCGCCGCCGCCCTGTGCTAGGCGTCCCGCCACGTACGCGCCCGCCGCCGCTTCGCGCAACTGTCGCCGGATCTGAGCAAGAGAGGGGCACGGCGTAGGGCAGGGGAGAGCGCGACATAGGACGCTAGGTAGGATGCGGCGTCGGGAAAGAAAGGGTCGTGGGGTCAGGCTGAGGGAGGGGATAAGTGAGTGAAACTCTAACTCCCTCTGTTATATATATATTAATATATACGAACCCGATAGCGGGCTAAATACGAGCTTTTGGTGGGCCTCGGGAATATTAATCGAGGCGGGTTGAGATAAGAGGTCCGCCCACGTGAATGGGGGTATTTTTGGAGGCAGACACTTATAAAGCCCGCCTCCGTTAATGGATTTTCATAAACACTTATTTTCCAACCGCCTCCGTAGATCGATTAACCGAGGCGGTTGATCGTGATCGCCTCGATCAATCAAAATTGCCTGCCTAGGCGGTTCAAAATTATGCCCACCTACGAGGATCTATTTAAAGATTGTGGTAAATCATTTTTTGTAATAGTGTGCGCTGGAATCTTTTTGAACATGTGTACTTCGTTGCGGAACGGTGAGAGCCGGTAGGGCAGCGCCTGACCGCTGCTGAGGGGCTAGGGATGGAAATGGATCGGGTGCGATTCAAGAAAACCCTACAAACCTACAATATGGTAAGAACCAGTACATCTGCATGCAACCATATTTTGTTGAAACTCAATTTGTAGGATTCAACTCCTACAAAACCTCCACGAGCAAGTACATTGCTATACATCAGTGGTCTCATAGGTTGCTCGTGCAGATCCATAGGATTTTCGATGATGTGGAGGAGAGAGGGGGAGGGAGAATGAGGTAGTTGCTTCGCGAAATAACCATCTCGTAGGCTAAAATTAAGGACTATGATACCGCTTACTCACCATTGTATGATCAAGTTTTTATTGTCATACTACTCATAATATTTTTATTTTTCATTCCATAAATCAAGGGCTACAGTACTAATATCAGCAACACAAATGACAAGCTATTGTAGAGGTTGTCTATTCAGTCGTCTTAAGATGACATGTCATTTGCATGAGATCGACTATTGTACAGCTCCAATGTACTTGACCTTAGGAATGAGCTAAGGGGGAAAATAGAAATTTACCACCTATCATTACTCGCAAGAATATGGGAAAACATGGAAACGGTAGCAAAAAGGCCAGTTAATAAAGTGGAGTTTGGTTTTGACCTCCATATTTTCTTGTCATTTTTACTTTTATTTTCTCGTTTTTGTCTTTGCCCTCAGGGACGACCAGTCTGCCATGTATTCATGGGTATTCAATTGAATACCCAACATTTTCGGTAAAAAAATTTATATACATAGTGCATAACATGCATGTGTATCCAAAAATGGAAACTAAAATAATCTATAAAAGGATTCTTAAATCTTAGTTTCTAACTCTCTATATCCTTATCCAGAGGGTCATTATAAATATTACTTCTCCCTGTATTCTCATGTCCATCAGTTCTCTTGTACCGAATATTCTATTGTTTGAACCTCAACATATTAGGAAACATGATCCACGAATTCGAAGAATGAAGGTCTAAGATCCAGTATGGTTCTAAAATGGCATGGCCTGCGAGTATTTGGGATCGGATGTGGATTTTTGTTCTCAGATCTGAAAAGGGAGAGAGATGATTTAGAATGTTTTTAATTGCTACCTTGAGGGATTGATTTTAGAGAACTGTTGGAGAAAGGTTTTCCACTAAACAGTCCTAATTTTGTAATTAGAATAGCCTTTTGGGTTTTTCCACTAAACGGTCCTAATTTCGTAATTAGAATAGCCTTTTGGGTGTCTCTCGGAGATGAGCTAACATTACAAAATAGACTTCCCAATCTCATTTTCCTCTTGTGCTCAAATTGCCCACTTTCTCTCCTCTAGGCATAGCCGCGACGACCAGTCTTGACCCCCGGCCAAACCGACCCTAGATCCCAGCCCCATCCATCCCGGTTCCACCCTCCTTCCACGTGGCCACATCCTTCTCGATTCTGGCCTGCAGTAGCGAACCCTAGCAGCGTGGTGGGCGATAGCCGCTTGCGATGAGACGCAAGCGGCCTGCTAGAGTGGAAACTGCGCAACACATAGCGGCATCCAATTTTTTTATCTTTGAAAATGTTGAACACCCCGCTACTGTTTGCCCTTGTTTTCACTTTTCTTCCTACAAACACACCTTGTGAGTTGTGACCTATTGTGATGGTAATCTGTGGAGGGTACCCATGAAACCGGACACACACGGCTGCCACGTCAGGTGTCCTCCAGTCGTTTCATTCGGACACGTTGGCGTGATTCGACCGTCGAGCTGAACAGCTTGTACCGGAGCGAAGCTACAGGACGTACGTACGGTATCCGGCTATGTCCTGCAATTTATTTCGGTTGATATACTGTATCATTCGCCGGACATTCGTCTTCTCCTTTCTAGTAGGTGGCAAGTGGATTGTATCTGTAAGTGCTACGCTTTTACTTCCCTCCGGCCACTGCAGCGTACTCAACGCTGTTCGAGAGTCGAGACTAGCTAGCTACGAGAGCGTCAAAGCCGGCAGATGATTGGACGCGTTGGCTCTTGGATGCATGGAATCGGCATTGGCAAATATAGGCGTCACTAGTCTTCGCCTCCTAGACACGGAAGCTGATCACCATATAAAACCTCATGAACACCAGTTGCCACCTTCAGTAGCAGTGGCGCGGCGGAACGTGCGACGCCATGGATGAGCATCTCTCCCCATCCTCCGTCTCCAGACCCGCGCCTTTCTCCTTCTCTGAGGCGTCATGCACGATTCTTGAGCTACCGTCCTTCGAAGTCCCGGAGCAGTGGCTGCTGGCCGATGTCGTGGCGGCGGAGGGAGAGAACGAGAAAGATGACTTGGGCGCCTGCCTGGGGGAAACGCCTCCGGCGGCGGGCGGCGTGCTCTCCCCACCAGACTCGGAGCTCTCAAAGCTGCTGCTCCCGAGCCCCTCCCCCTCGGCACAGGCGTCGGCGCCGGCGAAGCGGCGGGGCCGGAAGCCCGGGCCGCGCCCCGGCGCGGGGGCCGCGGCCGCCAGCCACGTGGAGTCCGAGCGGCAGCGCCGCGAGAACCTGAACCGCCGGTTCTGCGACCTCCGCGCCGCCGTGCCCACCGTGTCGCGCATGGACAAGGCCTCCCTCCTGGCCGACGCGGCGCGGTACATCGCCGAGCTCCGCGCCCGCGTGGCGCAGCTCGAGGCCGACGCGAGGCACCACGCCGCCGTGGCGAGGTGGGAGCCGGCCAGCGCCGACGGAGACGCGGGCGCGGCCGTCGGCGGGGAGCTGCACGTGCGGAAGGTGGGGCGGGACGCGGCCGTGGTGCGCGTGACGAGCGGCGCGCGCCACGCGCCGGCGTGGCTGATGGGCGCGCTCCGGTCGCTGGAGCTGCAGGTGCAGCACGCCTGCGTGAGCCGCGTGCGCGGCGTGACCACGCAGGACGTGCTCGTGGATGTGCCCGCCGGCGCCACAGCGCTGCAGGACGATGACGACCTGCGCGCGGCCCTGCTCCAGAGGCTGCAGGACAGCGGCTAAATTCGTTCAAAATCGTGTGTGATCCCACAGCATTATGTTCTCTTCGTTGTAATAAGACATGTCGGTACTTAACTTATCGAAAAAAATGTCGGTACTTAACTATTACTATGATCCTTAAGTACTTGTTGATCCAGTTAGACGCGTGTTAGCGTTTTTTTTCTGGCGTGAAGTGTGTCAAATGCTTAAACACAGCAATACGCAAAATCTTAGAGGGACACCACGGGACGAAGAAACCATGAGTTGGGGCCGCCTTTGATCACGGTTAGCAAAGAATTAAGCATCGGACAAGATGCGACCCCAAGAAAGCAGAAACAAGCCACGTCACGAGCCGTCACGTGCGCGACAAACAGAACTGTGATTAAAATCCGATGATATTTGCTAATTTATAATAGAGAAAAATCTGAATTACGCCCTCAAACTATCGCAGAAGTCTGATTTTCAACATTCAACTACAAAACCGGATAACATAGGCCATCTAACTATCAAAACTTGATAAATTTAGACCTTAGGGTGGTTTCGAAGGTGGTTTTGTATTTTTTAAGAAAATTAAAAATTCCAATTAGATCTCGAAAATCAAATCAAATTCATATTAAATCAAAAAAATATGAAACTAGTACCAATTTTTTTAAAATGTAACCTATCTATTATTGCTCTATTTGAAGCTTAGTTATTTAAAAATAATAGACATAACCACAAGCAATAAAATATTATGAGAATAAAATTTTTTGATGTGAATTACTGAAATGTATGATGCCAATAGATATGTTACATTTTTAGAAAACTTTTGATACCCGTTTCGTATTTTTTTTATCTAAAATGAATTACTTATGAATTTTTCAGTTTAAATTTGAATATTTTTAATTTTAATAAAAATACAAAACCACCTTAGAAACCACCTCAAGGTCCAAATTTGCATGATTTTGACTGTTCGTTGGCCTATGTTATCCGGTTTTGTAGTTAAAAGTTGAAAATCGAACTTATGAGACCGTTCGAAGGTGTAAAATAGACTTCTTTCCTTATAATATGTGAAATTAATTGAATTTCTGAAGCAACAAGCACTAGCATACCATTTAGAATTAACAGTGAGCAATTAGCACAATAGCCATACCAAAAAATCGCTCATTATTTGATTAGTTTGAATCATCACCCGCGCTGGGGCAGCTGCCGCATACCTGCTGTATTGGGAGCTACGCCTCTGCACCGCAAAGCCCCTTTAGCCTTGGGGACGCTGGATCTATCCTCTATGCATCCGATTCATCTTTCACAAGACTTTAGCTAGCTAGGTACATGGATCATAATACCTTGATGTCCGATTGATCGAATAGGTGCGTAGCTAGCCTTGTGATTAACATTTCAGATGATCAGATCACCGTACTACGCTAGCTTCTTAGTTGGGTAGCCATCCGATCCGTCACATATATCCATCGTATGCACGCCCTTGGCGTTTCATCGCCGCCGCAAAAATCCCAGCATATACTATACGCGGGCGGTGCAGCATTGGATCGGAGAATGAAGAAGCCCTTGAGCCCTGCATCTATCGCAGGGCCCCCAGCCAGGCGGAGGCCATCAACGACGACGACGCGTCGACGGCGGCGCTCTCTGACCCCGGCCGTCGTCCGCGCGCGCGGGGCATAGCCACATATAGGTAGGGGCACGGACAGATAGCTGCAGCCAGCCAGCAATAACATTGTGCTGGTTACGCAAAGAGAGACAACGAAATAATAAAGCGATCGAGCTTGGTTCGGTTAGCTTTTGCGACATTGTTTATTTGGACTTCTGGCATCTTGGATAGATTGTAGTGTGGCCGACGTGGAGACGTACTCGAGTGCTACAAATTTTTTAAATCGGATTAAAAATAGGGATCCCTGAAAAATGCTTATATGTATCTCACAAGCGGGCTAATTCGTATATAAAAACTTACTATTTAGAAGTATCAAATATAATATGTTTATAAAACTTTATGCACAGATGGGTGAAAATTCGCGAGACGAATCTAATGAGCCTAACTAATTCATAATTTGCTACAGTGATGCTACAATAACCTCTTTAATTATTGATTAATATATTTCATTAGATTCGTCTCGCAGTTTAGCCCCGAGATTCTGCAATTAGTTTTATAATTAGACTTTATTTAATCCTTCTAATATTCTTTTTGACGTGACATAATCTAAAATTTAGCCTCTCAATTCTAATGCATGGTTTTCCGTTCTAATTTTGTTTTATCCATTCGTTCCCCCGGCTCTTTCGAAGTAAGCACATGTCAGAGGCTGCAAAATAATGTACATTTCTATAGATGAAAGTTCGTTCCCACGGCGCACAAAGAGATTGGCCACGTCGGCGGTAAAATTTTGTGCCGTCGGATTTGTGATCTAACGGCTAGAAATCGGCCGGGGCCGCAGTTATTTTTCATTTAGGCCCTCGTATTTTTTGAAAATCAACCTGCAGTCCACGGTAAAAATATCTTCTCTCCTCTTTGTCTCGGAATTTACCAATTAAGCCCTTATTGTTTTTCGAAACCAACCCGCAGTCCGCGGTTAAAAAATCGCTTGCCCCTCTCCTCGTCCCGTTTCACGGTGGCAAAAAAAACTCTCTTCCTGCGCCCTCCTCCCTCCTCGCTCGGCGGCGCTGGCGGAGTCCACGGGGCCACGGCGGCGGCGGCCATGGCGCATCCGCTGCTCCCTCTCCTTCTCCTCCGCCGCCCGCACGACTCCTCCACGCCGCGCCGTCCCCGTGGCTCCTCCCTATCCCTTTCTCCATCGCCGCCGCCGCCGCCTCGCGGGTCCGCCCCGGCGCAGATCCGCTCTTCCCTCGAGTGGATCCGGCACGGGCGGCGGCGGATCAGCGCCGGATGGCGGCCAACCGGTTCGAGCTCGGCGGCGAGCCCCTCCTCCTCCCTCGGCGGCGTCGCCTTCCCCTTCGCGTCGGACATGCGGAGGCGGGCCTGCGGCGGCCGACCCACGGCGGAGCCATGGTGAGAGGGCGAGCGCGCGGCTGGATGTGCTCCTCCTCGGTCTCCTCGTTGTGCCGGCGGCCAAGCTCCGCCGCCCCCTCCTCCCTCCTCCCTCCTCCCTTCCGCTCTCATGGCGGCGGCCGGCGGCGCTGCTGCTGCTCCAGGTCGGGCGGGGCGGAGATGGTTCCGAGCGCGGCAGAGCGGGCCGGCGCGGTCTGCAAAGGCGGTCGTCGCCCTAGGGGTGGAGGCGGCGGCGGCCCAGCGGAGGGAGGGGCCACCTGCCTCAACCGCTCTTGCCTGCGTCCGGCCCCTCCCTTGCAGCAGGTCTAGCGGCGGCGAGCCCCACCCACCATGGCCTCCGACGCGCGGCTCGTACTGCCGCTCCCGCCCGTCTCTTCGGTCAGCCTCCTCCCAGAAGACGGCGAGGACGCGGCGTCGGCCACGGCCGCCCCCTGCTCCTTCGACTCTGGCTCCCCACATCCCGCCTTCCTGCTCCTCCGATTCCCGGCCATGGGGGCTGCCAGGCGCCAGATCCGGCCGCAGGAGGCTCGTGGGTTGCGAGGCCAGCACGGCTCCGGCCACGTGCTGTAGCGGCGACGGCGGCCGCTGTTCAACCAGGCGCGTTCCTGGTGGCGGTCGACGGCGCGCCTGGCCGCGGGGCAAGCGTGACTCCAGCGGGCGCGTTTCGATTCGAGCCGCTGCGTCCGTTTGCTTGCGATGCGTCATTTTTTCCCCAAAACATTCATATTCCGGTGACTTGCTCCAGGACATTGGATTTCTTGATGGGAGACGGTGGCAGCCAAGAACCGGGCCTCAGCCGCTTAGTGGATGGCTTGCCGCAGAAGCCTGCGCTGGGGTTCAATAGCTTCAGGTTTTCATTTTTGAGCTCCTTTCCCCCAACAAATCTTGTGTTCTTATGGCTGATTTCGTTTTGGATCTTGTGTGCTTACATGATCATCTTGCTGTAACTTGCATCTGTGTGTTCCTTTCACGGCCGGGAGAAGGGAGAAACTTGCCTGACCAGGTCTGCCAGGCATCGATCTGTCCAAACATGACATCACGCCTTTTCTCTTCTATTCTTGCTGATGTCTCCAGCAGCTGGTCTCTTGAATCGAGTTCTCCCCAAGTTGATTGAAGAAAGGTGGGTCGAAGCAAATGATGATTGCATTTTTGAAAAACTCTGCTATTTTGGGATATTGCTGAGTAATATTTACTTATATTGGCTTTGAATTTGTTTCTGAATTTCAGGCTCGTAAGGATATCACCTTTTGCAAATCAGCTGTCATTTGATGCCCTTCCAGCTGTTCGACGTCTCAGATGTCTAGCAAATTTTGAAGCCTTAAAATTTTCTAAACTAATCACAACTATATCTAACACCTTAGTTTCTCGAATGAGAGGAAAAAGTGCTGGAAACAATGGGAAATATGTAGCAGTGCATCTCCGCTTCGAAGAGGTTAGTTTTCTATCCAATATTTATTCTCATTTCGGTTGTGGACAACTAAACATCCCAAGATTGTTGAATAACCACCAGATTTTTCAGAACTGCTAGGTCCCAGACCCCTGGTTTTCAGAAGTATAGCAACAAAAAAAATCACTTTCTGTTTGTTTTCCTCTTCTGTTGATATGCACGCAGTGATTAGACAGGATAGCCTCAGCAATTGATAGTTCCTTTTCAGGATATGGTTGCTTTCTCTTGTTGCATATTTGATGGAGGTGACAATGAGAAGAAGCAATTGGATGTAGCCAGAGAAAAAGGTTGGAGAGGGAAGTTTACAAGGCCAGGACGTGTAATAAGGCCTGGAGCAATTAGGATGAATGGGGAATGTCCACTGACACCGTTGAAGGTATGTCTGTATTTAAAAGATGATGTTTCTGCTTGGAAAGAAGCCTCAGGAATATATCTCTATGAAACATTTTTTGGAAACAATATTTTCCCCTTTGTTATGCCCCCATCATGTTCCCATGCAAACAATTTTAGAAATATACTACTATTCCCAACTCTGTAACCCTGCTTTGCCAGGCATTTAATGTGTGTTGCCCAACTCCTATTGTTGTCACCTTTTGCCTCCTGCTGTACGTGCTGTCATACCTCTAAACTCAATAAGTTGTTACTTTGTCTATTCAAACCATGAAGACAATTGAGTTCCTAACCACTTCTGGATGGAGGCAAACTTTAGGTCTGGTTCAGTCTGTTTGGTATAGTATACTCAAGTTCCTTTCTCCTGGCATATAACCATAGGCAGATGACCAATAATTGGCTAGACAGCACTGGAGGACTTTGTGCTGCATTTGATTTCACAACAAAGGGTAGTTTTCAAATCAGGCATGAAATTCCGCTGCAGGAACAAATTGTCTTTTGCAATTCATCTGATTATTAATGTTGTTTCTATCAGGGAGCTGTCAAAGGAGAGCTGTGTCGGTTGCAAGATCCGGAAGGAAAACCACCTGTGATGGGATGGTGGCCTTCAAGATCAGATACATTTGTTGAAAATCATAACACAGGGTCAACTCAGGTATAATAATCCTGTCATCCTTCTTTGGTCTGCACCAGCTTAGCCGTGTTAACATTTGCCAAGTATTCACGTGCTAATAGAAACGCTCACAATTTCAGGGTCATTGGCCTTTTCCATCTGATCATATTAGGAAGGTATATTGCCTCTTTCAATTCTTCGTTTTGACTACTGGACCCTAATAAAGAGAAAAAAAAATTGAGTTACTGGCTCCGTCGCTGACAATTATAATTTCATAAAGTTTAGTTTCATATGTAACAACTTTCACAGGTTATAACACTTCTAAAATCTGATTTTTTTAACCAACATAGTCACTCACCGAGTCATTTTTGTTTTAGACCGGCTTACTGTTATTTTTATTAGTACTCTACTTGCTGATTGGCACATGTATAATCTGACGGTCTTTTAGGGATATGCATATATACTCACCCACCTTGGCATTTATTGTGATGAATAAATTGGTTCCATTTTCTAAATTTCCATCGTTCTGAATGCCTTAAAGATGCTCCTATACTAGCCTTGTGAAATAAAATGTGAACAATGTTCAATTATTTAGCATGTTTTTTCTCCCTTGTTGCTTGTTACATGTCAGGTATAGTTCTTAACTAAATGGTGTGTATTTACATTCCAGGTTGCTGAAAGAGTGCTTATGAAAAACGGCAGCATTCCATTCTTTAATATGCTCTTTGCCTGAATTTTTATGGGTTGTTACTTAGAGTCCTATTTAGATACATGTGGGCTTTTCGTCCGCTATGATCTGTTACGAGTCCTCACTGAATTAGAATGGGTTCCTGATGCAATGTGGGCTTTTTGTTCCTTTACAAATGCATGGAGATGCTAGGTTGCTATTTCAGAAAGGATCAACATTACCGTTTCGAGGTATGAATATATCCACCTATGTCAATCATGAACATTATGCTTCCTATTTGACTCTGTTCTCCTCTTGATTGTTAGGACTGAAGAGTTTGGCGGCGCGCAGTGGACGCCTTTTCGGATTTGCCTTGGTAGAATATACAAAGGTAAACAAAAAGGTATGCTGCACATCCAACCGCTAGCAAACCATTCCTGCCCATTCAGCCACACTTTCACACTTCCCACAACAAGCACAAGGTGATTAGTGCTTATGATTTTGCTTTTGCTGCTGGTTCGTTCGTTGTTTGTCGAACGACTTCATTGACTATCACCTGCGAGTGCTCTCACATTTACTTGAATGCATCTGCTCGCTGTCCGCTTAAATCACATACTAAGCCCGCAATTCACATTAGAACGCCCTCTTCCTCTTCTACACATGGAGACCCCTTCAGGTTAGAGTGCTTGGTTACTGATCCAAGGCTGCTCTTTTATCTTCTGTACAATGAACTGCTATATCCTCTCCTATTTACACAAGTTATTTCAACCCAAAGATTCACACACATGAATTAGTACTGGTATTCTACTTTTCTCACTAGCACTGCATTCCTCAACCAAATAACCTTCTCTGTATTTTAGGAATGAATTATAAAAACTAAGCTGTACATTACAATTACCTATCCTGAGCATTTCTACTCGGAATAATAAACTCATATGCCAGAGACCACTTTATGTTTCAGTGAGTCTGCATGATTAAAAAAAGAATGTTAGCACACTCCCTGATGCCTTCTACAGGTTTAAGATAAACCGAAACAAAGCGGCTATCATGCATGCAACCGCAGCTTCTACATTGGATTGTCAACGTCCAGGTAATGTGCTCACAAGATTTTCCTAATTCTACTGAATGTGTATATGCAGCAACGTCTTTTGCCCACAAATGTGGTGCCTCCTTAAGTATTAATCAGTCTACCATCCCCCAGCTCCTAGGATGAGAAACCTGTAGATCCTGATTGTATGCTAAGCGGTGCCTTCCAAAAAACTGATGTGAACCTCTCCCGTCTGTAACAAGCACAGTATTGTGTACTGCTTTATTTGGACAGTCAATCCGCAGCCATCATGACAGACCGTTTATGGCCACTTATTGCTGAAACCGCACGAAAAAATCGTTTAAAACAACCACCAAAGCATGGAATCACCATTTATATCATTATCTTAAACTCTATCAAACCATGAAAATTATACTCTTTTCCAATGCTCACGCGATAGGAAGCAACCTCTCCAGAACATTGTCAGTGCCCTATTGCTAACTCTGGCGCACTTTGTTTCCCTTTAATGAACGGCTTCTACTCATCTGCTGTAACTAACCGCTGCACCTCATTCGTAAACATTTTTTAAAAAAGTTACCCCCCTAATCCACCTCTACATCAAAAAATTATTACAGATTGTACTGGTATGTTACCCAAGCAAATTTGTTTGGCTCCGTGCATATGCATAAATGCTGCCCAAACATCTTGTAGTCTAACTTCTTAAACATGCGTCATGCAGATATATCTACATCAATGTTATCCTAGCAACAAAGGCACTCAGCATCTACTGCCGTTATTTCCCCTGGTTCGCCCACGCAGCTACTTCGGCAACACACTTTGACAGCATGTACTTGGGTACCCAGTGATTATGTACAGTCAACGGCTCACTTTTTGCTCCCAAACAGAGTCCTTTGTTCGCCTTTCAGTTATGTACCCCTCCTATGTGAACAACCGCTTAATGATTGTACTGTAAATTATGGTTCCAGCCGAGATTGTAATGCAGACTCTCCATGACATGTGTAGGCTCTAATGCTGAACTAAAATACGGCTGCTACTAAGCTGCTTTATTTGCCTGCTGCGTCTTTCACAAAAGCATACCATCCTATGCCACTTTTACGCAAAAAAAACTAAACAATTGAAACCATGTTTGCGCGCGATAGCGCGCGTCCAGCACTAGTGATACATCATATGTGGGCAATAATCTTTTAACGGGGGCTACATCTAAGTTCCTGTTCATCAGGTAAAGAGAACCCATGAAACATTTCATGCATGTGCCAAGTACTGTTATTACCTAGCAAGGTACCAGGCTAGTATTGCCTATTCGGTGCTATTTTCGTCATCGGTTTGTGGGGAAGCAAATCACACTACTAGTTTGCCTCACCTAGCTATTGTCAGAGTCTGAGCGCATCATCTTACAACTCCGGCGTTGCCGACAAAGCGGACGAGATGAGTATATATATGAAGCCATGAGGATGACTATAGGCCGTGTTTGGTTTTTTACCGGCACGATTTCCGAGAAAAGAATCTCTCATGCATGGAGTATTAAATGAAGTCTATTTGCAAAATCTTTTCAGGGATGAGTGTAATTTTCCGAGACGAATCTAATGACGATAATTAATCGATGGTTTGCTACAGCCTATGGTGTTAGCTAGCTTACACTAAAGCACATATATTCCACCTAGCTAGCTAGCTGACAATCCTATTGTGTTTTTTGTTTCTAGAAAAAAACGAAATACTGATGAATTTCACGAAATTTAGGTAAAATTATGATCCATGACCGCAGCTTGCGATGATCACCAACCGGTAGCAGATCGAGCGTTCTGCTATCCGGTCTTCATCTTCATGGCTGCTGCATGATGGATCTCGCCTTATATTGAATAAAGTGTTTTAAATGATCTTAGGCTAAGACATTTAGAGTGTGTTCAGCCCTATAAAACAGCTAATAGCTGGTTAAATGGAAAAACATTAGCGGCAATGAGAGATTAATTACAAATGGGAGCAAATTAAATGACCCGAACCTTCTTGGCTGTGACTGATGGCTGGTGCTGATTTGTTATGAGAGAATAGTACCGCTGACTGGCTGGTAGCTGGTGGCTGGTGCTGATTTAGTATGAGAGTACAGTACTACTGATTGGTTGGCTGACAAGCCAAGCAAACACAGCGTAGCCTAGCGGGAGATATCAGACTAATATAGACCACTTTTTAAAGACTGAGTACATGCGTATGTAGCACACTGTCAGATAAGTTTGAACCTATCATTTCAAGGGGCTTTTGTTGGTAGCGGTCTTCTCAGTTTGATGATGTGGCCGGTGCGGAGTAATACAGATAGAAACAGTTAATCCGAGCTAGTATAGCTAGCACAGTACTAATAGCTCAACCAACCATACACTTAATGTGGAGCGGGTTGAAATTTGTTTTAGGCCAGTCTCAATGAGAGGTTTTATAGGGGTGTTTTCAAAGTTGACACATCATCTTCACAATCTTGATTTGCGGGATGAACACCCTCTCTCAATGCATAGTTTCATAACACATTTTCATAGACTAGTCTTAACATTTAGTTGTTGCATGGTGTTGTGATCATTTGTGACATACAAACTATGTAGCCAAATCTAAACTTGTTGCCATTTGCATGGCTGCATGCTTCTCGTCAGTTGCTGCACCATTTGGTCCATTTTTTTTGTTTTCTTTTGTATACTAGAACATGATCCTTCCTCCAGTGAAACAATAGCAAGCCAGCAAGTCCATCATCTGAACCCATCCACTCGACAAACTAACAAGAGGAGCATCCTTGATCTGCAACATAAGAGAAGAAAAAGTACTAAGCAACAATCTTATTACAATTTCTTTTTTCATGGGACAAGCAGACAAGCAATTTCAAAGCCAATGCAAAGAAAATCAACTGGTTCTCCAAGATGATTCCCAGTTAGCTAGCTATCAGAAGATAGAGCATAGAGCTGCAGGGCCATCTATCGCTACATGGTCTTTCTAATTTACTTAAGGAAATAGATGATTAATCCTCATTCCCATCTATCACACATCAAGGAAAATTAAAGAGGACTTTTACCATGGATTTGAATTCAGTTTCACCATGCTGCAAGTCCAAATGCCTCATCCATCGGCATCTTTGAATATACGTGCTCTTTCTAATTACTGAGCAATGCATCATCTACTAATCTGTTCCATTGTTGGAAAAAAAATGGATCATTTGTTCATAGCGCAACAACATAAAACCAAGATTTTTCAGTCAATCTGATGCATTCACACAAGTAACAAACAAACAATGAGGAAAGCAAAGATGAGATTTACCATGAATTTGGAGCAAGGTTTCCTTGGGGGGATCGGACATTTGTCCTGCTGTTGCCTGCAAATACGGGCCGAAATTGCACCCCTTCCTGTGGAGGTTGCAGTGGCGGAGGAACTGAGATGGCGGCGCCGGCGAGAATGAACTCAGTGAAGAAGACGCCTGCTTCTCTCGTCGGGTTCCCGTTCCAAGGTACCGCTGCTGGGATCTTCGCCGGTGTTGGAGGTGCACCGAGCGCGAGAGGGAGGGAGGTAACGGCGAGTGCCACCGAGTGCTAGACGAAGATGCAGCGAGCGCGGCAAGGAGAGGCGGGGAGCGCGGGAAGAACAGGCAGCGCGCGCGCCCGGCGGCGGGGATGGATTCATGGGAGAGGAGCGAGGCACATCTAATCCGATGGGTTCGGCGGAGATGAAACGGAAGGCCCTCAGTGCGGTTTCATCGGGGTTTCATCCCGTTGGAAACGGTGCAAACCGGGTGTCGTGGGGATGAAACGATGTTCTTCTCTCTCTTCTCAAAATCCTTGCCATGTCATCCTTCCTGCTGATGTGGCACCTATTAAATGCCCATGAAATCTCTATGAAACTTGCATTGAGAGTGACCTTACAGGGTGGGTTAGTTGTGTTGTGGACTGTATTTAGTTTAGTGAGTCTGGGTGGATTGGATCTACCCAAGTGTACTATTTCAACAAAACAATTTTTAAGAAAGGTGCTGAATATTTTAATATATTTTTATTGGTCTTGAACGATATTTGTAAATATTCAATAATTTTGTGCAGATGCTGAGATAGTTGATAGTTGTGGAACTAGGTTCTACCAAATGTTGAGTCAAATCTTTCGAAATTTTGAATGCAAATAATATGTGTAAAACCCTAACTCCATAACAGCGGAAAAAATTAATGAGCTGTACGTAAAAGGGAAAGGGGAAAACAAGACAACCGTTGGCGATCTAATTCCTCTGGTTATTTGGTGGTGGGTGCGAGTACAAAACAAACTAGTGAGGTGACCAACACATTTACACAGCTAGTATTGATATTCTAAATATATCAAGCATTTTTATGTAATTATTATTTATAAACTTAAATTTTTCTCATCACATGCTACATGCTCCAGTTATCAAGAGTGCTTCTCTGCTGCTAGTGCAGTGGTGCCTTCTTTTGCATACATTTTTCTTTCTCAATGATGTGGCCACATGGCAAGCGCACAACCCTAATTCTGTCACGACTGTCTATCTCCTCTATCTTAGCTACTACCATCCGTTGTAGTATAGAAGTAACATATTTCTTATCTGTCAGCCCTTGCAGTAATGCTGCCCACTGCTCAGTTCAACTAACTCAGTTGTTCTTTTGCTAGCTTCCCTACTTTATAATCCTCTTGGTTGTCTATTGCTACTATATTTATGAAGCCATACCTTCATGGCCTAATTTATGTTGGGAAACAATTGATCCAAATTTTTTGCTTTTTTGAAGCCAACAAATCTTCATAGTGCAGAGCACAAGATTCCGTTCAGAACTTCAGCAACCTATGTTCATGTCTCAAGCTTGATGAACTTACTATACCAATCATGGCCTGATCAATATTGTCTTGGTTCCTGATCTGCTTGTGGTGTTAATTTTTCTGAGCTTGTGGTGTTAATTATAAGGTGCGGTAGTGTCTTGTAGCAATATTGGCAACAAATCTTTGGAGGGCAAAGTCTAGAATTATCTTGTTTATTTTGACTAATAATAATATAATCATGAAGGTACATTTGAGATTTTGGTAATACAATAATATATATGTGTGGTAAAATATGTTAATTATTTGTGTAGCTAGTATTCTAAACGATGGATAAATTTATATTTATAAATAGAAATATACATTAATGGCACTGATGGGTAATTTATGAACATGTATAGGAATATTTTAGGGTTTTTTCATAATAACAGTGGTGGATAATTTTAATTTTTTTTCCGATTAACGTGGGAATTTCTAGACCTTGATAGCGAACGTGGAGCCGTGGAGGCTCCGTTTGTTGGCGTTTTTTTTATTTTTATATTTTTCAAAATCGTTTTTTACATAAATATATTTTCAGTTTCATAATTTACAGATTTATACCCCTACCGCCCGGCTGCGGGGCGGCCGGCCCCCTGCCGCCCTCCTGCCGGTCGGTAGGGACCTTAATGTAAATAAAATTTATTTTTGATCACATTTTGGCCCCTGGGGGAGCCTGCCGCCCTGCGGCCGGGCGGCAGGTACCAGCCGCCCGGTGGCGGGGCGGTAGGCCTACCCACCGCCCGGCAGGGGGGCGGCAGGCCTCTCCCGCAGGTAAAACCTCGCCCGTCAGTGCGGCATTAGATGTGGTGACACATGAGAACGAAATAAGTATAACATGATGACATGTTCATAATAAAAATACAGAAACAACTAGAAGCACCTCCTAACCACCCCGGCCATGTCGACCTCTTTTACGCTGTGTGTGGACGTGGTCTGTAGGGTATGTGTGTCGGTCTGGAGGCCCTACGTCTCTACCTGGACGTCCGGTGGCCATAGGTGTCTGGAAGGTAGGATCGGCCTGCTGGTTAGGTGTAGAAAATAACCGACTCCAGTCTTCGAAGTTCGCCTCCAAGGTATCTTGTGTGGCCCATATGCAGTAACAATTAAGATATCTTAATCATCGTCTTATAAGTCATCTATTTGGGTACATATTCATCATACGTACCTGTTGGTGGTGGATACGAAGAAGGACCCATATCACGAAGCTGGTGGTGCGATCCTGTAAACTATTCAATTATTTAAAATACTCATAGAAATAAGAAGAACATGATAAATTCGGGTTATGGATTAGGTATTTACCTTGCGTTCCTTCTGCTGTCGCCATAGGGTCATACGAAGAAGGTCCCGCATCATATAAGTATTGTGATCCTATATGTAAATGCAAAAGGAATTAGACTTCATACCAAAATTAATTGAAATTAAGATATGGACTATATGTTTACCGAAATGTCGTGGTGGTGCCTGTGTTGGTTGAAATGACATCCCTGCAGCTGGTGCCATGGTACTAAATTGGGTCCCTCCGTGAGGTTGATAAAGTGGGTGTCCATCACCTGTATGGACTGAGAATTAATTGTTGTTATCAAAGTAGGAAGTCAGTAAGTATCCTCACACACCTAGATAATGCTGCTGAGACCAATAAGGTGCTGGGGAAGGCTGCTGCTGTGTGGGACCACAAGGAAACGAGGTCGAGGCTTGAGACGAACCGTAGGAGTCCTCGTACGATGTCCCGCTACCAAATGCTTCAAGCATGGAATAGGCTCTTTGTGAAACTCGGGTCCAGGCCGACTCTTGCTCATTCCTATCCATCATAGATCCCGCTCGAATCCTCATCAAATTCGCCCTGGCATCTACGTCCATCAACCTGCACATTTCAAACTGCATGCAAGAAACAGAAAGACATTAACACTCTAATCCAAAGTATTTGAAAAGCGATGACAACTTTGACTCACCGCCCCAGCTAATGTCTCATCCCTATGTCGTGCATAGCCATCTTGTGGGGTCGCAACATGCGGCTCTGGATGCATGTCAGCATATATCAAGCGGCAACGAGTCTTAGGCTGGTACCAGCTCAGGTACGCCCTGTACGAAGCCTCCGTGGGTGCAGGGGTCGGAAGCGCCACGTTCTCCTCTGCCTGGTCCCAGCCATCGACCCAAGGCTACACCCTTGTCACCCACATGTTCTAGAAGGGTTGACCAGCCCTCGACAAACTAAATATTGATTAGTTAAAGCAGCAATGCATTATCACTGAAATGACATATGAATTGTTACCTGTGGTCATGACGTTGGACCCGATCCAATGCTGACAGCACAGGATACAACTGCCTTTGACCGAACTGCCTCCTGACTCTGTCCGGGCAGTGGGCCTTAATGTAAACGTCGTACACCAATGCTGTAGTTGTCATCCAAAGGCCCTGATCCTGAGAGCAAACCGAAGATATCCCGAACGGTGCACGAGTGTTTATAGCCAACTGGGAGTAGGGCTCCCACACAACGTCTTCAGGTGTCAACCGATCAAACTCAGCTATAAACTCAGGATAGGACCGCCGAGACTGTACGTGGGCCCAACTCTTCTGCACGAAATTAATAATATATACCAATAAGAAATACAAAGAGGGTCAAACAAAACAACAGAATTGCCAACAGAATAGTACGAGTAGCAGTCATTTCCGTACCTGATGAGCGTACCAGAGAGTCCCCATGGTCGGCCTATCATCCTCGGTGTCACCGTACATATCCGGTTCATACGGTGAGTAGTCGCTAATCGGACGACCAATTGCTATCCTCTCGTACGACCAAAGCTGTAGCAAGTACCGATGCCTTGTGCATTGTGCTTATTTTGCACCGATGCCTTGCAGAGGCCATGGTACATGGCTGCAAGTACCGCTGAACCCCAACTGTATTGAGGCATTTCCTCCACAGCTGCCTCTGCGATCTCTTGTGTGTAAGGCACAAGCACCTATCCACATAGGCCCCGTGTGAGTTGTTGAACATTATGTATCCAAAAAACTACAATAGGTATGCCTCAAGGGATCGAGTGACGCTATCTTCATCAGCATCATATGCCAAATTGTCGGACTGCATAGAAAAGATGAACATTTATGAGTACAAGATCAATTATAAAATAAAACCATAACTGCACTAGTCAAAAGCATAACTCTAACATTACTCATAACAAAACGAGGTATGTACCTGGAACTGCAGAATCCATGACTTGGCACGCCCTGTTGTTTTTGGGTGCTCCTCTACATCAATCGCGATGTCAATATTTGCAAAACGCTCTTCTAGATCGTCCAACCACGTAGACGGGACAACGCGAGGCCCTACGGCATCCCCACTGATAGGAAGACCCAGTAGCATCGCAACGTCCTGTAGGATCGGTGACATCTCCCCACAAGGGAGGTGGAAGGTGTGTGTCTTAGGCCTCCATCTATCAACCAGAGCCGTCAGTAGGGACCTGTCCAGCTTTGCCAAATCACTCTCAGCAAGACGGCCTATAGTAAGAAGACCAGCCTCACTCAACCTGAAAAGTAGAACGATCAAAGGTAAGTACATTATGTAGGAAACGTATACGAAACAAACGTATTCTCAGAAACATAATCCGACGACATATCACCTGGGCACTCATCGTGGGTCAACAGGAATCAACTCCGCTGGTGGACGTGGACGCAGCACGTTAAGTTTCACGCGCTGAACCACTGCAAGGAAGGACCGGTGCGATGAGTCTATGACTCGGTCAAGTAGGGCTGGCGTATCTTCGGCCATACCTAACACAAAAAATATAAGTTTTCTACATTTTCTACAATTTATTTGAAATTTTCATAAACTTTTCTAGCATTTCCTACCATTTTTGTACAATAAATTTTTATAAATAAATTTTTCTAACAATTTCTACAATTTTTCTGCATTTTCTACAATTTATCTGAATTTTTCATATACTTTTCTAGCATTTTCTACAATTTCTGAGCATTTTTTAAAAAAAAATTCTTGCATTAAACAACTAATCAATACCAAAAAAAAGGTTGGTAAACCTAAATGGTTTTTCTAAAAACTAATCTTAATTCTACATAAATTATAATAAAAACAGTACCTAAATCGCTAAAATATCATTACTGGTGCATACACTAATTATAGAATTAAACATACAAAAAATTTAGAATAAGAAAGTTGTGAAATATTTATTACCTGCGGTTCGGATCCAAAATCTGGCAGGGCTTCGCCGCTGCAACTCCCTCCCTCACCCCTCCTCTTTCCCTCCCCCTCTCGGGATGTCGTGGGAAGTAAATGAGGGGGCAGGGGGGAGCTCAGCTAATATGTAGAGGGGGGCCTGCCGCCCCCTTGCCGGGCGGCGGGTACCTGCCGCCCGGCTACCGGGCGGCGGGGGTACAAAACTGTAAATTATGAAACCGAAAATATATTTCTGTAAAAACCGATTTTGAAAAATATAAAAATAAAAAAAAAACACCGTTTGTTAGACAAACAATAAGATAATAGATGGGCTTCACGTGGGCTCGCTCCGTGTGTGGGCCGTGACCATTCTCTAGCTTCCGCCCTTCTTGTGTTGCATGTGTGTGTCCTATGGCTGATGTTCATCGTCTTAATCTGTGCGAACCCAATGCAGCAATCACCTTCGATGTACATATATATATTATGATATATGTGCGTTCGACACATCGTACAATGGTCTAATCCTGCTTGCTGGTTACGTGCGCAACAGGACAGCGACGATATATAATTATATATAAATGGCGATTTTATTCCCCTCTGGTCCCTCTGGCCGCCGTCGACAGCCGTCCTGCCTACTCCGTACTCGCACATACCATCGCTGCGTTGCGCGGATGCAGATCCACAGAGGGCAAATGCAATGCACATTGCAACTTTGTTTGATCGATCATTCTTGGTCGAATGCCTAGCTCTATGCCAACGGGCAACGGCCGTCCGTCAACCACTGTACTTATGCACGCTTTCTGCATTCCTCTTGATTGTCAGCAGCTGTCACTCATGCAGTAGTATAGCTGAAACCAATGCAAACCATTCAATTGGGGGATGGGGCGGTCTCAGCTTGATTATCTGTCGTCCATTGAAGAAAATGGAAAAACCATCATCCACTCACATACAGTCTCTCACTTTTTTTCTTTACCAAATAAAAATGTAGATGTAAAACTAAGCATGTTTGTGCTCATCAAGAACTTCAGTTCAAACGAACACTGCAATGCTCAGCCGACCAAAGGTCCTTCGGGCTTTGGCCTTTGTGGTCCGCGGGCACCGTAGCCCCCAACCCTTTGTGGTCCTGTGAGGCTACTGCTCTGCGAGATGGCCCAAACATTTTTCTTTTTGCAGGTCATGCATGCAAAGGGGAACAAGCTAAACCCACCACGCATCCAGATTGCTTTAGTTTTCTTCCGGACGATGATGTGCAGTACCCGGCCTACGTACTGGTTTCAATACTAATCATGATTATTCCAGAATAATGTACGTGTAAACTTCCACACCAACAATTCATACTTTCAACTCAAACATTGCAAATGTCAAATAAATGATGCTACACCCAGTGAACGTTTCCTCACTACCACTCCATGATTGTCACCGCAACGGTGTGGACAATTTTGTAACAGGCAAATGCATCCTACGAAGGACATATATATAGCGAAGTAACTGTCGGTACCTCTAAACCGCCAAAGAAAACAGCGTGCAAACTCAAAAAAGCAAGAAAAAAGTGTGCTTGCTTGATGGTTGGCCGATAAGGAAACTTGCATTAGGGGTTTTGAGCGTACGGTTCAGTTTCCTGATAGTGTCTGCTAGATCAGCTCCTTCCATTTGACAAACAATACAACTAAACCACTTCATACGTACAAATGGTAACTGAGTCTCCCGCCGTGAACATTATTCATCAGCTCGCCTCCATTTGGATGGAAGTATGTGTTCAGCATCCATCAAATGCTGATGCTGGCCGTGCTATCATCGCTCTGTACAAATTTAATTGTTTGCCAAAATCGTTTTGAAAATTTTCAAATTATAACAGATTCATCATCCTATTCAAGCATATGAAAAAGGCGGTGTGGATTTAGACCAACATACCTACTATATGACTTCGTTTCCTAGAAAATCTGTGCAGTAGATATGATCCTGTACTTGACACATTACAAGGTCCACACCAAAAAAAAATTCTTTCTTAAATGATGGTATCTCCGTGGATAGCAGTTAGCAGCTCAGGATTAGCCGTAGGAAAAACTTAAGGCGAGGTTTCCTACCAGGGAAAAACAGTCTTTACATGTAACTCATTTTAGCTGGTTTTGCATGACCAAGAAGCGCACCGGTTTGGCTGGGTAGCCTAGACGTAGCCTGGAAAAACCTGAATTAATTATTATCTATTTTTTTTGGATAAACCAAGTTCGTGAATATGGAGATCAAAAGGTCATAGAATCGCTTACTTTTTTAGATTAAGGAAAAATATTCCGGTCTTCAACATTCACATGTGAATGTCTACGACCACAAAGAAACAAATCTGGCCATAAAACCAGAAATTACATGAGTGCTTAGACTCTAAACCTCCAACCGAGGAATACAAAAGACAAGAAAGAAAGAGAAAAGAAAGAAAACTTGAACAACTAAGGTTCAAACTTCTTCTACGTCCTTCCTCCAATCTTAATTTGGTCCTCAAACATTATCTCACATCAGCAGTCTTCTTAGAAACTTTTGATGTAGAACTCACCGATGGGTATGTGCTGCCATGGTGTCGCCAACAAGGACTCCAAGACGCCGCCTCAAGAGGAGAGCATCATCTGATGCCGTCGTCCGAACTAGTTATTCGGTTCTTTGGTTTTCACTAGGATATGTCCCTGCACGATGAGGTTCTCACGGCAATGCCTTCAACAAGGAAAATGATGCCCATAACACCATCATCACCGACTAAAGTTATACTTTCTTCAGAGAACCTGCACACCAACAAGCAAAGCACGGCTTCTGCTGGCCCTGTAACCCCACCAGAAAGCCTGTAGGACATCCGGCAGGATCCGACGGAGGGCGGCATATTGAAGCAAAGCTCCCATGGCGGCGACCACCGGAGCGAAGAAGACATATCCACCTTGAGCTTAGCCAAGCAGAGGATAATTCCGCGCGCGCAGCCATCGTCGCAGCCACGGGCCACCGCCGTCGCAGCCTCGGTGGCGAACCGCCCGCCGGCGACGCGTAGGGGTAAAGCCCGCAGCCCCATCGTGGACCTCGACGGCCCCAAGGTGTTGTGCTGCCAGGCCCCCGCACAGGCACAGGGAGCTGCGCCGCTGGCTGCCGGGCGCCAGGCCCCCACAACGGGGAACCGCGCAGCCAGCCGCTGGATCCCCGCACAGGGCCACCAGCCGCCGCAATCGACGCATACACCGCCGCTCGCGAAATCTCGATCTACATCCATAGGAAGGGGAAAGGGGGAGGGGAAAAGGGTGTGGAAGACGAGGAGCTCCTCACGGCCGTCGGGCTTCCAGCAACCCTCTCAGGCGGTGGCGAGGTTGGGGAGCAGGAGGGGCGAGGTTGGGGAGCGGGAGCGCCTGGGATACCTCACCTAAAATGTAAAAACGTGATGCTTTAGGTGAGGTATCCCATAGACCCACTAGTTCTACAAACACTAGAAAGTATATCATAAGTCATTTCTTTAGCCATAAAAGAATACAAAGCAAAGTCCAGCCCGGCCGAAGAAATGCAGTAAAGCTGCCTCCGAAGAAATTAGGCAATGAGTAGCTCTTAGAGTGAAATGTTTGGTGAAGTATATGGCCCAAATTCCTAATCTTTCACAACAATCTTTGCTCTAAAGCTTCCAAATCCCGATCCCCAATACTCAAACATAGCACCTGAAACACCAAATAAATCCCCTAATCCACCCATCAGAGGCTTGATCTCGCCACAAATGGAAGAGAGAAGGGTGCAATAACCTCACCGGAGTCAAAGAGGAGGGTGAAGAAAAATAAGGTGTGGATAGCTCATCAAGACAACAAATCACTCAGGTTTCATATAGGCAATGCAAATCCGTAATATATAATTAAGCAACACATATGATATATAAGTACGTACACCTTGGCCAATCGTTATTCGGCACCACCACTTTTTGGAAGGATCGTCAGATGATGTTGGATCCAAGCCCTTGATGAGCAGCAAACACTTTTTATTCCATGGAACAGGCAGAGACGACGTCCACGCAATCCGGATTAGCCATGATCGATATTCCATCTTGTTTTGTTTCAGCACCCTCTTAATCAACATTAGCATTACCTACCTTTGATCCGCTCCATTTTAGAGCTGCTCGTACGCGATGCGAGAACTGACGATGTGACGGTACGGACGGGGAAGGAGGAGGTCCATGCATGGTATGGGCTCCGCGGTCGATCGAGCTGTGGCTAGCCGCTGTCCTGCTCCTGCAGCACCTGGACCAGCGCGGCGCGGAGGCCGTCGTCGTCCTGAAGCTGGGCGGGCACGTCGACGACGACGTCCTGCACGGTCAGGCCGTGCACGCGGGTGACGCAGGCGTGCTGGACGTGCAGCTCCAGGGAGCGGAGCGCGCCCATCAGCCGCGCGGCCGCGTGCGGGGCCGCGCTCGTCGCGCGCACCGAGGCCGCGTCGGGGCCAAGCATCCTCACCTCCACCGCCTCGCCGCCGTGCCCGGGCGCTCGTGGGGGGCCGCAGGAGGCCGCGACGGGCTCCCACCTCGCGGCGGCGGCCCGCCTGGACTCGGCCTCGAGCCGCGCGACGCGGGCGCGGAGCTCCGCGATGTAGGCGGCGGCGTCGGCGAGGAGGGAGGCCTTGTCCATGCGCGACACGGTGGGCACGGCGGCCCGGAGGTCGCAGAACCGGCGGTTCAGCTTCTCCCGGCGCTGCCGCTCGGCCTCGACGTGGCTCACGGTGGGGCCCTCCGGGCGGGGGCCGGGCTTCCGGCCCCGCCGCTTCCCCGGGGGCTGCGCCGCCGGGACCGTGGCGCTCGGCTCCTGCTCCTGCTGCGGCGGCGGCGCCGGCTGAGACGGCGGCGGCGGCTGCACGGAGAGATCGGAGTCCGGCGAGAGGGAGCTCCACAGGTCGTCCCCGTCGTCGTAGCCGGCCTCGTTCTTGGCCACGACGACGTCGCCGAGCAGCCATTGCTCGGGGACCTCGCAGGAGGTGAACTCGATGATCGGGTGGCCGGCGTGGGAGAAGAAGGACGGCGGCGAGGGCGGGGAGAAGGAGGAGCACGGGGAGAGGAGGTCGTCCATTGCACCCACTCACACTGGTGGTGGTCACGGCCTGCCTAGCTACCTGATCAACTACTGAAGTGGAAAACGGACAAAGAGGCGCTCTGCACCTTTGGTTTGGTCATGCAATGCAATGTGCAGTAGCATCTGTGGAGGTTCTGCTTTTATATATAGTGCCGGCCGGGTCGGCGGTGCAGATTTGCGTTTAGGGCCCTCTGCATCGGTGACACAGGTTTTGTTGCGAACAGGGGCCCCGGCCCATCCTTTACTTTTGGCATGGGAGGAGTTGGGAGTTGGAACGATGCTTTGCTTTTGTCCAAGTGGAACTAAAAAAGTGTAGATGCTATGAGAGGCACAGTGAGGAGAAAGTGTGACGAGTTATGGAGCAGGGAAAATTTTCTCACCGAAAATTTTCGAGAAAACCGATAATCACATTTATCATTGGTGATCGGTTTGATAAAAATTCTCCCTAAACTACATATCTTCTCATTTCTAAGCATTGTGATGTCTGTTTGGAGATAATTTAGATTATTTTGGGTACAGTTTGAGAGATTTTTTTCTAAAAAATTTCTGAGAAATCCAATAAACACGATTATCGGTATCTCTATTTTTTACTTACCGGTAAGGTTAACCCTGGTTGTGCAACATACTAGAAATAATACAGTACATCACCAAAATAGTTGACCAATGCAAATAATATAACAAGAAACAAAACTAAGAGTGTGTATAGTTCCCAGTTTTGGAATTTTGAAAGGAAATCTTTTCACATTTAAAATATTAAACATTGACTAATCACAAAATTAATTACAGAACTCGTCTGTAAACTACGAGACGAATCTAATGATCATAATTAATCCATCATTAGCATATATTTACCATAGCTTTACTTTAGCAATTTAGTGTCTAATCACGACCTAATTAGGTTCATTAGATTCGTCTCGCGATTTACAGTACATTTGTGTAATACGATTTTTTCAACTACATTTAGTCCACCATGCAGGCAATTTACAAATCTTTTAGAATTTTGAACTTTGGATCTAAACAAGATCTAAGGTCAGTTTGCGTATACATACATGCATTTTGAACTGTTCCCTTGTTTGTTTTGGAGGCAGCATGCAGGTCTTTTTCTTGCCAGCTATTTTCCTTGACCTTTGTGCTTTTACACTAGGTGAATTTTGAAGCCTGCTGTCAGTCAAGAACTCAAGATCAAAGTCTCTAGTAGTGCCTCTGTGGTTAATAACGAATATTACATCATTATTACTACATATACGAGTATTTACCGACCATTAAATTAAATGATCAGCTAGCTAGCGATCGCTGTTCTCGTACGCGCGTGTTACAGGTATGTACAAGTGAAAAGGAACGAGTGCATGATGTACTGATGTACACGTACGTACACGCGCGGACATTCATGACCAGCATATATGCGTGTTGCAGAAATGACCAGTTCCAAGATAGGTGGAGCGTACTGCTAGCTTTCTTGCTGAAAATAATACAAGCCGCGGGCCGTGCATGCATGTTTTCGAATAGCAGATTCATCACTCGATCATGTTTGAATCTGCTTCATGACAATATTGGCCTGCAGTATGCGTGCGAGGAATGAAAATAAACACATTGATATAGATGAGATGAACAAGTCCTACGTAGGGGCGATAATCGACCATGGCCCTAATACTCTCTTCACAGTCCAACTTGACTCTTAACTTTTAGTTTAAAATTGAATAAGATTAGAGTCTGGCCCTTTTAGAGTCCAGTCCTTAGATTATCTAGACTAAAAATTAAGACTCTTTACCACCCCTAGTCCTACAGCAGCTCAGGTCATCGCATGCTTACCTTTCGGTCCCGTCACCCTGTCGTATGGCCACTGGTCACATCGACATCATCGTATGAGCCGAAGAAGACTTCTCCAACCGTGTGCTGTATGTATATAGCCGCCAGGGGCGTAGTGTGTTGAATTTATATAGCCGCCGGGGGTAGCCAGGATTTGGATTAAGGGGGTGGGGCCAAATAGTTTTTAACTAGCTTTGAGGGGGGATCGATATAGGCTAATCTTGATAATTAGCACCACTTCATTAGAGGGTATTAGGAGGTAATAGTGGTGTTAAGGGAGAATTAGGGGGGGGGGGGAGGCCCCTACGCGGCCCCCTCGTGGCTCCGCCCCTGATATCCGCTATTAGACTATTTGCAGTGGCAAAATCCACTGCTTAGTGGAGGACGCAGATAGTGTAACTGATGCCGCAACGGGTACTGGAAAGCCATTCGCTACCTAATCAGGCCGTCACCGTTCATCCAAATCTAGCGAACTCCCCTTTCCTTCTCTATAGGCAACCATATGGCGCTGGCCCCACCGTGGTGGGACTTCTGCTCCTCCACCGTTGAGGGTAGGCTGCGGCGCCTTGCCTCTCCGTCGCCGGCCGGAAGGCCGTTGTAGGGCTGCCGCTGTGGAAGCCGCGAGGAACCCCGCCGCTCGCTGCCGTCGGGGCTTCTCGCTGCTCGCCACCGTCGGGGTTGCGGAACCGCCGTGGTGGAGGCCGCAAGAAGCCCTGCCGCTCATCGTCGTCGTGGGTAGGTCGTCATGGGGGGAGGCTGGGGAGAGAGAGGGGGGAGCTGGAGTCTGGAGAGGATGGTGGATGTTGGGAGTAGGTAAGTGTCGGGTACCATGATTAGAGGCTCGGGGACGGGTCCGGTGTCGCCACGTGTCCCAGAGACGGAAATAACCAGCATCTGTGGCCGAGGACCCGGACCCTCGCAGATGGGTCCGGGACCTCCACGTACCTATCCGGACCCCCGTGAGCTCTCGGCTCAGCTAGCTGCTCGGGAGGGGTCCGGAGCCACCACGTGTCACGCGGACGTGGGCGCGGGCACAAGCCTTCCGCTGGGAGCTCCCTCATCCACCCGTATTAAGCGCGAGTGGTTGAGGCGTGCTCTTCTGACGCCGGGCAAAGCCACCCCTCGACAGAAAGGACAAACGGTCCTTCCGCTCACCCGCCCGCCGTGGGGAGGCATTAATGCCAACCAGTTCTCCACAGCGGCTGGGTCTGACGGTGCCAGGCCGCCATCCCCCACAGTGGCTGTGACCGGAGTCTTGTCCGCCAACTCCGATCACTGCTCTACCATTTCGGATGCTGTGACGACACTGTGGGAACCTGCGACGCAGTGCAAGACGTGCTCGACACTGCTCCAGCTACTATGCTGCCAACTCCCCATACCTCTTTCGTACTTTCCCTTCCGCGGAACCCCCGAACGGCATGAGCACGACTCTCGGAAGCGACTCCGGCCTTGACTAGGACAAGACGCTGGCCTGCAGGACCTTCGGAACGCCGCTACGCCGCCCGCTGGAGCCGCCAGGATGCCGGCGTGATCTCCGCAAGACCAAGGACGATGCCCAGGACAACAGCCACGCCCGGCGCCATCCCCCACAGTGTACTTCCCACAGTGCTCGACCACTGCACCCCCGCGATTCGAGGAAAAGACGACGACTTTCATGACCCCCTGTGCATGTATACCGTCCCTCCTTATGTCTATAAAAAGAGGAGGCGGGCGTTCTCTTAGGGGGGGTCGGCCTATTCGGTAGGACACAACGCTTCGCACTACTAGCAGAGCACACACGCTCCTCTGAACCCCAATATTGGCGCTTGCCTCAATCAACTCCTTCTCTAGCAGAGACTTGGGAGCTTCCCTCCCTCTCTCGCCTTGCCTGTACCCCTACTGCAGGCACCCCTGGTGCAAGATAGTACAGTGCCCTCGCACACCCCTTTGCTTGACGTACGGCCCCCCGGCCGGAACCAGGATAAATCCGTGTGTTACTGTATTGCCTCTTGCATCAACATCTGGGACGAGAAACACGCAGCATCATCACTGGTTGGGTCCGGACCACCGGGTCAGGGCACCGACAGTAAGGTTGGGTGAGGCGAGTTCCACTTGTCAGCTGTTATAGAAGAGGTGGGATTTAGGTAGAAAATATTGATGACTAAAATATAAAGTATGTAATATAGGAAATATGGGTGCGTGAGAAATTAGTATAGAGCAGATAAATTTTGATGATTAAAATAGAATATTTGTTTAGAGGATGTAGTGATGTACAAGTGCGGACGCTTGGACCGTATGTATGGATCCGCGTTGGGAAATTCCTCCATATCGCAGGGCGCGCATCGGAACAAGGCGCGCCGCGCAAAGCGTCAGAACTCGGCTTGGGAGAGGACGAGAGGGTTGGGGGGGTTGCATTGGGACAGCTACGAGCGAGGCAGCAGACGCCGGCCGGCCGAGCCAGAACCAATAAATCCGCCTAGCCAGAAGGATTCTTGGCAGGGATCGAATCAGGCTCTCCGCAGTGGGCTCTGTAAGCCACGCGCTACCCCGTTTAGCGAGCGCCTTTAGCGTTTTTTTTCGCTGCAGCGGGGCGCGCTAAGCGGCTCTGGAAAATGGAGTTTGAGCTCTCGCGCGGCATCCATGGCGCGGTACGGACGACGCTGGGAACTGACGCGCGCGGACCCGCTTGTCCTTCCCGCAGTCGTCCCCAACCGCACGCCGTCCCCCGCCCGAGCTCGGCGCCATGGCCACGCGGCCGAAGCTCGGAGCCCATGCGCAATGGGAGGGGGCGGGAGGAGGGAGGGCCTCGAGCCCAACGTGCGTGGGGGCGACGGCGTCGCGGCCTCCAGCTCCGGGGCCTCGGCTCCGTGGGCAGCGACGAGCAAGGCCAGTGCCGTCTCGCCGGCCCACCGTCATGCCGTCATGCCGCCGCGGCTGCACAGCCGCGCCGCGTCCGCCCCGTGCTCACGCTCGAGGAGCAGAGCAGAGGAGGGCTGCCCAGCCGCTGCTGCCTCGCCGCGCGCCATGGCGTTGAGCTCGAGGGGCGTGGGGAGGCGGGCCAGGAAGGGGGAGGAAGGAGGGGCCGCCGTCGGGGAGGGCGCTCGGGACAGAGAGGAGGAGGCCGCCGCCGGCCATGGACAGAGAGGAGGAGGCCGCCACCGGGGATGGGGCCACGCCACGCACTCGCCGCCGTGCCGCTGTCCCGAGCTCGAGGGAGGCGCCATGGCGTGCCCGCCGCCTCCGAGATCCAGAGGAGGCCCCGCCGCCGGATGTAGGGGAGGGATGAGGGGCCGCCGGCGACGCTCCACCTACGCGCCCGGAAGGCCCGCCATGGCCGGCGTCGAGGAGGTTGACGGCGCCCGCTCCACCAGCCGAGGCCCGCCACGGCCGCGCCGAGCTCACCCGCACCGCGGCGGAGCGGAGCTCGCCGCGGCGGCGCTGCTCGCTCGCCTGCGGGCCGCTGCGGCACGCCGCCGTGCCTCGCGCGCCCCACCGCCCCCGCGCCGGCGCAGCAGGGGAAGGGAGGGAGCAGGGGCACGCCATCGGCCGCTCCGCCCCGCCGTGGCCGATGCGCCGAGGAAGGGAGGGAGGGAGGGAGGGAGGGAGAGATCGTGGTGGGAGAGAGAGAGAGAGAGTGGGGAGGGAGGGCCGGTGCTCGGGCGGGCGGAGCTCGGGCGAGGAGTGGGGCGCAGGGCGAGCTCAAGGCCGCCGCGCCATGGCCGCGAGGGAGCAGGGGCTGCGGAGGGGTGCGCTCGGCCGGCGTGGGAGGAGGGAGGAGGAGGGGTGCCGGCAGAGGAGGGAGGAGGAGGGGTGCCGGCGGAGGAGGGAGGAGGGAGGAGGAGGGGTGCCGCCTCGCGCCGCGCGAGCTCCGGTCCGTGGGCGCTGCCACGGGGCAGCGAGCGCAGAATGGCTCGCCGCCGTCCGGCCCCGCGCCGGCGCAGCAGGGGAGGGGGAAGGGGGGCGGCCGGCGCGCGCAGGGGAGGTGGAAGGAGGATGGCCGGTGCGCACGCGAGCCTCGCCATGGCCGCCGGCGGAGGCCGGGGGAGGAGGGGCGCGGTGGCGGAGGGAGAGAGGAGGGAGAGAGAGAGAGAAAGGGGCTGCGGGGGGGGGGGGGGAGAGCGGGGAGGGAGGGCGGGGGTAAAAAAAGGAAAAAAAATACGACACATGGGCCCCACGGTCTGGTAGTTGGTATAGAGAGTGATATAGAGAGTGAATGAACGCGGAGAAACTGAATATAGAGAAGAGAATCTTGATGACCAGGTAGAAATATTTTTTTAGAGAGTGAATTTAGAGAGCGGAGGCATCGTCTCATCTCACCTATCTTTCTGGTCCCAACAAGCAGCTCTAGGCCCGAGGCTGTGCAGGCAAGGCAGTCGATCACAGATTGCACCTCGCGAATCCAAGAGCGAGTTTGTCGCTAGTTGTCGAGCTCGAAAAATGGTTCTATACCAAGAGGTAGGTAATAGAAAGAGGTAGGTAATAGACGACAGCCATGGGATCACGTAGAGTGCGTTCCTATATCAAACATGGTGTAGTGCTGACCTCAAACATGGGTGCAAAAGAAAAAAAAACTTGGCGCTAGAGACGATTGAACCTGGGTTTTAAGTCAGAAAAAACAATGAAAAAAAAGGAAGTTAGAGAGGATCGGAAATGAAAAAAAAAGCTCCAGAGTGGATTCAAACCTTGGCAAAAACAGGATTTTGCCAACTCTCCAAAAGTTTTGCCAAGTGAAAAAACCAGTCATCTCCAATCGTTTGGCAAAATTCACCTGGCAAACTAAAGAAAACTTGCATCAGGAACCCTGAGACAAACAAAATTATTTTTCCACTTTTCTGTCTCCGTGCGCTAGTGGATGCGCGCTTCGGCGGCGAGCGCATATATGCGCGCTTTGGCCCTTCAAATGCCAAGTCTCACCAATTTGCCAAGCCAAATGCCAAATGGTTGGAGAGAGCAATTCACGGATTTTGGCAAAAAAATGGAATGCCAAGTCCAAATGCCAAACAGTTGGAGTTGCTCTGTATTGAGGAACAACGCTAAACCACTACAACACCAATCTCATTCGGAGATTCAGTGACATTCCACGGTGACATTTTTTGTGATATTGAGTCACTAACGTGTAGAACCCATATCACGTGGATCCCACATATCAGTGACTCAATATCACGGAAAATATCACCATGGAATGTCACTCAATCTGCTTCCCTCATCCGGTCGGAGCCGGTGTTTCGCATTTGGCTTTGCTTCGATTGGACGATGCCCTGTGGAGAGGACGTTGGATGGATAGGGATGGCACTGGGATCTTATTGTGGAAGGTAACTAGATAGCACACCTTTAGTTTGTTACCAGTTTTAGTACTGCCCCGCCAGATTGTGCAATTCAAATTACGAAAAAGCTAAATCATGTTCCGATCCTCTCTCACTTCCATTTTTCTATCCTCTCTCCATCTCCGGCGAGATCTCCGACGGGATTAGGGTTCCGGGTTTGAGTTTGGACTCCGGTGATCTCCATTGCCAGGCTTAGAGAAAGGCCGGGGGTGGCAGGCCGGTCCGGCGGAGGTTGCAAGCGTTGGGGCGGGTGTGATATAGACAGCCCCTTCAAATTATAGTAGGCTACACATTAGAAATATTCTTCAAAGCGCTGGGATCGGATGATTAGTTTTAAGTTTTGGATTGAGCCAACGTCAATGCTGCACGTGGTATATATTAATCAATTCCAAGGTAAGCTTAATTCGATGTGAGATGTTTCCTTTTTCATTCATCTCCCTTGAATGAAAAAGAATTTCGTCTACACTTTCTATTAATCCGTGCATGCATACTATGTGTAACTTGTTGTCAGAATCACGGTACGTACTACGGAGGCGAGGCCACTTTTTTTTTCTCACACGGATAGCGGACGTCAGGGTAGGGATAGCAGGGTTCACCTTACCGACGGTAAAGCGATTTTCGCCAACTAGCGGTATCGGTAAACCGGCGGTAAATCGCCGGAAACCGCTAGAAACCGCTCGAAATGACACTTCAAATTCAAAAAACCGGTAACCGTTGTGTACCGACCGGTAATCGATGTTTACCGACCGGTAACTGTCAGTTTTAACTGGTAAACACCGTATGACTTTGGAAAATTAAAAATTTTGGCAGCATTTCACCGTAATTTTGTAAATATCATTACTGATGGTATATATTAAACAATTATATAACATTTACACATACATAGAATAGAAGTTCATATCCATAAAAATAGAAATTCACATCCATAGTCCATATAGATCATCACAACAATAGTCCATGCAAATCATCACAACTACAGTCCATACAAGTCATCACAATCATAGTCCATACACCGTAGTCCTTACAAATCATCATCGTCAATATACATAATACATAGTAGTTCACACAATACATACCACATGGAGTTTATTCTTCAATCTCATCCTGTTGATATGAGCTATTGCCATAGGCTCCATAGGCCCCATATGCGCCATAGGCACCATATGTCGCATATCCTTGAGCCTGCGTATTGAACGTGATGAAATTTTGATGAAACAATAAAAATAATACAAACTAGTTGCTAAACCGCCATTTACTTGCACATTGTAAGCATCTTGCATGTTGGTGCTTGTATAGCCAACATAGGTGGTGGCAAATAGGGTACTCGATGTGATGATGAATATGCATATGGTTGGTCATATGGATAGTGTGGATAAGTATAGTATGTGTTCACTGAGCTAGAGCTACCATCGTCATGGGGAATAGAATGACGTGCACTGCTTCTAGTCTGTCGTTGTGAGCTAGGTGCACCATGATCCGTATCTTGTGTGGCATGAGTGAACTGGCTCTCCCCGGTAAACCTCATACCCTCTCCACCTCCAACTACATCATCACCCCCGCCACCCCCGCCGGTTTGTGTTATCGCCTTTCACCGGTATCGGTAAAAATTGGTGGTAACCGCCGGTTACCGATCGGTAAGGAAAACCCTGAGGGATAGGGCACAGGCAGAGGCCGTGCCGCCGGCCGGTGCCGGTCAGATGGCGCACGCGGCCGGTGGGGTATCGGCGTACCGCTCGCTCGCTCGCCGCGTGCGGTTGGTTGCGTAGTGCGTGCGCGCGCACGCACGCACTCCGCCGTCGACCCGTCGTCGTCTCGTCTCCCCTGGCTCCCTGCGTCACAGTACATCGGACGAGTCGAAGACGCAGCAGCAAAGCAATAAATCTCCGGCACCATCTCGGCACAGGCACAGCGCATCGATCGGCGCACCAGAGGGAGAGTCGGCTGAGGCTCTGTTTGTTTCCGGTAATAAGCGGATTCTTGGTGGAGAAAAGCGAGAAGCCCACCCAAACAACTCTATTAAAATCCTATTGTGTGAGACGCCACTTTTCTGGGAATCACGGAGACAACGTGAAGCGCGATTCCCACCAACGCGTCTCCGACCTCGCTTGCACCTTTCTGATCGGGTATAGGTCAGGTGACACGTCCTGCATCTTCGGAAGCATCGGCGTGTGCTAGGATCTGGGCCGTTGACCGAGGGACCGGTGCCAGCCAGCGCCCCGGCAGCCTCCCGGCTCTTCGTGTTGCCTGTCGCTACTCGCCGGTGGGTTTTGACCGACAACACATTCTGGCACGCCCAGTGGGACCTTCATCAGAAACAACGTCCACCGCCGGGATGACTGGACCTCAGAACCAAGCGCTGGTTCCATCGACCACCAACCCTGTCACGTATGAAGAGCTGACCCCCGAACACCAGCAGAAGTATGATGAGGTCAAAGCTCAGTTCGAAGCCGATCTCATCGGCTCTTTCGAGAGGACCCGCAACCACGGCATCAGGTGGAAGGGGTTCTCACCCGAATGCGTTCTTGACAACGTCGACCTGTCCGTACCGTCAGAGGAGCGCACCAGAGCCCTGCGCCAGGAGATAAACTACATGGTGGCTCAC
This sequence comes from Panicum virgatum, assembly GCF_016808335.1. Classification (NCBI taxonomy): domain Eukaryota; kingdom Viridiplantae; phylum Streptophyta; class Magnoliopsida; order Poales; family Poaceae; genus Panicum; species Panicum virgatum. The sequence continues at coordinate 53,596,692 of NC_053146.1, forward strand.
TCGCTTCATCGGCACTCAGAAAGCCTGGTGAACGAGCTCGAGCGTGTGGCACATCGCGTCGTCCAGGAGGTCATCAAGAACCAGTACTCCCCATCAGGACCAATCCTGGGGAGTCACAGGGGAGAGGCCCCACTTCAGTCTAGGCCGCCATTGCCATACTCGCTAACAACTCCAGGGCCGCAGAGTTCGCCGATCTACGTCGTCTACAAGATCGGCGGTGATCCCGGGGAGGGCCAGTTCCTGAGCGAGCTGCCTAAGGAGATCCCACACGGCTACACGTGCGTGTACGTACCTGACAACATTAACCCAACACGTGCGGGACAGTTGGTGAGTACAGGAGCTTTAGGGATAGATGCGGAGAAACAAGCATGGCTAGCGAAGTACGCTACCGGGCCGAGTTCTGAGCCCTAAGCCCCAGGAGTTCTTAGTGTGGAGCAGATCAGCGCAATACTAAGGGACCAGTTCGGCATTCTGCCCAAGAGAAAGGCGATCGGCTATTCCAAGCCGTACCCAAGTGACTACGACTTGATCCCGTTGCCACCCAAGTATCGGCTCCCGCAGTTCACCAAGTTCAGCGAGTCATAAGGGCCCAGCTCCATCCAGCATGTGAGCCGATACCTAACGCAGCTCGGGGTGATTTCAGTATTGGATCCTCTGAGGGTCCGGTTCTTCTGCCAGTCTCTCACGGGCTCAGCCTTTGGATGGTACACATCATTGGCCCCAGATTCGATCCGCACTTGGAGGCAACTGGAAGATCAGTTCCACACCCGGTATCACTCAGAGGCTGCTGAAGCCGGGATTGCCGACCTCGCCCAAGTCAAGCAGAAGCGAGGGGAAAGTGTGTCGGAGTACGTGCAGCGCTTCAGAGAGGTTAAGAATCGATGCTACTCATCGCGCATCACAGAAAAGGAGGCAATCGATTTTGCAGTTCTGGGGCTCGCTAAGCCGATCAAGGATCTGGCTTTTCAGATGGAATTCACCTCTCTGGCGCACATGGTACAGAAGCTCACGATGTATGAACACTATCACCCTGAGCTGTACCAGGAAAAATTCAAGCGTCATGTGAATATGGCCCAAGCAGATGATTCTGATGATTCTAGCGGGGAACAAGAAGTGGCTGTGGTATAGTGGACCCGGGGGGCAAACCCCGTCCCGTGCAAATGGGTCAAACAGAAGGGGCTTGTGAAGGACTTTGATTTTGACGTGGCCAAGGCAGAGCAGATATTCAATTTACTGCTCAAGGAAAAGCAGTTGAAGCTCCTAGAGAATCACAAGCTGCCAATGACGCAAGAGCTGCAGGGGAGGCCGTACTGCAAGTGGCACCACTCGGTCACCCATGCCACGAATAACTGCAAGGAGCTGCGTCGGTAGATCCAATCGGCTATTGAGCAAGGCCGATTAATTCTGGCCCAACACACGGTGAAGGTTGACAGTCAACCGTTCCCACAGGCTAACGTGGTGGAGCTGTCGGATCTTAGACCTGAGGGCCAGAATTTTGTGTTCCAGATTAACATGGCGGGACCCATACGCCGCCGTGACGAGCAGAGGTTTAGAGAGGCCGATTCTGGCAAACGGCCCCAGGATGAAGACGAGTCGGAGCAGCAACATATTATTGAAGAACAAGTGTGTCACATCCGCAATCAACTCCCAGCTTCCAATCGGCTTCTTGAAAAATACGTGTATCAGTACAAGATGCATCGCCGGTATGAATCGGAAGAGGAGTACGAGCACCGCACGGGGAGAATGCTGGGGAGGCGCCAGGCTGTGCGCGACTACTGGCATTGCCCGTTCTTCAAGTACTGTTGGAATTCCGGCATGAGCCGATTGCCTACTATCGATGATTGCCTGGAGTGCAGGCCTTGGGGATGCCAGTCAAGCGAGACGTCGGTGTTCCGGCGGTTAGGGCCCAAAGAGCGTCACAACGACCATGTTGAGCGGCCATCCAGGGATGATCTTGAGCTCGAAGGAGAGGATAAGTATCAGCGTCCACGATGGTGTCCTGACGGACTCAATCGCTCGCAGAAGCGCAGAGTGCAGCGCTTACGCAATCTCGAAGAGGCGGAAGCAAGGTACCTTGACGTGCTGTGGAAGGCGCGTTCGGATCTCGCGGAGCAAGTTAGGCACCCGCGAAGGGTGGAAAGGTGCCCTCCAAGGAGGGAGCGGCGCCCCAAGCAGCCAAAAGCCGATGAGAAGCCATCGGCTGATGTGAATATGGTGTTCGTGTTCCCATCAGAGTTTCGGGCGCCCCAACCGGAGGAGTTGGCTATCGCACAGCTCGATCTTGGCCCCCAGCCGATCATCTTTGAGAAGCCCAAGGAGAAAAGCTACAAACACCTGAAGGGGTTATATCTCAAGGGCCTCATCGACGGCAAGCCTGTGAACAGGATGTTGGTCGATACTGGCACCGCAGTAAATTTGATGTTGTCTTCAGTGCTGCGCCGATTGGGTCCTTCTTCTGCTGACCTTATCAAGACCAACGTAATGCTCAATGATTTCAATGGGCAGCCATCGGAGGCAAAGGGCGTCCTCAATGTGGAGTTGACAGTTGGCCGCAAGACCATCCCAACTTCGTTCTTCATCGTTAACAGTAAGAGTACGTACACAGTGCTGCTTGGGAGGGATTGGATTCACGCTAATTGTTGTGTTCCTTCCACAATGCACCAGTGTTTGGTTCAATGGGATGGCGACGAAGTGGAAGTGGTCTGTGCAGATGACTCTAGCGAGGTTTCGCTCGCAGACATGAACGCCTGGGACGCGGGAGGACAAGAGGCGATATCAGGGATTGTGCTAGAAGACTGTGATCGGATCGAAGCGACAAAAAACGGATTGAGGCTGGTCTTATCCACTGGCCACACAGAATAAACACATCCTGGCACGCTACGGAATTCAGCAGGTTTAGAGTGGCCGGTCCCAGCGACTGGACCCAAAAGGTAGATAATTCTTATTTGGAGTTGAAACTGTTACATTATGAACAAACAATAGCCTGCTCTGGCAGTTGGTAAGTTAATGAGCATTCAGTTTCAAATGGTAATACAGAAACGGCCAGCCCGTGCGGTCGGCCGAAAATTTTCTTTTGTTATCTCTCCGTATTTGCTGTCGACGTGACAGATGACGACGAGTTGCCTACGTCCACAGTTGATTTTACAGGCGATGGCAAGTTGGGGTATGGGTTTACATCAGCTGACGATTTGGAGGAAGTCGATATAGGTCCCGGGGATAAGCCGCGACCAACATTTATCAGCAAAAGGTTAGACCCGAGCCTGCGTGAGCCGATGATAGCACTATTGAAAGAATACCGGGACTGTTTCACTTGGGATTATACTGAAATGCTCGGTCTGGATATAAGCATCGTCGAACATCGGCTCCCGCTTAAGAAAGAATTTTGGTCGTTTCAACAACGAGCATGACAGATGAAGGCCGAAATCCTAGAGGAGGTCAAGAAAGAGGTGCAAAAGATGTTGGATGCAGGGTTCATCAGGCCATGTTGGTATGCTGAATGGATCTCCAACGTGGTCCCTGTACAAAAGAAGGATGGCCGATGGCGAGTCTGCGTGGATTTCAGAGACCTCAATAGAGCAATGCCAAAAGACGAGTATCCGATGCCCGTCGCGGAAACATTGATCAACGCAGCTGCCGGTCACAAAATGTTGAGCTTTATGGATGGTAATGCCAGCTACAACCCGATCTTCATGGCCCCAGAGGATATAAGTAAGACCGCGTTCAGAGTACCTGGCGCGGTCGGCTTGTTCGAGTACTTGGTTATGACATTTGGATTAAAAAATGCCGGTGCAACATATCAACGCGCCATGAATTACATTTTTCATGATCTCATCGGCAAACAGGTAGAAATCTACATTGATGATGTCGTGGTCAAGTCCACATTGGTTGGGGGACATCTAGAAGATATGCGTCAGGTCTTGGAGCGGACTCGGAGGTTTGGGCTCAGAATGAACCCGAAGAAATTCGCCTTTGGTGTATCGGCCGGTCAGCTCTTAGGATTCCTGGTACATAAGCGAGGGATCGAGATTGGCTTAAAAAGTCAAGAAGTTGTATGGACGATGAGGCCACCTACTACGAAGAAGGAGTTGCAGAAGCTCATCGGCAAAATCAACTTTGTCAGATGATTCATCTCCAATCTGTCTGGATGTATCAAGCCATTCATGGGTCTCGTGAAAATCAAGTCCGATGATGAATTTCACTGGGGGGCAGAGCAGCTGCAAGCTTTTGACAAAATCAAGGAATACTTGTCGAAGCCTCCAGTTTTGGTTCCTCCACAGCAAGACAGACCCTTCTACGTATACTTATCCGTAGGCGACACCTCCATCGCCTCGGTGCTGGTTCAGAAGCATGACGGACAGGAAAGGGTTGTGTTCTACCTTAGCAGGCGCATGTTGGACGCCGAGACCAGGTACCCTGAGATTAAAAAGCTTTGTCTCTGTTTATTCTTTACATGTACAAAGCTTCGTCATATTTTGCTCTCGGTGGAAACAATCGTTACTTGCAAATCGGATGTCATAAAGCATATGCTGTCGGCTCCTGTTCTGAAAGGCTAACTCGGAAAGTGGATGTTCGCGCTGTCAGAGTTCGATATCCGATATCAACCGGCAAAGGCAGACAAGGGACTGGCACTGGCGGATCTCATTGCAGACAGGATCAGCACTGATGTGGCTGCACTTTTCATACGTCCATGGGCCATGTTTTTCGACGGATCGGCGTATGATGATGGGTGCAGTGTAGGAATTCTTTTGGTATCGCCTCGAGGGGCGACTTATTCCTTTTCCATCAAGAGGACCACTCCATGCACCAATAATTTAGTAGAGTATGAGGCCGTTCGCAAGGGGATGGAATTACTCCTGGAAGCTGGTGCAGAAGCGGTGGAAATCTTTGGGGATTCGAAACTGGTGATTTCTCGGCTCACAGAAGAATACAGATGTGAGAGCGAGGCTCTTTTTCCGATATGGATGCAGTGCCGTGAGTTGATGTCACAATTCAGGTACATTAATTTCCACTAGATACGTAGGACTTTGAACAATAAAGCCAATGACTTGGCACAGATGGCTTCTAGATACAAGGAAACAGCCGATGGGGTAGATATAGAGGTTCAGTTTCTAGAACCTGGAGATTGGAGAGCCGATATCTTCAATTATTTGAAGGATTCGGCTCGGGGGGCACCCAGAAGGATAAGACTCAAAGCTATGAAGTATGTTCTGATAGGGGACGATATGTTCTACAGGACTTTGGAAGGACTGCTGCTTAAATGTCTAGGGCCTTCGGAGTTGAATCGGCTCTTGCTTGAGGTTCATGAGGGAGCCTGCGATACTCATCAATCGACTCATAAGATGAAGTGGCTGATTAGGCGATCGGGATATTACTGGCCTACCATGCTTGAGGACTGCTTTAAATATTACAAGGGATGTCAGGCATGTCAGAGATTCGGCAAGATTCAGATGGTGCCGGCATCAGTAATGAATCCTATCATTAAGCCATGGCCGTTCAGGGGTTGGGCCATGGATATGATTGGCCAGATCAACCCGCCATCCAGCAAAGGTCACCAATGGGTGTTGGTTGTCACGGATTATTTCACGAAATGGGTGGAGGCGGTACCCATGAGGTCGGTGGCATCGAAAGATGTGATCAGTTTCGTTAAAGAGCACATCATTCATAGGTTCGGGATTCCCCAGACCATTACGACCGATGGAGGATCAGTCTTTATATCGGAGGAATTTAGGAAGTTCGCCGATGACACGGGGTTCAAGCTGATCAGATTATCCCCATATTATGCCCAGGCTAATGGATAGGCTGAAGCATCCAACCAGAGCCTTATCAAGCTGATCAAAAGGAAGATCGATGAATATCCTAGGCGCTGGCATGAGGTGTTGTCAGATGCTTTGTGGGCATATCGTATTTCGTGTCACGGATCCATCAAGACGTCACAATACCATCTGGTCTACGGTCAAGACGCTGTGTTGCCATGGGAGATCACGGCCGGATCGAGGCGTGTTGAGTTCCAGAATGATCTGCCGGCTGAGGAGTATGCAACCTTGATGAGTGACAATGTGGAGGATCTCATAGAGCTAAGACTTTGGTCACTTGAGAAGATCAAGGAAAACAAGGCTAAAGTCGCTCGTGCATACAACAAAAAGGTCAAGCCAAAAGATTTCCAGGTCGGAGACCTGGTTTGGGAGGCAGTGCTACTATTGGGAACTAAAGATAGGAAGTATGGTAAGTGGTCTCCAACTTGGCATGGGCCGTACAAGGTTGATCAAGTCTTGCCTGGAAATGCGTACATGCCTGAAGAATTGGACGGTGTCAAGTTTCCTGTAGCCGTCAATGGCCAACACCTCAAGAAATATTTCCCGAGCATGTGGGAAGGCGAATAACAAGAGCCGATGAAATCCATCTGGCTGTATTATAAAAGGCCAACACGTTGAGTTGGCCAATAAAAAAATAATAATAAAAGTGAGAGAGGCCAACACGTTGAGTTGGCCAGTAAAAAAAGAGTGAGAGAGGCCAACACGTTGAGTTGGCCAGTAATATATATATATATATATATATATATATGTGTGTGTGTGTGTGTGTGTGTGTGTGTGTGTGTGTGTGTGTGTGTGTGTGTGTGTGTGTGTGTGTGTGTGTGTGTGTGTGTGTGTGTGCGCGTGTGTGTGTGTGTGTGAAGCAAGGCAGCCGATGTGTAACCATCGACTTAAGATGTTATTAATAGGTACGAGTTTCAGATTTAACAAGCAACATTAAATGTTCTCTGAATTGTTCTACTAGTTCAGTAACCCTTCTATGGCATGGATGGCTTCTGCGCGTATGGCATCGGCTCTTGCTATGATCGCTTCGTCGTCTTTGTCATCGCCTGTTACTATCTGTTGACTCAAGGTGCTTATCTCTGCGAACTCTACCCGTATCTGCTCGGTCATTTCTTGGGCTTCTTGCTTGGAGTTTGCAATCGAGCCTTTCTCCTCTTGGATCAGTCTCTGGGTGGTGCAGACCTTTTCATTGAGCTCCACCAGTTCTTTCTCCAGGAGATTGAGTCGCCTTGTACTCACGGAGATATCGGCTTTGGCGTCTAGAGTTGCTTTCTTCTGGTTGAGCATCTTGCACCTTTGGGCGATGTCGGCTTTCAGAGGAATTTGAGAATGGCGTAGTTCTATTCTCTGTTATGCTGCTTTCACCTCTGCCCGAAAGAAGGGAAGATGGCCGGCTGGCCAGAGCTTGACCTGAAGTGACTTTGAGAGTTGGGATTCTATCTGCTCGAGGATTTTCTTTATTTCGCTGGAATCGTCAACTAGGGTACTAATAGGAGCAGATAGCAAATTTTTTTATGTGTTGAAGCTGATCCGCGAGGTCAATCGGCTGCTGTGATGGTGGTACTTTTGCTCCAGGGTGATCAGACCCATTGATGCTGGGTCAAAGGAGAGCAAATCTGAAATATTGAAGCCCTGTGGAGATATTAGAGTTAGTTTTGGAACAAGGTGCATCAATGGAGTTATCGGCTGATTTAGAATCGGCTCATGTAGTGTTACATGTTCTGAGGAAGAAGCAATGGTCGGTCCAGGTGTGATCGGCTCAGTTGGGTTTGAGGCAGCAACAGGGGCATCGGTTATGTCAGCCTGTCCATCACGCACCTCCATCGAAGCATCGGGAGTCCCGGGTTGAACTTCCATCGGTACATCAGCTGTTGCAGTTCCTTCGCTGCGAATTTCTGCTGAAACGATGGTTGATTCTTGCTGTTCTTGGACTTCAGTTGTTCTAGTGTCGGCTTCATGAATGGTGGTTCCCTGTTGTGCTGGGCTTCCAGTACTGAAGGTGTCTCCAGCTGCGTCCTGAAAATAGGATTACAGTCAACCAGAATATATATGCGTAAGGAAGAAGTTTCGGAGGAATGAATTGCCTGGTTGGTGTTGGATTCTGATTGATTCGGGGAAGGTTGTGTTGTTTTCCTGATGACTCGTCTTGCGATGATCTTCCTTTTCTTAGTTGGGATTCGGGGGGCAGCACTTCCAGAGGTCTGTCTCCGCTTAGAAGCCGACTAGGGTGAGTCTGGCTGAGCAGTCATTATTGCTTTCTTCATTGGCAGTGATTCCTTGCAAAAAAGAACATCAGGGGTGGTTGGAAGGAAGTAGAATGGCTCTCCGTTACTGGTCATGGGTTCTGGATCATCTTGTTGCTGTAGGCAAGGTGAGCAGGGTTAGCCAAGTAAAGTGGTGGAGGACTTAGAATAAGTGCACGGATTCAGTACCTCTTTCTCGGGGATTGCCTATTCAGGATCAATTTGCTGCTGTAGAGGGCCTAAAGCTCTTCTGAATACATGAGTTTTTCACATTCCCGACCATGTGTTAAAACCGATTGACGAGGGAGTAAAGGACAGATCGGCTGGTATTGAAATGTGGAGGTTGTCAAACATGCTGTAGCATCTTGTACTGGTAAGACCAACGGTTAAATCGGCTCTACTCTCCACCAAGTGGTGAATATGTAAGTGGAGAGGGACTTGTCCTAAACCAAATTGCCAAGCTGCTACGACTGGTTGATAGGTTTCATAACCTGGTTTGATGATTCTGTTTGAAGTATTTATGCCGACAGGGAGGATGCCAGGTTGGATCATTAGGGAATACAGATGCCGAGTGCTGTCATCATCGGCAAATCCAGCTTGAAGGTAGTTGGGTTCTCAAAGGCTTCAGATTCAGTGAATGGAAAGTAGAGGGGATTGTCTAAACCTTTGTAGAAAACTCTAAACCAGTTTGCTGCATCTGTCGAGTTCAGTTTACTGCCAGGGAGGCTAAATAGGGCTTGGCCATAGCTGGTGCATCTAATTTGCTTGCCATTCTCGTCGGGGAAGGAATTCTTGGCTAGGCTTTGAAAGTTTGGAATCTGATGCTGGAAGTAGAGTTGTGCCCATAACTGAATGAACCACCAAGGGCCTCCAGTTCTGAGTTTCCTTTGGCTGAGCAAACTAGTTGTCATCAGATGGAGACATCTGTATGTTTCTCCGAGAAAAAGTTTGCCTAGGCTGGTGTGGTTTCCATGGGCCAGATGGTAAGCCAAAGGAAGGTAATTCTTAGTTGGAGCTAAGGAAGGACCACAGGAAATAAAATGTTCTAACCAAAGATTTAAAAAGGCTGTGTGTTCCTTTTTAGTTACTGGACCTTTTGTCTTCATGCGCTGATTCATGTAAGTACTCCAGTTTGTGCAGTCTGCCTTGAATGAAAGTTTGAAGGGGACTTCTACCATTTTGTTGGCTGCAGGATAAGGGGATCTAATGTCTAGGCCAGTAATCATGGTAACATCTAGCAGAGTAGGGGTCATGGGTCCATGACCAAAGAGGAAGCAGTTCAGAGCGTCGGACCAGAAATAACCGATGGTTTTCAGAAGGTTTTCATCTTTATCAAGGGGGGATAATGATAAACTGAGTGCATCAGCTATGTTCAATTCTTGCCACAAGGGCATATAGGTTTTTGCTACTCTGCGATACCATGCAATCCAGCTCTCGGGTGGATTAGTCCAGGCTCTTAAGCAGTCGGCCCAGGAATTTAAATTAATGTCTTGACTTACGAAGGGGATTCTATTCGCTTCACAGGAGATTAAATCTGTGGGATTTTCATAAGCTCATGGACCAAGACAAAAGGATTTGGGATTGGAAGGATGCGACAAAAGGATGTCTGACACCTGGAGTTCAGAAATTCAGAAATTTATATATGGTGTCATATTTTAGAGTTTAATTCATTCGGAGGATTAATGAGCTGAGGAAAGTTGAAAGGACAGGCTGAATATTACCTTCAGGCAGAGGATTGTCGTATCTACAATTGGAGATCTCGCTGTTTGAGGTTCAGAGTCCGCCACGGTTCATATCTGCTAACTTAGGGTTTGGTTGTTTTGCGGGCTCTGGTTCAAGTTTTGGATACTGTGAGTTTTCGCTCGAACTTATGGAGTGGGATTCTCGAATTGCGCTCGGATTTGGAATATCTATTTCGAGTCGGATTCAGAGTGGGGGTGATGTTTTGTTCTTATGCGGGTTACTTCAGTTTTGAATTTCGTCGGCTCTTGGATATTGGTAAAGCCCGATGCAGTGCCATCGGCTTTTGGAGGGTTGTCCGAGCAAGCAATTAAGTGATAAGGAACTTTATTCATTAAAGATAAAGTTTTTACAAGAGGAAGAGCCGATTTGACAAAGGGGCAAATCCTTCGGCTCAATATACGCTACAGTACTACTCCTACAGTACTACCTACATCTACCACCTGTAGGTACCTAGGTGCCTACGGCGCTTGGGGCTTCACGCCGGCATGTTTCCGCCGTCGCTGTCATCGCCGTCGTCGTCGCTGCCGCCGCTGTTGTCGGCGCTGCTGCCATCGCTGGCCTCGTCATCGCTGCTCCAGCCGCCGCTGCCGTTGCTTTCCTCCTTGCTATCCTCCTCGGAGGAGCCGAGGAATCGAAAGGCGCTTCCGGCCATTGGGTCGTCTTCGTCAGAGGAGGAGTCGATTTCCTCTTCCGAGGAGGAATCGACTTTGTCCCAGGAGAAGTGGTCGTCGCTACTCTCCTCCAGCTCTTCCTGGAACAGGAGCCAGAGGTCCTCGCCGTTGGTCTTGGGTTCGTCGTCTTCAGAAACGACCCCGAAGTCGAACTCCTCTGCATCCCAATGCAGAGGAGCGAGCGCCTCGTGTGCCGCCGTCAGGTTGTATCCAGCGTCGGCTCTTGGCTCTCGGAGATGGGGTCGAGGGAGGAGACGGAGGAACTCGAGGAAGAGGCAGAAAGAGGGGAGCCGATGGAATTGGAGCCAGAGAAGGAGGAGATCTCCATGGCTACAGGAGGTTTGGGTGCTCTGCGATGTTTGGCTGAGGGAGGAAGACGAGTTTGTGGTAAAAGGAGTCGATTCAGGGTGAGATTAAATAGAAAAAATTGAAGATGAATCAGCACTTTCACATTCTGCGAGAAGCCGGATGCAGAGACGTTGCGTCTTCTGTGGTGGTTTTAGTGCGTTTTAATGAGCGTCAACAGGAAGATGAAGCAATGAGATGGTTTTGGAATTATCATTGCCAAAACCAGAGGGCATGTGTTATCACCATAAATTAACAGGGTTAATTAATAGGCCGCAAGTGAGTTGGGCTTAATGCAAAAACTAAAGGAGGCTTACGAATCGGCTCCTGCGTGAGCGTTCGGGCCATATACCTTTAGGTTTAAGTTCAGTTTGAGTTAGAGATAGAGTCCAATATGGACACGTTAGTTTAGATTGTTTTCCAAGTCTCCGGACTATAAATATGTACCCTATGACATTTGTAAAGGAAGAACGTCATCATGTCTCGCAATAACAATTCTCGGCGCACCGCCACCCCTAATCCTAGGGTTTCATTCAAGTAAGCGCCATGCTGCCCTGATCACAAGTGATCAGGGCAGCATTATTCTTGCTTTTACCTTGGTATTACTCATACTGAAGAGTTTTTGATGGCGAGTAGTGCTAGTTATCTTGGTATTCATAGCATGACCTTTAGTAGATCTATCATGCTCTTGTTGTTTATCATCTACGAATATCATGTTATCTATGCGTGATCATGTATTAATCTTATACTAATTCTCGTTGTATAGAGTTAGTCGCGTAGAGATAACACCCTGCTTCTTTTCTATCTAGTAGATCTAATATGTTATGGTTTGTTCTTATACGTAAGAATCAGCCTAATATCTGCTAGTTTAGGCCTTGCAAACGGGTTGGACAATCCGGCGACGTATTAGATGCTTTGCCTTGATCTTAACAGGGATTGATCCGGGAATCGGCTTTTGCTTATTCTTAGGCCTCTATTCTGGTTAAAGTTTGGTTATCTATTACGCTCGTTAGGCCTAACTACGTGTAGGATGTTCCGATCTAGCAGTGAAGCTTTTACCGTCGTGGATTAGATTAACTAGATCTAATTGAAGTAGTTTTTGCAGTTATTTGCTTTATCTATTAATATCCAGATATGCAGATCTGATCTGACACCGGGACTCGATTGACTCTTTAAAGCCGATGCAAGAGTCATCCCGGGGAGCCGACCACGGCTCGGACTAATGTTTACACGTGTTTGTGCAAGTAGACAAATCGTCGAAAGCACGTTTGCACCTTCCTGATCGGATATAGGTCAGGTGGCACGCCCTGCATCTCCGGAAGCATCGGCGTGTGCCAGGATCTGGGCCGTTGACCGAGGGACTGGTGCCAGCCAGCGCCCCGGCAGCCTTCCGGCTCTTCGTGTTGCCTGTTGCTACTCATCGGTGGGTTTTGACCGACAACACAGGGTACGTACCTTTTTCAATTAAACTGTACTGCATGCTGCCGCACTTGCTTTGCACGCAACTCTACGTGAGAAGAACCGAATGAAGCTTTATTTCCTTTCACGAGAAAAGAAAATTAAATACTGTAAAAATACTGTTCTATTCGGCTAGCTGTGGCTGGTGCTGATTTGTTGTAAGAGAAAAATACTATTGGTTGGTTGGTGATTTAATGTGAGGGAAAAATAATACTGGTTGGCTGATAGCTGATACTGGTTTGAGGTGAAAGAAAAATATTATTGGCTGGCTAACAAACCAGCTGAACAAAGCAAATACACACAAGCTGTGTTTAGATGGGAGGAAAAGGTGAGAGAAAAAGTCGCATCGGTCACTGTAGCACATTGTAGAATTTTTCGTTTGTTTGTGGTAAATATTGTCCTACCACGACCTAACTAGGCTCAAAAAATTCGTCTCGCAACGTACATCAAAACTATACAATTAGTTTTTTTATTTAACTACATTTAGTACTCCATGCATAGATCATTTGGTATATCTAATGTTTCGATGTGATAGAGGATGTGATGGAAAGTTTGGAAAGTTTGTGAGATCTAAACACACCCACATAATACGACTTGTAACCCAGCCTGGTATGATGGAGCAATCAATGCATGAACTGTACCCACGGCGGTTGCCCAATCACCGACCACTGCGAATTGGAGCTGCTCCTGCAACGGAGGCAGCAGCGAGCAGCTAGCAGCGAGCCCTAACTCTGCGTCAGCGCTGGCCCGGCCCGCGACACCACTATGGCTGTGTTCCAAAATTTCTCTCCTCAAACTTCACTATTTATCTATCACATCAAATTTTTAATCTCATGTATGGAGCATTAAATATAAATAAATAAAAAACTAATTGCATAGTTTTGATGTACACGACGAGACGAATTTTTTGAGCCTATTTAGGTCATGGTTGGACAATAATTACCACAAACAAATAAAAAATATTACAGTGTGCTACAGTGTCCAATATGACTCTTTTTACTATTTTTATGGATCTAGGCCGTGTTTGGTTAGTTTTGATGGAATTTTTTCATCTTTGACCACTAATTTAGAGTATTAAATGAAGTCTATTTATAAAACCACCTCCACAATCCCCCGTGTAAATTGCGAGACGAATCTAATGAGGTCTTTAATCGCGTGATTAGAGGATGGTTAATGTAGCATCACCGTAGCAAATCATCAATTAATTACTGTCATTAGATTCATCTCAAAAAATTATATCAGTCCCTGAAAAGATTTTACAAATAGACTACATTTAGTACTCCATGCAGAAGTTAGTTGTTTTGTGAAATCTTAAAAAGACCGTTTACCGAACACGGCCCTAAACACAGCCCCTATTGGTGCGAGCAGAGCAGAGCAGGTCTGCGCGCCACCGTGCGCAGGCACACACCGCGAGCAGGATCGGACAGGGTCCTGCGCCTGGGCATGGCCCGCCATGATCTGAGGATAATCCCAAGGACGGTTCCTGATCTGCCGTTTTGCTGGCTTTGTTTAGTTCCACGAAAAGTTTTCAAAATTTTTCATTGACACACATCACATCGAATCTTACGATATATGTATGGAGTATTAAATATAATTAAAAAATATAACTAATTGCACAGTTTAGTTGTAAATGACGAGACAAATCTTTTGAGACTAATTACTCCATGATTAAACAATAGTTGCCAAATAAAACCGAAACGTACTACAACAACTTTTTTGTAAACTTTTCGTGAACTAAACACACCGCCTGCCGCATTTGCAGCAGCAAGGCCTGAATTTAAACGGTCGGCAGGCGAGCATCGGGGATCGTGCGCGGTGCTCGCTGCCGGCAGCGTCTGTCCAGGCTCCTCGGCCCGGCCCCTTCTCGCCGGCAGCGATATATTGAGCTCCAATCTGCCGAGGTTAAGGATGCAGGTTTTGGTGGGTCGACTCCATGACCCACTATCCAAAATTTAAAGATTGGGGTAAATATCCATCGGATCAATCTAAATAAATTCGGTATTCAGTAGTGCCAAATCTATTGGGTCTACTGGGTAACCCAACCACACGATACAATCGCATCGAAAGCTCCTAGATATTAAGTTATCCAGATCCACGTAATCTGCTAAGTTACACGCTGTGTTGGGCGTGGTACACGCTCACACCCAGCTCATTAGTTGCGTCCAATCGTGGACACAACGACTGCTGCAGAACCAGTGGCGAAGCCAGGAATGGAAGGCAGGGGGGCTAGTGACCCTTCTTCTTTCTTGTTCCCGCCCTTCCTTCATCAATGATCTCTAAAATTTTAGAGGGGGCTGGGGGGGGCTCCATGGAGTTTTAGGCAGTAGGGGGGCTGGAGCCCCCTCAGCCCCCGCCTAGATCCGCCCCTGTGCAGAACGTTGGTGCTGCTCGACGCTCACCATGGAGATGCTTCATTATTTCTTTGTTTCCTTTATTCTCCTATTTTTTCTCTTCCATGTTTTCTTTTATCTTTTTTTTATTCATCACGGGTTTTCTTTTCTCTACTTATCTGCTACATTTTTTCCTATTCATTCCAAAAAAAATTAAATCTATATTTTTATTTATTTTATTTCTTTTTTCTTTATTTACTCATATAATTTTCCTAACATTCTACGAGTAGATAGATATTTTATCTATTTTGTAATTTATATCATTCATCTTTATCTCTTATAATAATGGCCGCAAAAATCTTTATCATTCATTTTGTGTGGTTATATAGCACCTAAAGAAGTATTAGCACGTAGACAAGGGAATTATTAGGCCCAATATCTGCCACGAGCTAGGTATGCTTAGGCAGCATAGCTTTTTGACGTGATTGTCGGTACCCTGTAACAGGGATACCCACTCTTACTGCGGCAAGGCAGGACCCGCGTAGTTATCCGTAACTGCGCGCAAAGGACGGAGTAGCCAGGCCCCACGGGTCAGGCTCTTTCCTCACCAAGCCAATGGCCCCGGACCCGTCCTCCGCTTGGGGATGGGTCCGGGGACGCCACATGTCTCTAAGGAAGGAAAACTCCGAGCTGACAGCCGAGGCCTCGGACCCTCCATAGGGGTCCGGGACCTCCTGCGTCCATCCGGACCTCCCTTACCGCGTGGGGGTCCGGAGCCGCCACGTGACCAGGAGGCACGGGCGCGGACTCGTGCGCAAGTCTTCCGCTGGAAGACTCGCGCAACCACCGCATTTAATGGAGATGGTTGAGGCGTGCTCTGTCGCCGCGGCACGCGGGACAGCCTTTGTCAGGCCTCACTGTGCACCGCGTATTAAAAAGGTACACAGTGTAGCGGCCTGTGCCGCACCCGCGCAGAGCCCGTCTGCCGCATTAATTGGATACGACGGCACGGCACTTTTCCATCATGCCTCCTACGCCGCAAGCTACGCGGCCCGTTCAGCTACGTGGCAGGCAACGCCGCTAGCTATGCCTAGTGCCGCTCCGACAAGACAGCGCCTGGACACGCCGGACGGAGGATTCCGGGAGCAGGCAATGGAATCCAGAAGAGGGATCTCCTTCGCCTGCGACACCATAATTATGAATAGTACGTTATCTTGTACTTCATCGTTGGGCCCACCTGTCGGGGTCCCAACGGCCATGTACGCGCCCCCTTTGAGATATAAAAGAGAGGCGCTCGCTGTACACAACAGGCCAAACAGGCACTCCAGACACACACAAGCTCTCGCGGACTCTCTCGAGGCAAGGCAATACAACACACAGTGGACGTAGGGTATTACGCTCCGGCGGCCCGAACCACTCTAATCCCGCTGTGTTCATCGTGTTCTTGAGCCAGATCGAACTAGGATTAGCTAACCCCTGAGTACACACCCTCTGGGCTTAGGAGGGTGCCTTCCGCCACCCGGCTGTGGTTTGCAGCACCACGACATTTGGCGCGCCAGGTAGGGGGACTAGTTGGTCGCAGTTCATCTCTTCCCCGTCTCCATGGTTCGTGTGGATGACATGGAGATGACGGAGGGTGTGGCGTCCTCCACGCCACACGCTGCTTGACGGCAAGGGACAGGGCAACTGTGCCTGTGGGGTAGGCACCGTCGGCGGCAGCGCGCGCTGCTCGACGGCAAGGGATAGGGCGGCCGTCACGGGCCCCCTCGTAGGCTGCGAACGGCGGAGCACTGGCGGCGGCTAGGGAGTTGTTTCGCAACCCTCCGGCTGCTACAGCCTCGCCAGACACCCTGAGGCAGTGGCGGGACGACGTTGACCATCTCCTCCATCTGGCTCAGGCCTTCCCCAGTTCTGCAAGGACTGGGCAACGACCTCCGCCCGGCAATGCGGTGGTACCCTACCACCAGCGCCAGGGCGGTGCGTCGGCATCTGTGCGCTCCCCCACCGTGAGGGGTGCACGGACAGAAGACTTGCGGGCGGAGCTCAGCCGCCGGCACGCGGGAGAAGATGCCCGCATCTCCGCCGAGAGGGCGCGAGAGTGCCGTCTCAACATTGAGGGACGCAACCTCAGCGCCGACATGGACGTGGCAGCACCCAAGCCTCCAGTGAATGCCCGGATACAGGCGTGCGCCCCGGTGGCTGGGGTGGGCTGCGCTGCGCTGGCAGAGCACCTCCGCGCGGTGGCATGGCCGTCCAAGTTCCGCCCGCACCTGCCGGAGAAGTACGACGGTACCACTAACCCGTCGGATTTCCTGCAGGTGTACGTTACCGCCATCACAGCAGCTGGTGGTAATGACGCCGTCATGGCGAGCTACTTTCATGTAGCCTTGTCTGGGCCAGCCCGGACTTGGCTCATGAACCTCACACCTGGGACGATCCAGTCCTGGGAGGAGCTCTATGCGAGGTTCACAGCGAACTTCGCCAGCGCATATCAGCAGCATGGTGTGGAGGCACACCTTCACGCCGTGAGGCAAAAACCCGAAGAAACGCTCCGGGCCTTCATCTCGCGCTTCACCAAGGTACGGGGTACCATTCCTCGTATCTCCGATGCATCTATTATCACTGCTTTCCGCCAGGGGGTACGTGACGAGAAGATGCTCGAGAAGCTGGCGACGCACGAGGTGGAAAGCGTTACTACGCTTTTCTCCCTGGTAGACAAGTGTGCCAGGGCCGCTGAGGGCCGTGCATGGCACTCAGCCCCCCAAGACGGAGACACCAAGGCTGGTGGCTCCGGTGCTACCGCTCAGGGCGGTGGCAAGAAGAAGACGAACAAGAACCGGAGTTGCGGGGAGCCGCATTCTGGTGGACTAGTCGTTGCAGCAGCAGCACCAGCGGTGGCGCCGGCGGCTGCAGCAGCGGCCCGGGGCCAGAATGCACATGGCAAACGCCCTCGCCCGCAAGGTGGAAGCGGAGGTTCATGCCCAGTGCATCCCACCGCTCGCCACAGCGCCGCTGACTGCCGCGAGATCCAGAAGCTCCGAAGCGGGTCAGTTGACGGTGTGAGCAGTCCTCCAAGGACGGATCACCCCCTCCTCGCCAGCGGCCTGGCAAGGAGAAGGCCTCCGACAGCGGAGCCGCTGCTGGGGAGAAGGAGCTAGGGTACCAGTCCCCCGCTCGGGAGCTGAAGGGCGTCTACCACGACGACGACTCCGATTCCGACAACGGCGACCACCGCAAGAAGTTGTACGTAATGTACGGCGGAAGCTGGGAGCTTGTCTCCCGGCGGGACGCGAAGACCCTTCGCCGAGAGGTCCTTTCGGTGAAGCCAGGGGTCCCGAAGGCGGCGCCGCACCAGAGGTGGATGAACACCACCATCTCTTTCGGGCCATCCGACTGCCCGGAGAATATGGCTGGGGCTGGTGTACTACCTCTAGTCACCGCCCCTGTCATATCCAACGTGAGGCTCTATCACGTGCTGATCGACGGGGGGGCTGGCCTCAACATCATCAGCTATGCAGCGTTCAAGCAGCTGCATATCCCGGAGTCCAAGCTGACTCCCTCTCGCTCATTCTCCAGAGTGGGCCCACATCCGGTGTTCCCTCTGGGGAGCATCACACTGCCGGTCACATTCGGGACCAGGGAGAACTTCCGCACAGAGAGTGTTCTGTTCGATGTTGCGGAGGTGAACCTCCCGTTCAACGCCATCATTGGCCGGCCGGCACTCTACCGCTTCATGGCCATTCCTCATTACGGGTATTTGGTCTTGAAGATGCCTTCCCCTGCCGGTGTCCTCACCGTGTAGGCCGACCGCACCGCTGCTGTCGCTGCAGTCAAGAGACTGCATGCTCTGGCGGCGGAGGCAGCACGTTACGAGAAGGACCCATCCCCCTCGCAACCCAGGGCGCCTGCAAAGACACCCAGGGTTCAGCCGTCCGATCCGGACGATCTCCCCGTGAAGACAATCCAGATCGAGGCGAACTCCTCCGCGACCACCCGCATCGCGGGGAACCTGGAGGAGAAATAGGAAGACGCGCTCATCGCTTTCCTCCGGGCAAATGTCGATGTGTTCGCCTGGGAACCGTCGCAGATGCCCGGGATCCCTAGGGAAGTGATCGAGCACAATCTGAGGATCTACCCCGACGCCACGCCGGTGCGCCAGAAGCCTCGGAAGCAGTCTGTGGAGCGGCAGAACTTCATCCGCGAAGAAGTTTGCAAGCTCCTACACGCTGGCTTCATCGAGGAGGTCCACCACCCCGAGTGGTTGGCCAACCCGGTCGTCGTCCCAAAGGCCAATGGGAAGCTTCGGATGTGCATCGACTACACTAGCCTCAACAAGGCATGTCCTAGAGACCCCTATCCTCTTCCACGTATCGATCAGATCGTGGACTCCACCTCCGGGTGTGACCTTTTGTCTTTCCTAGATGCGTACTCTGGTTTTCACCAGATTCAGATGTCTAGAGAGGATAGGAAGCATACTGCCTTTGTAACAGTATATGGGCTTTATTGCTACATTGTCATGCCGTATGGTTTAAGGAATGCCTTACCCACGTTTGTACGAGCTATGAACAAAACCTTCTGTAATTTAATTAGAGATATTGTTGAGTTGTATGTTGATGACATTGTGGTCAAGACCAAGGTAGGGTCTACACTAGTGGAGGACCTGTCCCTTGTCTTCGACCGGCTCCGCGCCACGCGCACGAAGCTAAACCCCGAGAAGTGCATCTTCGGCATCTCAGCGGGGAAGCTACTGGGTTTCCTGGTCTCTCATCGAGGCATCGAGGCAAACCCTGCCAAGATCAAGGCGATCGAAGCGATGAGGCCTCCCGGCCGCATCAAGGACGTCCAGAAGCTTACTGGATCTCTCGCCGCTCTTAGCCGCTTCATATCGAGGCTGGCTGAGAGGGCCCTCCCCTTCTTCAAACTATTGAGGAGGTCCGGTTCATTCTATTGGACCAAACAGGCTGAGCAAGCCTTCCAGGAACTGAAGCAGCACCTCACCTCACTGCCAGTATTGGTGGCTCCAGAGCCTGGTGAGCCGTTGTTTCTGTATCTTGCTGCGTCTGCGAAAGCGGTCAGCATGGTGCTGGTCGCCGAAAGGACAGAGCAAACTCGCCGGGGGGACACCAGGGTCTCCCCGGCCAAGGATGGTGAGCCGGACCCCAGACACGGGGGCCCGTCAGCCTCACCTCTGCCTGAAGCTCTAGAGCCCGGACAAGGGGGTCCGGAGGAGCCTCGTATCAGTGGGAGCCCAGGACCGCTGGGGGCCCAAGGACCTGACGTGGAGGATAAGGGCGAACCGGACCCGCTCACCAGGGTCCGGACCATCCAAAAGCTAGTCTACTACGTCAGCGAAGTCCTCCACAAGGCAAAGGCCAGGTATCTTGAGACACATAAGCTTATTTATGCGATACTTATTGCGTCCAGGAAACTGCGCCACTACTTCCAGGCACACCGAGTTGTTGTAGTGACCTCTTATCCGCTAAGAGCGATCCTGCACAACTCCAACGCCACGGGCAATATCGCCAAGTGGGCAGCAGAGCTGGCTGAGTTCCAACTGGACTTCCAGCCTCGCCACGCAGTCAAGAGCCAGATCCTGGCAGACTTCATAGCGGAATGGACTCCTTCCCCAAGTAATTCTAGGGGTCTGGACTTTAACGCCGGACCCCCGGAGCCGGAACTCAGGACACCAGTCTTCACCGAGCCCCACTGGACACTCTTCTTCGACGGGTCTACCCGCGAGAAGTGGGCTGGAGCTGGTGTGGTCCTCATCGACCCAGACGGAGATCAGCTGAAGTACATGGTGTACCTTGAGTTCAAGGCCACCAACAACATGGCAGAGTACGAAGCTCTGATCTTTGGTCTGACGCAAGCCCTGTCTCTGGGGGTCCGGCGGCTTCTGGTGAAGAGGGACTCTCAGCTAATCATCAAGCAGGTCCGAGGGGATTGCAGCTGCAACAATCCCCAGCTCGCGGCATACCTCATACACGAGAGGAAGCTCGAGAAGGACTTCAACGCCTTGGAACTGCAACACGTTCCCCGCGAACTCAACTCAGCAGCGGATGATCTCTCCACGAGAGCATCTACCTGGGCATCCGTGCCCGAGGGCGTCTTCGAAAGACGGCTGCTGAGACCTACCGCCCAGCCTGCCGAGACCTACCGCCCAGCCTGCCAAGCTGGGTGAAGGGGGTCATGCTAGCACCTCGAAGCTAACAGTCCCGGCGGCATTCCACCTATGGTGCCCGACCTGGGCTGTGTGATCTATTGAGGTTCCTGGAGACCTCATTGAGCCACCCCCACCTGCTCAGGGAACTCCTGATGCATGGATCTCCGAGATCCGGGGCTACCTGAAAGATAACATCCTCCCTGATGACGATGTGTCCGCTGAGCGCATAGTCCGATTGGCTAAACGCTACGCAATGGTAGAAGGGGATCTCTACCGCCGTGGCGCCAATAGTGTCCTCATGCGATGCATCTCCCAGGGAGAGGGCCGCGAGTTGCTCGCGGAGATCCATGGAGGCGAGTGTGGAAGTCATTCCTCATCTCGCACGCTTGTTGGCAAGGCCTTTCGGCATGGTTTCTACTGGCCAACAGCACTCCAGGATGCGGCTGAGCTGGTAAAATCCTGCAAAGTATACCAGTTCCATGCAAAGCAAATACACACACCGGCTCAAGCTCTGCAAATGATTCCGCCTTCATGGCCATTTGCCGTGTGGGGTGTGGATATCCTGGGGCCATTCCCCCGGGCCGTCGGCGGGTACCAGTTCCTCTACATCGCCATCGACAAGTTCACAAAGTGGCCGGAGGTTACCCCTGTGGTGAATATCAAAAAGAAATTAGCAGTCACATTCCTCAAATCCATTATGTGCAGATTTGGCATCCCAAACCACATCATCGCGGACAACGGGACCCAATTCAAAAGCAGACTCTTCCAAGAGTACTGCGAGGACATCGGCATCCAGCTATACTTTGCGTCTGTGGCACATCCCCACAGCAATGGACAGGTTGAGAGAGCGAATGCAGAGATCCTCAGGGGACTCAAAACCCGCACCTACAACTGCTTGAAAAAGCATGGTGCCAAATGGGTTGATGAGCTTCCATGTGTACTATGGGGCAACCGGACCACACCCAGCCGAGCCACCGGGGAGACTCCGTTCTTCCTGGTCTACGGGGCTGAAGCATGCCTTCCCCCAGAAATTCACCTGGGCTCACCACAGGTCCAGGCTTTTGACGAATCCATGCAGGAACAGCTGCGGCGTGACGACGTGGACTTCATTGACGAACGAAGGTGGCGAGCAGCAATCCGAAATGCACATTACAACCAGGCGCTCAGGCGCTATCATCAACAGTTCGTGCACAGTAGGGAGCTCCGGGCTGGTGACCTCGTCCTCAGACGGATTCTGAATCGAGCAGGGCTCCGCAAACTTTCCCCCAGCTGGGAGGGGCCCTTCAAGGTTACAGAGGTGTGCCAGCCCGGATGCGTTCGCCTCGCCATAGAAGATGGAGTGTCGCTGCCCAACCCATGGAACATAGAGCATCTGCGTAAGTTTTACACCTAGACAGAGCAGAGAAATAAACTTTTCCTTTGTAATAAGTTATAGTTAGCGTGCGGCCCAGAGCGGTTGGGGGCCACCCTCGTAAACCCGACCTCTGGCATCCATTGCACCGTCGGCTAACGCGCGGCTCAGAGCGGTAGAGGTCCGACCTCGTAAACCCGGCCTCTGGCATCCATCGCGCAAGGCCATGTACATCAAGATTGCAAAGGAAAGATTTTCTCCCAGTTCTGTCTTTGTGTCAAAATTTAATTTCGCATTCTGATTCTCAAGATTTTACCTTTCTAACCCTCGCGTGGACCTCTACTCTTGTTGCTACAACTAAGATCTGTATTGAGTCGCTGGACTGCCGTACAGATCCGGGCCCTCTTGCTGCTGGGAGAGAGGTCCGGACCCCTAAGAACCAGCTCTGGAGAGGGGGTACTTGTTTCCTGGAGTGGTCCGGAGCCCTGTGTAGCCGCTTAGCTGGTTCCGTACCCAAAGCCTACACACTCCACCACCCTGTAACGAGTGCCCTAGTACCCAGGGCTGGGTAATTAGGGGCCTGGACCTCGTTCCAGCTCAAGAGTTGGCTTCCTAAGTCCTACACGGCATGTCCAGCCCTATATCTCAAAGGATCGAGTACAACAAAGTGACCTCACCCACGGCTGCGAAGGGTCTGGGACGATGAAGCCAGGTCCGGAAAGATTGTGCTGTTTCCTGGAGTGGTCCGGAGCCCTGTGTAGCGCCTTAGCCTGGTTCCGTACCCTAAGCCTACGCACTCCACCACTCTATAACAAGCACTGAGCTACCTAGACCAGTGCATCTAGAGCCCGGATCTGGTACCAGCCTGGGACTGGTCCAGGATGAGTCCCGCGGGCCTGCTACTAAGCTGTAACTTTGAAGTGGTACACAGGTTAAGCCCTGACTGGTGGTAGCCAGCCTCAAACCATTGAGCCTTCCTACCAGGGGGTCCTGGCATCCGCTTCAAAGGTTTCATGTAGATCAAGGTCCAGTCTCAATGGTAGACAGACTCAAAACAACTGAGTCTATCTCCCAGGGGCCCCGAAGCATCCGCTTTGTCCCAGACATCATGAATGGATTCTGCATGCGTCAAACAGCTAAGTTGCAGTATCATTACTACCGTATAAGCGAATTTGATTCTTCTCTCTGTAGTTCTGTATGCTACACAGGGAACAAGACGCTTGCTCGCCTTGCAAACTATGCGACACCTATGCCCATGGAGGTCCGGAGTATCTTCTACGGCTCAGGTGGCAGACATGTCCAAACAACTGAACCTATCCGCCAGGGGGCCAGGGCGCCGGGGTGCTGCATACCGCAAATCATCAACTGACAAATAGCTAAGTTGAAGTTTTCTTCTATTTCAAAAATTTCAACTAGTACAAGGTTTGTTACATAACGCAAAAGATACAAAGATACAAAGCCCAGCTCAAGGGTCTGCAGGCTCCCGCTTGAAGTAGGCGGCAATGAAGTCGACGACCTCCCGCACGCTGTCCCGAGCGGCGGCCTCTGTCTCCGTCTCCGCGACAAGACCATCGACCACGGGCGTCAGCGAGATGGCCGGGTCGTGGCTCCGGAGGCAGGTCAGGATGTGCTCCGCCACCATCCGGATCAGCTCATGGCCCTCGGCTTCGAGCTGACCAGCAAGGACCGGCTCTAGACGCCGGAGCCTATCCGATGCAGAACTCAGCACTGGGAGGGCGTCGGCTATCGAAGCTGGTGGCTCTGCCACCTGGATTGGGCTCATTCCAAGTGGCACCAGTGCTAGGCTCGCTTCGGCCGCCCAGTCAGCGATCCACTGGGCCTCCACGCGCTGGTTCTCCTGGTGCTTCCGGACCGCCTCCTGGACCGCCTCTTGCATCCGGGAGTCCAGAGCTGCCTTGGCCACCTCCACCTCACGGGACCTCTCCTCGAGCTCGGCCTTCCTCTTGTCCGACCACTCCTTCAGCTTCTTGAGGGAGTCCCGCTGGTGCCCAAGTTCCTTCTCTATGCCGGTGGCGTGGGACTCCCGCATGGAGAGGGACTTCCGGTCCTCCTCCAGCTCCGCCTCGGCAACGGCCAGCTTGCTGGCCCTCTCCTCCAGTTGTTTCTGCCACCCAGCCAGGGTCCCAGAGAGCTCGTCCAGCTCCTGCCTGCGGATCTCGAGACCCTGGCTGCGGGTCTCAAGCTCAGACTGCTGGGCAGCAAGCCGACTCTCGAGGTCGGACCGCTGAGCCGCGAAGCTAACAACCTCCAGGGCGAAGGTCTCCTCCCGCTGGGCCAGGACCTTCTCCCGGCTTGACACTGCAAGCTCCCGGTTGAACACCTTCAGAAGGTTGGCTCGATAGGCCTCTTGGTCGGCTTTGAGCTTTGACCGAGCTTCCGCAGCACGGGAGGCTTCCGCCTTCGTGTGCGCTTCCAGGCGGGTGTGCCAGTAGGAGAGGCGCTGGCGTTCGCTCTCCAGGGCAGACCACTCCCGCCGGAAGGCCGCCTCGGCGGAAGAGGTTGCATCCTCTATCGACCGCCGGACCTGGATCAGCACCTGGGGAAGGGGAGTCGCTTCCTCCTCCGGGGGTTGGAGCTGCAGGAGCTGCCTGCCAAAGACCACCTCCAACTCCTCCTCTGCAACAGGACCGGAGCTGGAGGTGGGAGCTTCCGGTACAGACATCGGGGCCTCAGTAGACGTTGTGCCCGCAGCGGCTATGCCCAGCACCGGCGCCCCCGCCCCCGCCGTATCAGGTGCGGCTGCGCCCAGCTCCGGCGCCGCCGCTGCGTCGGGCGCGGCTGCGCCCAGCACCAGCGCCTCCGCCGCTGCTGCATCGGCCGCGGCTCCGCCCAGCACCATCGCCTCCGCCGCCACTGCATCGGCCGCGGCTGCGCCCAGCCCCGGCGTCTCCGCCGCCGCTGCGTCAGACGCAGCTGCGCCTAGCACTGGCGCCTCCGCTGCCGCTGCGTCTGCTGCACCCGTCGCCACCGCGTCGGGCACCACCGGGCTAGCAGAGGTCGCTGCACCTGAGGTTCCCGCTCCCGCCGTCGCTCCCGCTGTCGTCGCAGAGGTCCCGGTCGCCTGGGCACTAGCCGACGAGCCAGCGATAGTAGAAGAACTGCTGGGGCGAGGAGCCCTGGCAACAAAGTGGAGAAGCCTTCAGTAAAAAGCAGAGCACCTGGCAGAAGGGAACAGAGCAGGATAACACTAACCCGGAAGTGCCGGGTACCCAGCGTCCTCGGAGGCCCGACCTCCGCTCCTGCTGTTGCTGCTGCTCCCGTGGCTGCTGCTGCTGCTGTTGCTGCCGGCGGGAGGTATCTCTCGGCGGCGATGGTGGCGGCGCAGTCGCCCCAGAGGACCCACGAGTGCCGGCGGCCCGGGAGCTACCCTGGCCCGCGCCCTCAGCGGTCCTCTGACGCTTCGCGGTGGGCTCCGTGACCAGGGTCCCGTCGCCCCTGAGTAACCTGCGCTGGCCTGCGTCTCCTGACGATGTACCGGAGCTGCCCCGCACCTGGCTGGAACCGGCTGTGGCGGTGCTACTGGCCACAGCCTGCTTCCCCTTCGTAGTAGGCCCGGACCCCGCGGTGCTCAGCGTAGCTTGATCCCCGGACGCGCCAGGGATCCAAAGTCCACGGTTCGGATCGCCTCCGGTCTGGCGTGGGGCCAGCCCCCCGTTGTCAAGAGTTGGCAGGGTAGCCAGCACCGCCACCCTCGCGGAGTCCTCGCAGAGGGGGACAATACCCTGGGGGAGGATCAGGTTTTCCGGGATGAAGGCGTCCCCCATCACAGCCCGCACCAGGACCTCCAAGGCTTCCTGAGTCATGTCGCTCCCCTCTCCGCGGTGGGTCCTGCTGCAGTCGTTGAGGCCGGTGAAGCTCCAAGTGGGGCGCGGGCGCTGCTTCAGGGGGGCGATCCAGCGCTTCAGGAAATCTCCGAGCACGTGCCATGAGGTGAGGCCGCTCTCCGCCAGCGACCTGATCTTGCCCAGCACAGAGTCGAATTCCGGCTGCAGGGACGGCTTGGCCCTCCAGGATCCACAGTCGGTGGCAGGTCCCTCGGTCGGCAGGGCGAGGCGCTCGTTGGCTTCGGTGGTGGCGATCACCCAATCCCTGCGCCACTCCTCCCACTTCCCACCAGTAAGGCCGGGAATGTAAGGCTCCGGCAGGTCACTCCTCATCTGGAAGTAGTAGCCCCCCCACTTCATCCTTGCTCCTTCCGGACTTCACCAGGACGAAGAAGTAGCGGAAGAGGATGACGCAGGGCCGCACTCCCATGAACATCTCGCACAAATGCACGAAGATGGACGTCAGGAGGAGGGAGTGGGGCGTCAGGTGCTGAAGTTGGAGGCCGAAGTCTTCCAGCAGCAGTAGCAGGAACGAAGAGATTGGCAACCCCACACCGGTGGAGATGTGCGAGGTGAATAGCACAAACTCCCCGGCGCGGAGGTTGCCAAGGGGAACCGAGCCTACTCGGACCCCCCAGCCGGTCTCCTGAGCGCTCCACCCAAGCAGGCGGCGCACCGTGTTCAACTCCTCCTCGGACTGGAAACGGCGGGGAGGAGCAAGGGATGCCATCTCTCTGTGGAGGTGAGGAGCAGCCTGCGTGGGGGAGCAAGGGGCAAGGAAAGCTCGAAGGCAAAGGGGCGCAAAGGTTGGAAGGAAGAAGGCGAATGCGGGAAAGTAACCGCGGTATATGGTTCTCCCCGTTATAAAGCCTGACTCAACCGGCGCGCCCCAGAACTGTCACTGGAACCCAAGTGACGCCCGCACCTGGTGTTAACTGCCCAGTCCCTGACAAGGGGGCCCAGGCCCATCTGTCAGGGTGGGCGGGTAACCAACAAAGGTGTGAAAAGGCGGGATCTGAACCATCGCCCACACGTGAAGCGAGGCGGAAACTGAGCTGGCGTGCGCGTATTAAGCGATGGCGTGGCCGAGCTTTTCGGGAACTGCGCCGGTGGTAAATGTACCGTTTACTCCGGCCGCAACAATGCCGAGCGTCGCGCGCGTGACAAGGTGAACCACTGTGCGTGGGGGCCATGAGTCAGTAAGCCGTTGCGATGTGATGAGGCAGCAAACAACCCAACAGATGGTCAAAGCCGGTCAAGGCCCCTGCAGTAAGAAGCTTCAAGCTATGCAGAGCCAAATCTCAGTAGTGGCCCCACCTGCGGGTTCGTACCTCCCCCAAGGTGGGCCCGGGGGCCACTGTTGGTACCCTTTAACAGGGATACTCACTCTTACTGCGGCAAGGCAGGACCCGCGTAGTTATCCGTAACTACGCGCAAAGGACGGAGTAGCCAGGCCCCACGGGTCAGGCTCTTTCCTCACCAAGACAATGGCCCCGGACCCGTCCTCCGCCTGGGGATGGGTCTGGAGACGCCACATGTCCCTAAGGAAGGAAAACTCCGAGCTGACAGCCGAGGCCTCGGACCCCCCATAGGGGTCCGGGACCTCCTGCGTCCATCCGGACCTCCCTTACCGCGTGGGGGTCCGGAGCCGCCACGTGACCCGGAGGCACGGGCGCGGACTCGTGCGCAAGTCTTCCGCTGGAAGACTCGCGCAACCACCGCATTTAATGGAGATGGTTGAGGCGTGCTCTGTCGCCGCGGCACGCGGGACAGCCTTTGTCAGGCCTCACTGTGCACCGCGTATTGCCAAGGTACACAGTGTAGCCGCCTGTGCCGCACCCGCGCAGAGCCCGTCTGCCGCATTAATTGGATACGACGGCACGGCACTTTTCCATCATGCCTCCTACGCCGCAAGCTACGCGGCCCGTTCAGCTACGTGGCAGGCAACACCGCTAGCTATGTCTAGCGCCGCTCCGACAAGACAGCGCCTGGACACGCCGGACGGAGGATTCCGGGAGCAGGCAATGGAATCCAGAAGAGGGATCTCCTTCGCCTGCGACACCATAATTATGAACAGTATGTTATCTTGTACTGCATCGTTGGGCCCACCTGTCGGGGTCCCAACAGCCATGTACGCGCCCCCTTTGAGATATAAAAGGGAGGCGCTCGCTGTACACAACAGGCCGAACAGGCTCTCCAGACACACACAAGCTCTCGCAGACTCTCTCGAGGCAAGGCAATACAACACACAGTGGACGTAGGGTATTACGCTCCGGCGGCCCGAACCACTCTAATCCCGCTGTGTTCATCGTGTTCTTGAGCGAGATCAAACTAGGACTAGCTAACCCCTGAGTACACACCCTCTGGGCTTAGGCGGGTGCCTTCCGCCACCCGGCTGTGGTTTGCAGCACCACGACAGTGAGCTACGGTGTAGCTTTTTGACGTGAGCTACGGTGACATGAGCGCACACACAGGTATCAGAGCAGTGGGCTTCGTGCATGATTTTATTATTTTTATTTGTTGCGCGGTCCATTTGATCATTTATTTTTTTCCTTTACTCTTTTATGTGGTTATTTTTCTTCCTCTTTTTCATTCCTTATTTCTTGATTTATTTCTAATAGTATTTTAAGTATTTTCATGTGATGTATTTAATTGATCTCTATTTTATAATTTATAGTACTTGATAATATCTTTTTTCTTTGTATTCGTTCTTAATAAATACAAACTTTATAATGGTTACAACATTGATTTCTCGGTTCGGTTTTTAGACTAATTTTTCCAGTCATTTTGACTCATTTTTTCGCAATATTCGTATATCAAATGTCCTTGATGCTTAATGTTTTGTTCTTGGTACATTATTATTTGTTTGGTATATTTAATGTTTATTTGTAAAAATAATTATTTGTTTGTGTTGTTAAATCTTTTGTTCCAAGATCCAAAATTTATTATTTGATATTAAAAAATACTTTTAAAAATATATCATGCAAATATAGACAAATAAATGATTCTTTTCTCTTTTTTGGATCATGTCATGTTTGTGGGTTTATGGGCCATTTAATCTAGGCCTTCGGTTGAGGTTGCCACAGGCGCGGTTAGGTGTCATCTTAGGCGTCATTAGCGCCAACCATCACCTGAAGCACGATTAATTTCCCCCAAGAGAGCATGTGCTATTGGGTCCAATTTTAGACCAGTTACCAACTTTTTTTTCACCCTTTTTCCGCATGCATGCATGCATGCATGCAGGTGAAGACAAAATTTATGAAATCACCCACATGCAAGAGGAGTTCATACTAAACTATAAATCTTAAACTATGCATTCAAATTAAATTTTGATTGCACTATTATCTTTTTCATGTCAAGATCTTCAAAAAAAAGATTACACTTTGTCTATGTTTGCATGATATTATTAAAAAGTAATTTTTAGTACTAAATAATTAATTTTAAATATTGGGGATAAATATTTTAACAAAAAGAACAAATGATTATTTTCCACGAACAAAAAATTTAAACATGACAAACACTCACTTTTTATCGTATAGGATAAATAATGAAAAATGAATATCTTGACAAATGGATCAATGCTGAACAATTTAATCTACAAAGCGAATAAATAATATGATATTACGAACGCATTAATTATACACAGACACATAGTTTTACATGAAGATAAATGTATCTACATTGTAAAAGATTATTTTTATAAGCATATGTACACATGCAAAACAAGTTAGCATATAAAGAATAAATTATTTTACACATCAATTTATGAATCTATAATACAAATAAATTAGTATACATTGAATATGACTCGCTCTTAAATATGAACAAAAGAATGTAATATCTTATTTATACATTGAAATAAATTTATATGTACAAGCTTAAAATAAAAAATGAGAAAAGGAAAAGAACAGAGAAAAGAATAGGAGAGTCGAGAAAAAAGAAGAAGAGATAAAGAGAATGGGGAGGTGCCAACTGTTGTGCACATAGAGAGGAAAAAGCAGCACATATGTATGTAGAGGAAAGAAATAAGATACAAGCATGCATGCATGTTGAAAAGAAAAGTATGTTGCAAGTACGTGCAGTGTCAGAGTAGCTACAGAGAGAAAATAGTAAAAGGAACACAAAGCGCATGTACGCTAGTGCGCATGTACATAAGCGGCTCAATTAGAAATTTCAATTGGGCCAAATAACTTCCCACGTACCGGTACCATGATTTGCAGCACACATGATGCATAGTCGTGCGGAGTTGCAGCAGCCATCACCTCAAGAAGCGAGAACTAACCACCCCGAAGAACTCTAAAACGTTGCACATCCCGATTCCTGCTGCCGCAGTCCATCCGTTTCGTACTTTCATCCTTAACGAAGAGTCAAAAACTACTTCCTGAGTTCAAGCCGTGCCGGCCGGCGGCGGGGGCTCTGCATGCACGGCTAAAAACGGTCATTAGTTCCACGTCACCGCGCGCCGGCAAGGGCAGTAGACCCCGGGCAGACACCACACGCATACACGCACGGTCGGTCTCGTAGTATGCGTGCGGCGTGCACGGTGCACGGTGCACGGTCATGGTCTCGGCGCCGTCTGCATTGGGGCGCACGGCAAAATAGGTTGTTTGTCGCATGCCAAAATTTTGCCATGTGTTTTATTTGTGGCACACCGCAAAGACCTTTTTTACCATGTACCTGATATATATATATTGCACAAGGCAAAATTTTGGGTTCACGACAAATGATGAGTTTCTGGTAGTGTACCATCGTCTCGTACCACTACAGGCAGTGTGACAAGTAGCCATGCATGTACAGTTTGTACACACACAGTCGCGTGGACCGACGAGCACGCCAGGTACGGTGTAACGCGGGGCACATGAATCAGGCCTGCTCATCACTCCAACGACGACGGGCGAAGATGACGACGACGCTGCTTGTAGTAAATGGGAACGTAGCAGTGGCAACTAATTAAGGGCGTGATTGGTTGTCTGTATATTTACGCCACCTTCTCTCTTACGACAAACGGGCGTGATTTGTCCCGGTTCCAAAGGTCTATTTGTCCTGGTTTTGGAACCGGGATTCGGCCGCCGGGACAAAAGCGCTAGAGGCTTTTGTCCCGGGTGGTAGAACCGGGACAAAATGTCCCTCGCGCTAAAAAATATTTGCGCCCTGCGGGATTGGAACCCAAAACCTATTGCCTAGCGCATGGCTTCCTTACCAACTCAACTAAATAGTACATGTGACTCAGTAAAGAATAACTCCCTTTTGAACTATCACGTGGAGGGGCCTTTTGTCCGGATTGGTAACACCAACCGGGACAAAAGGGTCCTTTTATCCGGGTTGGTGTTACCAACCGGGATAAAAGGGGTTGGACCTTTTGTCCCGGGTGGAGCCACCAACCGGGACAAAAGGGGGGTCTTTTGTCTGGGTTGGTGGCTCCACCCGGGACAAAAGGCCCCTGTCCCCCCCCCCCCCCCCGGGCTGGCACGGCTAACCTTTGGACCCGGGACAAAAGACATCTTTTGTCACGGGCCCAAAGGTAACCGGGATAAATGACCTGAAATAAAGGCCTATTCTGTAATAGTAGCGTGTATGAGCATGGGGCCTGGGTACATACGGGAAACGCCGGCCGTCGGCCGGGAGATCGATAGGCGGCGTAACGCCGAGTCACGTCGCGCGCGTCGCGTTGCGCAGGACGGCCGGCAGCTGCGCGGTGGTTAGAGAGAGGGGGCGCCCGTACGATGCGCGTGCAGTGTGCCTCCACAGCAGCACAGCACAGTGGTAGTAGCACATACTGTTGAGATTAATCCCATATTAGTTGTGGGGGGAGAATTGAACCAACTTAAAAGTCGGAAGAGTCACTCACTTCTTGGGCTAACTTTTGGGGTGTAGCAAGACTTCCTCCGGGTGTGTGCCCGGTTGGGTCGACTCTCCTGGTTTTGGGCCGACAATTGATATCAGAGCTGGGTCCGCAATCTCCTGTGCCCGTGCACACTCGGGTGGTGTAGGTCCGAAGCCCAGTGGACCGTGGGTGTTTGAGCCCCGTGTGTGCTCGTGTGTCTAGCCGGTCATTGATGGACCTGTGGGTGTAAAGGCCATATGTGCTCGTGTGTCGGGCCGGTCACTGGTGCACTGTGTGGGTGTGAGACCCCGGTCAGTGTTAAGGAGGGGCACCAATATGTGACGGTGGAGATTGTTGGGATTAGTCCCACATCGATTGTGGGGGGAGAGTTGAACCAACTTAAAAGTCGGAAGAGTCACTCACTTCTTGGACTATCTTTTGGGGTGTAGCGAAACTTCCTCCGGATATGCGCTCGTTGGATCGACTCTGCTGATTTTTGGGCTGACACCTACAACGCCGGCGGACCCCAAAGCCATTGACTGCGGCATGGCGCGCGGCGGTCCGGCCCGGCCGGCCGCTCGCCTACAACCGCACGGCGCATGCCAACCGTACGCGGGGGCGGGGCAGGCCACCGGTGGACGGCGATGGATCGCCCGGAACCGTCGGCCGGGACCGGAGGCCATGAGCGGCCGGAGCAGCAGCAGGAGGCCGCCGCCCCCACCCAGGCCGGCCACGGGGAGGCCGTACGGGCGCGCTCCGGCTTCGTTTTCAAGTCCCATAACCGAAGTAATGTCAACAACGGCAAGGATTCTCGTTCCAAATGGCAAGACAACAACGGCTACACAACAGCGGCGGCAGAGCGTCGCCATCGATCGCGATCCTCCCGGTCCCGGGGCAAGCACTGATGAACCACGTACGCCGCCGTTCTCGGTACCACGACAAGGCTCATTCAAGATGAAGGAACAAAACAGTGCCATCACGGCGGCCGCCGCCGCCCATCGGGGTACTTGCCAACTTCCATGTCACTTTGGCCATTATGGCCCCAGCTTAGCATGCCAAACGGCCCATTTTTTCCACGCCTCAACCAGAGGCACTTCTTCGTCTGTGTTTCAACTAAATCAGCTCAGCAAAATCACAGCACCCTGTAACATTAGATCGCAATGCAGGGCACCTAACAGAACAGGGAATGTTTCATGTGCATGTGTACATACGGACCGCTCAGATACATATAAGCAGGCGAGGTCTACAACTTATGGGAGGATTAGAGAAAGACGATTCCAGGGCAACAAGTTGAGCAGTACATTCAGACAAACTGAGCATACTCAAAGAGAAACAAAACAGTGCCATCATACATCAGCAGGATTACAGGAGGATGCAGAGTGAACTACTGGAAACCCAGCTACGAAGTGGAAGCAGCGGAACATGTCACACTAGGTTACTATGAACAGGGCGGTGCTTGTCATAGAAGATGCTTCTAGACTTTACCCTCCCATAGGCACCCGGCATAAGGATCACTGCGATCCTTCGTTGATGGAACACGCAGCAAGAGATCCCGGAGATGGGCTGGTGGCTGGAGGCCCATGGCAGAAGCGCGCTCCCAGCGCTGAAGCCGGGTGACACCAATACATGGGCCAAACTTCATGTCCATGTCGAATTGCCGCAGCTGCTCCTCTTGCTCACCAAAATCATCTGCAGCAGCCATTACCACGAACAACAGCTTACATGGTATCAAAGGGAAACAGCTAGAGAGGTCTCTAAATTATCATGATACTACGAGAAGTGCTTCTACGCTTTCCCACAAAGTGAGAAGCGCAGAAATTAAAGCATATTACTCTTATGATAATCCCTCGGTAAGTGGCAGGTACCTTTGAGATCCCAGGAGCCATGAGAAACTAGTGCTGATGTCTGAGCAGTATCTGGGGCACCGACGGAGGCCCCTCTAGTGTACTGCTTTGTTTTCTTATTGGAAGATGATGCTGCCTTGGTCACACCTCCTTTCTTTTTCTGCCGGTAAAAATCTTTCATGCCACTAAATGCCATGTTTGTCAATTCTTCAGTCCTGCCAGAGTTTACATGTCAATTGCTTCCAACAGAAATTTAAAATTACTTATACTATGGACATATGATTTGTTAATTTTCTGTCTCGAACCGAAAAGTATGCTATACACTATAACTGTAAACTGTGAAGATTGAGAGAGCTATCAGAAAGCTATAAGTTCAGAGTTCAAGTCCTGACTCCTGACCAGTAGGTAAGGTATGCTGTACATAACTATCTGCCTGTAGTCTAGGTTCAGAGTTCTAAGTCCTGTTCACAAAGCAGTTAGCATGATTGCAGTATAGTCAATTTGAGTAGAGTCAGAGCCAATGTAGCAGTAATCCAATCAAAGCATCATATGTAATTAAACTTGGTCGCCCGGATATGCAACTGGCATGAAAGAACATTCAGAAAGTTAAGCTCTTCACTAGTGACATAGACCATAAAAGGCCACTGGTAACATAATCTGCAAACTGATGAGCCGGAACCTTATCCATCTGAGCTCCCTGCAAGCATGCACCTTGATGCTAGACAGTGGTCAGTAGACCTGAGGCTCTGGAAATACAAAACAGAAAACAAGAAAGCATTACCATCTTTGCAGAAAGCATCATGTCATCATGTATCATCATTGACCATGGTCACATGGATATGCAACTGGCATGAGTGTAGTGCGTTGAGATAAGTTCAGTTCTTCACTAGTGACATAATCTGCAAACTAAACAGAAAAAAGCATGGCTAAACACTGCCGTTCTAAGCTCGCTCCTCTCGCTGCAAGCATATACTACCTCAATGCTAGACAGTAAATTTGAGGCTCTGGAACAACACAAGGCACGAAACAAGAAAGCACAATCATCTTGCAGAATTGCAGAATGTCAGTCTTGTTATGCTCATTTCCTGAAGACAATAGCAGAAATGTTCCTTTGTCGGCAATCGGGAGATTTGCTTCCAGCGCGCGGAATGGGTGTTCACTTGAACATCAAACTTTTTCTTTTATAAATCACTTGAAAATCACTTGGGGACAAAGATTCCAAGAAGCCCAATGGTGCCCACGAAACCCGAATGTCTAGCTAGCGCGCTGAAAACACGAAGACGAGGAACCTAATCGCTCCATGGATGTCTTGATTGGATCAGTACAGCACCACGCACCACACGAATCCAGAAGTGAATGGACGGGGAGAAAGAGCGATTTTGGCTCGATTGGGGGGAAAATAACAAGCTAGATACATACCGAGAAACAGAGCAGATGAATACGCGTCCGGATGGATCTTCACTACGGTCGAGCGGAGCTGCGGCGGCGCAGCGGCAGCGGAGTGGGGGGAGCGCTCGGCGGCGAGAGGGAGGGGCGGCGGCGGCGTGCTCGGTTGCCGTTGGGGACTCGGGTGGATGCCAGGATGCGTGCGTGCGTGGACGAATCCGGTGCCAGCGGCAGCCGATTGCGGACACGCGTCCCCGATTGCCCACACCCTGATTAGACCAAAATGCCCCCCTACTTTGTGTTGGAATCACGTTATGAGCCGATCCAGACCAAAACCACCAGAGCAGCTGCGGTTCCCCTCCCCGCCGGCCCCCGTGGAGGAAGCTTCATCAGGGCAGCGGCTGCACGTTGATGGATTTCTGTTTGATTCGGAGTGGTAGCGAATCAGGCTTTGTGGTGTATGATTTGATTTCGGAACACTTGGCCGGGTTTATTCAAGGTCTGATCATTAATTGAGGAAAGCCTAAGATCTTATTCGGTTTATTCCGAATCGGGAAATTATAACAAGATTACAAGATATTCAAATTTACTCTCTTCTTCCACTTTTATAAAATATGATGGAATATGACACGGTCTTCTAAACAACACTTTGATTATTTATTTATAATATATTATATTATTTATAATTATAAACTTATAATCATTGTAAACTACATTTAATTACGAATCCAATCATATAAATCTATACTATAAAAGTTGAAACAATTGAAACTCTTTCTCACCAAGATTAGACCCACCGTACCCCTCACGGAGGTCCCACTTGTCAGCCCAAAGGTTTGACGAAAGAGGGTGTAGACCCATGAAATTGATAGAAGAAAAACATTTCCACCAAAATCCTTATACTTTTTACACCAAACACTTTTACCTACCCAACTTTGTTCCCACTTGTTACTTTCCATTATTTTTATACCAAGCGATAATAATATTTTGGTAAGACTTATTACTTTCCATTGTTTGTATACCAGGCGACAATGATATTTTGGTAAAACTTGTTCGACATCCTAAAATCTCTCTATTTCTTTCCTTTTGGTTGTGAGGTGATTATCCTTCCTTTTATGTTTGACATCCTTTCAATATTTGCCTCAACAATTAAGGAAACATATTAGCAAGAGATTGACCGGCTATGTAGGGATAAGAGGTCGGATTTGTGTTAACCTTCCAATATTTGTCCCACCATTTAAGAAAACAGACTAGCCAACCATGTTTTCTATCCTTATACTTGCCATTGATGCGGGTGGCTCCCTGTGCATATATATATACAGGTAATAGCATTCATGTGTCACACATAGTGCAGGCGCATTCCTTTCAACTCCAAAAATTCTTGGTATTAGTAGTAGTAGAACATGGTTGATGCCCTTGAGATGCCACATGGTTCACGAGTCGGCTTGATCGTGGTTGTTGCTTCATGGACCCTGTGATCCCGAGGTGATCGTTTGATCCGTTCTTCACAAGGGAGATATATCTTATGGATTTCTAAGTTTGAATTTTAAATTTTTCTATAAATTATTATTGATTTGGGTATTAGGTATTTAAATAGTATTTTTAAAAAGTCTATTAGATTCCTACACATTGTAACGGATTTTGACCAAACAATAGGTGCCAAACTCATTGATGTTGAACTCCACAATAACTTCACGATGGTCATCGGAGTACTTGCCAATCATGATAGAGGTGAATCAAATCATCACATTGCTGCCATTCAGTTCGTGTAATTTATATTTTATGAACTTTCCTTTAGCACACATATACTTTCCTTTACACATAAATTGACCCATAATTCACGTCATTTTCTCTTCTGAAAGGATAATAATTGACATCATTGTTTATGAAAGAAAAATAAAAATGTGTATTAACGTATTACTTTCCTTTAGTATACACATACTTTCCTTTGCACATGTGTTCACCCATAATTCACGATATTTTTTCTTTTAGAAAGATAATAATTGAGATCATTGTTCATTGAAGGAAAAGTAAGATGTGTATTATTTTTAGAAGAAAAATAAATGACATCATTGCTTGATGGTTTTGGAAGGATATTAATTGACATAATTGTTTTATATAAGGAAAAAGATGTGTATTATTTTTTAAAAGAAAATAAATAATATCATTGCTTGATGGAAGAAAAATTAAATACGTGCATGTCACACGTATTCACATTATAAAAAAAATAATAGTATGCTAGATAGGTAACTAATTGCAACATAATATCTTTTTTATCTTAAGTCTCTAACTATATCTATTATTTCCGATTCGGAATAAATTTCGTATAACCGGTCTAAGTTGGTCTACTTTGAATCGGACAGAAGATCAATCCGTTTTGTATGCGGAGGGATCCACTCACATCATCTACCTTAAGCTTGTGCGGTTTTCAGATGGCACTCAATCCCGGACAAATCCCAGCAAACAGAGGAAGACATGATCAGCAAGCTAATGGATGATGTTCTACTTTCTATCTTGCGACAGGTCAACTTAACGACGCTAACAAGGGTCAGTGCGCTATCCACGTGATGAGACAACTCCCTAGGCTGCTCACGCAGCTCAGCATACATGTGAACTTTTTTTGCGTGCCGTACATTAATCTTGCAGTGGACGATCTATATACATAACAACTTTTATGTATCTAGAAAAACCAAAACGACTAATAATTTGAAACGAAAGGAGTGTTTTTTTCATCAAATTCTTACCCAGGGCCATTCAAGCTAAGTGAGCTTCTGTGTCATACATGAATAAAAATAGGTTAACACTGTATTTCCTCGGGTATAAGATTTGGTTACAAACTTACAACCGAAAAAAACTTCAGCTCCGTTCAGCATTTTAGCAATTTGATGTGTCTTTTCGGCTGTATCCTTCTCAGTGTGGTGGTCTGGTGGATGTGCTCTGACATCTGAAGAGGGGAAAAAAATTGTGCAAATAAAAAAAACTTCTCGTCACCCCCTCGCGCCGGCAGCACCACCAACCCCGCGAGCCGCCGCCGGTGCAGCCATCCGATCCGGACCCAGCCTAGCCATCCGCGGGAGGGGCTCTGCTCCAAAATCAACCTACTTACCCAGGTCAAAGGTCAAAGGGTGGAGCTGAAGTAAGAAGAAGAAGCAGTTTTCATCCACCTTTCTCACTTCCTTTCGTTTTGGAGGCCCATTTTAGCCCAGCGGCCCATTTAGCCTGGTCATCTTCTCATTTCTATAGATGAAAGTTCGTTCCCACGGCGCACAGAGAAGCTGTCCACGTCGTCCCAAATTTGTACCAGCGTCCGATCTCATTTCGACGGCTTTGATGTCTTCTCAGTCGCCTGGCTAACTTTCCAACCGTTCACATTCTGTGCCTACTCAACACTGTATTTCTTAGCGTTCACACCGCGTCTGCGCACCTCTGAGCTTTTTTTTCTCAATGTTTCTCCCCACGCGTTAAAAATATCTCCTCTAGAGACATCGTGGCCTCTCTTGACAGCGTTTGCTCCTCCTCTCCGGCCACAGGCCCAGTGCCGCCCTGGCCGCGGCGCACCCGCCGCCGCCGCCCCCAAGCACGGCCTCCACCGGCCGCCGGCGCGCGTGCCGGTCCTGTCCGCGGCCCAGCCGCCGCCGCTGCGCCTGCAAGCGCGCGGGCGCAGCAGCCCCGCTGCTGCCGCCTCGGCGTCCGGCGCGGACGCGGCCTCGGCCGCCAGAACGGTGCGGCCCCCGACACGGCCTCGGCCGCCGTAGCGGCGCGGCCGCTGGCCCGGCCCGGCCACCGGCTCGTGGGGCGCAGCCGCCGGCCCGGCCGCGGGCGCGCGGACACCGCCGAGGCGGCCCTAAAGGACGCGGTCGCGCAGACGAGGTCGCTGGCTCCAGGCCGCGAGCGCGCGTGCAGGCTCCGTCATGAGCCCGACTGCGCCTCCTCCCACCGCCTTTCCATCCGACGTCGGCAAGCTGGTTGCGGCGGGCCCGCTTTTGCTGGCCTACAGCGGCGAATCGGCCACCCGATCTGGGCGTCGATGATGCCGCTGCCTCTGCTCCCCTCTTCCTGGTGCAGGGCGAAGACGCAATGGTGGTGGCGAACGTGCGGTTTATGGGACTCGCGGCTTCGCAGGGCGTGACGGAGCCTCTGCTCGCATCCTCATTCGACGTCGTGCTCTGGGGCAAGGGGCTCCCGGAGTCCGTGCTCGCCGCCGCTGGTAAGACAGTCCTCCATGTCTATCCCAGTCTGTTCTACGGCTCCCTCTATTCCTCCATCCTGCTCTCCTCCTTCCTGTCCTTCCTCTCCCTGACCCTTCTCCGTCTTCATTGACCGCGGTGGCGGCGGCGGCGGCCGGCTCCTATTCGTACACCGTCGTCGATCTACACCGCCGCGGCGTGTACTCGGATTTCGCGACCTTGCCGACCAGCCCTTATGCTGCCCCCTTGGACTCTGATCAGCATCCCATTCACGGATAGGAATTTGGAAGGGGAAAGAGAGGTAAATTTCTAAGCCTATATTTTTTTCCCTTGATCATGCCCGCCTATTTATTGCATATTGTGAATGGAAGAGCAGCCAATCTAATTCTTTGCTTGATCAATGTATGCCATTCCTTTGTCTTATTTCCGGTTGAACATCAATTTTTTTATTGCATTAGCATATGGAATATATTCTAAAGGAGTTGCACATCATATGTTCGATGGAATGCCTATGTCAGATGTTTAGGCACTGCTGTCATTTTTAAAACCTGCATTTCATCAGCAAAGCTACCTCGATGCTATCCAGGAAGCATGTCTGATCTTTATTTCCGTTTTGCAAATCTATACTTGAATGTCCTGAGAATTATTTACTTGCCCAAATGCCTCCTTTCGCTGTCATTTCTAAATTAAAACAGCAACATTTCTATACCCAATTATTTCTATGCTGTGCTTACTTTTTAAAGCTGCTCAAAATCAGAGATTAAAATTGATTCTTTTTGCATCTATGACTGCAGATTAAGGAAATGCTTTTTACTGTAAAATGGGGCAAGGATATTAGATTGTGCATTCTCATATTTTGTTTCTTTATGCTAGGATAGATATATGTCCATTTAACTTCACAGTGCTCAGTGAAATTATTATGGAGTGACTAAGACTACAATACAAGCAAGCTCACCAATGACCAAACTGCGAAGGTATAGTCGTCTCTTCTATTTGCCTTCACGCACCTCATGTCTTTGATGAAAAGCAGATGTAATACAAGCCACCTTTGAGATTCAACTATAGTTAGTTTATTCGCTGACAATTGACATAATTCAGTTCTATACACATTGATGATAGGCATTCTAATTAATCTGAGCAAGATCTCACTGTTGGATCTGCGAAAAAAAAAACACAGTTTCTCCTCTAATAAAGGGTGTGCCTGGACAAGTCAACAAGAATAACCAAACAGCTTAAGGTATTCTAAGAGGTAAGGGTCATCTTGGCCTGTCCCTTTCCTTTAGGAGGTCCCTGTACTACTGCACTAAACAAAGATTGGATATGGTTGCCCTTTTCAATTTAGAAATCAATGTACGGTTCGTTCTTCACTGGATTCATACAACTGCATCGGCCCATGCTTGAAGATCTAACTTCATTTGATTGCTGCGCATTTTCTCTGTTAGTACTCCACCTCTATTATGCTTCCTCATATACTCTTGTGTCTCTATTGATCTAATGAAAGGCTGCAGATTCATGTATTGGTTGATTCGTCTTTCATGGGAAAGTTTAACTTTTGGTATATATTGCCATGTCTAAACTTTATTGGTCTGTTTTTTTTATTATGCATGTTCTGCCATGTAAAAGCAAATTTGATTTGTTTACAGCTTTACTGCGATTGGACTATGAGGCTTCTTATGGTTGGCTGGCTTTTGTTCTACATATTGATAGCATCATATTTACATGACTAGCTATTGAGAATAACTCTTGCAGGCCATTGAAATCAGATTTCCTTATCAGTTTGATGGGGTGTCATCGGGTCCAGATGATTTAGTAATTGTCATAGGTAAATAGCATCTTTACCTTTCCCTAATAATTATTCAATAATGATCTGCTTTTACCTTCTGTTTGTCCTATAGTGCATCATTTATGATACTTCACAGTCACAATTTGCCATTCAGATTTTATTTGTTTCTTTCTTTGATATCAATTATTTGTTTCTAATTTAATGTATCCTTTGTCCAGTTTATCATTCTGTGCTCATCAATTGATTCCTTTGTCCAATTTATCCTGAACGGTTTGATTTTGGATCTAACATTCGTGCTTTTGTGTGCTATGTTGTTCCAGCGATTTGCTCCTGCTGCCCACATTTAATAGCGTGCTCTGTATAACTGGTGGGTCAACATGTACTTACAGTAAACTCTCTAACCAATATTTCAATGTTGCAATTGTGGTTTAGATGTCATTTTTTACTCGCCTATTGAACAAAATTGTTGCAATACACAGATCAGCAGAAAGGTATGATCCAAGGGAAGGTTTCTGGGCGCTGCTTCCAAGTATGAGCATGAGAAGAGGATCCCACTGACCCACTCGGTAGCTGTCTTGGGGGATGCCCCGTAAGACTCTCAGTCTCTTGCCTAGGTGCAATATAATTCCTTTTAAGTTTTAGCATTGGAGGTGACCTCACTGCTGCTTGCCTCATTACAGGTATGCTGTGGGAGGGTATGATGGAAGCAACATGATATCTAACGTTGAGATTTTTGACCTGTGCACTAATTCATGGAGAATATGCAGCCCATTACAGGTTACAATGGACGATAATTTGTTCTACATTGGCGGGCACAGATACATCCTGCCGGCGACTGCATTTCAACCGTCCCTGATCCAAGTATGAACACAGGGAAAACTGTTCTCATGCCGGCATTTTCCAAACTACTTAATGCAGCTATGTAACATGGCCAGTTCCACCTAAATACAATGTCTGTTAAGTTAGTGAACCCTCCTATTCTCCTACAGCTCCTTAGCTATCCCAATTGGAGATTTAAATTGTAATATAACAACTGCTCCTGTCAAATACTTCTATATGTATCATCTGCAGTAGTTTATCCATAAACTATTTATCACTATGTTGCTCTTTAGTACAAATATATGTATTTCTTTATCAGGCACATATTGTTAAACAACATGAACCACCGACCTCTGAAAAATCACTATATCAAGAAAATTATACGCATTACACAGGCTCGCGCGCGAAGGCGCGCGTCATTCACTAGTCTTATACTAAATCTGGTGCATTTCCTTGCACCAGGAAGTAGCCACGTAGGCCAGAATTTCTTGGCCGTCAGATCGGCCAATCCGACGGTCAGGAATAGTTGGGATACAAATTTTATAAAAAAATACCTCAAACTTTATTGAAATTAACCTACCGTCTATGGATGACAATTTTGCAAAAAAAAGCCTTTGAACTTTGCGAATATCAATTTTACAAAATACCTCTTGAATTTTAACGAAATCGACACGCATTCTACTAACGACAATTTCACGAAAAACCTCTTGAACTTTGGAGAAACCAAAATGCCCCTTGAACTTTAACAAAATCAACACGCACTCTATTGATGACAATTTTACGAACAACCCCCTAAATTTTGGTGAAACCAATCTGCCCCTGGTGCATTTTCTTACACCAGAAAGTGGCCACGTAGGCTAGAATTCCTCGACCACCGATCCAACGGTCAGGAACAGTTGGGATATAAATTTTACAAGAAATCCCTCAAATTTAGTGTCAACCTGCAGTCTATGGATGACAATTTTGCAAGAAAAAGGCCCTTGAACTTTGTGAATGTCAATTTTACAAAATACCCCCCTTAATTTTAACGAGATCGACACGCACTCTACTGATGGCAATTTCACAAAAACCCCTCGAACTTTGGAGAAACCAAAATGACCCCCCTGAACTTTAACAAAATCAACACGCACTCTCTTGATGATAATTTTACGAAAATATCCCTAAACTTTGGCGAAACCAATCTGCACTCCACAAATATTAAATTCACAAAAAACTTGTGTATCGGTGATGGGTTAAATCAAATCAAGCTTTGTCACTACAAAAGCATAGACGCCCCATAGACATATTTCAATGATCCACACCTCACACACATACATTTAATAACTCAAATCAAATTTAACCGAGCCCACAACAAAACTTTATAAACACAGATCTACACGTCCGTGACGGGTCTCTCGAGGGCGCCAACGGCGCAGTATTTTCTAGTGCTTTTCCTATTTCTATCCATCCGTTTCTTTTCCAATGCTTGGTTAGGGTTTCAGGCGATTCATCTTGGAGGTTTAGGCGATTTGCTGATTCAGGATTTCTCTTCATGCCATTGATTGATTTCATTCCCGTATCTTCGAAGTTCGAATCATTTCCTCTCGGTTTCTTCATCTCACACTCTAATGCCTCTTCTATTTTCTTCATTTCACAGCGTAGTTGTTTCCAATTTGTTATCTTCTCGTCTTACTTGAACACAGTTCAATTTGATCATCTCTGAAGGTTCGAATCATCTTCTTCTTTGCTTTATGTTAGTCGATTGATTTAGTCACGAACTTAATTATGTTTTTTTATTCTTTTATGCAGAATATTGCTTGGTACTAGTTTCAAGTCATCCATCATTTTGATTTATATATGTTAAACTAGCAGATCCTTCAACTTTCAAATGTGGAGTTTCAACGGTAAAACATAAGATTGTCAACAACTCTGAAATTTTTTAATTTCTGGAATGTTTCAAACCTGTAATATTTTGGGAACTTTTTTTTTTACCATACCTTATACAAACTTTGAATTGTTCTCAAACAAATTTGGAATGTTTTGAACATTCTATACAATCTGAAATTTTTATGACCATATTTCGGGAACTTTTTAGTTAAAACATTTTTTCTGCACAATCTGAAATGTTTTGAACAAAACCACTTTCAGGAACTTTTTTGTTGCCATTTCTTCGGAACATTTTGAATTGTTCTCAAAGAAATCTGGAATGTTGTGAAAGTGAAACAATATAAACAATCTGAATTGTTTGAGACCTTTTTTCAAAACTTTTTAAAGTGTGAATATATTAAACTTTACAGAGTGTTTACAAATCTTTGGTTGAAAATTCGGCAGCAAATGGCAAGCCCGACCAGCGCGCATGGCTCCAGCTTCATGGCCTTCAGGTTCACGGACCCGGAGCTTTCAGTAATGGAATGAATTAGCTTCGTGGGCGTGCAGCTTCCGCGTCCGCTGACTTATTGGGCCTCCAGCTTCCACGTGCACTAGTGCGCGCAGGCGCGCGCTCCCGCGCGCTTCTGCGAAGCAACCGGCTGAAAATCGCTTAAGCACAGTTTCCAAAATTTTGTATGGAATACTAAATGCAGATGAAAAAATAATTAATTATATAATTTAACTGTAAATGACAAGATAAATTTTTAAAATTAATTAATTCATAATTAGATATGAATAGTCATGCCCGGT
Organism: Panicum virgatum; assembly: GCF_016808335.1. Taxonomy (NCBI): domain Eukaryota; kingdom Viridiplantae; phylum Streptophyta; class Magnoliopsida; order Poales; family Poaceae; genus Panicum; species Panicum virgatum. The sequence continues at coordinate 53,641,155 of NC_053146.1, forward strand.
CAAAGCCGGAAAGGCTCGCTGACCCGCCGGGCGGCCGGCTCCCTTGCTTGCGGTGCAATCCCAAACCGCACGCGGCTTGTCGCGCACCACGCACGCCGTGACGTAGCCGGCCGCTGCCGACGCGGCGGTCGGCGGCTCCGGCTCGGCTCGCGAACGCGGCCCGTGCCCTCCCTTAAAAGCACGAGTCCTAAACCTCCCCGATTACGCTAACGAACGGCACGGGCGGGAGCCGCACCGGAACCTAACCGAGAGCACCAGACACCTCGCTCCACCTCCAAGACTCCGTTTCCGGACTTCCAGACTCCAGAGCGGCCGCGGAGGAACCGTGGGGGCAAAGGAAAGGGAAGACTCGCGTCGCGTGACGTGTGCCCGCGTCGTATGCGCCGCGCTGCCGTCGCGACGACGACCAGGACCAGGATGGCGGCCGAGGAGATGAGACGGGCCTCGGCCTCCGCGGCGGCGGCGGAGGCGGCGCCGGCGCAGGCGGGGTCGAGGTGGGCGCGGGTGTGGCCGCCCGCGCTCCGGTGGATCCCCACCTCCACCGACCGCATCATCGCCGCCGAGAAGCGGCTCCTCTCCATAGTCAAGTACGGCCTCGCCCCCAGTCTTGGTTTTCCCCCTCCAATTTAGCAGATTACATGCGAATCGGAACTTCAGGCTTTTGACTGGTACAGGAAAACTAGTTACTTTCTCCTGGACCGGGACAGCTACTCACTTGTGCGGTTGTGCCTTCCATTCTAGTTACATGTCAATTGGTACAAACTCCAGTCTTTTGGCCGGCACAGCTGGTCACTTTGTGTGGATTTACATTGCACTTGGTTGTTGGTTCATCTGCAGTCTAGCTCGGCTAAGATTAAGTGTTCATTTTGAATGTTGGGCACGAAGCTTAGACTGTGAAACTGTAAGGAAATTGCATTCCCTTTCATGAGGACTGATTGCGCTATTGCTGCAGTTTTACATTAATCAAATGTTAGTGCTGTACTGCTGTAGCTAACTGCAAAGGTTATTCAGCTAACTGTCTATGAATTCTACTAACTGAATGTTTCTGTACATGCGAGTGGTCTAAAAAAAATCAAAACACTGTCGCTTTGGAATCACTTTGGGTCTAAACTTTTAGTCATTTTAAGTCGACTTTGATGGTTTTGTCCTGTATTGAGTATGAAATTTTACTCAGTGGTTTAAGATCATTTTGTCGCATGATGTTAGCCTTTGTTTCAGGACAAATGACCAATACCAATTAAATTATCTAGTGCTGTAGCGATTCTGTAGCGTATTGGATGAGGTTTTATTTACTAATGGATGGTTTGCCTTTGTACTGTCTATGAATGGAACTCTGTTAGGGCCCAGGAGCCGGGCCCAGCTCAGGAGCAGCCGCCAGCCCCAGCCTGGATCACGTACCAGCGCAGGGGGCGGCGCACAGGTGGCTAGGTGCCACAATTTTTACTTTCCTTTTTATGTCAATTAGTTTCTATAATTTGAAACAATTGTAAGTTAAATACCTGCACTCTGGATTGGAAAAGGATTAGGCTGGGAATTAATCTCAGCTGGCCTCACGGGCCACCCCTAAACCCTAGCGCCTCCCTCTCTCCCTCTGCCCTCTCCAATGTTTTCAAATCGGCTGGTCGGTCCTGGTCGCCTAGGGACCGACCAGGCGATTAATCGCGATTAGTCGACGACCAGGTTGACCTGGTCGAGCCTGGTCGTTCCCTAATCGTCCATATGTCTACATGTTCAGTATATACTATATAGTGTATATATAATTATATATATACAATATAGTATACAACAAGCAATTCTTGGTGACTTACTTTTGATATTTGCTCTCCAGAACTCCAGCTTCTTGTCCAAAACTCCATATTCTTCTTGCTGAATCCCTGCTGCTGAAACAAAAAAATGAAGTTGTTAGGAGAAAGTGAGAAACCTTCATGCTGCCTTGATAAATATTAAACAAGGAGTACTGCAGTAGAGATTTAGCAAACCATAACAGAGCACTACTGCTACAGCAGCAATGCAACAAGTCCTGCCCTGGTCGACCGACTAATCGCGATTAGTGGACGACTAATCGGACGACCAGGTTTCTGGTCGCTCTGGTCGGGTCGGTGGTGCTGGTCGGACTTGGAGAACCGACCTGGGCGATTAATCGCGATTAATCGCGATTAATCGGACGACTTGAAAACATGGGCCCTCTCACGCCGCCGCTGCCTCCCTGCGCTCCACCAGCAGCCACGGCGCCTCCCCGCAGGCGCCAATTCAAGCCCTCTCGCCCTCCCTCGCACTCCTATCACCTTCGCAGTCGCGGTAGGATCGCTGATCCTATCAAACTCTCTCATCCATTGCTTGGATTTATCCAATGTCCTTTTAAACTGTGTCAGCATACACATGAACTGCATTTTTCAGTGTATGAAAGAACTTTCTTTCATCTTGACCTAGTGATTATAAGCACATAATTGCTTCTGATTATACTGAAACGTTGCAAGGTGTCTATAAGAGTGAGGTAGGAAATACACACATGGCTTAGTATAACGTATTGGTTCATCTTCAATTTATGTAAAAAGTTATAAATTACCATACCGTCCCCATTGCACGTATTAATTTTGAGATATAACACGTGAGTATATTTTGTGGTTTCTGATTATTGTGGGCTATATTTTTTTTGGTAATAAGGCTTCTATCCTGTTGATAAATGATTCAATTCTTTATCATTTCTTTCTAGATATATGTGCATTTTTTTTGTATTTTGCTGGTACATTATGCACCTTTTTCTTTCCTTTTGCAGAACCGGATATGTCCAGGAACAAGTCAACATTGGCTCAGCTCCACCTGGGTCAAAAGTAAGATGGTTTAGATCTGCAAGTGATGAACCAAGGTTCATCAATACTGTAACATTTGATAGCAAGGAGAACGCCCCCACCCTTGTTATGGTCCATGGCTATGGGGCTTCTCAAGGGTTCTTCTTTCGAAACTTTGATGCCCTCGCAAACCGTTTTAGGGTGATTGCCATTGATCAGCTTGGGTAAGTTTTGGCAAAAAGTGATATGGAATATTTTTTTCTTGTTGACCACTATAGGTCTTTAATCAGTAGTAAATTATCTGGTTGATTAAATATGATTTTATTTCCGTTTAACTTATCCGGTCCTTAATATTTATTATGTCGTGGAAGAACATGGTTTGGAGGTATCAATTCTCAATTAACCTTCCACTGATACATTTGATGGCACTATAGCATTGACTTTTCTCATTCCTTTTGCAGCTGGGGTGGTTCAAGCAGACCTGACTTCACCTGTAAAAGTACCGAAGGTTGATACTTCTACTTTACCTGCACAACTTAAAAAAAAAATGATGTTATCTTCTTATTATGTTCCTGGTTACCCACAACTACAATAAGATTTTAACTTTGCATCATTTAGCATGCCATGTCCTCTAATTTTATTATGATCTTCTAATATGCTCTTTTCTGTTAAATCTTAGTGTTTTAACCATTTATAAGAAGCCTAGGTAGATTCGTTCCATCAAACTCATATATTGATTCAGTTCTTAACATGTGCTTCTTATGGATGTGTTTGTAAACAGAAACTGAGGCATGGTTCATAGATTCTTTTGAGGAGTGGCGCAAGGCCAAGAACCTCAGTAACTTTATATTGCTTGGTCATTCTTTTGGAGGATATGTTGCGGCAAAGTATGCCCTAAAGGTATTTTCTTAAACATTTACCGAGTGAAGTGTCTCCATTTAAGCCGATCATTACTAACAACTTCGATTGTATTTCAGCACCCTGAACATGTGCAGCACTTGATTTTGGTTGGTCCTGCTGGCTTCTCGTCAGAAACAGAGCATAGCTCTGAGTGGTTAACAAAGTTTCGAGCAACATGGAAAGGCATGCTAATCAATCATCTTTGGGAGTCCAATTTTACTCCTCAAAGAATTGTTAGGTAATTTGATCTTATTGCACATTTTCATTTTTTTCTAAACATTACACATTACAATTTAAATTTCTATGTAACTTTATTTATTGTTTTTTAGTTTTTGAGATAGAAATAGGGCGGCGGCAGCAACAACAACAACAACAACAACAACAACAACAACATAGCCTTTTTTCCCAAGCAAGTTGGGGTAGGCTAGAGATGAAATCCGAAAGAAATAAGTTCAAAGTTCAGGCACATTGATAGCTAGTCTCCAAGCGCTCCTATCCAAAGCTATCTCTTTAGAGATATTCCAATCCTTAAGGTCTCTCTTAACCGACTCATCCCACGTCAGTTTAGGTCCACCTCTACCCCTCTTTACATTATCGACCCGCTCAAGAACCCCATTACGCACCGGCGCCTCAGGAGGCCTTCGTTGGACATGTCCAAACCATCTCAGCCGATGTTGGATAAGTTTCTCCTCAATTGGTGCCACCCCGACCCTATCCCGAATAACTTCGTTCCGGACCCTATCTCTCCTTGTGTGCCCGCAAAACCACCGCAACATCCGCATCTCTGCTACACTCAGTTGCTGGACATGTCGCCTTTTTTTAGGCCAACATTCAGCACCGTATAACATCGCCGGACGAATTGTTGTCCTATAGAATTTGTCTTTTAGCTTTTGTGGCACCCTCTTGTCACAAAGGATGCCAGAAGCTTGCCGCCATTTCAACCAGCCAGCTGAAATTCTATGCCTAACATCTTCATCAATGTCGCCATCCTTTTGTAGCACCGATCCTAAATACCGAAAAGTATCCTTCTGGACCACCACTTGCCCATCTAGACTAACGTCTCCCCCCTCATACCTAGTCGCGCTGAAATCGCACATCATGTACTCGGTCTTGGTCCTACTAAGTCTGAACCCTTTCGACTCTAACGTGCGTCTCCACAGCTCTAACTTCCTATTAGCCCCTGCCCTACTCTCGTCAACTAGCACCACATCATCAGCAAAGAGCATACACCAAGGAATCTCACCTTGTATATCCCTTGTGACCTCATCCATCACTAAAGCAAATAAATAAGAGCTCAATGCTGACCCCTGGTGTAGGCCTATGTTAATAGGAAAGTCAGTGGTGTTGCCATCACATGTCCGGACAAACGTCGTCGCATCCTTGTACATATCCTTAATGAGGGTAATATACTTAGTTGGGACTTTGTGCTTCTTCAAAGCCCACCACATGACATTTCTCGGTACTTTGTCATATGCCTTCTCAAGGTCAATGAAGACCATGTGCAAGTCCTTCTTCTGCTCCCTATATCTCTCCATCAATTGTCGTATTAAGAAAATCGCCTCCATAGTTGACCTTCCAGGCATGAACCCAGATAGAAATAGGACAGCATTGCAACAAAAACTTTCTATTTGAATTAAAATGTTGGAATGATCTATCCCTGCTAATTAGATTTAAATAAGATAGCCCCTTTAAGTTCACAGAGTAGTGTAGTTTGTTGTTCCGTTTCAACTGATAGAAGTGCAGTGTCACTTCATGGAATCACTAGGAAAACATCAAAGAAAAATTGAAAGTTCGCAAAATAATCTGTAGGTTTCCTTCAAGTTGGAAACACCTGCTAAGTTCAAATTGAGTCCTCAACTCCAAATTAACAAAAAATCACATCCAAATGTGTGACAGCAATCCAAAGTGACACCAACACTAGTTACTTTCACTCAAATGATTTAAAACCTCCATGCAAATAACATTTCCATCTGCATTACTACACACGTCACAAGCCCCTGGAACACACAACTACTGTTTTGCATCCAATATCTGATCTGCACATGGATGTTGAAACACACTGCCTGCTCGGAAGTAATGGTGGAATTGGCCTCAAGAAAGACTAAGTGATGATTAATTCATGCTGCGCCGTGTCTCTACTTTGAGCTGCCTACCAATTATTGTGACCTCTTATATAATTTAAAATAAGAAAATCATTTTATTTTGTTTATATTATTTTTATTCGTTATAATCCCGCATACATAGGACAGCAATTCGTCCGGCGATGTTATACGGTGCTGAATGTTGGCCTAAAAAAGGCGACATGTCCAGCAACTGAGTGTAGCAGAGATGCGGATGTTGCGGTGGTTTTGCGGGCACACAAGGAGGGATAGAGTCCGGAACGAAGTTATTCGGGATAGGGTCGGGGTGGCACCAATTGAGGAAAAACTTATCAAGCATCGGCTGAGATGGTTTGGACATGTCCAACGAAGGCCTCCTGAGGCGCCGGTGCGTAATGGGGTTCTTGAGCGGGTCGATAATGTAAAGAGGGGTAGAGGTAGACCTAAACTGACGTGGGATGAGTCGGTTAAGAGAGACCTTAAGGATTGGAATATCTCTAAAGAGATAGCTTTGGATAGGAGCGCTTGGAGACTAGCTATCAATGTGCCTGAACTTTGAACTTATTTCTTTCGGGTTTCATCTCTAGCCTACCCCAACTTGCTTGGGAAAAAAGACTATGTTGTTGTTGTTGTATAATCCCGCATACATAGACATCATATGTTGTGACGTGGCAGTCACTTGCTCCTGCTGGCTGCTGCAATTAGTGGTCATGTCGGCATTGGTTTGAACAGAGTAGAGGGGTCTGCAACATTCAAATCAAACTAGAAACGCTTGATTGCTCCAATGGCAAAGTATATGAGGCTTTGTTGCAATTTTGCTGCAAAAACAACAAACATTGCTCTTATCATATTTTTGGTGTGCTACTGCATTTTCTGTCCTCATTTTTATCTGTTTTTCTCAAACAGAGGATTGGGTCCTTGGGGTCCAGGTCTAGTACAAAGATATATCAGTGCCAGGTTTGGTACAAGTTCAACTGGTGAATTACTAACAGATCAAGAATCTGCATTGCTGACAGGTATTCTGTTCGGTTAACTAATCTAGTACATGCATTTTTTTTTCTGATAATACTTGCAACTGATACTTATTGTTGTTTCCTCATGTTTGAAGATTATATTTACCATACCTTAGCCGCCAAAGCTAGTGGAGAGCTGTGCTTGAAATACATATTTTCCTTTGGGGCATTTGCAAGGAAACCTCTTCTGCAGTGGTTAGCCTCTTACACTTACCAACTTTTGGTTAACTGTTCTCTGATACTGACCATGCACAATGTCTTGTTGTCATGGTTTTCATATGGAAATTAGATGATCATTTGAACTGAGACAATTAATTCTAGATTCAACAAGTGCTCCCCCCCCAAAATAATAATATAATTACAGTCCCCTTGATGTTTCATGACGTTTTACCTTCCTTGCAACAGCGCATCTGATTGGAAAGTGCCGACTACTTTCATATACGGGCAGCAAGATTGGATGAACTACCAAGGGGCGCAGCAAGCGCGGAAGGACATGAAAGTTCCTTGTGAAATAATTAGAGTCCCACAGGTAAATCTTGCCAGCTGGCGACATCACACAGTCACAAATCACAGTTTTACAATACTGGTTCAAGGACTAAATCTTAGCGGTTATATTCTGCAGGGGGGTCATTTCGTGTTTATTGACAACCCGTCGGCGTTCCACTCGGCTGTGATGTATGCCTGTCGTAATATTTTATCTGGAGCTGGAGAGGAGGGCCTCACTCTTCCTGATGGCTTAATATCCGCATGAGATCGCATCCTCAACAATCTCGTGCCCAACAATAGTAGTCTAGTACATGATAAAGCAAAGCTTATACGATGGTGGAACTATTTGTGCCCATCTCCACCAGATTGTTTGTGTACGAATTGGGCTGATATTTTCCGTGTACATATTCTGTATCAATTGTGAGAAACGTAAAGTTATGTAATGTACGAATTCTTTATTTGATTTTCAAGACCCAAACTTGCACTACGCAAATCATGTCCTTGCAAAAACAAATTCTTACGCCGAAAACACCACCGGACTCCAGTTGCATTGCTCGCCAGGTAGTTGTTAGAGCTGATATTTGGACATCATATGTTCCTGTGTTCAAATGGTTTTCTCTATTTTTTGCATAAATCGAAGCGTTTTCTACAAAAAAATCTAGAAACTACTGAATTATGCAAATTTTATGAAGCTTTGCGCGTCAATCGTCGTGGGCTCGTGGCCACTTAGCGCAGGCAACCTCTCCCGGTCTCTCGGCCCCACTCAGACTTCCTTTGATGAGCCTGAGCCCACAGGCAGCTAGTCGTGCGGCTGCACGGGTAGCAGAGCATGGCGGCGGCGGCAGGCTCTTCGCCGGCCTCGCCGCCGCCACCTCCCGGATCGCCTCCCTCGGCCGCGCGGGCGACGCAGCCGCAGCGCGCGCCGTGTTCGACGCGATGCCGCGGCGCGACGCGGTGGCCTGGAACGCGATGCTCACCGCCTACGCGCGCGCCGGCCGGCCCCGCGACGCGCTCGCGCTCTTCGCCCGCGCGCCCGCGCCCGACGCGTTCTCGCTCACCGCCGCGCTCGCCGCGGCCGCGGCGCTCCGGTGCCACGCCGCCGGCGCGCAGCTCCACGCCCGGCTCCTCCGCATCGGCCTGCGGGCGCCGCTCCCCGTCGGCAACGCGCTCGTCGCCATGTACGCCAAGTGCGCCCGCGCCGACGACGCGGAGCGCGCCTTCCGGGAGATGCACGACCGCAATGCGCTGTCCTGGTGCTCGCTCCTGCACGCCTATGTTGCCTCAGGCCACTTGAGACTCGCGCAGGACTTGTTTGATGAAATGCCTAGCAGAAACAACATCGCCTGGAACACGTTGCTTATGGGGTATTCACGCAGTGGCAATGCCAGACAATGCCTGATTCTCTTCAGCAAGATGTGGATGGCGGGGCTTACCTGTGACGATGCAACACTCTGCATTCTTGTTGATGCTTGCACCGAGCTAGCCCACCCCTCTACCGGCTTTGCAATTCACAAGATTGTAGTGCAGAGTGGCTGGAATGCAATGGCCGAGGTCAGTAACTCCCTGATTTCCTTGTACACTAAGTTCAGTTTGCTCGATGAAGCCGTGCGAATTTTTGAGTCCATGGAGGTGCGGACAATTGTGTCATGGAATTCCCTGATTGATGCTTACATGAAGCTTGGCTACATGGAGCAGGCTGCTTCTCTTTTTCGAACTGTACCCGAGCCAAATGTTATCTCATGGACAGCAATGATTGGAGGACTTGCAAGGAACGGCTGTGCTGATGAAGCCCTCAGACTATTTGTCGAGATGTTGGCACATGATCATATTCGTCCAGACGACTTCACATTTGGGGCTGTGCTTCATGCTTGTGCTACTTCTGTGTCTCTTGCAAGTGGAAGGGCGGTCCATGGTAGAGTGTTCCAAACTGGGTTTGCATCCTACCTGTATGTAGCCAACAGTTTGATGGACATGTATGCCAAGTGCGGGGATGTCAAGAGTGCAAGCGATGTGTTCAATGGCATCTTTGCCAAGGACCTGGTCTCATGGAACACAATGTTGTTCGGATTTGCGATAAATGGGTGGGCCAACGAAGCACTGATGGTGTACGAAACCATGAAATCCCATGAAGTCTGCCCTGATGAGGTGACATTTGCATGCTTGCTTACAGCCTGTAGCCACTCTGGCCTTCTGGAGCAAGGGAAAATGTTCTTCGAGTCGATGGTGTCTGTTCATGGAATTCAGCCAAAGCCAGAGCATCTGTCTTGCGTTCTTGACATGTTTGCGAGGTCAGGGGACATCACAAAGGCTATTGAGATGCTCAGTCATTGTTCGGAAACAGTTCAGACTCATAGCAGCGACATACATGAAGCTCTGCTTAGTGTGTGCTCGTCGGAGCACCTGAATGTCAGTGTTGCCCGGAAGGTGGTGAAAGACATGGTGAGGACTGATCCTCCAAGAGATGCAGGCTATGTCATGCTGTCCAACTTGTTCTGCGCCAGTGGGCAATGGAGCGAGGCCGAGAGGGTGAGAAAAGCAATGGCTGAGCACGGTGTCAAGAAGTCCCCTGGTTGCAGCTGGATCGAGGTGGAAGGTGCTGTTAGGGTATTTGTATCAGGTGTGCAAGATCCTGATCATACAGGTTTTGTATGCAATGTTCTTCGCCTATTAGATGGGGAGATGAGAAACATCACCCAATGCTGAAATTACGGTCGACCATAACATACCCCCTCCAGTGGTCGATTTTTTTTTCCATCCACGTGCGCGGGGCCAACGCGACTTTATCCTCCGCGCTCCTCTCCTTTCCAATACACACGTTCTCCCCCCTCCCTCCATCTAGATCTCGTCTACTCCATGGCGCCCCCATCCCCCTTTCCTTCTGCTCCATGCGGCCTGAGAGGGGGCCGGCGGCGGGAGGCCGCGCGGCGGGGCCGGGGCGGGAGGCGCGGTTGCGCCGGCGGGAGCGGCGGAGAGGCGCGGCCGCTCGCCACTAGCGCCGCCCCCCGCCCAGATCCAGTTTTCTATTTTTTTTTAATTTTTTCTTTTTTTGTTCTTTGCATACAAAAAGTTTTTTTAAAAAAATTAGCCGAGTTTTTTTTATTTAGATGTACATTTTTTGTTTCTTTCATTTGATAAATTTCTCTCGTAAATTTTTTTATCTCACTAATTTGTTTCTTGAAATTTTTTCTACCCACCAAATTTTCACTTGAAAAATTATTTGTCTCAAAAAAATGTCTGAATTCTTTTTTCTCAGAAAACGACAAAAAAGTTTCTAAAAACGGAAAAAAATTGCTGTCGAAAAATCGATGTACGGTCAACCGTAAACTAACCACGCCCTACTGGTTGGTCGCCTCTTTAAAGCTTGGCAAGTTTCCACCCGCTTTGAATCTAAAAAACGAATGAGAAACAAACATGGATATTTCTTTTTTTTAAAAAAAAGGAACAGACATGGAAATGGGCTATACGATTTTCCATCTCGGAAGCGAATGAGGCCCAAAGCCTCTTTGAGGCAGACGAAAGCCAAGACCAGAAGAAAGGCCCATTCAAGCTTCGTTATGGAGTCCAAAGGCCCAACTAACTTAAGAAAATATCGGCCCAAACAGAGGTGAGTGTGGCTTCGGTTATATTGCAAACATACGTAGCATGATTTCTGTTTCAAAATATGCGGGTTGTGCATATTTTTAAAATTATTACACTATCCTTTGTACTCCAACTCCATACACGAAATAATAGATTTCTTTTCGTTAACGCATGATTCATGCGAGAAGAAAAAAGCGAATTGCCAGGTCCCTTTTAAGGCTGCACAAACAGAATTTATATAGGCCCATCCGCAAAGGACGCCCTATAAATAAGACACTGAACAAATGCAGCAAAGAATTTGTTGGAAATCTCAACTGCACATCGACATCGCCATTAATGTGGTCGTTCGCCCATCAATTTTCCATATGAAAATGGTGGCAAAAGTACAAGGCTACTACTACTGGAGTATGTTGGGGGGTAATGACAGATCCGGCGGCCCATTCCAGGTGGCCAACAAAACGTTTTCTCCAAATCGGTGATTTCTCGCTTTCTGAAACGTCCTATATTTACAAAGGAGAGAAGAGAGGCATTGGCGAGATTTCTGTTTTTCTGAATACCCTCTTTATTCTTCATCAACTGATTCCAAGGAGCAGTAGAAAGACTTCGGATACCAACTATTCATTTCCGTTTTCTCCTGCATGACTGATCATGCTACAGCTCGCACGCGCAGACTAGTTTTGTATTCCAGCTTTGATCGAAACGGCTTCAACCCAAGTTTTCCGTGCGCTTGTACACGACATAGGGTTGCTAAACAATAGCGTGTGGGATTAAATTAGCCAGGTGACACCAAATCAGAAGGTGCTAGTCTCCCAACCATTTTTTTTCATTCCGTCCATGTCCGAAGCTCCCAACAAATCCCTCTTACACTACGTCACGCAAACAACTCATTGATCACAAGCAGACGCTACCACCCCACACTTCCGTCTTCTTTCCTCAGCTGCTGCTCCAGTGGCCCACCCACTCGCGGTCAAAATGCCCCCCGCCAGCGCCGGCGCAGCCGTCCTGAGGCGGGCCCACCTCGCCGGCGTCCACTCGTTGGCCGGCCGCCGGCAGCCGGGGGTGGACCGCGTCTCGATGCTTCCAGCGGCGGCCCCGCCGCTGCCGCCGCTCGTCTCATGGCGTAGGTGCTCGACTCTGATCTGAAAGCTTCCCGAACTGTGTCGTACATACCTTGTGAATCGGTGTCGCGCTGAGTTCCCTCTTATTGATTGGCGATATCTGCCGTTGTTCTCAAGAGAGCAGAGCTTGGGTTTTGGGGTTCAATAATCAATATCTAATTTTTTGACCATAAGCTTTGCTATGCCTCGATAAAAAAAATATGTGATGTGATCTTTCTGTTTCTTCTGAAAAAAGCAGAGCAGGGATCTGGAGTGGTTGCTAGGAGGCGCCTCTCGGCGAATGCGAGTGGTTCCTTCGAGCAGAATAACACCTGGGAGGAATCGGTATTGCCTTCACAGGTGCCGTTCTGATGCTACTTCTTTATGCCACGGCTAGTGGGCTTTTGTACTCAATCAGTATTGGTTATTGGATGGTCACTAGTATTTGCTTTGCACTTTGGATTAAATTTTCCAGGTAGTGGAGGAGAGTAAAGTAGATTTCCTGAAGATCCTGAAGAGTGCCAACACCGTTATTCCCCATATAGTGCTAGGGAGCACAATTCTGGCTCTGGTGTACCCGCCTTCTTTTACATGGTTCACAACCAGGTCTGTCTTGCAATGTTTTTGCTGTTTAGTTCAAGTTCAGTTATTCAACTGTGTAGCATGGCATATATGTTGTTGGATCAACAGTCAGCTGAACTTATATTTCAGCTACACTTTCAGCAGTATACGAAATGGTACACATCCCTGTTTGGCTACCTTTAGACACGTAGCCTCTAGGACCATTCAGTTACTGAAGTTTTCTGAGTTCTAAACTGTTCTTTCAGTCCCATAAGCTCAGAAGTATGCTTAATATTGATTCGTCAAAAGGCATTAAATCTAGTGTTGAATCTGTACTAAGCACCATCTTTGCATTCTCAATATGGTGAATGTTTGCTGATTAGGCCTTTGGACTATAGGAATCCTAATGGTTCATATTCACTGATTAGTTTCCTTTTTCTTGTAATGATTAATCATGAGGGGTCTACCTCTATAGGCAGGCTTGTATGTACGCAATTAGATAGTTTCATGTTTGTGTCAGTAGCACAGTGTTTTAAATTTCCACTGGCTATTCACATTTCCAGTGTGTCTGTGTCAATAATTTTGCAGGTATTATGCACCAGCTTTGGGATTCTTGATGTTTGCTGTTGGTGTGAACTCAAGCGTCGAGGATTTTATCGAAGCAATAAAAAGGCCTGATGCCATTGCTGTCGGTTATATCGGACAGTTCATCATCAAGCCTTTGTTTGGATATCTTTTCGGCACTCTTGCAGTTACAGTTCTTAATCTTCCAACTGCTCTAGGTAAGAATTTGAGACCTTTCATCTCATACGCTTTATAAGGAATATTCAAGAGCATTAGTGAGGTCTGACATGAACTTGTATCTAGGTGCTGGTATCATGTTAGTTTCATGTGTGAGCGGAGCACAGCTTTCAAACTATGCAACTTTCCTGACAGATCCACATATGGCTCCTCTCAGCATTGTTATGACATCACTGTCAACAGCAACTGCAGTTTTTGTCACCCCAACATTATCTTACTTTCTCATTGGCCAGAAATTACCTGTAGATGTCAAAGGGATGATGTCCAGCATTCTTCAAATTGTTGTTGCTCCAATTGCAGCTGGATTGCTACTGAATAGGTATTCCCTTCATTGCTCTGAAGTACAGGGGACAGATGTGCTAGATTGGATAGTTGTCTTGTTATATTTCTGTTTCTTGGCTCCCACTTTGAGTAATTTTCTATTTTCAATGTCTAAATTCATGCTTCTTGATATTTTGCAGATTCCTTCCAAAGCTCTGTGCAGCTATTCAGCCATTTCTCCCTCCGTTGGCAGTATTTATCACTGCTTTGTGTGTTGGCTCACCATTGGCTATAAATATTAGGGCTGTTTTGTCTCCATTTGGATTATCCATCGTGCTGCTCCTTTTTGCCTTCCATACCTCATCTTTTGTAGCTGGTTATCAGCTTGCTGGTACTTGGTTTCGCAAGTCAGCCGATGTGAAGGCACTTCAAAGAACAGTATCTTTTGAGACAGGTGATGCACTCTCCTGTTACATGAGGATAAGTTCTTTCTAGTTTGTTTTGTTGTCTCACCAGTATCTCTTGCAGGAATGCAAAGTAGCCTTCTTGCTCTTGCTTTAGCAAACAAGTTTTTCCCAGATCCACTAGTGGGTGTGCCTCCAGCCGTATCGGTATGTGAACTTTTCCTCATCCACTAGTGGTTGTGCCTCTTGCAGATTCATCTCTTCCAAATGGTACTTTTCCTGACATTAATCCAGAGGGTAGCTATGAACTCATCGTATATAGTCCCACGGAAATAACATCTGTCCAATTAATTAAAAAACTTGTTATTTTGACCTGGACACTTCAGATGATACTTTCCCTTTGGACCTCGAAATCAACATAAATTATGTAAATATATTACCATAATAGCATTGTTTTCTTGATTCATGTCTGCAGGTTGTGCTGATGTCCTTAATGGGCTTTGCTCTCGTGATGGTATGGTCCAAGAAAACAAAAACGTAGCAAGCCATGAACTGAATCAACACAGCCTTGTAATCAGACATCGCCATACCCCTTGTCAAAAATTTTAGCCAGGCTAACTTGAGCCAAGAAGACACTTTGGGCCACTGTTCATCGGAGGTCAGAATTGCTGCCAAATGATCATCATGGCACAGGATCCAGCTCACCCTTTTTTTTCTCCCATTTCCATATTCATATCTGATATTGGTTCTGTGAACCAAAGATTTCAAGTGTCCCGAACTCTTCTAGAATTGCAAAAAACTCATGTGAAAGATTCTCTGTAACTCATGGTGGGATAGGATCATAGGATGGGATGCCTCTTCGACAAGAAACAAATGGCCTTGCTCTTGACTCTGGTGGTTGACTAGTTTTCCGGAGTTCATCAACTGCTGCCGTTTCTGTTCTTATTTATCTGGAGTTGTCATGGTTGAAATTTGAAAATTATGTTGGCCTTCTTACTTCTCGGCTTCTCGCCATCCGAGCTCGCTAGAATGTAAGTTGATTCCTCTCCAAATCATGGTCGAATTTTACATGTTTTTTTAACCTACGCACATTAGAGCTGAAGTTCAAATTTTCATTGTGTCATTCGGCGGATTGGCCCCAACTTTGTACTTGTTTTTTTTTTTAAAAAAATACACATGGTCGGTTGTATTATACTCGGCGACTCGGCGAGTGACCGTACGCATACGGATACGGACGTACACAGACAAGCGGGCCCGCCCGGCGAGTAATCCTCAACGACTCGCGGGGCTCGGGTTCTGTGAACGCCAGCCTCCGGCGCGTCCCGTCCCGTCCCATGGCGTCCCTCCGGCTCGTGGCGGCGCTAGCGCCCTCTCCTCCTCCACCGCCGCCACCTCGACGTGAACCGCGGAGACCGCCGCCGTCCGCGGTCCGCCTGACGAGCGGCGTGGCCCTGGCGGCGGCGGCTGCTGCTGCCGTGGCCGCGGCCGCCTCGCCACCGGCGCTCGCCGCGCTGTCCGAGCCGGCGAACGCGCTCTCGCTGCCCACCTGGGCCGTCCACGTCTCCAGCGTCGCCGAATGGTACCGCCTCTGCCTCTGCCATTCCCGCTAGGACGCTACGCCCAAGCGATTGCTTCCGCGCCTGCGGCTTTCCTAGGACTGAATCTCGGAAGGGTGGATTTGCGTTGCAGGGTGACGGCGATGTGGCTTGTTTGGGACTACGGGGAGAGGACAGGGATCAAGGGCTGGAAGGGCCTCTCTTGGGGGATGGTGAGTGTTCAATTTCCATCAAGATCCCATCCTCGCTAAGATATCGTTATCTGAAGATATCTGTGGCGGTTTCAGTATCTATTTGTGTGTAGCACAACAGGATTCACATGCATTAAGTTTCTGGGGCTCCAATGGTTGGCTTCAGAGTTTTTATTTTTATTCATCAGAAGAAACATGTGTCTCTTCTGTTTGCAAACAGTGCTGCTCAGAGCTTCCCAGTGTTGTTGACTAACAACTTTGCAATAGGTACCACTTCTTGGTGGAGCGATGTGCGCCTGCACATGGCATTTCTTCTACAATTCAGAGTCTCTTGAAGTAAGCTATTTTGCTGAAGCCGAAAATAATGTTTCATTCATTATGCTGTTTGCAGATATGATTAGCACTTATCGGTCCTAATTTTTGTAATTGTACTCCATTGTGCAATGCCATTGTGTACCTGGCCTATCCTGACATGAAAGATGAAACTTAGATTATTAGGCGCCAGGAACTATTTTCAGATTTTCTTTTTTCTGAAATCCTTATGCCTCATTAGTTTTCCTGACAGAGTTATATGATCTGGAGCCCTTTATTGTTGTCATGAAAATAGACGAAAGCATAGTCCAGTCCAAATATTATTCCAAACAGTTCTTCTGCTCCTATTGTTTGCCTTTGTTTGACAGTGCAATGTTTTTCTTTCTTGATTCATAGGTCCTTGTTGCTCTCCAAGGTGCTCTCACGGTGATCGGTAACTTAACAATGTGTATTGCTGCATACCGCATCTTCAAAGCGTCCCAGGAAGGCTCTAAAACTTGATAGGCTGGAAGATTGTATGTTATAACTGGTTTCACAAGGCAAATGAGTGGTATGCTCGTGCTTTTTGCTGACACACATGAGCATGGAGGATTATTTGGTCTCACCTTCTGAAAGATGATTATGGCCAAGTTGAATAACATGGAAGTGCACCTATCCTGTAAATGCCTATGAAAATTACCCCGAAATTTGGTTCGGTTACCTGACTTAGATAAGCGTAGCAATGTCATTCAGTATTCAACAGTTTCAAGCACTGAATGATAGCATCTCCTCCAGTGCAAGCTTCATCCCCTCTCATGAGTCATGACCATCAACCAATCCGTCCAAAAAAGCATCAAAGTTCCTGTCCTTCATCTCATGGTGGCACTACACCAGTGCAAGCTCTGCTGTTGCAAGCTTCATCTGTTGTCGCAGCAGTTCCCAGCACCGGATGTTAGTACCATCTCCACCAGTGCAGGCTCTGTTGTTGCAAGCTTAATCCGCTCAAGGCCATGAACCAACCCTGCCAAGAAAGCATCAAAGTACCTGTCCTTCATCTCGAGGTGCCCTTGGCTGTGGCCTCATAATGCTAACCCTTGACCAATACGACCGTCGCTGTTGCCCGACGAGGATCGCATGTTTATATGTGTATGTATGTGTTCACGGATCATGTTTATATAATCCATGATTCACATGCACATTGGTGAACCAGGTTTACGCGGGGGCCAGTGTCAATGGTGAAAGTTGCAGCAATGATGGACGGTGCCTCTGTCAATGTGTGCAGGGAGGTCAAGCGTTGGAATGAAATCTCCACTCAGCGAAGATATGGATCGAATAAGTGGAAGCAGGACCGGGAAGCTCGGACACGCGCCACGCATCGGGAGCGTCTGGGACGGCATCGGACGGCGCGGATCAAGAGCACAGGTGCCGCTGATCTTGAGGTGTCGAGTGCAAATTGTTGTGTACCTTGTGTGGGTAATGAGTGCAACTTTTGGCCAAAGCTGGAGGCAGTGGCCCAAAGTGTCTTCCCGGCTCCAAGTTTTTTCTCGAGAGATTCTTGTTATAATTTTAAGATCGACTAGGTGTAGATCGGGAGGTTACTTTCTTTCTCCGGGGCCACCGCAGGTTCGTCGGTGAAGATCTGCGCTAGGGCAGCGACGGGCGGTGAAGACTTGTGGCAGTTGCGACGCCGTTCCAGTGATGGCGTGGTACAGGAGCCGGTGCCGGTGGTGCTTCCCGTCGCTGCAGCCCACCCTCTCTGATCGGATTAGGGTTTGAGGTGGAGAACAATAACAGCCGTGGTGAACCTCGTGTCTTGAGCCGTCAATCCCCACCTCCTCTTTATAGGCTGCGCGACGGGGGCCCACCAGCCTCGTCTTGGGCTGGGCCCCCTATCAGGGCGCGAGGCCAAGGGACCAGTTGTCCGTTGGGCCAACTGGTGGAGATCAATTCCAACATTCTCCCCCTTGATCTCCTCTTATACTTTCATCTTCATATCTTTTACTTCTTTTCATATTTCATCACAAATTAATGTATAGAGCAGTTTTATCGTCACGGTCGGTTGCCGATAGATTCAACAGCTACAATACATGTCTCTGTTCTGAAATAGATACTTTAACTTTGGGGCCCTTTATTGTCCGGAAAGTATAGGCTATACCATAAACCTATGTCGACTGTGTGTTCTTTGTACACACTGGGCGGCAAGCCTTTAATAAGTGGATCCACAAACACATGTCTGTCATTCTTTTACTCAATGCATTTCAACATAATTCCGGACTTTCTCCTTTACAATGTATAACTTTGTGTCAATGTGTTTGGCACCACACTTGACTCGTTGTTATAGGAGCAAACTACTTAAATGGTTATCGCTGTTGTCAACCATTATCAAAACTCCGGGTACAGGTTTCTTTAACCATTCCGCCTATCCCTCGGCCTCGTATCATGCTATACCATGTCTTTGCATCACATTGATGTTAATTGTTTTATTTTGGAGATTTTTCCACACAAAAACTCCAAGTGTGAAAATTAGCGACAATTGTGGATTTCGCTACATATTTCACAAGCTCTACTTTCGTACTCACAACCCTTTGAGAGCACTAGTTATTTCTTTCTTAGCATGAGGCCAATATTCTCAATTTCATTCTAGTGATCTATATCTGGATTGAGCTTTTGCCAAAATAACCCAGATACATGAACTATGTCAGGGTAAATTCCTTACTTGCGCGCTCATAAAGCTTCCAACAGCTAAAGCTTATGGAACCATTTCCATCTCTCATTGGTTCCTGGAACACTAACGTTTCCAAAACTATTACCCTTGACGATAGGAACAGGCGTAGATTTACTCATATGCATACTTCATCTTCTCTAGAATCTTTTCTAAGTATGACTTTATTGTAACCATAATACCTCTTTCTTTTTATCTCAATGAGTTTCAATTCTTAGAACGAAAACCAACCACCGAGATCAAAAACTTGAGGACAAGAATTCTTTATCTGAAATAACATATTAACACCACCACTAGTGGGTAGGGTGTTATCTTTAAGTTGTGGAAATAAAATTTCCCATTCTTTAACTTTCTTTAAAACTTTCCTTAAAAACTATTGTCCTCCTCAATCTCTTTAAACACAAATTTTTCTTACTATTTCTATGAACTTTAGATACCACCATCTCAAGGCTTTAAATGGGTTTCTTCTTGTGGTATCTCATATATTCTTTCTTTCCATGACAAAACGTCAAGTAGTGTCATGTAAATATTTCTTCTCTTTGTGTGAAACTTTTGTCACAAGCCTTGTGTTATATCTATCAGCATTCCCTCTAGAGTCACATTTCTTTTTGTAGGTCCATTACAACCTACTGTGGTGACTCTTTTAGGAATTATTTTCCTTTTTATATGGACTTAGCCTATAGAATTCTCGTGACTTCTTCAAATGAGGTGGAATCAACCTCCATTTCTTTTCTTGGTACATTGTTTTCTATATAGGGCTGTTGTTGCTCTTTGCCAAAAGGCAATAGACTCTATAGGCTCTTGCATAACAAGACCATTCTTTACATTATTCATCTTCTTTGAAAAGCTAACAATAGGTGTTGTATACAACATCAACAAGTATGAGAAACTTATTGCTCCTTAATCATCGAAGTGGACACGCATTTCTACTTCTCTTCAAGGCTTAGGTCTTTACATACCATGCTCCCCCAGATTTTGCCATCTTTTGTAAATATGGCGTATCAGTAAATCTCTTTATTTGGGTTATCTGTTAACAAACTTTATATGTGCTCTGTAAGGACCATCTTACTATCTTTGAGGGTCGTTCAGCATAAATACTGGAATTTAGCCATTTCTTTACATAGGGGTATCAGTATATTGACCGTTGTACTCCCTCTGACGGTCACATTCAATTTTAATAGATCATCTCTTGCTTTTCAATGCACATTATAGAGAAGTATCTTTCTAACTATCTCACATTTCTCCCCCTCGAAATGTGGCATGAACTTTTCTGCCACAATTTCGAAAACTATTCTCAACTTTCGTGAATGAGGAAACTTTTATTTCTTATTTCATCTACATGATTACGACATGCAGAATCAAGTGATTTGTTACTTTGTATGGGAGTACCTTTTATTCATTTTACTTTGAAAACTCAATAGAGTCCTTTATTCGATATGGCAGTACTTTTTCCTCGATTCACTTCACGAACTTAATAGAGTCCTTTATTACCAGTACTTTAGCAAGTCACGCTCGCATATCTTTCTAATCTTGAGGTTCGCATGTAACTTTCCATTCTTCTTAAACTCATTGAGTGCTTAATCACTGTGACACAATAGAAGTGCCCGATCAATTCTAGAATAGCAAAACTACTACAAACTTTTCTCCCAGTGTGGGATAAACCAGCACATGAGTCACAACTTTGAATGAACTCAAAATGAATTCTACTTGATAGAGAGTACAAAAGAGATATTTCTCAAAACAATCTCTTATTGCTCTATCTTCTTTTCCTTGGATCAATATCCATGAGTACTTTTCTTTTCAAGTCGTTCTTTACAGAGAATATATTCTCTCATGTAATGACTTTCTTTCTTTTTGAGTCACAAGTACCCAACTCAATTTCTTTCGTCCTTCAAGGACAACATGGAACTCTTTGTCTGAAAAAACAATAATCAATACTTTAAGTTATATTCTATATCACCGTTGGGCAGAAATAGAATAATATTTTACATTAATTCTGTATCACAGTTGGGCAGAAACGAAATTAATGTATGGAAAACTCAATAAACTTTAAAACCATATATTTGCTCCTCAAAATTAAATTCTTCCATTGGTTCGAATTTAATTAGAGGATAACCAACTTTATTGCAGTGCAAACTAGAAAATATATATTTCTCTAGTTTGAGAGCAGTTCTGGAAATGATCACTTTGATGCAACATTTACCAGAGACTTTAAATTTTAAGCTATGACTCATAAGAATTATAATATCGTTATCATCAACGTTGGTCGGAAAATAACAATACCATAATTAACTTTAATTTCTTTTCCTTTGATAATTATCTTTATGATTCCAGTGATGCTCAACTTTGAGACTTCAAATTGCATAAAAATGCCAAAACTCAATTTTGACTTTAAACAGCGGAAGCTTTTCTATCTTATACCCACAGGGAAAAACTCATTTAAGACTTTAAGACCATTCATCCAATTAAATCTTCTCGTTGGTTCCGACTTAATTGGAAGATAGCAACTGTATAACAACGGAAATATTTTCCTTTCTTTATGGCAGCGGAAAACTTTTCTTTCTTTTCTGAAACAGTACTTTGTACTCATTTTCTCTCTAAACAATTTATCTCGTTGGTTCAAAATTAAATAGAGATAAAACTATACAAAACTTACTCAAAATAAACTCTTTAACTATGCTCTTAAAATAATTCTCCCGTTGGTTGAATTAAAATTAAGAGCAACACCTTTAAAACTTTGCAGCGGATACATATAAAATTCTATATTCAGTAACATACTGTTTGCATTTTTCTCTCTAAGAAAAATGCACGTTGGTGCAAACTTGAATAGAGATCAAATTCATCAATCAAATCCATATATTCAAAAAACTTTAGAACTTTCTTTACTGTGTTTTCAGCCCAGCTGAAACGCGCGGCCCGTCACAGCACTTCATCGCGCGGGCCAAAAGCTCCCTCGCGCGGCCCAGCAGACGCTGCGCCTACTCTGCTCGGCCTAGGCAGCGCGTCGCGGCCCATTCTGCGCACGCGCGGTCCAGCCAGCCCAGCTGCGCGCGGTCAGGTCCTGGCCGTCGGATTAAATCCAATGGCCCTCCGTCAATCTCGGCAGGGTAAAACCCGGTGTCGAGTCTCCCAAAACCCTAATTTCATTTTCACTTCCTCTTCTCTTTCTCTGCGCCGGCTCCGAGCCGGCGGCGCTGCCGCCTGGTGCTCTCCTGCCGGTGCGCCGCCAAGCAGCAGTCACGCCGGTGTGGCCGGCGACCCCGAGGCATCCTTTCTTTCTCGCGCCTCCCTTCCCCTTTCCTTCTGTCCCAGCTCGGGTCCTGCGGCGCCGCCGGTGGCCTCTTGCCACCACGCTGGCCGGTCCGATCGCCGCGCCATGGCCGGCGGCCCCGAGCCCGCTCTTTCTTTTCTCTCCTTCCCGGTTCTTTTCTGATCCCGCAGCGCACCACAGCCACTGCAGCAGCGACGACGGCGGGCACCCAAGATGGTCAGAGAAGGGGACAGTGGCGGCACCGCCGTAAGGCTCCTCGCTGATGTGAGCGTTCGCCCTGGGCTGAGCGCTCCACCGTCGAGTAGCCTTTGCGACGGTGCCCTGCACACCCGAGCCGAGGCATGGCCGTGCGTTGGCGTGGCCTTCCCGGCCGGCGAGTCATCAATTCTTTCCCGCACGACCTTTCTCCTCGGGTAGGGTTAGGGTTCGTTTTGGCTTTTCTTTCCGATTCGAAATCGATATTCTTTTCTTTGTTCTCGATCCAAGATCGAGATCTTTCTGTTGCTTTAGATCCGAGTCCGGATCCTTCCCAATCTCGATCTACACACTAGATCGGCTCTGATACCAATGTTATAATTTTAAGATCGACCAGGTGTAGATCGGGAGGTTACTTTCTTTCTCCGGGGCCACCGCAGGTTCGTCGGTGAAGATCTGCGCTAGGGCAGCAACGGGCGGTGAAGACTTGTGGCAGTTGCAACGCCGTTCCAGTGATGGCGTCGTGGAGCTGATGCCGGCGTGGTACAGGAGCCGGTGCCGGTGCCGGTGGTGCTTCCCGTCGCTGCAGCCCACCCTCTCTGATCGGATTAGAGTTTGAGGTGGAGAACAATAACAGCCGTGGTGAACCTCGTGTCTTGAGCCGTCAATCCCCACCTCCTCTTTATAGGCTGCGCGACGGGGGCCCACAAGCCTCGTCTTGGGCTGGGCCCCGATCAGGGCGCGAGGCCAAGGGACCAGTTGTCCGTTGGAGATCAATTCCAACAATTCTCGCTCCCATGATGGTCTGTGACGGGGATGAATGGCTGCTGCTCGGTGACTTGTTGGCCTCCTGTGGATTCTGTGAATGACAATGGCGTGCAGTGAGGGGCGTCTCTCATGGAAGACTTTGGCCTCCCAAGTTGGCAGAAACTGTGTCTGTGGTGAACGATCGATCGCTCTCAGGTTGCAGTGATTCTAATGGAATTCCCAGATGGTTGTGTTGTGTTGGAACAGTGCAGCGAGAGTTCTGAATCCAGACGGCTGGCAGGTAGCATGTTTGAAGAGAGGGGGGTAAAAAAGGCGTCGAGGCATCATTCTGGCGAAGAAACTGCACGAGCAAAAAGATTGAGATGCTCGAAAGCGAATTTGACCTGCTCGTGCCTTGCTCCTGCACCATCGAGTACGGAGAAAACTCTAAAGCTTCATCATGCAGCGCAAGCGCCGGGACCAAGTAACCAATAATGCATGCAGCCATTTGCCTTGACGTACATGAAGGTGTTTTTACCTATGGGAGTTTTCTTACAGAGCGAGCACAAGGTGGTGTTGTTCTTGTTCAGCCAGTTTTAAACTTGGGATCTTGGTACTGAGCCCCCAAATGATTCCCTTTATTTGTAATCTTGTGCTCTCAAACCTCCTCCTGTCAAAAAGATCATGCTGTCTCATCGGCGATCGATACTCTCCCATGAATATTTCTCCACGCCCTTCTCCTTTTTTCCGATGAAATATGCCGCTAAATGATTAGCGATCGGAAGATCCATTGGCCCATGCCGTGCCATAAGTCCATGCTCCATGATGGAGGAGCTGCCTCCATCTCTCTCGGCTCACATGCGTCATGTCAATGTGAGCATGCGCCACCAAACAAAAACCTAAAGCCACCACCACCAAAGCCTTGAGACGAGGTGAAGTGAGATGAGATGGGATCCATCTTTATATATAGACTTAAAGCTCTCGGAACACTTCATCTGCAAGACACTGAGCTCCACGGAATCTATCTATCTAGGAGCAAGCATACAGCATCCGGCAACATGTGCTCTGGGTCCTGGAGCACCAAGAGGTACCCATCCCTTGTCGTCTTCAACCTCAAGCGGCAGCAGCAGAAGACGAGGCCTCATGTCTTGGTTGCCATCAGGAGGAGAAGGAGGTAATCAGTGTGTTCTGTTCAAGCTTCTCAAGCTTCCTCTGTTACAATACTTCAATCTGTAGCAGCAGCAGTACAAGTAGTAGGATGGTTCTCTTCAGCTACTAGTCTTTTGTGACGCGTTCTTAGATCACGCATGATGTTGTTGCTGGCACACGTGCATAGGTTGAGGCTGAGGAGGTCGAGAGCCGGAGCAGAGGCCATGGCGATGGTGAACCTGAAGCTCTACCTGGAGAACCGGTGCATCGTCGCCGAGAACGAGAGGCTCAGGGAGAAGGCCAGCGCGCTCCGCCGCGAGAACTTCGCCCTGCGCCAGAACCTGTCCAAGACGGCGGCCGAGGCCGAGCTGCCGGCGGCAGGAGCGGGAGTTGGAGCTGGAGCTGCGTGAGTCTGCTTCCTCTGGCTGCTGAGCTTGGACTAGCTAGCTTTCACTCCCCGCGTTGGTGCTTGTCCTAGCTCGTGTAGAATCCTAGATGTCTATCCGGGCGCCATGTCTGTGCTCATAAATCGCCAGGGTTTTGGAGCTCTCTTGGGTGCTCTTTGCCTTGATGTTTTGTACATTACAAGTGCAGGGATTAACTAGATTTTGTTTTGTTTGCAAGTGGCTCTTTCGGATGACCAGAGCAAAGAAATAAAAGGCAGCTTCGATCAAAGAAAAACATGGTCAAATTAGACTTTTCTTTGCTGGAGTGGAAACCGGTATCCAAAGATAGTTAACCAACTATGATTTGTTAAGCATGAACTCAGCCGCAACATAGAGTTGGATCGCAAACAAATCTTTCCTGCCTTTTCACTCTGATGAAAAGCTTAAAGCAGGATCACAACCCGGAGATCCTTTCTTTACCTAGCTATATATCTCCCCTTTTTATTCTTTGACAAAAAGTTTAGGCAATGCATTATACATGCTACTGTTTTTAAGTATTTTTGACAATATATGTTGTTGGTGTAAATACTACAAATGTAAAGGACCTATGTGTAAGAGCATGATATAAAGAAGTAGAGAGAGTGCGTGTGCTGAGAGAGCAACAAACCAGAAAAATTCCCCAAATCCAATATGGTATCACGAGCTAGGGTTAGGATTACCTCCGGTGGCGGCTCGGGAACTCGGCGGTGAACCCGGCAGGCCGGCGCGAGCACGCGCGCGCAGCGCGATCGCCGAACCCGGCGCGGGCCGCGCGCTCGCGAGCGGCGCAGGCGTGGTGCGAGGCCGGCGGTGGAAGAAGGGCTCGCTGGCCGGGCACGCGCGTCCGACGGCGCGGGCGAGCGCAAGCAGCCGGCGGCGCGGCGAGCAAGCAGCCAGCGCGGGCCCAGCAGCGCGGGCGGAGCGGGAGCTCGCGGCGGAGAGGCTGGAGGTTCGTGCGTCCGACTGATGTGCTGAGCATGGCCCTGGTGCTGTGAATCTGCTCGTGGAGTTGCTGAGAAGGAAGAGGAGTGCTTGCTGTGGGTGGATCTGCACTGCTCTTGTTCAGGAGTGGCTGATCTGCAGGTCTGCTTGTGCGTGTGTGAGGGAAGAAGTGGCTGTTGCTTGTGCGTGTGTGCTGGTCTGCTCTGCTAATTGAGGATGAATCAGGAGGAGTTAGAGGCGAAGAGGAGAGAAGAAGAGGAGGCACGGAAAGCTGGTGGAGGTGATCCTGCAGTGACAAAGAGCGAGATGAAAAGTGAGATGAGATCCATTATTCAGGAGCTTTTGGAAATGGGTATGATCGGTTCTAGGGTGGCTAATGTGGTGCCTGAATTGAGGCTGGAACTAATGCCAAATGATGTGAAGTTAGAGGGAAGCAAGAACTATTTGAGATGGTCTAGAAGAGTGCGAGTACTTTTGGGAGGAAAAGGAATAGAGCACTATTTGGAGGAGTGTGTTGAGCCAGCTAACAAACTCTGCTATAGTGGCTTGGTTATTGGCATTCATGTCACCGTCTGTTAGCAAGATGGTGGAAGCTATGCATACTGTGGCACAGATATGGAGGACTTTGAGCAACATGTATTCTAGAAAAGGGAATGTGATGGTCATGATGGAAATTCAAAGCAAGGCCGATGCAGTAAAACAAGCAGGGCGATCAGTTGAGCAGTATGCTAGTGAGTTGCAGTACTTGTGGGGTGAGTTGGACCACTATGCTCCACTCAGTATGAGAGACCCACAGGATGCTCATGATGTTCAGAAGTGGGTTGAGGATAGGAGGGTTACTCAATTCTTGAAGAACTTGGATCCTGAGTTTGAGAGCAGGAGAGCTGCATTTTGCCACCAGGATAGTCTGCCCACTATGGAGGAGGCTGTGTCAGCCATGGTAAATGAGGAGAGCAGACTTCGGGTGATGAGTAATAACAATCCTGTAAAGTCAGCCTATGTCACATTAGGCGAGAGAGATTGCTATAACTGTGGAGAGAAGGGACACCTGAGCTATAATTGTCCTTTACCAAAGAACTATGGTGGTCGGGGTGGTGCTCGTGGAGGTCGTGGTAGTGCTCGTGGTGGTCAAGGAGGAGGCCGTGGAGGCCGTGGCAGAGGGCGTGGTGGCCCTCATGCCAATGCTGCTACTACAGAGGATGTCTCATCTGTCACCTTGACTGGAGAGGAAGTCAAACAATGGTAGCAATGGAAGAAGAGCATGACATCTGAGAGTTCCAATACCACCTCAGCAGCTTCTGGAGCTACCATCAGTCACTTTGGTAACTTCGCCAACTACGCCCACTTGGGCGAAGGTACTCAGGCACAAGCTCTTGCATCCACATATAGACATGACATAGAGTGGGTCATAGATTCAGGAGCATCCATAGGCATACCTAACTTGTTTAAAACATACACTCCATATACCCATTCTGAAACCATTCAAATTGCTAATGGTACCTCCCAACCCATCCATGGTGTAGGGTCTATAGAGTATACTCCATCCCTTAGTCTTTCATCTGTTTTGCATGTTCCATCCTTCCCAGTCAATCTCCTTTCTGTTAGCTCCATTGTTGACCAATTCAAATGCACATGCACTGTTACATTTGATGAGAAATCTTGCATCTTTCAGGAGAAGAGTACGGGGAGGGTGATTGGGACTGGAGTCAGGTGTAATGGACTGTGGTTCATCAACCAGGAGGAGTCAGCATTGGTAATCACTAGTGGAGGACATGAAAAGGAGATCTTCTTGCTCCATCGTCGGTTAGGCCATATACCTTTTGAAGGCTTAAGTAGATTGTATCCTGATCTGTTTAAGGAGGTGGACAAAAGTAAGCTTTTGTGTGATGCATGTGAACTTGGCAAACATACAAGATCAAGTTATCCTAGTATTGGTCTTCGTAGCTATGAACCCTTTATGTTAGTACACTCTGATGTTTGGGGTCCCTGTTCTGTTACATCTTTGAGTGGTTTTAAAGGATTTGTCACCTTTATTGATTGCAATACTTGTATGACATGGATTTACATGTTCAAAGGGAAGAATGAGGTTCTTCGATGCTTTCAGGATTTTTGTAATTTGGTTACAAATCAATTTAATGTGAAGGTCCGCATTATTCGCACTGATAATGGGAAAGAGTATGTGAACAATGATTTTGCCAAATATATTTCAGATCATGGGATGATACATCAAATCACCTGTCCCGGTACTCCACCACAAAATGGTGTAGCTGAGAGGAAGAATCGACATTTATTGGAGGTAGCACGGTCCCTAATGTTTCAGATGAATGTGCCTAAGTATCTTTGGAGTGAGGCTGTGATGACAGCAGCATATCTCATTAACCGCATGCTATCCAGGATACTAGGCATGAAGGCACCGATAGAGCTTCTGTTGGGACAACGAGAATTTAAGGTGCCTCTTAGGGTATTTGGTTGTGTTTACTTTGTCAAAGATCATAGGCCTTCAGTGGGAAAGTTGGATCCCCAAGCAATGAAATGTGTTTTTGTTGGCTATTCGTCTACACAAAGGGGGTACAAATGTTGGGATCCTATTGGGAAAAGATTATTTGTGAGTATGGATGTGACTTTTCGTGAGTCTGAACCATACTACACCAAACAGTGTGATTTGGATGCATTCTTGGAGTTCTCTTCAGTCACTGAGAGTGATTGTAGAGAGGGGGATAATGGATATGTGCAACATGAGGATGTGACTCAAGAAAAAGTGATTGTTGGAACAATCCCGTGTGACATTCACAAGGACAAAGAGGGTGGAAAGGTGATCATTGGGACAACCTCGAGTGATGTTCAGGAGGACAAACAACATGAGGAGGTGATTACTGATTTCCAAGAAAATAGGGAAAATGAGGTGATTGTTGGGACAGTTTCCTGTCCTGTGAATGCAACGGAAGGATAGATGGGGAAATCAATACCAAGCAACCAATAGTATATCAACGAAGGCGGTTTAAAGGTCAGGGGGAGCATGTTAGGCAACCACAGTCACAGCAGGTTGACTCACCAGTCCCAAATCCCTCCTCGGATCTCTCTCCATCAAGCTCCTCAACCCAACCTGAGTCAAGTGGTAATGTTCCTCCCACCCTTGATAATGTAGATTTACCTCTTGCTCAACGTAGAGATGCTAGAGTCAATTCTGGAAAACCTCCTGTCCACTATGGCTTTGAATATCTTAGTGCAGATCATGACATTGCCAATTACGTCTCATATTCCCGTCTTTCACCTGCACATAGAGCATTGTTGCATCATTGCAGTCATTGTCCATTCCAAAGGATTGGAGGTGTGCAAAAACAAGATCCAAGGTGGAACGATGCAATGAAAGAAGAGATGTGTGCTCTCCAGAAAAACAAGACATGGGACCTAGTGCAACTTCCAGTGGGAAAGAAGGCCGTTGGCTGCAAGTGGGTTTTCACTGTAAAACAGACTCCAGAAGGCTTGATTGATAGATACAAAGCAAGACTAGTTGCAAAAGGGTACAATCAAACATATGGCATTGACTGATGAAATCTTTGCCCCTGTGGCAAAGATGGGTACAGTGAGGACCTTAATCTCTTGTGTTGTCAACTTTGGGTGGCCTCTTCACCAGTTGGATGTGAAGAATGCATTTCTTCATGGTGATTTGTAAGAAGTTTATATGGAAATCCCACCAGAGTTTGTAAATAATCAAACTGTTGGAAAAGTGTGTAGGCTTAAGAAATCATTATATGGGTTGAAGCAGTCACCCCGTGCATGGTTTGACAGGTTCAGACAGGCAGTCTGTGATATGGGCTACACACAATGCAATGGTGATCACACCGTCTTTTACAAACATAAGGGATCATTCATCACCATCATGGCTGTGTATGTGGATGATATCATAATTACTGGAGATGATGTAGAGGAGATCAAATTCCTAAAGGAGAGTTTGGGGAAGGCTTTTGAAGTAAAAGATCTCGGACCTCTTCGATATTTTATTGGGATTGAGATTGTCAGGTCACAAAAAGGAATTGTTCTCTCTCAAAGAAAATATGTTCTTGATTTATTGGCGGAAACAGGTATATGCTTGGATGTCGTCCATGTAGCTCCCTAATCGATAGAAATCACCAAATTTGTGCCCAGTCAGGAGATTCAGTTGATAGAGAAACATATCAAAGACTAGTTGGACGACTAATATACCTGTGTCATATATCTTGTGCAGTAAGTGTGGTAAGTAGATACATGCATGATCCAAGAACAGGACATGGAGGTGGTGTATCGAATCCTGAGATACTTGAAAGGGACTCCAGGAAAGGGGTTGTGGTTTAGGAAGAACAAACATCCGGATTTGGAAGGGTACTGTGATGCAGATTGGGCAGTAGCAAGGATGATAGAAGATCAACATCTGGATATTGTGTATTTGTGGGTGGTAATCTTGTCTCATGGCAGAGCAAGAAACCAGCGGTGGTAGCTCGGTCTACTGCAGAGGCCGGGTATAGAGCAATAGCATTGAGCCTATGTGAAATGATGTGGTTAAAGGGTTTATTAAAGGAACTTCGACTGCTGCGGAATGAAACAATGATACTTCACTGTGACAACATTGCAGCGATCAATATTGCAAATAATCCAGTTCAATTTGATCGCACAAAGCATGTGGAGATTGACAGGTTCTTTATTAAGGAGAAGTTGAATTGTGGGGTCTTAAGGCTAGAATACATCAAGTCCTGTAGCCAACTAGCTGATTGCTTCACAAAAGATTTAGGCCCTAAAGATAATGAGTCAATTTGTAACAAGATGGGCATGATAAATATTTTCAGCTCATCTTGAGGGGGAGTGTTGATGTAAATACTACAAATATAAAGGACCTATGTGTAAGAGCATGATATAAAGAAGTAGAGAGAGTGTGTGTGCTGAGAGAGCAACACACCAGAAAAATTCTCCAAATCCAATATATGTGCAGCAAGCACACACATATTTATCCAGAACTTGCAACAAACTTGCTCATTTGCATAGAAATTGTGAAGCAGAAACTGAAGCCTCAACTCATCTCAACCCTATCGCACAACATAAACTGGCCCCAGGTTGCAACGCTGTGCAACAAGATCCATAGCAAGGTACGCTAAAACATAAAAAACCATTATGAATCCATAGCCTGCTAATCGAATGAATAAGGATATAAGCTACAGGAATTGACACGACTACAGAGTATGTCGTCCTAAGTATTGCTCCCAAATCAACCCATTTAACTCGCAGAACAAATGTACCTAAAAAGAAACTTAAAATTCTAGCACAATGTTACAGAGACTGACAGTTTGTACAACACAATCCACCCAGACCCAGGCACTACCAACATCCAACCAAATAACTTTGCAAGAAACCACAATATCCAACCACTGTTGTCCTAGAACCTAAGAAAAATAATATCAGGGAACATATGGTACCCCTTCATGAATCTGCAGTCTGAATTTGACCTTCAAGAATGTCTGCTGTGATATCGTCCTAATGGTTCCACTGCTTCTGCTGAGCCTTGAACTGCTCTGATTCCTGTGGCTGCTGCTGCTGTTGAGCCTTCTGGGCCTCTGATGGCTGCTTCTGTAGTTGCAGCAGCCGCTGTTCAAGAATCTGGCGGTGCATATGATGGTATGACCCATTCGGCGCATGAGCATCAGTCGCCTCGCCAGCAGCTTGTTTCAGGCGCTGCACTTCAGCACTCAGTGCTTGATTCAGAGCTGGATACAGAACAACGGTGAAACCAAAACAACTCAGTAGTTCAGTAGCTGAATAAGCCAAAGAAACAAAATTCAAATGGAAGATGGCAAAATAAGGTCCATCAAGCCCAGTAAAAGAAAATATTAACAGTGCTAACCTAGCACATGAATCCTGACAATAGGTAACTCAAGTTGCAGCACAAAACATCAATGTTATAAGTTATTCCATAGATCAACTTGAAAAACTCCCATGCCATGTAAATGAACTATAGAATCAACAAGAGGACGATATGATGAGGTAAGGAAGTACCATGGGATGCCAGCTTTAGTATAATGTCATTGGGAAAGAAGTTCCATCAAATAAGATGAAGATGTGCCGAGTTGGTAAGAAATGCATTCAGAATTATTTCCAATCATGACCAGCTCATAACAATTACAAATTGATTCCTATTTTTTTCCTCCTCTACATTCATTCTCTATTGACTAGCTAATACATATCCTTCCACAATGAGCAATTCAGAAATTAGAAATTGTCAGAGTTGAAAAAAAACCCTTGAAGTTCAAGAATATCAACCCAAAATGATACATTTTTATTTTGAGAGAAAAGCCAAAGGATGCTAGCCCAATTGGTTAGTCACTCCGGCGGCACCCCTCAGGTTCTGAGTTCGACTCCCCGTGGGAGCGAATTTCAGGCTGAGGGTAAAAAAATCCCCTCGCTGGCCCCGTGTGCCAAAGCACTGGTTGTGAGACGGCCCAAGTCGGCCTGAGGACCCTTACATGGCCCAGGCACAGTTCCCAGGGGTTACGTCTCCCAGTGTCAGGGCGGGGCCAGGGTTCGGGGATTTTCTCGGTCGGGGAAGTCGAGGCTTCTTCTTAAGTTAATACCAGTGGGGCGGTCTTTCCCCACCCGGCCGAGTTTATTTTGAGAGAAAAAAAGGAGGACCTGACTAAAATCCTATGGTGGAAATAAGACTACTTCTGAAGGCTATAACACTAAAATATGATTCAGGGAAATGGTATAGGAATTGAAATCAGATACCTTGGTGAACTTATCATATACTCATTATCATTTCGTCTAAGAAAATGTATGCATCATCTAATCATCTAGCAAGTATGGTTGCAATTTTAGATTTGACACATAAAGGCAAGTAGGCAAGATACATATAAATATCAGAAAATGTAGAATAATGTTTCTTGAGTTTTCTAATGTACCATGTTGCACATGCAACTCCAAATTAAAGAACATGCTGTGATCAGTTGAAACTAAGATCTAATGCATGATTGATCTGTGCAAACAAAAATATTGTCAACTCATATCCCTAGAAAAAAAATGCATCTCTATTGCCACGGAGGAATAAGTTTTTGAGAATACACACGAGAGCTGCAAAACTATTGCATTAAGAGAGAGAAAAAATCAACATTCTCACAACCGTGATATAGTAAAGATAAGAAGAAAAACAAACACGCTTTACGACAGAGACAGGAAATCAATGAACAATGGAACAGGAAATGCTTGTTCTAGAAACAAAAAAAATGAACAGTAACTGAAATGCTGAAAGACAATGGAACAAACGTACCATCTTTCAGCTGTGCTTGCTGCTCCAGCGCTTGCAACCTGATCCTCATCTCATTGTTCTGAACTTTAAGTGCTTCGCATTCCCTCTGCAAAGAGATATTACAGTTATTACAATTACAACAGTAACTAGGAGGTCAAATCTTAGACCAAGATACAAATGTTGACCACATTCAGAGAACAAACCTGCGAGAACGTTGCTTTTGAAGATAATGAACCGGTTTCCATCTGCAGCACATGAACTCTACGCTCAAGCTCACCCATGTACTTCACCTTGCGCTCCTTCGACTTTGCAGCAGAGATCCGATTAGCTAGAATCCTGCAAAATTTACAAGAAAAATTCTCAATTTCAGCAACCAAAATCACTCTGGAGGCAGGACCCTCTCACATGAACTTCAAAATTCAAACCTCTTGACCCTCTTAGGATCAGCTAGCGCGAGCTCAGCGAGGCGTTCGTTGGCCATGATCTTTTTCATCTCAGACTCAGTGAATTCTCCATTAGCAAGCTCAGAAGTAGCGACTGCAGCGGCACTTCCAGAGGGCCCACTTCCAGTGTGCGGGATGCTGCCGCCGGCGCCTGACGCCGGAGACGGCAGCGGCAGTGTCGGCGGCACCTGCCCCAGGGCTCCAAAGTTGAGGTTCCCCATGATGCTGTCCACCGACAAGCTGCGGCAATGCCGAGGATGGCTAGTACTGGCGCCTCCGCCACCACCGGTAGCCCAGCTCTCGGCCTCGTTGTCGCTGCTGTCAGCAGGACTCCACGCGCGCTGGCTGCTCATTTGATTGCCCAAGTGGCTGTTCCCCTCACTGGGGCCATCCCCGGAGAAGCCGAGCCCACTCAAGCTCTTCGGATCCCTGTACGAGCGGAAGAGCTCCACGAGGGCGGCGGCGTCCGCAGACCTGCTGAACCCCTCGGCAGCAGGCAGCACCGGCAGGGGCAGCTGGTTCTGGAGCGAGAACCCGACGATAAAATCGCTACGGGACCGCCGGTGCGCCCCACGCGGCGGCAGGCCGGACGCGGACGGCCCCTGCTGCTCGGAGCCCAGCGACGGCGGGGAACGCGGGACCGCCGCGCCCGCGCCGGCGACCGGATCGACGGAGTACGGGAGCGGAGCCAGCGAGTCCGTGGAGAAAAACGGCGCCTTTGGAAGCGACCGGGCGAGATGCGATCCGCCGGCCGCCGGGGGAGCGAGCGCCGCCGGCGGGCCCTGGTAGTTGCTGAAGGCCGAGAAGGCGCCGGAGCCGGGCGCAAGGCGGGGCGCCATCGGCGGGAGGAAGAGCGACGGCCCGAAGCGGCGCTGGTACTGGGAGGAGAGGTCCATGGGGAGTGCGGGCGCGCGCGGGGCCTGGGGCTGCCCGCTCGGCGGCGAGAGGAGGCGGGCGCGGCGCGCGGGATCGGCGCTCCGGTCCTCGTCCATGGCGGCGGCGCGAGGGGGGTGTGGGACGGACGGAGCCGGCGCTAGGGTTTCGTAGGAGGGTGTCGTGAGGGGATGGGGGACTGGGCGGGGGGGGGTGGGTTGCCGGCGGCGAGGTTTTGAGACGGCGACAGCGAATGAGAACGCGGAGGCAAGCGAGCGAAACGTGAGCAAATCGTCGGGCGGGGCACGCGCGGGGCGCAGAAAAGGAAAGGCGGGTCGAACGAGAACGGCAAGTTTGTCTTCTGTTTTTCCTCCACCGAACTCATTGGGCTTGTGGGCTTTGTGTGCGCGGGGCTTGACTGGCGGGCCGAAGTAGATGGGCTTTCGCGCTAGCATGCTGCGAAGAAAGAAAAAAAACAGTGCCCACAATGTTTTAGACTCCACAAAAAGGAACGATATTGCCAGACCAACAAAAGTCACCAACAAATATCAGAGCATGCTTAGGAACAAGGGCACAACCTCAAATGGCAACAATTACTCCCTTCATTTCAAATTGTAGATCATTTTTTTAGGAAAACTATGGCACCCCCAAGGAGGGGATGCCTGAACTTTTATTGCATTATAGTGACATAGTTACAGAGGGTATTACAAGGAGCAACAAGGGCTCAAAGAACAGGAAAGAAAACAAAAGAATCTAAAAGCTATACAGGAAAAAAAGCTACTCTAGGATATAACCTTCAAATTATCGGCTGAAGAGGAACATCTATTCGCCCATAGAGCGAGATCTTCGATACACCTCCTAGATATCATAAGATTTTCTTCATCCAATCGCCGGAACACTTTAGCATTTCTGCATTTCCAAATATTCCAAAGAACACAAATAATAACCGTACTACTAATTCTACGGTTGTTTTCCTGGAAAAGGTCTACTTGATCAACACCCATGTCATCTTGAAGGGATGAGAGATCAAGGCCGATGAAGGACCAAAAGCTTTTGCTGCGAGGACAATCAATGAAGAGGTGGAAGCAGTCCTCATCTGATGAGCAAAACGGGCACACTCTATCACTTTGCATATGGCAATGAAAAAGCCTGGCTTTTGTTCTTAACCTGTCTTTATGTAACAACCAGAGAAAGAACTTGCATTTTGGTAGGGAGTAGTTACGCCAAATATTAGGTGCAAACGCATCATCCGGGTAAGCCTGAAAAGAGACGAGATAATGATCTTTTGATGTAGGAGGTTTGTTACTGCTTCGGGAGAGTCTAGTGTCATTAGTAGACACGTTTAACTCAACAAATGGCATTAGTGCGGTTAGTTCTAGAAGCTCGGAGGCAGCAACATGGGTCAATCGGGGTTGTAGGGAGAGCTTTAAGTCAGGCGCCGAGAGGACATGTGCAACAGAAGCATTTGGGCGGCGAGTATGGGAGAATAAGGCAGGAAACATTTAAGCAAGAGTTTGAGATCCGAACCACAAATCCAACCAAAAAGCCGTCATTCTTCCATTGCCAAGGATAACCTTGGTTTCATTTCTAAAGGATGGAAGCAGGGCGTAGATGTCTTTCCAGGTTGGAGTCATCGACCAAATATCATCACCGAAATCAGAGTGCTCATTCCAGCCATAAGCGTCTCTCAGCCAATCGATCCAAGGAGCAGAAGGAGCGCAGTGAAACTTGAAAAGGAACTTTTTAAGGAGGCTTGTATTTTTCTTGGCCAAATTTGGTACTCCAAGACCGCCTTTCTCCTTCGGTAGAGTAACTTCATCCCAAGCCACTTTGCAGTGATTACCGCGACATTTGGTTTCACCGGTCCAAAGGAAGGAGCGCTGCTTCTGGACAAGGCACTCAACCGTCCCCTTGAACAGCAAAAGGGAGTTCATATGGTAGACGGGGGTAGATGCGAGGACTGAGGTGACGAGAACAGTTCTGCCCATGTCGTTTAAAAGGTGCCCCTTCCAACCAGCAAGGTATTTATCAGAGGCAGCAATCATATGTTGGAAATCTTTTGTGCAGAGTTTAGTAGTTGATAAGGGTAGACCTAGGTATGGTTGGGGGAAAGAGGACACAGGGCACTCAAAAATAGTGGCAAGGTGACTGGCTAAATCCGGTTCAACACAAATAGGGAGGAAAGTGCTTTTTTCAAAGTTGATATGTAAACCTGTGGCAGCGGAGAAGGTTTGCAGGGTTTCCTTAAGGGCGAGTAATTGAGTTTCATCAGCTTTAAGAATAATCAAAGTATTATCCGCATACTGGAGTACTGGGCAAGGAGAGTTTGGGGTAATGGGGTGCTGGAACGTACCATCGGCGGCGGCACTAGAGAGAAGCTGCTGAAGAACATCGGCTACCAGGATAAAAAGGTAAGGAGAGAGTGGATCACCTTATCGTAAACCTTTTTTGCAGTTAATCCATTTACCCGGAGAACCATAAAGGTCGTCAAGATATTCCGAATCCAATCTATCCATTTAGATGGGAAATTCTTTGCATCAAGAACAAGATCAAGAGCCGGCCACTCAATCGAGTCGAAGGCTTTTCTGAAGTCCAATTTTAGAGCAATAGCAGGGATGCGCCATTTGTAACAAGTTTGAACATTTTCAGCCGCATAAATAAAATTTTCAGAAATGCTCCAGTCTTTGATAAATCTAGTTTGATCCGGGTGAACAAGTTGGGGCACCAGTGGTTGCAATCTAGTAGTAAGAACCTTTGCAATGAGTTTCAGCGGGCAGCTTTGAAGTGAGATGGGTCTGAACTGATCAGGTTTGATGACGCCAACTTTTTTAGGCAATAAAACAATATGAGACTTGTTGATCCTTTGCAAGTCAGCAGTGTTCTCATAAAATTCCTCAAAGAGAGTAACAAGGGACTAACAAGGTTCCAGAAATACTTGAAGAAGGCGGGGCCGAAACCATCAACCCTGGACTGGAATCGTTTTTCATAGCCCA
This sequence comes from Panicum virgatum, assembly GCF_016808335.1. NCBI lineage: Eukaryota > Viridiplantae > Streptophyta > Magnoliopsida > Poales > Poaceae > Panicum > Panicum virgatum. The sequence continues at coordinate 53,678,210 of NC_053146.1, forward strand.
GAGCGCATTCCTTATTTCGGTAAGAGAGAAAGTAGCGACCAAGGAGGAGCTTTGAAAAGAGTCTAAGGCTGTGTGGCTTAATAAAGAGGACAGATTACTTAGTGGGGTTGTAGGTGAAGGGGTTCCCAGTAGGTTGTGGTAGAAATCATGTAGGATTTTTTCTTTTCCTGAGTGTGAATGGACTGGAGTATCTCTAGGATCGAGAACTCATATTTGATTTTTGCGGAGTCGGATAGTCGCACACGTTTGGAAATATTTGGTATTGTCATCCCCTAGGACACAATCCCTAACTTTTCCACGTTGCTTCCAATATTCAGCCAAGAGAGAAGTGTTATTACTCATTGATTTTTTAACCAGTAACCTTAGGCGACACTCTAAACTCACAAGGGGGCAGAGCTCCTCAATTCTATCCAGAAGGTCAATGACAAGACCACAATTGGCGACAAGCACACTCGGATTTTTTCTTTCCTTTCGCCTTTTTTTTTTTGCAGCATCACGAATTCTCTTTAGTCGCAAACAAATAGAAGCGGCGGAGTTGTTGCCATGCTGAAGAACGCTTTCCCAGTTCTGAACTACAATTGGGGGGAAAGAGGGGACATTTAGCCAGTGATTATTAAATCTAAAAATGGAGGGTTGAGGAATAGAAGTGGAAGCATTCAGAACAATGGGCACATGGTCAGAGGTTGTTCAAGTATTAGAGGAGAGGGTAGTATCAGGGAAAAGGTTGCTCCAATCAGGATTAACAAGAGCACGATCGAGACGGCAAAGGGTGGGATGGTCTTGATTATTAGTCCCAGTGTAGAGTCTGTCAAGAAGGGGAATATCTTGGAGGCACAAAGAATTTATGAAATCATTAAACCAAATTGTAGATCATTTTGATAAACCTAGATATATAACTTTTACTATACATTTAGATACAATATATCTAGATGCATAATAAAAAGGAGACAACTACACGGAGAGAGGCCTCTCCGTTTAACATTAGCTGGAGAACCCTTCATATTTTTTAAATTTTTATTCGACTACTTTAGATGGGAATGGACTAACTCAGCCCCTTCCCACCCCGCAACATGCGCGCACCTTCCCTGTGTTAGAAAAAAGGGTGTGCCTTCTTCCCACCTTTCTCTATATTGCATGATAAATCTCAACTCTTAAAAAATTGATTGTTCCATAACCATTTACAAAGCTTGGAAATACTTTCCACTGCCTCCCAACACCTCCCAACGCCTACGCAAAATACCTATTTTGGTTGATTTTATTCGTCCAAGGACAGTATGGTCATTGCGCATCCCGATCCCATGCAGTCAAACGCCCGATCACCCCACGCCAGCAAAACCGCCACCGAGCCCTCGCCCTCTGCCTCACACGCCGCCGTCGAACGAGGACACCAGCGAGTGAGGACACCGGTGAGTAAGGCCATAGCCACGCACCGACCATCCTCGGTAAGCGCACGAGCCAGGGGGAGCAACAGCCAATGGCCGCGCGCCATCACGCCGACAGCCGTGCTACGCCCATACTGAGACCGAGCTTTGGTCGGTCGTGGCCACGCGCCGGCCGTCGAGGACGGTTCGTCCCTTTCTCCGACCATATGCAATCGCCAACTCGTTCGCGTCCTCATCCCGAACCCGACCACTGAGCTCTGGCTCTCTCTCCCTCGCTCAGCTCTCTCTCACTCTCCCCCCCCTCTCTCTCCCTCCCTCCCTCCCTCGCTCAGATCTCTCTCTCTCTCTCTCGCTCAGCTCTCTCTTCTTCCTCTGGCTGCCATTGCCAGAGCTTGACCAACTCGCCGTCTCCAGCCAAATCCGCGAGCTTCCCTCCATGGATTCTAAATCCACTGCACCCCAGGCTCCCTCACCTCCCTAGCTTCCTCCCCAACCCCTCCAATCTTAGCACCGACCATCACTTCGCCGGAATCGAAGATTCCCCGGCCGCCAGCCATTAGTGCGCCCGAGATCCACCCGACGTCGAACTACCATCTCCGGCCACCGACTATAAGTGAACCGGTAATGCTCGTGCTTCCCTCATTCTTCCATGTTCATGTTGTTTCCACGCGCGTTCCCGACCATGCCGCTGTAGGCCGCACGAAGCTAGCCATGCTCGGCTCAATTTCTTCGCGTGCGTCACCCATGATTTTGCTCGTCATGTAGATTGTGTAGTGCTAGCTCAGCTGCCATCCAGCCTTGCCGGCGGCGAGAGTGCGTGCCACTCCATTGTGCCATGACCACCACACGTCGCCTCAAAAGTTGAATGGTGAACGTTCGGCTAATAAGAATGATCGTCTTTTCTTTTTCTTTAAAACAAAGATTTACCCTTTTATCCTTGATTAAAAAATAACTACAGGAAAAGAATTGCTATGAATTTCTAATCCTCTCAACTTTGGAGGCACCGCAAAGTGTTGGGAGGTGTTTCTGCACAAATGGGCCCACGGTCCATAGACACACTAATGCCTCCCAGCGCCTCCTCGTTGACGCCTCTCAACGCCTCCCCACATACTGGGCCAACAAATCATAGATATATGAAACACCTCTCGACGCCTCCCCAAGCATTGTAAAAAAGTTCCTCACTTTAACTAGAGCTTCAAAGCAAAACCCCACTTGAATATGTTTTGCTCAAGATGGTGAAGTTACGTTTTCAAAAATAAATCTTACTTCCTCTGCCATATAAACTAGTCACAAGTTACTTCATATCATGCATACTATTAGCAAGTCACTTTCTATCACGAACCAGAAAGTTACTTTTGGGGGTATTTTTGTCTTTTCACTGCTACTTAACTGGGGTTTAACTAGAGAGATATGATTGGGCTATGGAAGGGATATAAGATAAAGACAGCTAAAGAAGGGAGTTTGAACTTTTCAAGGCCTCTTAGAAAATTTTCCCAATAAAGTTTGAGGGCTCTCCTTTTAATACTAAATGGAGAGCTCTCTATATTTAGACTAGGTGATACCCCGCGCGTTGCTGCGGAATTTCTTAAATAAAATTTTAACGTGAAATTTGAAAGTAGAAAAATTAAGATGCTTGCATAGCAACATTCACAAAAAAATCGGTGGACGGTGATGTGGCATTTGATATAATGGGTTCCTATATGATGCAGATAACTTACATGTTAAGAGAAATAGAATTAATGACTTTAGTAGATGTCATCTATATAGGCTATATAGATGATATGAATTTTACTTGCATATTATTTTTTATCAGGATCCAGCAGAAATCGATAAACTAATAGAATAAACATCAATAGAATATTTGATCACATTATAGAAGAATAGGTGCTCAAAAAATAGAGTATGTATATGACTTTACATTAAAGATTAAAAGTATTGCAAAAATAGAGTATGTCTATCACTTTACATTAATAGATTAAAGATTAAAAGTATTGCACATAGTAGAGATAATATGGACATTTTTTTGTTTATTGAATCTCGTAAAAATCGATAAGCTAATAGAAGAAACACTAATAGAATATTTGATCACGTTACAGAAGAATATGTGATGAAAAAATAGCGTATGTATATGACTTTACTTTAGTTAATTAAAGATTAAAAGTATTGCATATTGTAGAGATGATATGGACATTTTTTGTAATTAATAAGATAGTTGAAAGTTAGTGGGACACTTAGTGGAGAATGATGTGGACACCTTGCATGAAAAGAGAAATAGTTAGTGGGTGCCATCTATATAGGATATCTAGAGTATGTCTATGACTTTACGTTAATAGATTAAAGATTAAAAGTATTGCACATAGTAAAGATGATATGGACATTTTTTTGTTTATTGAATCTCGTAAAAATCGATAAGCTAATAGAAAAAACACCAATAGAATATTTGATCACGTTATAGAAGAATATGTGATGAAAAAATAGCATATGTATATGACTTTACTTTAGTTAATTAAAGATTAAAAGTATTGCATATTGTAGAGATAACATGGACATTTTTTATAATTAATAAGGTAGTTGAAAGTTAGTGGGACACTTAGTGGAGAATGATGTGGACACCTTACATGAAGAGAGAAATAGTTAGTGGGTGCCATCTATATAGGATATATAGATTCTCTGTAATAAATTTAGAAATTACAAAATGATTTATAATTTGGAACGGATGGAGTAAGAACTAATGCCTAGCAATGGAACCCCTGTGCCGAATCCTCCGGGGTGACTTGAGCAGCCACCTCCCTCCGCTGCCACCACCCCCTTCCTGGCCTTCTCTTCTCCTTACCGCCGTCGGAGCAGGGCACCGAAAGCCCGAGCGCCTGGTAGGATGGTGGCGGTGGGGCGGTTTTCGCCAACTTGGGTAACGTCTGTTGTGGCGCCGACAGTGGCCCAAGATGTCGGATCCGGTGTCCCGAGGTCCAGATCTGGATCACCAGGGGTGGATCTGGTGGGCGTCGGAAGGCGCCAGGCAGAACGAGCCACCGGCGGCCTCGGCGGCAACGACATGGGGGCGACACTAATGTCATGCGGGATGGCTTGGTCCCGCCGAGGGCGCGGTGAGAGTGCGTCTAGGCCCTAGTGGGTTTTGGTGGATTGATTGACACCATGATTAAAGGACTAACCATCTTGTTGAGTATGTGAGCAGAAATTGATTAACATATTTGTAATCTATGTGATAAAATGAATCAATGTTCAAGACAAAGGCTCATATGAAAAGATGAATGCAACGACATAATTTAGTATGAGAATGATAACAAGCAATGATTATTGTGTGGATTGGGATATACATATATCAATGATGAAGAATCTATTCTTATATCCAAATGAAGCTTGTTGCTTTATGTGGAAATCAAAATAACAAGCAAAGGTATTGTAAATGAGACAAGTTGTATGCTTATGCATAGTCTCATATATTGGAAAGCTCGTCATAAGAAATGCAAGTGACTTTTGATGATCAAGCAAGAAAGAAATGGTGTTCATTATAATGACAAAAATTAATGTGAGTTCAAGAGGGCTCTTGTGAATAAATGGATGGGATTGAAAGGCGAGTTTCTAGAGACTACATAAGCAAGGGCTTAGCGTGAGCAAGAAAACTGATAATGATCAAGTCCAAGAATTCTAAGAGACAAGAAGAATTTCGCATTGAAAAGCGTCAGCGTATATAAAGCTATATGTGATGTAAGAATGAAGAGTTGGAATTCGGGAATGAGTTTCTAAGAACTAAGCTTGGAGAAGGACAATTATGGTTGTACCGAGAAACCAAATGCTAGGGTGACGAAATGTTCTTTGGATTCAACTTGAAGAATCTTGGTCATGTATGGTGTTCATGTCAGAAAGTATCAATCTTTCTAGAATTTTATTGTGAAGAAAGTGATTTGAACTAGAAGTGCATTTCATTCAAAGAATAGAGTTAAAGATCTCAAGCTCAAGGAAGATGTGCTCAAAGTAAACAAGTTAAATTGGATGCAATCCTCAGTTTGTGGTTGATCAACGCACGACATAAGATGAAAATAAGAAGCTCAAGAAGTTAAAATATAATTTATCTTTGATCTTGAGTATAGGGATACCGTACTATCAAGAGGGATGCATCACAATTGTCTTTGATTTAGTCTCAGTGCTCAAGCAACCTAAGTAAGTTGAGAGAGAGACACAAAAAGCCTCAAGTGCACATTTGGTATAGCTGCCAGGGCCAATCCGGACATTCCGGATTTGGCAACCCAGAAGTTTCGGATTTGGCACACGTGGCACTAACAATTAGTTGATTTGAAAACTTAAAGGTTCCGGGTTATAGGATCCAGAAGTTCTGGGTTCTAACTATCACATAACGGCTAGTTTCTTTGTGATCAGATATTTATACCCTTTAGCCCCCTCCTTGGTGGGATGCTGCTCCAGACACTATTCTATTCATTACTGGTTGTCCCAAGAAACTTGGTAGCCATTGTTGAGCTCTCCCAAATCTATCTTTGTGAGATTGTGTGATTAGAGTATATCCTTTAGTTGGGTTGAGAGAGTGAACGCTTGAGAGCACTAAAGAGCACAGCAAACCTTGAGCACTTTGAGTTTAGCCGAGATTTGTGTGATTCACATTTATTACTCTTGGAGGTGAAGCCTCCTAGATGGCTAGGTGTTGCCAGCTAGCTCCAAAGATTGTGGTGAACAGCGGGAAGTTTGTTGCGACACCGATCTTGTGCCACAAGGGAGCATGGTCATATAGTGGAAGAAGGAGATAGCTTGACCTTAGAGTCGACATAAGTGATGAGGACACCACAAGTACGTCTACACCAGCAGCACCTTCTCCAGCGCCTCCAGATGCACCTCCACCCCAGGCGCCACCTTCTGGGCCAATCACTCGGGCCTGTGCAAGAGAACTGAACTTCGTCATGCTACTAAAGAATGAAGGCCCAGAAGAATAGAAGCTGGCCCAACAGAGGCCCTTGTGTGGGCGCCTAGGGCTGCGCCCTCCTCCTTTGCCCTGGACGCTAGGGGCGGCGCACCCATCTCCTAGCCGCCCTTCCCTAGGGGCTGCGCCCCCTCTCCCTCTATTTAGAGAGAGGTTTCTTTTCAATTCAGACTTGAGTTTTGTTTTACATCTAGCTTTAGCTACTCTTGAACACGCGCAAATCAGCGCTGTCCTCGTGTATTCAAAACTCCACCTTCGAGAGATAATCAGATTGCTCGCATCCTTTTCTTGTTCGTTCTTCGATTGCGGACAGGAAACGATCTTCGTGATCAGGCTGATCTTGCATCAACAAGGTCGGTAACCACAGGGAGTTGGTTCAGCGATTGCATTGGCGCTTCGGGTTCGCTCGTCGTAGTCGGATCGTGAGGGTCATCTTCCGCCAAGTCGAATTTATCCCCACTCACCGAAAGATCGGGCACTCCGGCTCTATCAAGTGGTATCAGCTTTCCAGGTTGATCGGTGAGTTTATCGAGTGTTTTTCCATTACCTACAGTACACAAAACCCAAAAAAAAATTATCAGGTTAGATCCTTGTCCCATCACCTTTTGAGCCTTGCACTTTCTTTCAATAATTTGCATTGTTGAATTTGTGTGCTTACGCGTTCAATTGTTGCTGGTTACTTTGTGTTCTATCCTTGTTTTTCTTCTCTTCTAACCCTAGCGCCGCCACCTTCTCTTCTAACCCTAGCGCCGCCACCATCTCTCTGCCACTCGCCATCCCCCACGCGCCAGCCTTTCTTCTGGATCACGCCGGTCCCCTGATCGCCACCCCTCGGGATCGCGCGTCTCTGGAACACGCCGTTCTGTGGGTAGCGCCTGACCCTGGATTGCGCCGACCTGCCCCTAATCGCCCTCCGCTGCCTTGTGTGTTTTGGAAAGTCAAAAAAAAAGGAAAGCAATCAAAAAAAAAGGAAAACAAAGTAGGAACGCACACCACAAAAAATAGGTTGCCTCATATTGGCTGATCTCGGCTCACTTTTGAGAGAGAGAGTATCTTTTTTTTACCGGACTACCCCTACCCTTCCAGAAAAAGTGTGTGTGGTGACTTGCTCTTTTGTATTATTTTGTTCATATAATCAGTTTGTGAGTTTCTCCGGAAAAAAAATAGAAAAAAGGGACAAAGACAGAAACAGGCAGCATATCCTTTCTCTGATTTCCTTTGTTATCCTCCTACTAACCTTTGCTCCGACTTTGCACTTTGTTTCCAGCAACTTTGCACAAGTTTAGCACTATAATTCAACTTTGCATTATTGTTTGATTGTGCTAATCCTTGATTTGAGTGCAGCCTACCCAAAACTCCATATATTTCTACGACGAGCAGATTTTGTTTCTCCAGGCAATCGCTCCACCAATCTTTCGCGAGTTCCACCGGTTGGTTGCAGTTCGCCCCTGTGTGCGTGGTAAGAACGGATAAGAATTTGATAACAGCACTACTGTGAGCGCCTTAGACCCTTGTTGTCGTAGGTTTTGTTTTTGTGTTTGCGCTAACTATGGCAGGAGACGAAGGCACGGCGGATGAAAAGCTGCAGGACATGCGGACACGAGTTGATGGACTGGCCGCGGACATGAAGACGATGCATGAACGGCTTGACTTGATGATCACATCATCGACCGAGAGGTTCGATCGGCTCGACCTCGCTCAGATGGCCGCTAAGACCACGCTCGACACCATCGTGGCACGGCTCGACACATTGTCCACATCGATCACAGAGTTGCAGAAGGATTATGGTGGTGACACAGAACAGGAAGAGGGTACTCGCACCGGTCGTGCCCGCCGTGTGGTACGTCATCAACATAATGACTCATTTGCTAAGATTAAATTTAAAATTCCGTCCTTTAATGACAAATATGATCCTGCTGCATATCTTGATTGGGAACTAGAGGTCGACCAAAAATTTTCATGCCATGATATTCCTGTTAATTCTCAAGTTAAAGCTGCTATTAGTGAATTTACTGATTTTGCTTTAATTTGGTGGCGTGAATATAAACAAAAACATCCCACTCCCACCACTTGGACTCAATTAAAAGCTGCCATGCGACACAGATTTGTCCCTTCATATTATGCACGAGATTTGCTTGAAAAAATGCAGTGCTTTCGACAAGGTCAACAGTCTATTGAGGACTATTATCAGGAGTTACAAAAAGGTATGATTCGTTGTGGTTTGTTTGAGACAGACGACGCTGCTATGGCTCGTTTTCGTGGTGGTTTGAACCGCGAAATTCAGGACATCCTTGATTATAAAGAATATTCTGATATGACCACATTGTTTGCATATGCTTGCAAAGCTGAACGTGAAGTGCAGGGACGCCGTTCGAAGACATATCCTAACTCTTTTGCAGGAAGAATCCCGGCAACCAGCTCAGCGCCTGCTCTACCTGCATCATCCACGACCAGCAATACACCACGCGAGGGGTCGGCCAAACCTGCAGCACCCTCTCCCACAGGCGCTGTTCCTTCCAAAGGACGTACACGGGATATTCAGTGCCATCGTTGCAAAGGATTTGGGCACATGATTCGGGACTGCCCAAACAAGCGTACCTTGCTTATCCGTGACAATGGTGAGTACTCTTCTGAAAGTGATTCCGAAGAAACTCGACATGCTATGCTTGCTACTGACCATGCAGCTAATGAGGAGGTACATGTCACCCCGGGCAATGCAGATAGGTATGAAAATCTTGTTGTGCAGCGTGTTCTTAGTACACAGGTCGCCCAGCCCGAGAAAAATCAGCGACACACTCTGTTCCATACAAAGGGTGTTGTGCAGGAGCGGTCGATTCGCATCATCATCGACAGCGGCAGCTGCAACAACTTGGCGAGTACCGTGCTGGTCGAGAAGTTGTCATTACCCACTCGTAAGCATCCGAATCCATATCACATTCAGTGGCTTAATGATGGTGGAAAAATTAGAGTAACACGGTCGGTACATGTCCCTTTGTCCATGGGTGCTTATTCTGATTTTGTCGATTGTGATGTTATTCCCATGGAAGCATGCTCTTTGTTACTTGGTAGACCTTGGCAATACGATACTGATAGCTTGCATCATGGTCGTTCGAATCATTATTCTTTCATGTTTAAGGGTCAGAAAATAATTATACATCCAATGACACCTGAACAAATTGTTAAAGATGATCTTGCTCGAGCTGCTAGGAATGCTAAACAACTTGAACCATCACCATCGCCCTCTAATTCTGAAATCAAGTTGAATGCTCCTGTTTTACTTGCTACACGTGCTGATTTTGATGATCTCCGCGATGCTCATTTGCCCTGCTATGCACTTGTATGCTCTAGTGTGCTCGTTTCACTCGATGATGCACCGTCTTTGGATATTCCCCCTGTGGTTGCTAACCTTTTGCAGGAGTACGCTGATGTTTTTCCCAAGGATTTGCCACCGGGTCTTCCACCACTCCGTGGTATTGAGCACCAGATCGATCTCATTCCAGGCGCACAGCTTCCGAACCGCGCACCGTACCGTACAAATCCGGATGAGACAAAGGAGATCCAGCGCCAGGTACAGGCGTTGCTCGACAAGGGTTACATCCGTGAGTCTCTTAGCCCTTGCTCAGTTCCTGTGTTACTTGTTCCAAAGAAAGATGGATCATGGCGTATGTGTGTAGACTGTCGTGCTATTAATAACATCACCATTCGTTATCGATATCCTATACCACGCCTTGATGATATGCTAGATGAGCTTAGTGGTGCCATTATTTTCACTAAGATTGATTTGCGTAGTGGTTACCACCAGATTAGAATGAAACTGGGTGATGAATGGAAAATGGCTTTTAAAACAAAATTTGGGTTATATGAATGGTTGGTTATGCCGTTTGGATTGACTAATGCTCCCAGTACCTTTATGCGCTTAATGAATGAAGTTCTAAGGCCTTTCATAGGATTGTTCGTTGTTGTCTATTTTGATGATATCCTGATTTATAGCAAGTCTACGCAAGAACATTTAGAACATCTGCGTGCTGTTTTTGATGCGTTGCGTGCTGCTCACTTGTTTGGCAACATAGAAAAATGCATCTTTTGCACACAACGTGTCTCGTTTCTTGGCTATGTTGTTACTCCACAGGGCATTGAGGTGGACAGCAGCAAGATCGATGCCATTCGGGAATGGCCTACACCGACGACGGTCACACAGATTCGGAGCTTTCTTGGACTTGCAGGATTTTACCGTCGGTTTGTCCGTGATTTCAGCTCCATTGCAGCCCCTTTGCACGAGCTTACAAAGAAAGGTGCGCCATTTGCTTGGGGCGACTCGCAGGAGGTAGCGTTCAACACTTTGAAAGATAAGTTAACACATGCTCCCCTCTTGCAATTGCCTGATTTTAATAAAGTATTTGAACTTGAATGTGATGCTAGCGGTATTGGGCTAGGTGCTATTTTGTTACAAGAAGGAAAACCGGTTGCTTATTTTAGTGAGAAATTAAACGGTGCTAGTCTGAGATATTCTACTTATGATAAGGAGCTTTATGCTTTAGTTCGCACTTTGCAAACATGGCAGCACTATCTTTGGCATCGCGAGTTTATAATCCATTCTGATCATGAGGCTTTGAAACATATTCGTACCCAAACAAATCTGAACCGTCGTCATGCAAACTGGGTAGAATTCATTGAGTCCTTTCCTTACATCATTAAACACAAGAACGGGAAGGAAAATGTCATTGCCGATGCTTTGTCTCGTAGATATACCATGCTCTCATAGCTAGATTTTAAAATCTTTGACTTGCAAACTGTGAAAGATCAATATGTCAACGATGCTGATTTTAAAGATATCTTAGCTCATTGTATGAATGGCAAACCATGGGGAAAATTTCACATGCAGGATGGGTTCCTGTTTCGCGCTAACAAGCTGTGTGTTCCAGCAAGCTCGGTTCGTCTTTTGTTGTTACAGGAAGCACACGGAGGCGGTCTCATGGGACACTTTGGCGTCTACAAGACGCATGAGGTGCTGGCTGCCCACTTCTTTTGGCCCCGGATGCGCCGTGATGTCGAGCGCCTTGTTGCCCGCTGCACTACTTGTCAGAAAGCTAAGTCACGACTGAACAACCATGGTTTGTATATGCCTTTGCCTGTCCCTACTTTCCCTTGGCTTGATATTTCTATGGACTTTGTTTTGGGATTGCCTAGAACTAAGAAGGGGAGGGATAGCATTTTCGTGGTTGTTGATAGATTCTCCAAAATGGCTCATTTTATACCATGTCATAAGACTGATGATGCTAGCAGTGTTGCTGAATTGTTCTTTCGAGAGATTATTCGTTTGCATGGTATTCCGAATACAATAGTCTCAGATCGTGATGCTAAGTTTCTCAGTCATTTTTGGAGATCACTTTGGAATAAATTGGGAACTAAATTGCTGTTTAGCACAACTTGTCACCCTCAGACTGATGGACAAACTGAGGTGGTTAATAGAACTTTGTCAACCATGCTTAGGGCTGTTTTAGACAAAAATTTGAAACGTTGGGAAGATTGTTTGCCCCATATTGAATTTGCGTACAATCGTGCAACACATTCTTCTACAAAGATGTGCCCTTTTCAGATTGTTTATGGTTACATTCCTCGGGCGCCTATTGATTTGTTTTCGCTTGATGCTGCGGGCGCCCCACATATAGATGCTGTTGCACATGTTGAACACATGCTTAATCTCCATGAACAAACACAACAAAACATTGCTGCTACTAATGCTAAGTATCTGGTTGCTGGTAGTAAAGGAAGAAAACATGTTACTTTTGAACCAGGTGATATGGTTTGGTTACATTTGCGAAAGGATCGTTTTCCTACTTTGCGTCGTTCTAAATTGATGCCTCGTGCTGCTGGTCCTTTTAAGGTGCTAACTAAAATTAATGATAATGCTTATGTTCTTGACCTGCCTGCGGAGTTTGGTGTTTCCACTAGTTTTAATGTTGCAGATTTGAAACCATATGCGGGCGAGGATGATGACTTGCCGTCGAGGACGACTTCAGTTCAAGAAGGGGAGGATGATGAGGACACCACAAGTACGTCTACACCAGCAGCACCTTCTCCAGCGCCTCCAGATGCACCTCCACCCCAGGCGCCACCTTCTGGGCCAATCACTCGGGCCCGTGCAAGAGAACTGAACTTCGTCATGCTACTAAAGAATGAAGGCCCAGAAGAATAGAAGCTGGCCCAACAGAGGCCCTTGTGTGGGCGCCTAGGGCTGCGCCCTCCTTCTTTGCCCTGGACGCTAGGGGCGGCGCCCCCATCTCCTGGCCGCCCTTCCCTAGGGGCTGCGCCCCCTCTCCCTCTATTTAGAGAGAGGTTTCTTTTCAATTCAGACTTGAGTTTTGTTTTACATCTAGCTTTAGCTACTCTTGAACACGCGCAAATCAGCGCTGTCCTCGTGTATTCAAAACTCCACCTTCGAGAGATAATCAGATTGCTCGCATCCTTTTCTTGTTCGTTCTTCGATTGCGGACAGGAAACGATCTTCGTGATCAGGCTGATTTTGCATCAACAAGGTCGGTAACCACAGGGAGTTGGTTCAGCGATTGCATTGGCGCTTTGGGTTCGCTCGTCGTAGTCGGATCGTGAGGGTCATCTTCCGCCAAGTCGAATTTATCCCCACTCACCGAAAGATCGGGCACTCCGGCTCTATCAATAAGCTTCCTCAATGGATACTAGGATTCACACGTGGGTGCATGGGGTGAATCTGAACTTTGGTAAAACAAATACTTGTGTTCATTGCATTTACATTTGTCTTGTGGATTTGAGAAGCTCTCCATTAGACTAGGATTCACACCTAAGAGATTGTTGTTTTGAGTGTGCAGGATCTGTGTGAACCTTCTCGAGAAACTTCACTGAGTAGGCTCTACAATTGCGGTTTGAACCTATATTCATTTACACGAGCTAGATTTATTGTGTTCACTCTACTCTGAGTGAACTCGGAGGTTCCGGTTTTACAAACCTGGAAGATCCGAGTTCACCTACTGTCGAGACCAATTTGCTAACCCGGAAGTTCTGGGTTTGGCAGACAGTGAATTTAATCCGCTGCATTTGAGTGAAATTTTGTAGGTTCGCCTATTCACCCCCTCCAAACGACATCACGATCCTCTCACGCGGGCTTTGGTGGCCCGGATCTTCGATGGCACCGGCTTGCGGCACAGAGCTCCATGGGTTTGGCGGCGCGATGGCAAGACAACGGCTGCGGTGCGGCCGTGATGCAGTGCGCGTCGGCGTATTCGTCGCGGGGCGTGGAGACCGCATGAGGCATGCCTGCCAGATGGGGCCTACATGGGGTGTTAAGACTGCGATGACGGCAGTAGCCTATGACAAGAGGTCGTGGTAGCATGTCAATGCGACGAAGGCATGTGGCAGGTGACCGACACGGCCCTCAGCGGCATGGAGGGTGCGTGAGTAAGTGAGTTCGCCGTGGCGAGGGGGAGGGGTGGCACTACGACAATGTTGAGCCCAAGAAGGCTTTTGTGCCTGTGATCCTGGTATGTCAGAGTTATGATCATACAACTATGGATGGGAGCAGGGGCGGAGCCAGGCTGAAGGATTAGGGAGGGCTGAGCCAACGTGAGATTGTGTTTAGGGGGGCTAGACACTGTTATTTGAATGCTAGACAAGATGACAAAACCTGGAGGCTCCATGGGCAGCCGGCCAGTAGGGGGGGCTGGAGCCCCCCCAGCCCCCCGCTGGCTCCGCCGCTGGATGAGAGTCTCCGAGCGAAAGCCTTACTGACGTTCCTGCTGGTGGTGATGGCGACAGTGCCCTAGGATGTCGTTCTCCCTACTGGGGGTGTCATCTTAGAGCCCCATCTCTCTTTGCATTGTGGTGACCCATTTTAGCCTGTGCATTGTTGGCATCGTGTTGGTCATGGGAGGCTTCTGCCGATGGCGCGACAAGGTGGCTTAGTGTAGGTGGCAAGGTCAAAGGGGTTGCCGAACTCACGTGAAGGTGACTGAAGCTATGAGGGCTGCCTAGGGCTGTCCATGGTTGTTGGTTTGGCTGCTTGCAGCGATCGCGGCGGCTAGCGTTGCGTGGCAATTTTCAGTGCGGCGTGGGACTGCGTCGGAGGACGGTGCTCGCAGCAACGACATCGTGGGATGGCTAAGCTTGCAGCGGACCATGGTGGGTTGCTCTGCCTTGCTTGGCGACTCTTCTACGATACATCATCGAAAGACGATGCAAATAACAACCTGGATTGTTGGCATGGTGGAAGAGGATGTGTGCGCGGGTGGTGCAAAGAGATGATGTCGACCTACATGCTGCGGGCATGGATTCAGTGGCTGATGGGGATCGTGGGGAATGAGGCAACACCGTTCATTATCCTGATGATGGTGATACAATATACAGATCCGCAACATAGAGTACTACGGTGGACATGGCGAGGCCATCGTGTGTGGTGTCTTCTGCGAGGCGACAGAGCGAGGTGGAGTCCAATGATGGGCATGGCGAGGCCCCGCGCATGTGTTTTTGTGGTGGCGACTACGAAACAGCCTGTGAGAGGTCTGGATATGATAATTTCACTTTGTCAGATGGTGTGTGGTGTTGTAGTAGCACTACGGCAATGGGTCCCGCATGGTGGTGGCCCTCTTTGTGCGGTGCAATCTGTTTCTCTCATCTACCTATCGTCGTGGAGTCATGTAACACCCCTGTGTTAATCGTCTCGCTAAGCATGAGTTAACTCGCTAATCGTGGACTCAAATTCGTCGTTAACGCTAATCGCGTTCGCGTAGTAAACAGCTACTTAGCTGTGTTCGATCTCGTTTTTGTCTTTGTTCCGAGCTCCAAATCAACTTTCGCCCAAAACGAAAGTTGTAGATCTTCTTTTCCTCTACAACTTTTGTTTTGGCCAAATTTCATGTTCCCATATGAAATTTGGAGTTTCAACTGTTCAAATTCGAGCCAAAATCATTAAACGAAGAAACAGTGCATCTCCAGTGCTCAGCACTGTGCACGCCCGCGCCCATACCGGCGACTGAACGCCGGCGAGCGCGTCCACGCGTCGGCAATCGCGCCCGGCGCCGCTCTTCTCCTCTCACGGATGCCTCGAAGCTTCCCGGGCCGTCCTAATCCTCCTTCCTCCTTCCTCTGAGCTAGGTCGAGCTCGAGCAAGCAGGACCGAGCGAAATCGTCGTCGCTCGTCGCTCCGGCCAACCCTCGCCGCCCCACCTCAATCCGTCGCACTCCGAGCTGCGCGACCTCGCCCCGAAGCTCCTCCATCCCTCCACGAGCGCGGCCGTGCCCTACTCCGACTGAAATCGAGCACAGACCGCCGCCCGCCATTGTCGACCTCCGTCAAGCTCCGCTCCGAGCTCCGCCCCTCCCGTCGACGACCCCCTTCCGGCCTTCCTTCGCGCAAAACGAATCCCCGGTGAGCTTCCCCGCAACCTGCTCTCGCTCCCCGACCCTCTCCTCACCCAAGTCCGCGGCCGCCGCCATCGGAGCGCCGCCGCGCCGCCGCGAACACGCCGGCCGCCGCCCGCACACGCCGCCAGCCCCCTCTGCTCCTCCCTGGGCGCCACCTCCGCGCGCCCTAGGGCCACCCGGGCTCCTTGGAGCTCGCGCCGCCCGCCCTCGCCGCCGGCCGGCCCGGGCCAGGCCGGAACACCGGCCACCGCCGCGCGCCCCGCCCTGCGCCGCCGCGGGCCGCCGCGCCCCGCCCTGCGCCGCCCTACGCCGCGCGCCTGCGCCTGCCTCGCCGCCCTGCCCCCCCCCCCCCCCCCCCCGGCCGCCTGGCGCCTCGGCCCGGCCGCCGCAGCGCCGCCGGTCAGCCTCGCCGGCGGGGAGCGCCGCCGCGGGCTGCCCAGCCAGTGCGCGCCGCCCGTGCGGCAAAACAGAGGAGGAGGGGGCGGGCTGGGCCACTGTCAAGTGGGCCCGGCTGTCAGCCCCCCCCTTTTATGTTTTCCATTTTCTTATTTTAGCTGAAACTTTAAAAATCCATATAAATTCACAGAAAAATGCGAAAAATGCCAAACCAGTTTTGTTAGCTTTCTAAAATCATGATCTGCAGAGGAAAAATGCTTAAGCATGCATTTTATCACTTTTGCTCTGGTGAAAATTCAATTTGTGTTTAAACTAGTTTATTTTGTACCACTTGTTCTATGGTTCTAAAAATTATGAAAAATTCGCAGTGGATTACTCATTTCATGTTTAGTCCACTGTAAAAGTTTCATGGCTTGTTGCTATGCGCTTTTGGGTAGATCTATTTGTACTTCGTTTACTTGCTAGGGTTAGTTACTTGTTTCTTGCATGCAAAGCAAATTCCTGTTAATCCATGCTAACCTAAGTCGTTTTAGTAGTTGTTTTTGTTGGAAACACTTCAGGCTAATTTGAGTTAATCGTTTCATCGCATTATGTGCTCATGCATTGCACCATATCCTAACTGTTGCGTGTCATATTTTATTCGTGTAGACGCTACGAACGAAGCTGTCCACGAGCTGATCGTTGAGCCGGTCCAGGAGCCACGAGCAGGAGCGCAGCAGGAGGACGCCGTTGAGCACGCCCCCGGAGACCTAGTTAACCCCGCTGACCTGCAAGGCAAGCCCCGGAGCATAACCATAATTTAAAATTATTCAATGTTTATTTAAGTATTGTGCATTTATATTCTAGGAGTTGAATGGAACCATAGTATGCATGTTTTCCCTAGGTACCGTGGGCCTATACTAGTATGCAGGTGTCGATAGAAATGCTTTGCTAAATAGGATTTCGGTAGAAGTCGAGTGATTGCTGTCACTCGCAAGTTTAGGATCTTGATCCCTTAGTTTTGGCTTGGAAATGCGTTGATGAGTAAAAAGAATTTGAGACCGGGCGGGAATGAGTTGGAATAGATGAGAAAATGAACTCCCGCCTGTGTCGATTGAGGACCGTACCGTTGTTGGCCCTGATGACCGAGTTTGAACAGTACTAACCACATACCGGAAGTAGGAGGTAGTCGAAACCGGTAAGCTGTGTACCACATTACAGCGGTGATTTGAATTCCGCCATGCTACGCTGGGCGTGGGAGTTGGCGGGTGTTGGATAGGATGCCGCCTCCGGGTTCTCCGGGAGTTCACCGCGAGGGGCCCATCACCTGGGTTTTAGCAAGCGTAGTTCAGATGCCGTGGTAATGTGGGAACAGTTGACGCGCATGGCCCGACGGGGCTTACATGTGTCGTGTGAGTTAGGTCCACCTTGCAAGGTTAAATCGGATCGATTCGCCGTCTCTCTCGGTTAAGAGAACCTTGGTCACTGCGTCACATCGTAGTAAGAAGTGAAATAAGTATTGAAAGGTAGCGATGGAATGTTGTATTTGTTGTTCTAAAAGATAATCTGTTCTACCATGTGTGTTTTAGATGAATAGGCGAACTTAGTAATACTTGGTATACTAAACGGAGCTAAAATATTGAAAGTAAGGATTCACTTCTAGCAGCTTTTCAACAAAAGAACTTCAGAGCCAAAAAGCTTTGCATGTCTAGTTAATGGGCTAAGTATACCCAGAGTCGGGTAAGCCTTGCTGAGTATTAGTATACTCAGGGTTGTTGTTGTAACCCCTCTGAGCAGGTTGTGTCCCGGCGGACTTCGAGGAGATCTGTGCGTCCTGGATTGGACAGCCGCTTCCTCCAGGTTGGACCGTCGAGTGGGCCCCGTCTTCCCCGTGAAGATTGGGCAGGTTAGCGTCACATCGGTGGGCAGGATGTGGAGCTCACCTTTTATCGTCGTCGTAGCTATCGTATTGTATTTCGAACTCAGTTTTAAACTTCCGCTGTGCGTTTGAACTCTGTTGTTTGTATTTAAGACTTTTATGTAAAATCTGTGTTGTAAATTAATTTGAAGATTTCTGTATGCTGGTAACACCTGTGCTCGTCTTCGTACGGGTCTAAGTGCAATTGTGATCCTGGAGTACAGTAGTTTAATCGGGATTTTACCCGACAGCCTGTCAGGTTACACCGTTTTAAGTGCACAGTAACTGGATTAAGTAAGAAGATGATGGTTAGTGCATTTAAGCCGGTTTAATTTGGACGGTGCTGCTACAGCTGGCATCAGAGCGCTAAATTGCACTGGGGTGATTACCTTGCAACGATTTCGGGTTTTTCGAAAAGTTGACGCTAAATGCGCTAAGGAATAGAATAGATAGTTCGTATGCCCTAATTATGTTATATAAGTTAGGTGGCAACTAAGTATCTATTTTATTCCAGCACTTCCAGCTTTTACTTTTTGTTGAACCTTATTTCGGTAACGACGCACCTACGCTAAGGTAAGCAAGGTAAGCATTCTGGTAGTCCTTAGAATAGCCCACGTGTTTCATACGTGCGCGGGTCCCGTATGTTGAGCATACGAGGAGGTGATAAGGCTCAATTCAAACGAGCCTGTCGCTATCTGCCGCCTGATATGGAGTGCGGATTTCATGTCGTGTGATTGTGATCACGGCCATTTCGTAAGGCAATGTTACGAGATGTAAACCTGTCATGCGGTTGGCCATGACCGTGACCCTTGGGACACGTCTACCCTTGGATGTCCCGTAAGGCGAGTGTACGGGAAGTGAATACGTTGTTATGACGTATGCAGCGCTGCCCATTCAGCGTCGAACGTCTGGGTGCCATTTCTATAGTGGATGGTAATGTATGTGTAAATATGTGGGAAACTGCATATGCGTTACCCGTGTGGCGTAGGACACATGGGGGCCGTTCGTGTGTGCTGGCACGAAGGGTCCAGAAATGGATATTATATCTGTCTCTGTGTTTTTTTTGCAGGAAACTAACCACGTAAGCGCGTTATAACATCCTTGATCGTAGGAACGACTAGACTATATATAGGGAGAGTACGTAAATGTGTCACCAATTGTCCTCGTATACCATATTTGGTACTTGTTTGGGTGAGAAACGCTAGAACGTGGCATGCATCTTGCATCTTGCATTCCTGAGTTGTTGTTTGTCTTGTTACTTCGGTTGCGCTTCACAAAATTTATTTGGCCACCCTGTTTTTACTTTGTGTTCTTAAAAATTTATTTGTGTTGTGTTACCAAGTTTAAATCTGTTCTTTTAAAAAAAATCTGTGACTTACGCTAGCGTTATGTGTTCTTACAGATGGCTAGCTTCACGCACGTGATCGTGGACGCTGAGGGTTGGGCGCACTCCAGTGCCCTCCACACCGGCCACTTTCCTCGTCTGCTGTGGCAGATGCTCAGGGCGTTTGACTACACTGAGCCCCCACAGTACTCCGGACACGAGTCTAGCTTGCTGGGCACCGAGCGCTGTCAGATGATCGTGAGGATTCCTGCTTGCCCCGCTCGCTTGGATTGGGACTCGTGGCAGCTCACTGTCTATGGTAGGAAGCTGGCAGACTCCTGGGAGATTGCAGCTAGGAAGGCTATTGAGGAGTTCTCAGAGAAGCATAATGCAGAGGTGATAGATACTCCTTACAGTGTGTTTCCTCTGAGGGATGAGACTACTCAGGCCTATACAGATCGGGTGAACCGCAACCTGAACATCATGATGCCCGACTATAGCGTCAGGACAGCACTCTCGTTCAGCTACTCCTCAGCTTTGAGCAACATGTATGAGCAGCTTCGCGAGGAAAATGCGATATGCAGGAGCAAGGCTCGAGAGGCTCACCTCCATGAGCAGCACATGATTGGTACCCAGGACAAGATCAAGACCCTGAAGGCCAAGTCTAGAGCAAGGAAGATCAGGATTCAGGAGTTGCAGGAGGAGTTAGAGAACAGGACTCAGATGGTGCAGCACCTTGAGGGGCAGCTTCAGCAGGCCCAGGAGTGGATTGAGGACGCCCAGGCTCAGGTGCAGGCAGCAGCAGAGATGGAGGCCGAGGCAGCAGAGGAGGAGCCAGAAGAAGAAGAAGAGGAAGAGGACCCTGAGGAGATCGAGGGAGTGTCTGGAGTCGAGTCGGGACCTGGGACTCCGTGAGGACGTGGATGGATAGTGTTGATTCTCCCCTTGCAGTGTAGCCTAACTGTAGGATAGTTGGGTAGGATCACCAACATAGTGCTCTAGGCTAACCTTGGGTTGAGAATTCTTTTGTGGCTCGGTAGTTCGAGTCATGTAGGATAACCCCTTGCTAGTGTGGTGTGTAGCCGGGTCGTGTAAGACCCGGTAGTGGTGTGTTGTAGGGTCGTTTGTGAACCCTTCTCCCATGATAGTTTGTTGCCGTAGCACGGCTTGGGTTGTACTGAACCTTGTTCCAGCTGAAGCAGCGTGGCTGCTTAATGTAAATTTTACTTCCATAATGAGCTTTTCTGTCAGTGTGTGGAATTTCAGCTATGAGTTGCGTTTGACCGTCTTCAAATCTGAAATTTTGTTGAGCGATGTTTAGTTTTGCATGCGTAGAAGTACTCAAGGCGAAACGTATTGAGTTGAGGCGGTGTCAATCGAATCAAGCCATTTTAATTCCCTTGGTGAGCCATATCGCGAGAGAAATGATTCATGCCGTGTGTTCATACTATATATGCACATTCTTTACTTGCATGGATTAGTCTTGCTAGCGAAATGGCTAACCAGGGGAATGATTATTTTGCAGATGGGTGATAACCATGACAATGACAATCACGAGGCACTGCCCCAACAACCTCCCTCTTTGGCTCAAGCTGTTGCAGCTCTTATCGCAGACCGCAACGAGCAGACGGAGTTGATAAGGCAACTGGTGCAAGCCCAAGTCAATGCCGGCAGAGGTCGACATGCTCCCCCGCTAGCACCAGCAGAAACTGACTATGTCGGTTTTCTGGCCACCCAGCCACCTCTGTTCCACAAGGCCGATGATCCCCTTGAGACTGATGCCTGGATTCGCACCATTGAGGATAAGTTCAGTATCCTCAATTGCACAGAGATGGACAAAGCCGCCTTTGCGGCGCAACAGCTGCGGGGACCTGCGAAAATATGGTGGGTAAATCACAAGGCTCTACTTCCCGCTGGTACACGTCTCATCTGGGATGAGTTTGTGACAGCTTTTAAAATCCACCATATCACGACAAGCTTGATGAGGAGAAAGATGGCAGAGTTCCTAGCTCTGAAGCAAGGGAACAACACCGTGCTCCAATATGCTCAGACCTTTAACCAGCTATCCCAGTATGGTGGTTTTCATGTGGACACTGATGAGAAGAAACAAGATTGCTTCAGAAGGGGACTTAGTACAAAGCTCCAGGACAAACTGGCTCTCACTACTTGCAACAACTTTACTGATCTGGTTAATAAGGCCATCACGCAGGAAGATGCCACGCTGGCACACAAAGCTGACAAGAAGAGAAAGGCACCTGCTGGATCCTCCAGCAATGCACCCCAGAGATACAAGCTGGTTCAGACAGGGAATCAGCAGGCTTCAAACCGTCCTCCACAGCAGGGCCGTTGGGTCGCTAGGCCACCCCAGCAACAGCAGCCGTGGGTACCTCGTTTCCCGACACAGCAGCAGAGGCCCCTAATGCTACCAGCTCCACGCCCCAACAACTACCCCTGTTACAACTGTGGTAACCTGGGGCACTTTGCACGTGACTGCCGTCTGCCACCTCGACAGAATATCTACAAGACTCCCGCGCTGAGTCAAGGTTCCAGCCAGAAGGATCAGAAAAAGAAAGTTGTACCTGCCAAGACTGGTCGTGTGAACTACACCACTCTGGAGGAAGTCCCGGAGGGCACTCAAGTGATGGCGGGTACGTTCTCCGTTAATCACTGCCCCGTTACTGTGTTATTTGATTCGGGAGCATCTCATAACTTTATCAGTGAAGCATGTGTAGCACGACTTCACTTACAAGTAGCATGCCTAGAGAGACCCTACGTTATTCAGACACCTGGCACCCGGTTAAATGCTGGCCAAGTAGTTCGAAATGTTTCCCTTACCTTGGGTGGGAAAAATTTTCCACTCACTCCCATTGTCCTTCCAAGCCAGGGGATAGATATCATACTTGGAATGAATTGGATGAAGAAGCATGGCGTTATCATCAATACATCTTCTCGTGTTCTTCAGTTCAACTCTTCCATGTATGGTTCTATGGACATTCATCTTTCCCAGCATGCAATTCCAGCCACTGTCATATACCATCTGGAAGGGAAAGTTCTAGAAGTAATTCTGGTGGTTTGTCAATACCCCGATGTGTTTCCGGAGGACTTGCCAGGCATGCCTCCCGATCGGGATATTGAGTTTGTCATTGAGTTACAGCCTGGCACAGCGCCCATATCTCGAAGGCCATATAGAATGACTCCCAGTGAGTTAGCTGAATTAAAAATCCAGTTACAAGAGTTGCTGGATAAAGGCTATATCCGACCGAGCACCTCACCTTGGGGTTGCCCGGCTCTGTTCGTAAAGAAGAAAGATCACGGGCTGAGGCTATGTGTGGATTACCGACCTCTGAATGCAGTGACCATCAAAAACAAATATCCACTTCCTCGTATCGATATTCTTTTTGATCGACTAGCCGGAGCTAAGGTATTCTCAAAAATAGATCTTCGATCTGGCTATCATCAGATAAAAATCAGACCGGTGGATATACCAAAAACAGCATTCTCTACTCGTTATGGGTTATACGAGTATTTGGTGATGTCCTTTGGATTAACCAATGCTCCAGCTTATTTCATGTACCTCATGAATTCGGTATTCATGCCGGAATTAGATAAGTTCGTCGTGGTCTTCATTGATGATATCTTAATCTACTCCAAGAATGAGGAAGAGCATGCTCATCATCTTCGCATAATACTTCAGCGTCTGAGAGAGCACCAGCTTTATGCCAAACTCAGCAAGTGTGACTTCTGGCTGAAGGAAGTACCATTCCTCGGTCACGTCATATCTGCTAAGGGCATCTCTGTGGATCCCAGTAAAGTACAAGATGTACTCGATTAGGAAGCCCCAACTTCAGTTCCTGAAATCCACAGTTTCTTGGGTTTAGCTGGGTATTATCGACGATTCATCCCAGAGTTCTCCAGAATTGCGAAGCCGATGACTGAACTTCTGAAAAAGGGTGTCAAGTTCTATTGGAGTAATCAATGTGAGGAAGCTTTCCAGAAATTGAAAACACTTCTCACTTCTGCTCCAATTTTGGCCCAGCCTGATACTACAAAACCTTTCGATGTCTACTGTGATGCCTCGGGCACAGGACTCGGCTGTGTCTTGATGCAGGAGAACCGAGTGATTGCTTATGCTTCTCGATCACTCAAGAGGCATGAAGAAAATTATCCCACTCATGATCTTGAATTAGCAGCTGTGGTCCATTCACTGAAGATTTGGCGACACTATCTTTTAGGTTCATTGTGCAACATCTATACGGATCACAAGAGTCTCAAATATCTTTTCACTCAAGCTGATTTGAACATGCGTCAAAGAAGATGGCTTGAATTGATTAAAGATTATGAACTTGAAGTGCATTATCATCCTGGCAAGGCGAATGTAGTTGCCGATGCGCTGAGTCGCAAAGCTCACTGTCATTGCATCTCAGCTATACCATTAAGCGAATCTCTTTGCTTTGAAATGGAAAAGCTGAACTTAAGTATTGTACCACATGGCACATTGACTCATCTAGAGCTTACTCCTACTCTTCGCGATCTCATCATAGCGGCACAAAAGCAAGATAAAGGGGTGAAGGAAATTCAGAGAAGACTATCAGAAGGAGACCCTAAAGTGAATTGCTTCCACCAAGATGCTGAGAATGTGTTATGGTTCAAGCACCGACTAGTGGTGCCTAAGAATTTTGAGCTTAGAAAACAGATCCTTGATGAAGCCCATACTTCACGACTATCAATTCACCCGGGTAGCAACAAGATGTACCAAGACCTGAAGCAACGATTTTGGTGGACTCGGATGAAAAGGGAAATAGCCAAGTATGTGTCAGAATGTGATATCTGTCGGAGGGTTAAAGCCAGTCATCTCAGACTAGCTGGGACTCTCCAGCCCTTGAATATTCCAGAATGGAAATGGGAAGATATAAGTATGGATTTCATCGTCGGCTTACCTCGAACTCAAAAGGGTTATGACTCTATTTAGGTTGTGGTCGACAGGCTAACCAAGTCAGCACATTTTCTTCCAGTCAGTACTCGTTATTCCACAAAAAGATATGCTGAGTTATATGTTGAGCGTATCTTATGCCTGCATGGTATACCCAAGACTATCATCTCTGATCGTGGTAGCCAATTCACTGCTCGCTTTTGGGAACAATTACATACTTGCTTAGGAACTCGTGTGATTCGCAGTTCTGCTTACCACCCTCAAACAGACGGTCAAACCGAGAGGATAAATCAAATTTTGGAAGATATGCTCCGTGCTTGCGTCTTGACCTATCCACAGAAATGGGATCAATGTTTGCCATTAGCTGAATTTTCTTATAACAATAGTTATCAAGAAAGCATCAAAATGGCTCCATTTGAAGCCTTATACGGTCGTCGATGCCGTACACCTCTGAATTGGTCTGAAACCGGGGAAAGAACAATCTTTGGGCCCGACATGGTTCAAGAGGCCGAAGAACAAGTCCGCCTTATCCAAGCCAACTTAAAGATTGCGCAGTCTCGACAGAAGAGCTATGCAGATAAAAGAAGGGATCCACTCGTCTTTAAGGTCGGTGACCACGTCTATCTAAAAGTATCACCTTGGAAAGGCGTGCAAAGGTTTGGAATAAAAGGAAAGCTAGCTCCCCGCTACATCGGTCCATATCCAATTGTGGAACGATGCGGTCATGTGGCTTATCGGTTGGATCTTCCAGCGAATCTTTCTGCAGTTCATAACATCTTCCATGTATCGCAACTCAGAATGTGCCTTAGAGTTCCGACTGAAGCTGTGGCAAGTGACTCGATTCAGTTAGAGTCTGATCTCACTTATCCTGAGCATCCTATCAAGATTATTGATCGCAAGGATCGAGTTACTCGTCGCACAACCAACCGATTCTACAAAGTTCAATGGAGTAATCACTCCGAAGATGAAGCGACTTGGGAGAAGGAGGAATTTCTGAAATCCAAGTATCCGGAGTTCTTAAACGCTCATCCAGGTACTACATCTTCGAACCCTTTCCGCCTGTTTGAATTCTCTCATGCTTGAATCTCGGGACGAGATTCTTTTAAGGGGGGAAGGCTGTAACACCCCTGTGTTAATCGTCTCGCTAAGCATGAGTTAACTCGCTAATCGTGGACTCAAATTCGTCGTTAACGCTAATCGCGTTCGCGTAGTAAACAGCTACTTAGCTGTGTTCGATCTCGTTTTTGTCTTTGTTCCGAGCTCCAAATCAACTTTCGCCCAAAACAAAAGTTGTAGATCTTCTTTTCCTCTACAACTTTTGTTTTGGCCAAATTTCATGTTCCCATATGAAATTTGGAGTTTCAACTGTTCAAATTCGAGCCAAAATCATTAAACGAAGAAACAGTGCATCTCCAGTGCTCAGCACTGTGCACGCCCGCGCCCATACCGGCGACTGAACGCCGGCGAGCGCGTCCACGCGTCGGCAATCGCGCCCGGCGCCGCTCTTCTCCTCTCACGGACGCCTCGAAGCTTCCCGGGCCGTCCTAATCCTCCTTCCTCCTTCCTCTGAGCTAGGTCGAGCTCGAGCAAGCAGGACCGAGCGAAATCGTCGTCGCTCGTCGCTCCGGCCAACCCTCGCCGCCCCACCTCAATCCGTCGCACTCCGAGCTGCGCGACCTCGCCCCGAAGCTCCTCCATCCCTCCACGAGCGCGGCCGTGCCCTACTCCGACTGAAATCGAGCACAGACCGCCGCCCGCCATTGTCGACCTCCGTCAAGCTCCGCTCCGAGCTCCGCCCCTCCCGTCGACGACCCCCTTCCGGCCTTCCTTCGCGCAAAACGAATCCCCGGTGAGCTTCCCCGCAACCTGCTCTCGCTCCCCGACCCTCTCCTCACCCAAGTCCGCGGCCGCCGCCATCGGAGCGCCGCCGCGCCGCCGCGAACACGCCGGCCGCCGCCCGCACACGCCGCCAGCCCCCTCTGCTCCTCCCTGGGCGCCACCTCCGCGCGCCCTAGGGCCACCCGGGCTCCTTGGAGCTCGCGCCGCCCGCCCTCGCCGCCGGCCGGCCCGGGCCAGGCCGGAACACCGGCCGCCGCCGCGCGCCCCGCCCTGCGCCGCCCTACGCCGCGCGCCTGCGCCTGCCTCGCCGCCCTGCCCCCCCCCCCCGGCCGCCTGGCGCCTCGGCCCGGCCGCCGCAGCGCCGCCGGTCAGCCTCGCCGGCGGGGAGCGCCGCCGCGGGCTGCCCAGCCAGCGCGCGCCGCCCGTGCGGCAAAACAGAGGAGGAGGGGGGCGGGCTGGGCCACTGTCAAGTGGGCCCGGCTGTCAGCCCCCCCTTTTATGTTTTCCATTTTCTTATTTTAGCTGAAACTTTAAAAATCCATATAAATTCACAGAAAAATGCGAAAAATGCCAAACCAGTTTTGTTAGCTTTCTAAAATCATGATCTGCAGAGGAAAAATGCTTAAGCATGCATTTTATCACTTTTGCTCTGGTGAAAATTCAATTTGTGTTTAAACTAGTTTATTTTGTACCACTTGTTCTATGGTTCTAAAAATTATGAAAAATTCGCAGTGGATTACTCATTTCATGTTTAGTCCACTGTAAAAGTTTCATGGCTTGTTGCTATGCGCTTTTGGGTAGATCTATTTGTACTTCGTTTACTTGCTAGGGTTAGTTACTTGTTTCTTGCATGCAAAGCAAATTCCTGTTAATCCATGCTAACCTAAGTCGTTTTAGTAGTTGTTTTTGTTGGAAACACTTCAGGCTAATTTGAGTTAATCGTTTCATCGCATTATGTGCTCATGCATTGCACCATATCCTAACTGTTGCGTGTCATATTTTATTCGTGTAGACGCTACGAACGAAGCTGTCCACGAGTTGATCGTTGAGCCGGTCCAGGAGCCACGAGCAGGAGCGCAGCAGGAGGACGCCGTTGAGCACGCCCCCGGAGACCTAGTTAACCCCGCTGACCTGCAAGGCAAGCCCCGGAGCATAACCATAATTTAAAATTATTCAATGTTTATTTAAGTATTGTGCATTTATATTCTAGGAGTTGAATGGAACCATAGTATGCATGTTTTCCCTAGGTACCGTGGGCCTATACTAGTATGCAGGTGTCGATAGAAATGCTTTGCTAAATAGGATTTCGGTAGAAGTCGAGTGATTGCTGTCACTCGCAAGTTTAGGATCTTGATCCCTTAGTTTTGGCTTGGAAATGCGTTGATGAGTAAAAAGAATTTGAGACCGGGCGGGAATGAGTTGGAATAGATGAGAAAATGAACTCCCGCCTGTGTCGATTGAGGACCGTACCGTTGTTGGCCCTGATGACCGAGTTTGAACAGTACTAACCACATACCGGAAGTAGGAGGTAGTCGAAACCGGTAAGCTGTGTACCACATTACAGCGGTGATTTGAATTCCGCCATGCTACGCTGGGCGTGGGAGTTGGCGGGTGTTGGATAGGATGCCGCCTCCGGGTTCTCCGGGAGTTCACCGCGAGGGGCCCATCACCTGGGTTTTAGCAGGCGTAGTTCAGATGCCGTGGTAATGTGGGAACAGTTGACGCGCATGGCCCGACGGGGCTTACATGTGTCGTGTGAGTTAGGTTCACCTTGCAAGGTTAAATCGGATCGATTCGCCGTCTCTCTCGGTTAAGAGAACCTTGGTCACTGCGTCACATCGTAGTAAGAAGTGAAATAAGTATTGAAAGGTAGCGATGGAATGTTGTATTTGTTGTTCTAAAAGATAATCTGTTCTACCATGTGTGTTTTAGATGAATAGGCGAACTTAGTAATACTTGGTATACTAAACGGAGCTAAAATATTGAAAGTAAGGATTCACTTCTAGCAGCTTTTCAGCAAAAGAACTTCAGAGCCAAAAAGCTTTGCATGTCTAGTTAATGGGCTAAGTATACCCAGAGTCGGGTAAGCCTTGCTGAGTATTAGTATACTCAGGGTTGTTGTTGTAACCCCTCTGAGCAGGTTGTGTCCCGGCGGACTTCGAGGAGATCTGTGCGTCCTGGATTGGACAGCCGCTTTCTCCAGGTTGGACCGTCGAGTGGGCCCCGTCTTCCCCGTGAAGATTGGGCAGGTTAGCGTCACATCGGTGGGCAGGATGTGGAGCTCACCTTTTATCGTCGTCGTAGCTATCGTATTGTATTTCGAACTCAGTTTTAAATTTCCGCTGTGCGTTTGAACTCTGTTGTTTGTATTTAAGACTTTTATGTAAAATCTGTGTTGTAAATTAATTTGAAGATTTCTGTATGCTGGTAACACCTGTGCTCGTCTTCGTACGGGTCTAAGTGCAATTGTGATCCTGGAGTACAGTAGTTTAATCGGGATTTTACCCGATAGCCTGTCAGGTTACACCGTTTTAAGTGCACAGTAACTGGATTAAGTAAGAAGATGATGGTTAGTGCATTTAAGCCGGTTTAATTTGGACGGTGCTGCTACAAGTCACGTCCTGACATCGACTGCATGAGGTGGAGAAAGTTGGTAACCGCGGTGACTAGGCTTCTTTTTGTTCGCCTCCGTCATCCTACGACATGGTTTCGGTTTGTGTCAAGGTTCCAATCCACCCAGGTGCAGTCTCCTTTGTGGTCCATCTCGATACCCCAATCCAGTCGGACATAGTTGCCTCGTGGAGATAAGTTGTATGGCTCGCGTCGATGTGCCAATTCGACCAGCCTGAGTTATGTTCAATTGAGTTGAGTTCGGTGCGTGTTGATGCCCCAATCCAACCCGTCGGTGTTATTTTCGTGGTTTATTTTTCCTTTTTTCTAATTATGACCTCTCAGAGATATAACATTGCACTTTTTCTGCTATATAAATAGAAGGGTTAATTGGATCTATGCCATTACAATTATCCGAGTTCACTAATCTGCCATTACTATTCATCGTATTGGAACCGTGCCATTACAATTTCAAAATTCTCTAAAACATGCCATTACATACCCCTTCAACGTGTTTCTCAAAATTTATGGACCAAAATACCCCTAGCCTTCTTCTTACTCTCATCCCCTCCCTCTTTCCTCTCTCTCTACACTGCCGGATCCCTCCTCGTTCCCCCTCCCCTCTCCCGCGGCGGAGCTCCAGCGGGACGGCGTGCCCGCGGGGCGGCGACAGGCCCGCGGGACGGCACGGTGGAGCCCCTCCATCGCTGGCGCCCTCCCTCGCGGCTCCCTACCTTCCTCCCCGGTGCTCCGGCGAGGTGGCCACGGCGAGCCGGCGGCGGGCTGGCACGAGCTCGAGCTCGGCGAGTGGCGGCCGGTGGGCGGGCACAGCTGCGGCGGCCCAGCTCGCAGTGGCCGGCCAATGGAGGCGTCGAGCCACGCGGCGGCCTGGCCACGGCGGCGCGCCTCGCGATGGCCGGGACAACGCCGCCTCCCTGCGTCCCCTCCCCCTCTCACCCTCCTCTGCCGGAGCAACAGCGCAGCGCGGGGGGTGGGATGGCGTGGCGGCGATGGAGGCTCGGCGCGGCTCCTCGCGGCGGAGGCCCTCTCTCCTCCCAGGCGGCCTCCCATGGCGGCTCGGCGAGATCCACCCCGGGCAGGCAGAGGCAGTCGGCGAGCCCGGGGCGGCCACGCCCAGGCGGCCGGCGAATGCGCGGAGGCGGCCGGTGGCGCGCGCGGCGGTGGCGCGAGGCTAGAGATCCTGGCGATGGAGAAGAGCGACGACGGCGACCGCGATGGGCTCCGCCGGAGGTCGGCCTCTACGAGGAGCCGCATGGGCGCCTGCAGCGCGTCGTCGATCCAGGGGAGGTAGCGTGGGTAGCAGCGGAAGTCGTCGCTGCTGGAGTCGCAGCCGAGCTCCGGCAAGTCCCGCAGCGTGAGCGGGCCTCTCCTCACCACCGCCATCAGTCGGCACTCGCCCACGGCTGCGCCGCGTGTCGGCGACGGAATGCTCTGCCGCCGCTGCTGCTGCTATGGATGCCAGTAGGGCTTGGTGTTCGTGGCCGCAGGGGTTTAAATGAGATGGATGGATGGATGGATGGATGGATGGACGGACGTAGAGGACGGAGAGGGAGAGGAGTGGTGTGGGAGTGGGCGATGTGGGGTGAGGCAGGGAGAGCGATCTGCCGCTGCCTGTGCCTGCTTGCCCGGGGGCCGGTTCTGCTGCCCGCGGTGGCGGTGGCCGCCCCCGGGATTTGCCATGGAGAGAGTGGAAAGAGGGAGGGGATGAGAGGAAGAAGGCTGGGGGTATTTTGGTCCATAAATTTTGAGAAACATGTCAAAGGGGTATGTAATGGCATGTTTCGGAGAATTTTGAAATTGTAATGGCACGGTTTCAATATAATAAATAGTAATGGCAGATCAGTGAACTCGGATAATTATAATGGCATAGATACAATTAACCCTAAATAGAAACACACTCATGGAGTCTGAGTGTAGTTGTTAAAAAAAATACGCCTCCGGTTAGCAATGTAGGAATAAACTAGTACGCTATTCCCCTCTACACTTGTTCGCACGCCTGGGTTGGGAGTTTCTGCTTGATCCACGTGAGCACGCGCGGCGGGCAGCATTTCCAGCGCCCGGCCGCCATGGAGAAGCGCGTCGGGACATCGGTGGCGATCTCGTCAACAATGGACGCCGCAGCATCGTCACGGAACGTGAGAGACACCCTCTCCAGCGATGGCGACGCGCTCCCAAGCAAGAGCTTCAGGACCCTGTACTCTTCAGGGTCTTCCCCCTTGAGCCCGACCACGGCGACCTCTCGAAGGCTGTCGAGACGAAGGCCGTCGTCGCCTGCGCGGACGCCGCTCGTCCACCGCTGCCATCCTCGCGGTCGCGGCGGCGGCTCGTCGCCCTCCTGCGATCGATGCAGAGCGGGTTAGTTCTCAATGCGTATCGCGATGGTGTCGATGCGTGAGAAGGCGCTGAGCGACGTACAAAGACAGCGAAGCAGTAGGGGCTCGCATCCACGCGAAGCCTCGTCAAGGCCGGCGTTCTGGAGAGGAGGGAGGCCAGGCTCGGCGCGACGCCGCCGCCGAACCCCCACCTGATCTTCAGCGAGAGGGCGCTGGCGTTTGGCAGCTGCGGAACGCGCCGGATCAAGTCCTCGCACGCGCCGTGCTATTATAAATCCTCGGTGGTTAATCACGTGAAAGATGGATTCAAACGCACATGGATGGATCCATGGAGGACTACTGGGCACGGGCGCGCATTGGCATACCTCTGCTGGCCCTAGCCAGTTGAGCAGAGTCGTCTCGTCCGGCATCACGAGCTCCAGGTCGAGGTGGTGGGCTTGGGAACAGGCGTGCAGGAGTTGCAGGGTGTACGGGGCGTCCGACTGGTCGCGCCGCCCGAGTGCCGGCAGCCTGAGGGGCCCGCCGAGCTGACGAGCGCTTGCCAGGTCGGAGCGGAAGATGAGCTGCTCCGGGTAGCTGCGGTGCCAGCGGACCGCCTCGATCCTTGGCGCTGAGACGGCCACCTCGCCGTCGCCGCCGGTTGGGGACCGGAAGCAGGAGCGCACGCTTAGGCACCGGAGGTTGGTGGCCGCCACGTCCAGGCTTGTCAGGTCGTCGACGTTGCTGAGGTCGAGCACCTCGAGGACGTCCGTGCGGAGGACCAGCCAGCGCAGGGCCGGCCCCCTGACGGAGCACAGACGCAGCGTCCTCAGGCGCGGGCAGCACGACGCCAGGAACTCGCCCAGGGGCCGCGCGGCGCCGCCGCCCAGCTGCACCAGCGAGAGGCTCAGCTCGGCCAGCCTGCCGAACGGCGCCGCCGCCGCCGGATCGGGGAGCGTCAGGACGGTGCGCGGCGAGCGCACGGCCAGGGCCTCCGCCCGCGCGCAGGGAGGGAGCTCCAGCCCGTTGAGCGTGCAAGGCGACGCGACGCGCACGGAGCCGACCGCGCGCTCCATCGCCTGGCGGTACCATTCGTCGGCGGTGTAGACGCTGCGGTTGATCTCGACGGAGACCGAGGGGATGCCCGGCGTCGGGAACCGGAGGAGGGCCCCCCTGGCGAGGTCGCTGAGCCGGGGCCCCCTGCCGCGCCGCGCGCAGTCCCGGACGGCGGACAGGTTCAGGGCGGCGATGTGTGCCCACGCCCGCCTCCACCGCCGCGACAGCTGGGACGTGAGCACGGCTTGCGGGGTCGGCAGCAGGGAGAGGATGCGCCCGATCAGGTCGTCGGGGAGGCTGCTGAGCCGATCGCGGCACGGTTCTGGGGTTCCGTCCTCCGCCGCCTTGCGCTTCTTCATCTGCTATCGCCGGCGTGGCGCAACTGCCTCGGACTCTGGATCGCTTTGTTGAGTTTTATTGGACTCGACGACTCACCATGTGTACATATAACAAGAAGGTAAAACAATTCCATACCGTGTCCGTACATAACAGGGCCTGGCTACTTTTTTTTTCGACGCCGTTAAATTGTTACGTTGTTCCTCCGCCGTATACCCGTACCCGGTAGGCCGGAAAGGGCAAGGTGAAGAGATGGCCAGAGACACGAGGACGCGTCGGAGGAGGAAGATACGCCGGAAGAAAAGCAAGGCAGCGACAACCACCGCCACACACAAGTTGGTCGTCAAGAAGGATCCTGCGCCGCAACTTCACACCTACGCTGGTGCCCCTTCTTCTTGGATGAATCCACAGATGTATCTATCTATCCTACTGATCATTGCTTTGCTCACTTCCCTAACATGCATGAATCTGATCGAAGGCAAGCCACCACCAGGCGCCGGCGGCCGGCAGGGCATGGCCGTCCACCAGCAGGCGCCTGCTCGGACCAAAGAGCCGTCCTGCTGCAGCATCTGCGGGGCGAGGTCTCACACCGACTACTTCTGCGGCTACAACTACATGGACGGGGGCTTCAGCACTCGCGCCTGCAGAGAGCAGTGCAGCCCGGGGCGGCACGCGGCTCCCGAGACCGAGAGCTCCCTGCGGCGCTTCGTGCGTGTGACCAACGTGCCGTCGAGCCTCAGCGAGTGGGACCTCCGCTGGCTCTTCCGGCGGTTCGGGCCGCTGCGGGAGTGCGTCATCTCGAGGAAAGGGCCTGAGGGCGGCGCGGGCTTTGGCTTCGTCACGTTCGAGCGCCGTGGGGACGCGGAGGAGGCTGTCGACGGGCTCAACGGCCATCGCGTCGGCGACCGTAGGCTGCGAGTCGACTGGGCGTACCCTCGTGCGTCAAACAAATAAACCCTGCAATTCCATGACCACCTCAATTTAGCTAGGCCTTAGTCGTCAAGGATGAAACTTCACCTGTCGATGGACAGTTTTATCAAGCAATGATAAGTCATGCAGAGGCAGCATCAACACTAGATCGAGTACTCAACCAACAATATTGTTGCCCCGATCAGTCGTGCCTTATCAGCACCAGCGATATAGAGGTGTTGCAATGGGCATATGAAGAGCCACCGTAGCTGGTCTTCTCTCCTTTTCGGGTGTTTTGTTTCCTCTTTGTAAAGTTGCTTTAGCTTGCTTCATTCGTTCTTGTTTGCTTAATCTTGTAAATACTTTGCTCCTTCTACTATGCCTTGTCATCAAATGCAATCCAAATGAGCTCAGGTGCCATGGACATTTTGGGCTATACAAAAACACGGTGTCCTACCGGTGGGCGCAAGGCCGCCACACATAAAAATTGCGTGTTTAGGGCAGGTGGCGAAGCCATCATAGGAAATGATCTAGGGCAGAGTTCTACAATAAAACTTTTGCACGACCGCTAAAGCGAGGCGCCGAGGCAGCATGTCTGGCTGCAGACGCCCACGGCGGTGGCGCACGGGATCCGCCGGCGGGTGCCGAGGCGGGGCTGCAGGACAGATAGGCGCGGGGCGTTGTCGCAGCCGCCCGTCGCGCAACGGCAGCGACGCGCCGGCTTGAGCGCCTGAGCGGGACTGCAGACGAGGGGTGGATGGTGAACTGCCGAAGCCGGCAGCGACATCTGGTGGCAAGAAGACACAACGCTGGCTGGGGCGCTAGGCTAAACTGCTTAAGAGGCCACAGCCCACTCGACCGGACAGCCCACGAGGCCACGAAGTCCTCTAGCCCAAAGCCCCAGTGGCCCAATCTGAGTAGACCGACTCTCGGCGGCAGAGGACCATCGTCCTCGCATTTGGAGGGCGCCGCCGCACCGTCATGACCCTGTCGAAGTTGAGAACAAGGGATATTGTCCACACTCACGAACTGAAGAAAGAATCTACTACTATGAGCCGCCGCACCAGGAAGCCTAGTGAACGTTTTAGCGGCAACGAATGGGTTCGCTAGATGTGCCTGCGCGCGCACGTATCGGACCCAGCCTTGTAAACGTAGGATAGTCGTTAGTTAAATAATGAGTGTGTCCGAGGAGGAAGGGTATCAAACAACTTGTATGAACTCTTACTCCTCCGGAAGCCAATTCTCTGTTCTCCTCTGTTTTTTCTATGTTCCTCGGATGTCAGATCCATCCTTCTTCTTCTTCGTCTTCTCTACTAGCTTTGTTGTTAACATATATGCTCTGGAGGTCACCTAGAGAGAGCTAGGGCGGCCGCCCCAGCTCGCCCTAGTGATGGCTCCGCCGTTTAGGGCTTGTAGCAAACGGTAATCGTACTGTTTTAAATATATGCGAGTTGTACTGTTTAGGCCTTATCTCCAAAGTTGCGCATTTGTCATGGTTTAGATTCAATTAACCAATTATTTTTTTCTTGTATGTGCAACAGTGCAAGTTCTGAGGATGTAAAAAATTAAGCTGGGTTCTGGGTACTACAAACTGTTGATATCTACCTCGTTTGTTCATAGCTAGATATGGACATATCCACCTGCTGGAGCCTAAGTCTTGAGTGTTCGCATTTTGAGCAGATCCATCTGGAGTTTTTTTTAATGCTGTGTTGTTAAACATTGTCCGTTGACAGCGAGACTCACTTGATGTTGATGGTTTTGTGAGAGATATGGTGTTTGTGCTTATCTATATTTATAGGGATGAGTATATATGTGTGCATGTACTTTGTGCTTCCAAAAAAAAATTGGAATCGCATATATCACTTCAATAACTGGGCCAATCTCAATCATTTGTCGTATAGAGAAGTACACTGCCCATTCTTTAAGGCACTCCATTATTCGCACAGAAATTTAAAAGTTTCTCTCGAAGCGATTTGGTGGGATGTATGTAAGAGCTGATCAACTAGTGGGTGCAACTATGAAGTCTATACAGAACTTAACTTGTGACTAGTTTATATGGTAGAGGAAGTAAGATTTGTTTTTGAAAAAAATAACTTCTATACTTCATGAAAGTAAAAAAGGTAACATTGTAGTATATTAATTTTAGAAAAAGTAAGAGAGAATTGGCTATTTGACATTAGAAATAATGAAGTTTGCCTATTTGACCCCCAAACTAGAATTCTTGCCTAGTTGTCCTCAACTTGAATTTTTGTTGCCTATTTGACACTACCGTGACTTTGGACAGCTAACACCGTTAAATCCTAGATGCTAAGACTATTTTACCCCTGGAGTGGTTTGGACTATTTGACAAGGATGATTTGTTTGGACAGCTGATTTTAATGTTTTTTTTATCTCAAACTGCTATATTTTCCTTTTGCTTCTATAAAATAAATAAAGAAAGGAACATCATATTATATAATTACTTATAATTATATTCAGTTCAATATAAATCCTTCGGATGCATGAAACACAATAAAATGAGGTCTCCAAATACATTGAAAATTCATAAGATGACATGCAGCATGACAATAGCACATTTTTGAAGAGGTTGTTGGATCCAGTTTTTATCTTTGTTTGGCTATTTTTAACTATCCAACTTCTTTAAAGAAACTGTTGGAGTTGCTCTAAGAAAATAACTTTGTACTATGTAGAAATTATAAAAAAGTAACTTAGTAATACATTAATATTACAAAAAGTAACTTTTATTGATCCGTGCCTTTATTAAGAAAAGTAACTTTCATACTTCTTGAAAGTTAAGAAAAAGTAATATAGTAGTGCATGAATTTTAGAAAAAGTAATTTTCTGATTCGTGATAGAAAATAACGTACCAATACTCCAAGAGTTTTGCTCCGGTGGTCCCTTCCATGAAATTTGTACTAATCTTAAAGCATCTGGAATTTGATTTATGTTTTTCTCGGGTGGGTTTAGTTTGGGCCCAGCCCTACCCGTGCCCTAATGAGGCCCGATCCAAATCCAAAAACCCAAGTTGCCATGCCCCTCCAACCCCCGCTCCGTCCACTGCGTTTGCTAGCAACTAGTGTATGAGGCGCGCCATTGGCGCGCGGCGAAGAACACTGCATATTAATTTTGCGCGAGAAAGGGAAATGGTGACTTAGTAGGTATTGTATTCAGGCTGAAGAAAGGGACGCGCGCGCGTGCATCAAGTATCTAATTGGCGTGATTTGTTTCAGCTGAAGGGACGCTGCTTTAATGCAGCAGCATACAGGTCTGGCGTGATGGCGATTGCATCGGCTGGATGGGAGGATGCAAGTATATTTTTCAGTTCATTATATATGTACATATTTTTTTCCTCGCCAAAGGATACATGCTTACTGGAAGACTCTGATGAGCAGCAAATGAGACCACCACAGTCCATAAGAAAATAATTTTAAAGCAACATAGAAGGCCATGATAATAATACATGCGAAATGACTTCTTTGCGCACAAACGCTTCAACCAGCCGTTCACAGGGGCAAATGTGAAAGGGAGAAGCCGAAGTAAGAATCTGCGACGCGCACGACGCAAACGAGGCAGGCGGCGAGGGACCCCCACTGCACCAACAGCACCCATTCCAACCCCTGCAGCAGTCGCCAATCCAGCTGACAGAGCAACAGAAGCAAGCTCAGTGTGTGTTTCGATGAAACGCAAAAAAAAATTGTGACGGAATCTTGCTAATTTGAAGTACTAAATGAAGTCTATTTACAAAACTTTTTGCACAGATGGGTTGTAAATCGCGAGACGAATCCAATGATGCTAATTAATCCATAACTGATCAATAATTGCGGACAATTACTGTAGCATCACTATTGCAAATCATGAATTATGTAGGCTCATTAGATTCGTCTCGCGATTTACAGCCCATCCATGCAAAAAGTTTTATAAATAGACTTCA
Source organism: Panicum virgatum (assembly GCF_016808335.1). Taxonomy (NCBI): domain Eukaryota; kingdom Viridiplantae; phylum Streptophyta; class Magnoliopsida; order Poales; family Poaceae; genus Panicum; species Panicum virgatum. Next base: position 53,715,494 of record NC_053146.1, read on the forward strand.
TTTAGTACTCCAGCAACTGAGTGTAGCAGAGATGCGGATGTTGCGGTGGTTTCGCGGGCACACAAGGAGGGATAGAGTCCGGAACGAAGTTATTCGGGATAGGGTCGGGGTGGCACCAATTGAGGAGAAACTTACCCAGCATCGGCTGAGATGGTTTAGACATGTCCAACGAAAACCTCCTGAGGCACCGGTGCGTAATGGGGTTCTTGAGCTTGTCGATAATGTAAAGAGGGGTAGAGGTAGACTTAAATTGACGTGGGATGAGTCGGTTAAGAGAAACCTTAAAGATTTGAATATTTCTAAAGAGATAGCTTTGGATAGGAGCGCTTGGAGACTAGCTATCAATGTGTCTAAACCTTGAACTTATTTTTTTCGGGTTTCATCTCTAGCCTACCCCAACTTGCTTGGGAAAAAAGACTATGTTGTTGTTGGTGTTGTTGTTGGGGTTTATGAGGTGAGAACTAAACAGGGCCTCAACATTTTCTAGTACCCAAAGGATTGGTAGCTTCCTGTTCTTGTGTTCATACCAGCCTTGATGGGAAAAGAAGACGGGGCGGTCAAAATCGGAGGCAGACAGGTACAGTTCAGAGTTGTACGTGAAGGATGAGCAGGTCACCGTGAAGTCACCCCAAATACAGTAGAATGGCATTCTTTTCCTATGCTTTGCTTCTGTATATGTTCACATGCATTAGCAACAAGGAAGTTTCAGTTATGCATATTATTCTGATTGTGCTGGGCAAACATGAATTAGCAAACTTTAAACATTGGTAATCTTCTGAAACGACTTACAACTAATCCTACTGCAGATTAGTTATGCATACAGAAATAAAGGGAGTTTCAGTGTGTACCTTTCATCTCTCCCTTTGGGTTCACAATCACTCCAGCATTCTCTGAAATATCACATAAACAGATCATCCGAACATGAACAATGACTTATCAGCATGATCTTATAAAAGCTAAATGGTGCAAACAGCAGCATGTAAATATAAAATGTTGATGAACCTGAGGTCCAAGAGTCCAGTTCACTCAGATAATGACAAGGAAAGCAAAAAAAAAACATACAACTCAATGGTTATCTGGCTTGGCTGTTTTATGTTTGGAACCTTTTTAATTATAACTGGAATATAAAGGAGGTATGACAACAGTTTGTATTCCTAGTTTGAAAGTCGTCCCAAGACTTGTGGTATGCAAACCGAAATGCTAACGCACAAATGGACTATAGTAAAACCAGGAAAAAAAGGATGCCGCTATGATAGATCGATTGACTATTGTCACTGACCAGCATCTCCCAGGGTGAGCAAATAAATGTAACACCAGCAGCAGGGGTGCTTTCACCTTCTTCTCCGAGGTACTTGACCTACATGAGCAACATATAAGAAAAAAGTCAAAATAACCTTAGGATGTTAAATACAGCAGCAGCAAAATTTCCACTGGAAGGGGGATGGGGGCACAAACTCAACCCAGCATAATACTGGCACCCATCCAGCATTATAGAAGCGATCTGATACTGAAACAAAAATCAAATCCCCATATGCAGCTAGGCAGAGATCTTCTATCTGCATGCCGCGGAAAATTCGGGTTGAAATAAAATCATACCGCAGGATCTTCTATCTGATAAAGGTTTTCATGCCCTAAAAAGGGGAAAACAGAATCAGTTAAGTAGTTGTTACAATAATGTGTATCAGTAGTTTAAGGGGAAATTTGATGTTGCTAGGGAGGTCAAGACTGAAGACTATGAACCCACAAGCAGTATTGCCATGGAAAATAGCTTTGTAATTCTGAAGTCTGAGGCTCAGAAAAAAGCTTTAACCTAGTAGGGTATTCAGAATTTAAATAACAATGAGGAAAAGGGAAATACAAACCACAATAAGCTTTAGCTGAAGAAGGGACTTTCTAATTTTAATTTAGGACCATAATTAATATCTCCCTGGGCATGAAAAAGGACTAAGAAAGGAGATGTAGGTAAGCAAGTCAAAATCAGAGTTGATAGTTATAATCAAATGTGTAATTAGCATGATATGCGCTAAATCATTTTATTGCAAAGCTGAAGAATGTGAATGATTTTGCGTCACCTTCCCATGACCATGTTGACGATGAGCTTCAGAAGCAGCACCATTGCCTACATCTCCGAGATAAAATCTTGATTGGTTTCGGAGAAACGAAAAAAGAAATGAGCACACTTATGTCGACCAAACATGTGATAACTGATAAGGGAAATGCTTCTTCTCGGATAGGAGATACTAACCTTCCTCATGTTGCAATGTTTCTCTTTCATATTGCAATGTTTCGCTTCCAACCTGTTCAAAGCACCCAACTTATTATCCTGACAAAGAAAAATAGACCAAAAAAATAGAGAGTAAAGGGAAGAAATAAAGAAGACATGTCACACCTTACAGAGATTTAGCCAACTAAACGAAATAATCATCTAACTGTCTGTGTGCAGGAAAGGACGAGGCTAACGCATACCACAGGGAAACAGATTAGGCTAATCGCCTGCTGCTTGGAGAAGTCAGTTCTGTAGATTCATTCTTAGCCACAGGGATTGCAACCTTACTAGGGAGGAGGAAAGGTTCAGATCCGAAAAAACAAAACAACTTACACGGTGTTATCTTCCTCCGCATTTATAGTGAAATGATTTGAGTCCAAAGCATCCTAGCTGATCTACTAGTAGCTGCAATTGAAAGGTTTGTTACCTCGCTGGGGGTTTGATGCAGCAGGATCGATTCCTCAGCAACTGCATGCAAGTTGCTGCTTCCAACGAAATGCAGGGGTGGGGGCTGTATGGCCATATGGGAGGGCAGAGGAGATCGGTACTGGCGGCAGCTCCCAAATTTCCAAGCGCGGACGAATCGGCAGTACCTGCGGCCGCCGCTCGTCGGCCACCGCGGCGCCATGCCGCTGCCCCAAAACCTGCACGGACTGACCGAGGGAGCAGAGACGCGGAGCGATTTGGATTCGGAGATACTCCGAGAGACAGTCCGAGACGGAGAGACGTCGAGACGCGCGGCGGACGTCGAAGCGCCGAGACCCGGTCCACCCTTTGGAGCCGCCTCTGCCTAAATAGGAGAGCTCGAAGCGCTCCTGGCCATGGATGCCGGCGGCACTGGCCGCCCGGCTGGCCGGCGTTCTGGGGTGCGGGGTACTGCAGGTAGTGGGTACTGCAGGTGCGGGGTACCACCGCCGCTGGACGCCACCACGAGCTCTGCCATGGTGACCTCGTGCGGATCCGGCCGGCGGAGCTCGAGGTGGCCCGCCATGGCATGCTGCGGAGGCCGTCGCGGTCCGCCATGGCGCGCGGCGCCATCTGGAGGAGGGAGAGGGACGAGGGGGTGCGCTGGGAAGAAAGACAGCCTCGCGTGGCTGAGGTCGAGGAGGTCCGGCCCGGCCGAAGTCGCGCGGTGGACCTCGAGGAGACCCGCCATGGCGTGCGGCAGGTGAGGGGGCAGAGGAGGAGAACGGCCGCCGCCAGCCCCGCGCGCAGCAGCCATGGCGCGGACCCGGCCGCTGCCACCGCCGTGGCGCCGCGCGGGCACCCGCCATTGCCGCCATGGATCCGCAAGCCATGGAGGGCAGATCCGCAAGCAATGGAGGGCGCCGTCGACGTGCCCTCTCGAACCATGGACGCCGTCTCCGCCGCGCCGGCCATGCAAGCCGCCACAGGATGGAGGAGGGAGGCTATGGACCCGCGTCGCCGAGGGAGGAGGGAAAGGGAGGAGGGCCGCGCCGGCCATGGACGCCATCTGTGCTGCGCTCGAGGTCCGCTCCGGCCGGATCCGGAGGCCGCCGCCGGAGCTCGAGGAGACCGGGGAGACGCCTCCACAGTCGCCTGCCGGGCCGGGGACAGCCGCTGCGCCCCGCCCTGTTCGCCAACCGCAGCTCCGCTCGTAGGCGAGCGTCCACGGCGGTGGCGCGCGCGGCATGCGTGCACGGCGTCGGCGAGCGGCAGTGGCGGGCCGGAGGAAGCAGATGAGCACAAGGTTCACCAAACCGGTGGGAACCGGTCAAACCGGTACGGCCCGGTACCGGTTTGGTCCGGTATGAAACCAGTCCAAATTCAAAATTTAAATTTGAATTCAAAAAAATGAAAAATTTCTAAAAATACTTCAAGGTGCGAAGAATCTAATGGTGTCAAATTTTCTCAAAAATTCGTTCATTTAGTAAGGTTTGCGGAATTTATAAATTAAATAAAAAAGAAAAAGAAAAAAAGCGGCGGCCCATTAAGGCCCATCGCGCGGCAGCGCGCATTTAACCTCGCGTCTGAGGACCAAAAGCCTCAGTCGCGCCTCCCTCATCCGCTCCCCCCTCATTGACTCATGTCCGCCTCCAGAAATCGCCGTCCGCCGCCCGACACCGGCTAGCCGCCCTCGGAGCTCGGCTAACCGGTCTCCTCCACCGGTAAGCCGGACCGATAGCAGATCTACCGATCCCGACCGGTTAGCCGCCCGGAGAGGCCGGTTTACCGGCCCGGAGAGGCGGTAAACCGCCAACTAGCGGCGGTAAGCCGCGGTCAGGTAAGGTTTTTTTTCCTAGGATTTAGGTGTATTTAGATGTTTTGTTTTAGGATTTAGGTGTATGACTTAGGTATATTTAGAATGTAGGGAAGATTTATTTGTATTACATGATTTTTTGCACTATGTAGTAGGTTTTAGGTAGATTTGATTTAGGTGTATTAGATGATTTTTGACACTATGACTTAGGTAGGAGTTAGAATATTAGATGATATATTTTTGTTGTGCATGTATGCAGATAGACAATGGCAAGCAGAGATGTTGTATGGGAACACGGTGAAAATCTTTATCCCTGTTGGCGATGTAACTATTGTCGTACGCAGAAAGGAGGAGGTGGTGCGACTAGATTGAAACAATATTTGGCTGGGCGCGGGGCAGAGGTGGTCCATTGCAAGAATGTGCCACCTGATGTGCGGGCTTCTTTCAGCATGAGTTGGATAGGGCAAAGAAGGCAACTGCTGACCGGGCCCGAGAGAGGTTGAGACGGGAGAAGGCTGCAGCGGAGGGAAACTATCCCGGTGATGAAGAAGATGAGGAGGCTCAGGTGCAGCGTGCCATGGATCTATCGAGAGCGGAAGTAGAGTTCCGACGGGGGGTGGAACAGAGAGGAGGTGCATATGAGCGTGGAGGGGGTAGTGGTTCGACGAGGGGGAATATTATGCAGAGGATGTTTCGAAGGTCCACTTCGCAGAGGGAGAGTCCTGTGGTGGAGGACTATAACTTGGCAGCTGGTGGGAGAAGAAGAATGACGCAACCAAGGATTGATACAAGCTTCTGGACGCAGAAGGGTAAGAACGCAAAGGAAGCTATTGGTAAAGCTTGGTCAAAATTTTTCCATATTGCAGGAGTACTTGGAAGACAGGCTGACAGTGCATACTTTATCAGCGCGGTCTGGGAGACACAGAAGTGGGGTAAGTTTTCTTTCATTGCAATGATATGTATGAGCTTATATTCTTGTATCTCATGATTTTTATATGGTTGCAGGTGAAGGTATCGCATCACCCACTGGACGGGATATTGATGGCAAGTACCTTGATCAGAATGAGGAAGACTTGAAGACGAGGTACGTAAAGTTTCAGAAAGGTTGGCCCTTATTTGGCGTCACGTTGATGTGTGATTCATGGACTGGTCCGACGAGGATGAGTGTCATCAACTTTTTGATATATTGCAATGGGGTCATGTGGTTCCATAAGTCTATTGATGCGACTGGAACAACTCAAGATGCTGCATATTTGTTCAAGGTAGTCCCTAAACATGTTCCATTCACATTGTGTATGTTTTGTCATGTTACTAAACAATTTGTCTTCCATTGCAGGAGATTCGAAAGGTGGTGGAAGAGATTGGACCGGAGAATGTCGTGCACGTAGTCACCGACAACGGCTCGAACTACAAAAAAACATGCAAGGAACTACTAAGTGACATGTATGACCACATAGCTTGGACACCTTGTCTAGCACACACCGTCAATTTGATGTTGAAGGATATAGCTCGAAGGCCTGAACATGGTGTTCTGATCAAGCAGTGCAAGCGAATTTCAAATTGGTTACACAATCATGGTCAGTTGAATACAATGATGAGGAACGCAATCGGTGATGAGTTGGTCAAGTGGAATGCCACTCGATTTGGAACCAACTACATGTTCCTAGATAGCATCTATCGGAAACGTGATCGTTTCATGCAGTGGATGGTATCTACTGAGTTCCAACACAGCAAATGGGCGAATACCGAAGATGGTAGATTTACTCATGCAAGTTTTTCAAGTATGGAGTTGTGGGATGCAATGAAATATATCATCGACACGGTTCAACCAATATACAAGTTCCTTCGCTTCGCTGATCAGGACAAGAAGCCGAACATGTGCGAAGTCGTGATGGCCTACCAGAATATGAAACAGGAGTTGCAGTCTTTCTTTGGAACAAATGTTTCCACACTGAAAGAGTATATTGAGGTGGTGGACGAGAGGTTGGGTGACGTGTTCATAGGCACGTATGTGGGTCCAGGTAAGCACACACGAGTCATCTATGTACGTAAACTCTATTGACATAATGCTTATTTTCACACTGAAAGAGTAGATTGAAGTGATTTATATTTTGCAGCAGCTGTCCTAAATCCGAGGTATGCATATACGATGGATCCAACTCAACAAATGTTTCGTGGACTCAAGGATACATTTCAGTGCATGACGGATCTCCAGAGCACCGTCCAGGCATTGCAGGAGTTTGACGTGTTTCGGCAGAAAGTTAGCGAGTATAGCAGTGAAATGGCAATGTGGATGGCGATGGACCCAAAGACATCCCCATGTAAGAGTTATTCCATATGAAATTGTTGTTTTCTCTATTCGAATATATTGCTTACATACTCGGTTGCACATGCAGTGTCCTGGTGGATGATGTTCGGATCAAGTACTCCAAAACTGCAGTACCTTGCCATGAGGCTTGTTTCACAATGTTGTTCGTCCAGTGGATGCGAGCGGAACTGGAGTACTTTTGCCTTGCTGCATACAAAGGTTCGCAATCAGTTGTCGCACAAGAAACTTAATAAGCTTATCTATGTCAACTACAACCTTCGTCTCCGACTTGAGGAGGTCTCCGACCCACTGATGCGTGAAAAAGGTGATTTCATTGACCAGCTAGCCCATCTTTCTTTCTATGATGAGAATAATCCGGTGCGGGAATGTATGGAATATGGTAGATCTAACCGGGCTCCAGTTCTGGACGAGGATGATGATGACGGCGACATCCCTCTCCCGTCCCATATTGTCAGAGATCAAATAAACGTGTCAGATCTACGTGAGGCTACGGGGAATGATTCCATCAGCGATTGGGCACGTCAAAATATAGGTGACACTCACCTAGGGAAGAGAAAGTTGCAGAAGGGGCCTAAGAAGGGTGACCCGAAGCGTCGAAAAGTCAAAGGAACAGCAAAACCAGTGAGCAGCGACACCGAGACTGATGATCGCGAAGGTGAGCGTAGTCCTCCGTATCAGGAGTCCGAGGATAGCAGCTCGGCCGATGATGGTGATGATGGTGATGGTGCTGATCCTGATGCTGGTGGTGGTGGTAGTGGTGCTCATGCTGCTGCTGGTAGTGGTGGTGCTCGTGGTGTTCGTTTCACATGTATACATTGCACATATAAATAGACACATATTTCTGACTATCAGTATTGCCTACTAATTATGAAATTTGGTTGATTGCAGGAGAGACTCAGTTCACACATGCTACTCAGGACACCGACCATGGAATACCGCACTCGCAGAGGAGAACAGGTGGACCGACGGACTATGACAGTCCACAGCACTCTTCTTCCTCCTACAGCGATTCCAGGCACTCTTTTCACTACCCCATTTCTGACATCAGCATGCAGCCACCGATGAGATGGGTGTACGAATGGAAAGACCCCTATTTTTATACTATGTTAGTTCAGGAATGGCAGACAACATCGGCGTGGACGGGCCAAACTTGGCAACACTACAAGGCTGAGCTGCTTAGAGTGCGAGGTATCGCTTTGATGTCCACCGCCGAATACCAAACCGCGTCCCAAATGGGGGTCTTCCCATTCCTACGTTGAACTTTCATTTCATGTGTATAGGTGTATGACTCCGTATTTGTATGCACGCTTATTACTATTGTATTTGTATGCATGATTATAAATTATTGCTTTGGTAGGGTCATTTACATTAAAATGTGCATAGCTAATGCCGAAATTTCTTTTTATTTCACACTGGGGATCCATTTTTTAAGCGTCGGAAAACTGCTCGAAACCACCGGTATACCGGCCAAACCGGCCGGTAAACCAGAATAACCGGCCGGTATGCCTCTAAGAACCGGACCGTCCAAGTCACCGGTATACCGGCCAAACCGGCCGGTAAACCGGTCTAACCGGCTGGTATACGGATTAGAACCGCTTCAACGAGGAAATTTGAATTCAAATTTGTGTTTGATCGGTTCCGACCGGTAACCGGCCTAACCGGACCGGTATACCGATACCAGAGGCCGGCGGTTAGGCCGGTCCGGTCGGAAATTGAAACCCTGGATGAGCAGGGACCCGGAGGAGGACCGTCTGAGTGAAGGCACGCGGCTGGGTAGGAACGCGGCAGGAGTTAAAGAGGACGATGGCCTCACGGGACGCACAGGAAAAGCCGCAGACGACCTCTCGAGCGCTACAGGATGGGAACGGGTGACTAAACGAGCGAGGCGAGCGTGCGGTGCAGTTCGAAAGGACAGGCACGGGTGTCCCACCGGCCGACAAACAGTGTTGTGCGTCGGCTCCGCCGATGGCAACAACACAACAGCACGCAGAAGCGTCGGATAAAAAATCAGACGGCATCACAAAACGGGTGACGTGGCCCTTCCCGGCGCGCAGGGTTTGCCACGGCTTGAATCTATACAAGTGTACAAATATCATTTTTCTGGAATGAGTTATCAGCTGGTCTAGAAGCTCAAATATGTTACACTGAAAAAACATCAGCGTGGTTATGCGTTTTTAGCAGATGCCTACATAGTTCTTCTATGGAAACTTAAAAATATCAGCAAAGGCTATGATTACTGCATATTAATAGATGTGCTAAGATAAACATAAATCATATGCTAAGCCCTAAAATGGTCATGGTAAGGTGTATTGTAATTCAGCAAAGATAATCTCAACAAAGTGGCATAGCAACAGTATGAGCAAACCTGCAATTAAGACACATGGATTGAACAAAGTTAGTGACACTATGAAATCATGACCCTGTAAAGCTAGAAACTTAGAGGCATGCTTAGAATTAAAGGAAGGGCTTGATGAAACCATAGGCAAAACATGCAAAAAAATTCAGCCATATTGCATTATCAGTTTTCTAGGAGTCTGTACAATCTGATTGGATGATTACTCTTTCTATCAGTAACCAGGAAAATAGATTAGTTGGCCACTACTATTGTAAGCATCAAGAATTCACCTTTGCAATGCCAAGGCAGCAGCCACCCGAAGATTTAGGCAACAGCAGGCATAACTCTTCTCCTTGCAATAGGAATAAAGACAATATGTAAGTGCAGTTCAGGCAGGTATGCTAAATTGTAGGAACAAATGTTCTATGCAGGTTAACGGGAAGCAACATTGCAAGACCGGGAAAAAATAGAAACAAGCAAAATGCAGAATAAGTATATCAAACCCTACCAAACATACATATCCCAACATAAAGAGTAGCCTAGCTGCATTTCAGAGTCTGCTCACTTTTTGGAAAAGCATGGCTATTGCCCCTTTATAATACCAGACCTGTGATGCTGAGCTTCCACGGCAAATTGTAGCTACTGATTTGTTAAGGTGGGTTATCCAGGTAATTGTGCAAGAGATAGCAACATGATTTTTACTAAAGAGCAAACTTTCCAAACCTACTGACATCACAAAACATGAGGAAATGAAAGTAAGGCAGCCTAATCATAAACTTCTGAACTGAGCAACTACTTTGCAGGCAGCAGCTAAAAATGATTCAAACATATGTAACCACCATAACACAACTAAGGTAAGAAGTAGAGCATCTGCAAGGGTAAAAAGCTGGAAAGGAAAAGTAGAAACTACAAATTCATTGAAGGAGAAAAAAAGGACCTGATTCATTAAGCGGCCATCTTTTCTTTGCCCTGCTCACCTGGACCTGCAAACAAAACAAAGAGAAATTCATCCTAACCACGCTCAGTAAAGGGCTGCAGCATCCCGATGGGGAGAAAAAAAGGATCGAAGAAGATGAGATGAGCCCACCCTAAAAAGGTTCAATCCGGCTGTTGCTATGTAATCCTTACCCTCCCAGGTCGGCTGACGCCATCGCGGCACCTACAGCAAAGCACATCGAAACCTCGCAGATTAGGCCAAGGCGAAAACCCAGCTAGGGAAAATTAGAAATCAGAACAGCACAGAGTAGGAGAGAGGAACGGAAGCAAAAGAAAGTTGCGGAGCTCACAAATCTCTATGTTCTGATGCGGGAAGGCGGAGGAAGCAGAGGGAAGAGCAGAGCAAATCGAAGGTGCTGCTAGGGTTTGGGCTTGGGCGAGATGGGAAAGGCAGTGGAGGGAGGGGAGACGCAGGGGAGGAAGGGGAGGTATACTTATCTCGGCGACTGGCGTAGGGCTGTTTCGAGGGCAGGCCGGCGCCGACGGGATGGCACGGTCTCGGCCCACTGCTCCGATGAGACAACCTCGGCATCAGCATGGAGAGGGAGGGAGCGCACGCCTGTACGGGAGCGGCGCGGCGCCGCGCAGCAGAGAGAGGAGGGAGGGGACGGTCGGCAGCGGACAGGGCGACGTGCTCCCCTGGGCGGACGGGGCGGAACACGCCGGTGAGGGGGCTGCAGGCGAATAGGAGATGACGATGGATGGACTGGCTACAGACGGAGCGCTCCATGACCCTATCAGCCTATCCACCTTCCTCCTCTTTTTTTTCCATCGCAGAATACTTTTGCTTGAGTTATAGCAGCTGACGCTGGGGGCAATAGCAATGAGGTCCACTGGCCAGTAGGTGCTTGCAGCCTCTATCAAGTGCACAAGACCTTTTTCTTTTTGCCGCTGTCATCTACAGCAATAAATGGCACACTGAATTCAAACAGTGTGATGTAGGTTTTGATGGCGGGGCAAATCCTCACCACCCACCGCGCGTCGCGTCCGCTGTCATTAATGATGGGGGAGTGAATCCAGCGCTGTGAGCAGGAGGCAGCTTTTTCGGCGTGAATCCCTCCGGAGCGAGGAGCGCAGCGTGAATCGCTCTCGTGCGAGGAGAAGGGACCTCTCGTTAAGAAACCCGATACGAGTACTTTGCGCGCCTTGGCGCGCTCCAGTGTATTTTGCTATATATTCATACGCAGATCTTAAATGTGCAAATATATTGCATACGTAGCTATAAATAAGTAAGCATTGTTCATATTCATACACAGTCATAGGATGGTTATATTTGGACTATTTACATATAGGTAGATAGGTTCCCCTACATATGGGCGTGTGCACATGTGCTACATTCGTAGAGATATATGCATATATCAAGAGCTGCGTCAGCTGAGGGTGAAGAGGAGAGCTCATCAACAGCAGAATCAACAAAATAAAAATCTACAAGCAGCAGCAGCAGTTTGGTAACCAACCATCTTGATCGGGCATCTTCATGGGTGTAGATCACGTCAGCTGCTGGAAGACTGGAAGGTAACAGATTACAGTGAGTGTTTTTTTTTAAATTCTGCGAGGAAATAGGTTATGGATTTGCAGGTGGAATATGTACCCGTTGGAGTAAACTACCAGTTCTTTTGGCTCACGATCTGAGTCTGCAAAGGTTAATTATGAATTAGGTGTGGTATATATGAGGGGGGGAAATACAGTTCGTTGAGCTTGAAATTCACCTGCGTAATGTTAGGATTCGTTTGGGCAATTGGAGAAGGTCCATTTATGAACATGGTGTATTTGTGATGATGCAGGTGTTCAAGCTCTCCTTCCTAGGGCTATTGTACAAAAGTAGTAGGGAAAAAAGAAGAAGAAGGGGTAAATACAATTGAAGAGAAAAGAAAAAATTAAAAAAGATGAATCACAGGAAAAGTATTAGAAGAGCAAATTAGCTTAAGTAATAGCAAATGGATTGTGTTAAATGCAGATAGTAGGCACATAGAAAGCAAAGGTAACGAAAAAGGAATTCAAATTCTAAATGGACACAGAGATTCCAAATTGAAGGGTGCAGGAAAGAGACTATGTACATGTCGGAGTAATTTTTTAGTAGGCAAGATAGGTAATTTTAGTCTGTAAATATGAGACAGTATGCCTATTATTATTGCCAATCCATTTAAACTTTATGTACATTTATGGTGTAAATGTAGATGCAGGAACTTTAACTGCTTACCAAGCAGCCTATAAGAAGCTGTATATTTCCATTTCAATCCATAGGAAAATGAAGAACTCAATAGGAAATGTGAGGAAGAAGGGGAGAGCATAAATAGTGCATTACCAGTAATGATGGAGTTGATGTAGAAGGTATGAGCGAGGTAGTAGTGCCCCCCCCCCCCCCCCTCTCGTTGAGGCAGATGAGTTCCCACTGCAAAGCAGACAGAGGGAAAATAGGTAAATTGAACTTAATTAGCACTAAAAATAGAAAATGGTACTGGATTAGTAGTATGCAGTTTGGGCAGACATCGTTAGGGGGCTTTAAAGTTAAAAGGGTACCAAGGAAGTTAGGGGGCTTTAAAGTTAAAAGGGTACCAAGGAAAAGAAGAATTGCATCTAGTTGATATCTATGCCCAACCTGTTTACGTCTGTAGATAACAACTGGCCCTGTCTAAGAAGGTATATGAATTAGCACAGCAGCCACAGGAACCTGCATTGACAAAAATCAATAGGAAGATATGATTATACGTAACTTAATGTGACTCCAAAACAAAAAGAACGAAATAGGATTATTTTAGTTTGCAGCAGAGGACTAAATCTAACACCCTAGGAATCACTCCTTAATTACATTTCTGTAGATTTGTGACCAATAAGTCCAAATATAGTAGCATGGAGTGTAAACAATGCGTTGCCTACCTAGACATGAGCAGATTAATTGCAGCTGCGGATGGCCATCATCAATGACCACATTGCAGGACCAAGGCGCATGGACGGATGGAGCAAGATCTGAGCCACATTCAACGGCGACTGTTAGGGAAGAATGGCAGGAGCCGTGCGTGGATGCCAGGACGGACGGAGCTCGCCAAGGAATGGAGGTCGCGGGGGTAGAGGGCAGGCGGACGGAAGGAGCTCGCCATGAGAGGGAGTGAAAGGGAGAAGACGGAAGGAGAAAGAGGAAATGCAAAAAGAGAGGATAAGGCTCGGGGGACAGGGAAGGAGAGAGGACGGGAGGACCGGAGAAGATTCGAGCAAACAAGAAAGCCTGCGTGATGGAAGCAGCGCCTCCAACCGTTCGATGTAAATCGCGTGGACCATTGATTTTTTGCTGTCGTGGACCAATGGCTTGCGGCGGAGCCGTGGAGCTTTAACATATAGAAATAAGCAACATTTAAGCCAGCATTCCAAGTTTATTTTGAAGATTTTGATCATATGTATAGCAAACATATACTACTTAATCATGTAGATCGGCACATAAATTAGGAAAACTTCATGATGCCTTAGTGGTGAAAAAGAAAAGAAAACTAAAACTTGGGAAGCAAAAAGAAAAATATAAATTACATGCCATACTGAATTATTATCCTGGTTAGGGAATTTTTCATGTAGTATGATGGGGCAGTAGGATGCTAGTAGAACTATTCTCTACTAAATTTGATAAGCATGGCTATTCATCGTATCACAAAGCAAAGAGGATGTTCTAGATAACCAAACAAAAAACTGGATTACGTGCAATGTTAATTTTACAAACACATGGTAGGTTGTACGTATCATCGTACAGATCAATCCAACCAATGAAGGTAGAGGGAAAATTATGACCTGGCAGAGGAGCAGGCATGTTCTTGCTGTAGTTGGAGATGAAACAATGGCCATCATTGCAGAGAGAGAGAGAGAGAGAGAGAGAGAGAGAGAGGAGAGCCACAAAAATAGGTTTTATATTGCAATACACCACATAAGAATCACTTGCCTGATTGTACTTGGCAAGATGCTCAGATCGGCAGGGAGCTCCAGTTTTGATCTGACCCTGTTTTGAAAATGAGAGCATATATATTTAACATTTGCATAAAAATTGATGTTGCTCAGATCTTTGGTAAACAGATAAGGTGTTGTACTAATGATAGCATCTAACATTTTTTTAATATGCTAAATATAACCTATCTGTTCTAAGTCAATTCCCACTTGGAACCAGTTCTAAGTTGTTTGTCATTTCCGTTTCCCTACTAGCCAATAGGTGGTTAATGCTTTGAAAAAAATAACAGTGCCATGAGACCTAGCAGATCTTCTGCTGAGAAAGTAAATATGCCTAAGCATCACGTGGGACCAAATTTTATAAATTGGAGTCCGATGCTTTGCATAAAAAAGGAAAACTCCTTTACTACTGTTAGAGTATATTAGGGATATCTCTATATTAGGTAGATTAGGATTGTATCCGTATCCTATCATATCTGTAGGAGAGGCTTCTTGCCCTCCAAGTCATGTACCCCTATATATTCAGCCCCAAGGCTCAGGCTAATACAATCATCCATCCATTACACCAATTCTATTCCCTTCTACAACTACAAATAAACCTGGAGCCAGTTGGCAAGTTGGGAACCTGTAAATCAATTAGCTTGATCTTCTTTTGATTTCTACATGACATCAATAATATGCATTGTACGGTTTGTAATTCTTAAAAATGGATCCCTTATAATGACAAACACAGTACGCAAAACAAGAGGCATGAGGAAAAACAAGAGAGCAAAGCAAGAGATGGTCAGAGAACAAATCACTAGAACTGCGAATCTTCGCTGTCGTGGGGAAACGAAACAAGAAGGCAGGGACCAACGAACCTACACATGTAATACATGTCCTGCATCTAGAGTCATGGCTAGTCAATAGTCAATTCTCATTAGTAAGATGTCACTGCAAGGTACAACACCAGGCAAAGAGGCCATTAAAGGAACAAATATTGAGGAAGCCTAAGCAATGATTTATCGTCAAGGTGCAAGGAGGAAGGTGGAAGATGAGTTTAGGCAAATAAATAACTCCCAAGAAAGTGTAGATTTGCAAAACTAAAGTAAAGATTAGACCTGTTTCCTGGTGTGTCCTGCAGCAAACTTTGCAGGTGAAATCCAAGTTTTAAAAAATGGCAATAGGCTCTGGACACATGTTACATGGGCATTCTATCGAACACATGATATGCAACTAATATAGTTCACATGGAGATGCCTCGTGGAAATCAAACTTCATGAGCGCACAAAAATCTGCCGCCGTTGCTTTGGACCCCCTGTTCCACGCCTAGGCCTAGAGAGGAAGCAGCAGGTCCGCGCGTGGGGACAGAGACGTCGCCACTAATCTTGTCAAGAAGAGATTGGGGAGGATCGGAGGGGAGCTCGAGGAGATGAACCTTTGTGCGGGAGAGGCGCCAACGGGAGTGGAGGGCCGGCGGGACTGCCGGCAAGAAGGGAGGCTGGCCGGGAGGGCGGCATGCGAGGACGACGTATACGCGGACGGAGTCACAGAGCGCCGGCGGTCGCAGCTGCTCCTTGCAGTCTGCTCGATTCCCCACAGATATAGCAAGAGGAGATGGGGAGGGGGAGACGGATGAGGTGTACCTGGATCTGAAGCCGGCGTTGAAGAACCCAGGCGCTCGAGCGGCGCGAGGGACCCGGCGGCGTGGCGGAGGCAGGCGGTCGGCGGGCGAGCGCGAGAGCGTCGCTTTACGCAGGAGACGGCGAGGGGAAGCAACGGGCCGGACGTTGGAGCGGTGCGAGGGACCTGGCGACGCGCCGGAGGCGGTCGATCGGTGGGCGAGCGCGAGAACGGAGCGCTGCACAGGGGACGGAGAGGACGGGGAGGGCGGCGGCACGAAGGGGAGTACTGGAGAGGTGTTGAGAGGGAGGAGGAAAGCGAAGATATTTGTAGCTACAGTAACGGGCGCGCGGAACGAATGTATTTATCATCGGACAGGGTAAATTTTTTTTACCGACGTGGATGGTCTGGTTGAGCGTCGAGCGGAGCGCAAATAACATATAGAAATATATATATAGAAGAATAGAAAAGAAATTTTCTCTCCCGAGTGAGGTCGGTCGGCCGCCGGCGGCGGCGGCGGAGACCTCTCTCCATTGCGTCGTGCCCCCCCCCCCCCCCCCCCCCCCACTCCGTCCGCGGATCGGTGAGTCAAGTCGGAGGGAGCGGCGGCGGCTTCCTCCCTGATCTAGTCTTGTTAGGCGGCTGCGGCTTCCTCCCTGATCTTGTCTTGTTAGGCGGCTGCAGCTTCCTCCCTCCCTCCGTCAGGTGCGCCGGCGGGTGCGGCTTCTGCTCCCCATCCTCCGCTTGCGCCGCCTCCCTTGTGCTCCCCCTTCTCTCCGCCTCCCCTCCTCTCCGTCCGTGCGGCCCTCCCCTCCTCCCACGATCCGCACCCCGCAAGCACATCCCTCAGCGATCCCGGCTCTCCTCCGCCTCCACGCCGTCTAGATCGCCACCATGCGGCCGCCTCGGGACGCCGCCACCACCTTCACGCCCATGTCTGGAGAGCCTACCGCAACTGCGGCGCCTCCCCCAACTCCGGCATCGTCGCACCGTCTCAGGACGCTGCTGCCGCCGCCGCCGTCTCTATGCCTGCATCTGGAGCACCTCCCCCAACTCCAGTGCCTCCCATGTGGACCGGCCTCCCACCTCGCCAGCCGGCCTCCCAGGGAGGCTGCTGCAGCTGCAGGGAACACCCACGAGAAGGACCAGACGCGCCCCCACCGCTGGAGCTCGAGACCAGGCCGCGAGCACATCGACAATGCTCATCCCCACAGCATCCCAGGAACACAAGTGAGCACTCATCATCTCCTCTATCGTTTTTGCCTATTTTCAACGAAATCCGTCGCGGGTTGCTTAGTGTTGCAAATCTGAACAACCATCCTTGTCTTGTGCATGCTTTGTGTTCGATGAAATGCACCAGGGAAATGTGAAATGATAGAAGCCAATTGCGGTACAGTATATTGTATCCCTGCCTTGCGCTGATTCCTGTCTTCTGTTGATATTACTGGTCCACCGTGGGAGCCTTTTGGGAGGACACACCTTAAAGCCATTGATGTCAAGATGAACAAAATGACTGATGTCGCCATGACTCTTTCTGTGGTTGCTTTATTTGCTGATGGCCCAACTGCTATTAGAGATGGTAAGACATTATCAACCCTAACAGCATGCCTGTTTTGTGTTAGAAACATAGCACATAAGAGATGGTTTCTTCTGCTCTCTACTAAACTATTGTTCTTCATCAGTGGCTTCCTGGAGAGTGAAGGAGACCGAGAGGATGGTTGCGATCCTGACTGAGCCTCTAAAGTGCCAAATGCTATCTGTATCATCTTCTCAGGGTTGCAGTCACCAGGGGCTCAAGAAACCTATGGAACCTCTCAACAAGGCGAAGCTAGTACAGGAAACCAGGGAATGTTATCACCCTACAGATCCAGTTCATTTCCTGTGCCTCAATATGCGTTGCAGAGAGAGGATGTATTTCCTGAGAGACCTGATCAACCAGAATGCCAATATTACATGAAGACAAGAGGTTGTAAATTCGGTGCAGTGTGCAAGTTCCATCATCCACGGGTCAGATCACTACCGCCTCCAGATTGTGTCTTAAGTCCAATGGGTCTTCCAATACGTCCCGTAAGTCAGTAACCACAACCCTATACTGTTTCTGTTATATTT
Organism: Panicum virgatum; assembly: GCF_016808335.1. Lineage (NCBI taxonomy): Eukaryota > Viridiplantae > Streptophyta > Magnoliopsida > Poales > Poaceae > Panicum > Panicum virgatum. The sequence goes on from NC_053146.1 coordinate 53,733,276, forward strand.
ATCGTTTGTTTAGACTTTTTACTGCTTGGCAGTTCTGCAGTCTGATAATTTTAAAACCGATGATGTGCTCTGTGTGTATAAAGAGCTGCCTTGTGGCAGATAAAGAAAATGAAAGACGTCTAGCACATGCTGTTTCTCATGATTGCAGTGGCATGATTTCTACTAATGATGTCTGATTTACTCCATTCTTCTAGCAATTAATGCACACTAGTAAATAAGCTAAAGACACAGATTCGAGATACCATTTTTGGACCATTCGTGATATCTGTTGGTTGAGTACTGTTTTGTCATAAAGAACTTTTGAGGGTTTGGCCATTAAGCCCACTATTTTACACGAGCGTCATTATTGATGCCTGCAGTGAATAGTTCATTGTTAAAAGTTAATAATTTGTTAGGGCAGATATTAAGTATCTCTGTTTACTCATCTGGTAGCATACAAGTTATTTATTGAGCAGTGGGTATACTGATGTATGCTTACATATAGAGACTGATCATGATTAGCCTTTAACTAGACCTTATGGTGCACTTGCATGGTCTACTTCCTTTGATCATCCTGAGGCTGATAGCACCATCCTATGTTTATTTTTCCAGGGTGAAGAACTGTGCAAATTTTATTTGCGTTATGGCATCTGTAAGTTCGGAGCCAACTGTAAGTTTGATCATCCAATGGCTACTCCAATGGGAGTCTATGCTTATGGTTTCTCAGCCTCAGCTTCTGCATCTGCATCAACTAATGTACCTATGGCCCGACTCCTTCTGGGATCCCCACCTGGTTCTGGATACACATCCTAGACGCTTGTTTTCAGTTGACCTACTTTGATGTATAAAATCCACCACGCTGTCTCAGGCGCTGTGAATGTTTCTCCTAACTCCCTGCCGGAATCAAGTCCTGTAAATTGAGTTGCTACTGGAGATGTACAGCCTCTCTTTTTTGTGTTAATCCAGATCTTTTGGGAGGAACGCAATCTGAATAATCTTTAAAGGAAGACTGGAACAGTTTCAGTTTTCAGGTGCCTGCACTATTTGATTCTAGTGCACTATCTACCAGTTTGCGAGGTAGGAACTGCTCCGAATTAAAGGAGCTGAAGCCTGGAGGCGATCATTCTTCTGCAGTACTGTACAAATTATATCATCGCGTGGATTTAGGCCCTGTTTGCTTACAAGCAAGATTATATAATCTAGCTTATGGGTGATGGGTTATATTATCTGGATTATTGTAAATTTGAGAGATAATCTGAGCTGTTTTGCAACATAGATTATTTGAGGCCTAGATTACTATTATATGAAACAAGCATGTTTTCAGCAGCTTATGGACTATATTAATCTATAGGTGTAGATTATATAATCTGATGAATAAGCTGGAGTGTTTGTTTCCTTGTGAGATTATTTTTCGGATTTTTAGCTGGATTATTTAATCTAATGGGCAAGCAAACAGGGCCTTATTTGAGACCTGCATTTGTGGGCTCTAGCAACAGTAGGCAGATACCTGGATTCATTTTTGCTGTGAATGTTGATTTGTTGCTTTGAGCAAATATCCCTACGGGCAACAGCATGAGAGTGAGAGGCTCGAAAGTGTTTCCCCGCTGAACCTGAAGCATCCTATCGATATCCTGAGCATCGGGATAGGAAATATTGATAGGAGCAAAATTTGTGGTACAAAACCCCATTAGCATCCAACAACCGTTCCATTCATGCACCTTTCTGATGAAAGTCAAATTGGATTCATCTGGACTGGACAGAAGGCAGGGAAATATCGATAAGAAACAGACTTAATGATATGAAAACCCATTAGGAGCATCCAATAACCATTCCACTCATGCATAACATCCACCGACAGACTAGCATGCCGCAAAACCTGGATGGGCTCAACGATTCTGATGTGAATAAACTAACTTAGGTGGGAATTCCTCTGCTACACGAGTTTTCTCACACCAGAAACTCTCAAAACGATATTTATATATGTACATAAAAACAAAAAAAAAACTCTCGAGACCTGTATACAGTTTGACACCAATCCAGACCGCACTGCAAATACTCAGTTCTGGATTGGTGTCATTCAGAACAATGGCGATATCACCAATCGCCATTATGAGACAAGGAGTGAGTAGAGACAGAATCACAGAACTCTGGGGAAGAGATTCCGCTCTGAACTTGATCATTCATAATTGTGGCACGGCCGCAAATTACAGCAGCAACACAGCACAAGATGAAGACACAGTGAACACATCTGTCTGCACCAGAGAAAATTACACAAACGGGGATGAAAACACTACAAAACACTTAAACACAGACGTATATTTCCACTGGAAAATTCTGGCCTTTGTTATGGAAGTAAACAATGGGGACAATCAGTTGAAAAGAAAAACAGTATTGGCCACTGCCTTCCTGCCCAGCAGCTTCTCTGCGGCATCAACTTCCATTACAATGATCATTGGCCTACTTAAGCTGCCGCCTCTTAGTTCTCTTGGCAGCCTTGCCTTTCTTAGCTCGCTTAGCAGGCTTGTTGGTGTCCTCAGTTGGTGCCCTCTTGTTCTTCCCATCTTTGGCATCAGGTGGCAGACCAGACTGTTCTGCTTCAGCTGTCTTCAACCCTTCTGCATAAGCGGTCAGGTCTGTCAGGTCATCCTCCTCCTCTTTCATCATGCTCTCGTTCTTCCTTTCTTCACTGTCTATCAACTCATCTTCTTCTGTTTCCGCCACCAAATTCTTCTCTTCCTGTATAGCTCTCTCCTCTTCTTCATTTTCTTGTAGCAAGTACAATCCTGTGTTCTTCTGAAGTATGCCTACTCCTTTCAGTTCCAAGCCATCTTTATGCACAATTGTGCACTTTTGGGCATTGAAAGTCATCCTATGTCCACTTAGATCCAGCATCGCTCCAGACAGCAGTCTCCTTGTAAGATCTTTGCAGAATCTGACATCCTTCAGAAATAGTTCTCCCACTGTGGTTGACCCTTTGTGGGTTGCCCACATTGTTCCAGATGCTGATTGGATGGGATGTCTCTCTCTTTTTGCATAGCTTAGCATACTAAGTGTAGGTACTATATGGTCCCAACAACCAGTATCTATAACCCAGTCCTGCATAATGAGCAAAATATTAAGGGCTAAGACAACATCTCATAATAGATGAGACCAAAGCTACTGAGAGCTGAGAGAAGTTATGAGAGTCTCACTGTACCTCATCATCATCACCACTTTCACTTTCATGGCAACTGTCAATAAACTTCTCGTCATCCTGTTGGACAACCCAGTTCATAGTTCGGAAGATATATTCATAGTAGTGTGAGCCATTATCTTTATTGTGCTGCTTCTTCAGAAATCCTTCTCCCACCACTCTTGCATCGTCTACAGAAGTGATACTGAATTGCCCATCTGAAATGTTGGTGAGAAGACCCTGACTGACAGACACAACATTAAAGGCCATTTCAGGAATGAACCCGACTTGTCCGAGTTTGAAGTTCTTTGTCATAACTGAGCCCATCATTTCAGCTTTCAATTCAGCACCAGTACAAGAGTATAAAGGGACCTGATAATCCTCCTTCACATCCTTTAAATTACGCATTATTCCTTTGTCATTGCAGATGTGGTGAGTTGCACCTGAATCTAATAGGAACTCAACCTTCTTTGAAGAGGATACCAAAACATATCCAGATCTTCTTCCAGGTGGCTGCACCAGAACATCAGACATGTTAGCTAAATTCCACATACAAAGGAGTGGACTATGCAATAGAGTATACACAATATTTTTCAAATTAAGACCATGGTATTCATCTTCACCTTTGTGTTAGAAAGGTAATCATCATCCACATTCATATCATAATCTCCGCTGGTAGCACTGTTATCATCATATTTCTGAAGGACATTCTTGACCTGCATGAAAGAACAAACTGTGAGAAGCATCATATTTAATTAGAAAGGGGAAACCATGTCGAAGCCCTTCAGTCTCATTCTCATTTTGACCTTAACAGCTAGCACAAGGTGTTTGCTATTGACACTCTACAGTTCCATCTTGAATGGGCTTTTGCTCCATACATTTATTGTATCAATGTCAGCACAAAACTTGAGTAAAAGAGGCTCATAATCTTAAGGCTGCCAACATGTAAGTAAAACAACTATGTTTAACTGCTAGCAACAAATTCAAGTGCAACAAGATAAATTGTTTCCTTATTTGCTGAGAGCAAAGGAGAAGATTATCTATATCAACAGCTCCCAAGCATCAATATGGTCAGATAAATAAACATAACATAAACTTTTACTTACGGTGGTGTCATCGTAGTACATCAACTTCAATAGAACTGTTCGCTGAACACAAACAAATCACATCAGCATATCAAAATATATTGAAAGTTTGTAAACAAATTGCAGAATGTGAGAAAAATACCTCCTCTGGCATTGGATCCAAGTTCCTCATAAGTGAAACCAGCCTTCTGATCATCTTACAAGCAGAGCTCCTGAAAGAAAATCATAGCCATGTCAGGATATGAACATCAAGTTTACAAGAATAATTTTTCCACCCAACAGGTGCACTGGACAAACAACCAGAACACCATGAAATGATCTACAGGGTGTATTAAAGCACCATCCTACAAGAATTGTGATCTCAACCTTCAATACTATATCTTTGTAAACCAAGAAAGCCAAGGACAGTTGATGTAAAATTAAATAAGTATAAATCTATTAGGTTTCTAAAGACTCACATACTTTTATCATAGCAAACATATAGATACTTAAACATATATATGTAGCTAGCAATTTTCATCATATCGTTAGACAATGAAATCATATTACTTAATTGTTTCAAATCATATTACTCCAACATTCTGAATGCATCACTACTTTTGTATGAAGACTGCAACTTCATGCAAGAAAATCAGCATCAAGGGTAAGAAAGTACCTCATCTGATGAGGAGTTACATCAGAAGCATTTGATCTAAAAGTAGTGCTACCCTTTTTGCTCCCCGTACGATTCATAATCATCACAACTTCCTCAGAAGTGTTGGAGTAGCCAAATGAGACTAGGGAAACATTGGCATATAATAAGCAAATATGTGACATAATTCTCAATCCAACCTAATATACTACGTGTTAGCTAGATTCCACAGAGCAAAACTTACAGGCGTACTCCTCAATTATCACTTCTTCCTAGCAGATGGTAAAGAGGATGGTCTTGAGATATTTCTTTTTCAAAGCATCGTAGATACCTAATAGTTTGATTCCAAGGTCCCCAAACAAATAATTAGAACAATAGTTTCACACATACTACTTACTACCCCTGTTACAAAAGATATGTTCTAGAATATATCTCAGTAGAATTTTCATCAAAAAGTACTTTGGTATCTTAAATTTTTTAATGTAATTTGCCCATGTAAGTTGCAGAAGTCAATGATAGAGATATGCGCTAAAGATCATGACGCTATCCTAACAGGTATAATAAAACAAAGATTTTTTTGGAAGTAAATGACATAGAAATTCATTGAATGAGCTCAGAACATGCTTCACCTTTTTCCATCCAACCGATCAGCCTTTTTGATTCAGCATCCACTGGCATCAGCGTTTTAATCTTCATCTCTGCAGCAATAGAAAAACATTTAAACAAAAACTATCACATCAGCATCAGCTGGACATTTTTTATATATAAATACTGGGTTTAAAGTTATTGCCAATTCTGACCTAGTGCTGGAACAGATTTATCACAGAAACACCTCTCATGAAATATCCCTCTTATATAGACGATCTCGTACATGGCAATCGAGAGCAAATTCCTTGTCTGTTCGATAAAAGTAATGTTACTGTTATAAAGAATATCCATACGAAATGCAGACCATGTTATGGTTTCTCAAACCAGATAGATGTTGAAAGAAGTAATTCAAGGTTTGAACAATTGAAGACCTATCAATTCATGAAAACAAGATTACTGAATGGACCACTATGCACATTAAAACAAAAAACACAGCATACAAGCTGTCTCGCTCAACATTGAAACACAGATTGAGCAATATACAACATACTTTTTTTTCAAATAGGCACGTACAATATTAGAGAATTTTTCAAGAACATCTAAAGGTGAACTAATGCACTGGATTTTTAACCCCCCAACATACTATGGGTTTATAGTTGAGGGGGTGATGTAGTCGACCCATAATACGTTAGGGGTTTATGTGGTCTTTTTCCTAATATAGATGGTGATGATTTTCTGGAGCATTATGAAGCTTCTGCTAATAGAACCATGCATCCGGTCATCCAGATGCCATCCAAAATGAGATCCAGCAACATAAAGGAAAACATCCAATCAAAATGCAACCAATTGCATATATAAAAAAGTATAGATGAAGGCAAACAAGAGCAATCTAATTAGAACAAACGACACAGTTTTTTCAAGCAAATAAGACACCATAACTCTATAGCAAACAAGCATCATGCAAACAAGTGAATTATCAATACCGCTATGGTCTGCATATCAGTCACGATCTAATTACCAAAACCATACTCTGCTGTGGTGTAGAAGGAAATTGCTATTACGAAAGCATGGTAGGAAAGGCTTAATAAGCACATATGATTCCCACAAAACCATAAAGTTTTAAAGTCCCTAGAATGGTGCAAACTGCGCAAGGCAAAAACCCATTATAAATTATAGAAGAAATGTTTATGAACCCAAAAATATGTACTGCGAGAAACATGGGCACTGGTACTGTCAAACTCAAATTCAAGCAAAATTTGTGCTATTCAAAATATATTTGGACATAAATATGTGTCCATTGTCCATTCCACTTCCATATGCAAGTAGCATTAAAGAAAGGGGGAAGAAAAGGCTATCTACCAAACGTGTTCCTAAAATTCTGAGAAATTATGCACAATGGAAGGCTAACCAATCAACACAAACTACAAATCTGGTTTGGTGCCACTAGAAGGACTAATTTATTGATTTATTCCGAAATACTTAAAACGATGAGAAACCATATATGCAAACTAATCTGAACAACCAAGCCGAGACATTATGGCCTTGTATATACATTGTAGCCTGATAAACCTAAATGCAATTAGCTGGCCTGTCCAATAGTGAAAAACCCTCTCCAGCCGAGCTCTCTTCCGGCACCCGACAGATGAGAGGTCCTCTTTTCTCCCCTCTCGACTCTCACTTGTGGAAGCTCGGTCGGGACTCCTCATCCGACCTACGGCGCCAACGGCCGCTGCTCCCGCGTGTCCACGGACATCTCTGGCCAGCCAGCTCGTCGCTACCCCAGCCGGCAGCCCGCACACGCCGCTGCGGCCGGCAGCCCGCGACTCTGCTCGAAGATCGTTGCACCGCAGCGTGGTCGCCCGCAGGTTCACGCTCCACCGCACCTGCGTGTGGCTGCCGCCGCTTGCTCGCCGGCCGGCCGCGAGCCGCCGTGCCTCCGTGGGGCCTCCATGGCTTGCTCGCCGGCCGCCCGCTCGCGGCTCGCCCCAACTCCCGCTTGCTAGCTGTCATGGTCCGGTAGCCCGATTTCATAGCTCCGGTGATGGATTCAACTTGGAGGGGCTCGAATGGATTGGTTTGGCTTGACGGTTGGTGAATTTGGGGGGCGTTTAGTTCCCAAAAAATTTTAGCTCGAAATTTGTGTCTTTCTCTTTGAATATATGCATGGACCACTAAATGTAGTTAAACAACAAAACTAATTGCACAGTTTGGATATACACGACGAGACGAATTTTTTGAGCCTAATTAGTGCATTATTAGTCATAAGTGCTTCAGTAACCCACATGTGCTAATGATGCGGTCAAAGGCCTCAAAAGATTCGTCTCGCGATTTCCAGATGAGTTCTAAAATTATTTTTTTAATTAGTGTCCGAAAAATCTTCCCGACATCTGATCAAACTATTGATGTGACACCCAAAAAATTTTGGTTTGAGAACTAAACGGCCCCTTGATGGCAGAGTGAACTTGGCATTGACCCATTTAGTCTATTAATTGACCGATGTAGTTTTGTCATTGTGTGTGCATTGAGTCCTATGGTCCGTCAATCTCACGTTGAACTAGTCTGTCAATCGATCGATATAGCCGTTTGAAATATAATCATTTGAAATTAATAGTTATAAATAATTAATGGTTATAAATAAGTCCGCTCAATAATTATTTGTACAAAATATAGTTATTAATAAAATCATTATTGGTAGTAACAAATGTTTGCATAAATAATGCTTAGATTGTTCGTTACATGATATCAATAAAGAATGAGGAAGATAAGATATAGGAAAGACATGAGAGTTCGGTTGGAGTACAAAGCAAAGTAAGAGGCTAAAATTTAGATGAGAGATCCTCATACAGAAGAATAGAGGCTCAAATTTGAGAATTCGGTTGGAGCTGCATTTTTTAAAATGAGGTTATATATAGGAAAATGGGGCGAGATAACTTAAGTCTGCTAGAGTTGTTCACTGAACTCAAGGACGGAGCCTGGAGTAGGCTAGCATGGGCTGATTCAATGTTATTACATGCTCAAATTTTTTACACTTGGACTTTATTTGATTTGTGCTGTGCTATTGAATAGTAACATTTTGATCGCTAATTACGGTATTAAATAAAGTCATTTATAAAACCAACTTCAGAACCCCGCGCTAGTGACCCTGGAGAATTTAATGAGGACTTTGACCGCACAATTTGAGGATGGTTACTGTAGTATCACTGTAGCAAATCATCGATTAATTATTGTCATTAGATTCGTCGCGAAAAGTTACACCCATCTCTGAAAAAAATTTACAAATAAACTTCATTTAGTACAGCATGGGGGATTTTTTTAGAATAGAATAGGATGGGAAACAAACAAGGCCCAGTTGCTCAGTCAAGCGCTGGGGTAAGCCCAGTCTACCCGCAAGCTACGCCCGCCTAAATTATAGCAATTGAGCTTATCGATAGCTTCCTCCGCATGCTCTCGGCGCTCGAAGACGAGGCAGGCGAATCCCTTGCACGCTCCGGGGGCGTCCATGGCGACGTGCCACATCCGCAGCGGCCCGAACTCGGCGAACAGCCCGGCGAGTTCCGCCGGACGGCAGCTCCCCGGCAGGTTGTTCACGCGCACGAAGCGCCGCAAGTACCAGCGGTGCTCGGACAGCGCGCTCCTGGACTCCCTCCAGGCGGCAGCTCTCGCCCGGCAGGGAGCGTACGAGGCAGGGGCGAGGTAGTTGTAGGGGCACGTCAGCTCCGCGTGCTTCGCCGCCGCCTCCTCCCCGCCGCAGATGCAGCAGGACTCGGCGTTCGGGTCCTTCCAGAAGTTGATGGCAGGGCTCGCGTCCAGATCCATTGCTGTCCTTGTCCCTGAAGCTATGGTCGTTTTCAAGTTTTGCCCAATTTCTTTCAATCCAGACACAGCAGGGACTTTATCGTGCACAACGTGATGACGGGGCAATCCGCGAGTCAGGCGAACTTCTTTGCCGTGGACTGTAGACGGAAACAAGTGAAGTCCTTTTTGGAATACAACAACAATCTCGATGGTGACCTCTATGATGACTGCACGGTCGACCGTAATTTCAGGGCAACCAGTGCGTGAGTTGATACAACAATTTTGGCTTTCACTACCGTGGACGTGCTGAGAACAAGATGACACGCCAGTTGGGCAGGCGGACACTGCAAAGGCACTGCCGCGCCACGTGGGAGTCCTTTTTCTCCTTGCATCGCAGGAGCAATGCTGGGCTGGCCGCGGCCACGCGATGTCCCGTCCCGGCTACCTATATCGAGCAGATGATCGATGGCAGCACATGCAAGGATGGTGGCGTGTTTTCCCCGTTTCGCGATCGCGCGCACTCGGCGAGAGGACGAGATGGTCAGACGGGCGAGCTCGATCGGCCGCGTGATGGGCGCGCACTGCTGCCGCTAGCTGCACACCAAGTGACCGGGCTGCGCGGACACACATGGCTGATGGCTCCATCCCTCTCCCTCTGCTGCGGCTGCCATGCATCATGCATGTATGCTACTCTGTCTCGTCATGGCATGACCAAGACCAACGTCTTGTTCGGCTGGGAGATTCAGCCAGCCACAACAGTATTTTCCTCTCACGCTAAATCAGCCAGCTAGCCAACCAGCAGTGTTTTTCTCTCACGCCAAATCAGCCAGTCATCCAGCCAGCCAGCCGAACAAGGCGCAAGAGAGAACAGAAATGAAGGGAAGCAAGCGCTGCTGCTGCAAGTGTGAACTAATCAACGTGCGTCTGATTTCTGAAAATCCATGCATGCATGATTGTTACTCACGAATGTACTACATGCTAATCATCTCATCAGTTGTAGCAAAGCGACTAATAAGCTCTTCTTTAAACTTTTCCAAATCGGTTTTGTTAGTTGCTCGTGTTTTCTCCGAGTCCTTTGCACAATACGAGCGTGTACATGAAGCCTAGCTTTAGAGCAAGGCTAATAAGCCCGCCGGCCGCCGGCTGCAGCGAGGGCAGGGTGGGTGTCGGACCCCACTAAATTTTAATGTCCAGCAGCAAGCATCAACCAATAGAAATTGCACAAATACTCATCCGTCGGCTGGGAGCCGCCGTCTCACGAGTAGCCCGCACATGCTCTCTCTCTATCCACGTAGGACTCGGCGCCGGCCCCTGCCATCTATTATACCCGCTCTTAGCTATGTCGAATAACTTTTAGTCAAATTTCAGCGCATGTGCAAGAAAAATGTGCGGTACATCATCCAAAATATATATGAAACAATGGTTGTTGCCCTAGCTTGGGTGGTTTCGCAAACTTTTTCTACCATGGACACACATGAGGATCATCTTTGCACTCACAGACGGTAAAAAAAAATGACAACTTAGGAAATGAAACAGCTAGCACCAATGCGCTGGCTACAAGGCAGAGACAATTATCACACGATTTAAACGAGTACATGCAAGAAAACAAAGAATAAATATTATACTACTATTTTGCTGATCAAGATCAACGATGGAACATTCGCACATCTATCTTTGTATTAACAGACGGTAAAAAGGGACGACAATCCAGGCAATCAACAAACACCGTACCAATAATATGGTGAAGAGCGCTAGCTGGCTACAAAGGCGGAAACAACTACCCTACTAAACGAGCATACTTGCAGGAACACAAAGCGGATCACTATAGTCCCAGCCCTGATCAACGATGAACATTATTCCCCATTCCCCACAGAGGACGGGAAAATCACGTACGAGTAGTCTACGCGAGTGGAGCATTTCATACTTGTTCGATCCTTCATCATCCTACTGGCGAGCAGTAATTAGTTGGTGCACTACCTACGTGCACTTGACCCTCTCGAACGCGGCCGGCGCCGTCGCGGTGGACGGCGATAGCCTGAGCGCGCAGGTGACCTCGATGGCGCGGCGGCGGGCGTGGGCCTCGTACTTGACCTCCCCGAAGACGGCGAGCTCCAGCTCGAAGACGCCCGCCGCGCTCTGCCCGGCGAGCTCGGCCGCCGCGACTGGCCCGAGCGCCACGGGCGCGCTCTCGGCCGCCACGGCCAGGCGGTAGACCTCCTTCCTCAGCGCGCGGATCCTGTCGCCCCGCCCCTCGCCGTCGCCGGCCAGGCGGGCGCGCGCGAACGTGCTGCCGCGGAAGCGGAGCTCGGCGTCGAGGGCGCCGCGGCGCCAGATGGCCATCGCCCAGTTGTGGTTGTGGAGCGCGACGCCGACGGAGAGGTCGTAGGAGATAGCGGTGCCGGCGCCGGTGCCGGTGCAGGACCCGTTGGTGCAGCTGGAGGGCGCAGGCGCGGCGAGGGCGAGGCGGGCGAGGGCGGCGTCGTCGACGGTGACGCGGACGGGGACGACGAAGGCGTACGCGGCGACGAACACCGCCGCGAGGACGAGCGCCGCGAGGAGGCAGCAGCAGCAGACGGCCACCACGACGTAGCGGGAGCGGCGGGAGGACGAGTGGGTGTCGGAGTCGGCGCAGCAGCACGCGACGACGAAGTCCCCGCAGTCGAAGTCGTCGTCGTCGTCCATCAGGCCCGCCGTCCGCGCCCTACGCTACTCCAAGCCAAGGTCGCGGCTAGCTAGGGCTCGTGGATCGGAAGAGGGATCGGAGGGTTTGGAGGTGGAAGATGAAGACGAGATGGGGGGTTTTCTCCGTGTTTGCCTTCGCTTGTGCTCCGCCCCCAGCAGCGAGCTTTTGTACCCGCTGCCTGGGTGCCCCTGCACCCCTCCCCCTGACTGCCTGCCCCACCCCCAATTTCGCAAAAAAAAAAGGCCAGCCGCTGCGTGTGTGCGTGCAGCGTGCGCGCTTACTGCATAGAGAAGATAAGAGTACTAAGAGTAGAAGAGTGTTTTGTTGTTTGTAGAAAGGGATAATACTACACGGGCCTATATATAGGCAGTGTACAACATGCAAGATTACATGAGCGGTGCAGCTATGCACGCGCCAGTCAAGTCCTCCTAGCTAGAGACCCGGGCGTGAGCCGGTGCATGAGCGCATGCGATGCACCGTGGCCGTTGTGGATGGAATCATGGCGCAGGAAACGGTAGACACGTCTCCAATATCGCCGACTAAATTTCCAAGCATCTACACCTATGTGAGTTTTGAACAACTCAGATGTGTATAAGAAAAGAAGCGAGTCGGAGAAATTTGATGTGCCATTTGGATCGGGAATCAGACTAATTGAATTGATTTATGCAAACTGCTCAAAAACGTCTTCATTTCCTAAAATTCTTAATGAATCACAAGACGAGATTATGTGGTACAAAATCTATGATCAAGGCTGAATTAGTGTGGAGAGACGTCCGTATGATGGACAAGTGTCAACATTCATCCGCTCACAGTACCGTCCCATTTCACTTTGTAATGTGTTATATAAGATTTGTTCAAAGACCAAAGCTAATCGCCTCCGAGTCTTGTTGGAGGATGTGATATCGGTTGAACAGAGTGCATTTGTGCCGGGTCGCTTGATCACGGACAATGTGCTGATTGCTTATGAGTGTATACATTATCTGAGGAACAAGAAAGGAAAGTCAGGAAGCTGTGCGATTAAGCTGGATATGGCAAAAGCTTATGATCGCGTGGAGTGGAGGTATTTGGAGACTATCATGGAAACTTTGGGGTTCCCGGAGCCCTGGTGCAAGTTAATCATGAAATGTGTTACTTCAGTATCTTTCTCAGTCCGTGTTAATGGGGTGTTCACGGACAGTTTTAAACCAACAAGAGGCTTAAGGCAGGGGGGTCCGATTTCTCCTTATTTGTTCTTGTTGTGCTCTGAAGGATTATCTTGCATGCTAAAGAATATTGGACCACTTTATGTGTCAAGGGGAGTGAGGGTCAGTAGACACGCACCATGGGTGTCCCATCTCCTTTTTGCTGATGACTGCTTAATTTTCACACAAGCGTCTAAGAAGGGGGCAGACCGGGTGGCAGCGATCCTGGAGGACTATAATCATGGGTCGGGCCAGTTGGTTAATAAGAATAAATCTGCCATTTTCTTCAGTCCAAACTGGCAACAAGAGGCAAAAGGTGCTGTGCACGGGAGCTTGCAGATCCCAAATGAGGCGTTGGGGGGAAAATATTTGGGCTTGCCTACTACGGCTGAGAGAGGGGCAGGTGATGCTTCCAAATATGTCCCGGCAAGGGTGAGGGGAATGATTGGAGGATGGGCAGAGAAGAACCTGAGTTGCGCGGCCAGGGAGGTGCTCCTGAAGGCAAATGTGCAATCGGTTCCTACCTATCCAATATCTTGTTTCAAGTTGTCGCCGGTGGTCTGTAAAAAATTGACATCGGCTGTGACTAGATACTGGTGGGGGAGCTCCCTTGATAATCACAAACTCCATTGGCTTAGATGGGAGAAGGTCACCCGGCTAAAATGTGATGGAGGGCTGCGTTTTAGAGATTTTTCTCTTTTCAATAAGGCAATGTTGGGAAAGCAGGGCTGGAGGTTGATTTCGCGGCCGGACTCGTTGTGTGCTAAGGTCTTGAAAGGGAAATATTACCCAAACTGTGATTTCCTTTCTGCGGCCAAGAAAAAACGGAGTTCGGCGACGTGGCGAGACATCCTTCATGGCCGGGACGTGCTTTCTAAAGGTCTGATTAGAAGGATTGGTCCTGGAGATGTGGCTGTGTGGGAAGACAATTGGATCCCGGGTTTGAGATCTCTCAAACCACTAGTGCGAGCGCCGGGTTCGACTGTGGAACGAGTTTATGATTTGTTCATACCGGGCACTAGAGTGTGGGATGAGGAGGCTGTTAACAGATCCTTTAGGGCAGCAGAGGCAGCAGAAGTCCTTAAGATCAAACCCAGCTTGCGTCTTGAGGAAGATGTGCTGGCTTGGGCTTTTGAAAAACACGGCAACTACTCTGTTCGTTCAGCCTATAGCCTATAAGCAGGAACAAATGGCCGAAGCTATGGCGTTGCCGGGGGAACCGTCCGGATCGGAGAGTGCGCAGTGGAGCGCTCTCTGGAAGATGGAGGTCCCGCCCAAGATCAGAGTCTTCTGGTGGCGAGTGATTCATAATTCTTTGCCATCGAAAGCTGAACTGAAAAGACGACATATAGAGAAGGAAAGCTTCTGTGAGGTATGTGGTGATCCTGATGAGACGCTTTTTCATGTATTCTTCCAATGCCCAGTGGCGAAAATTTTCTGGAAGGCAGTGAAGGAGATGTTGGGGATTTCAATTCCAAACTTCCATCCATCTTCATGGGCAACAGATGTGTTCCGGCCTGATGTATGCACTTTTGATAGAGCGCAAGTGATGCTCTGCGGAGCGTGGGCGCTATGGACCGGCAGGAATGCTCGCCGGCATGGCCGGAAGGTGTGGGAGCCAGGTGCCATGACCAGGTACATCTCAAAGCTGCTGGAGGATTTAGCGTCGCTGAAACTTCCAGTACAACCGAAAAGAATAATGGCCGAGGCAAGATGGGCGTTGCCGGAAACGGGCTGGACAAAGGTAAACACTGATGCGGGATTTGTTCATGAGTCCTGTACAGGTCGCACGGGAGTTGTCATCCGCGACTCCTCTGGATTGGTGGTCGGGGGCAGCAGCCCGGTGGTTTGATGGGGTGCCTGATGCAATCACGGCGGAGGCCTTGGCAGCGCGAGAAGGCCTGGAACTTGCTTTAGAACTGGGTACTGATCGTGTTGTGCTTGAAGTTGACTGCCAGGGACTAGCGAGACTGCTGCGGGAGCCTTCGGCATCAAGATCGTCCATTGGAGGCCTTTGTTTTGATATTACAGAGCTAGGTAAAAGTTTTTCTGATTTCAGAATTGAGTGGGTTCGTAGAGGAGCGAATTCGGTAGGTCATGTTTGTGCCGCGACGGTGTCGGCCACCGATCGCTCTTATTTCTGGATTGATTCGATCCCTGACTGGCTAGCTGAGCTGGCAGTTGCGGAATGTAACCAGGGTTAACCTTTCCGTTTTTTCTTAAAATCCTGCCGATCACCGGAAACGGAATTTCGGTCGAAATTTTGACGGATTTCGCTATTTCCGAACGAAAGGGGGTTTTGAATTCAAAAAAATGAAATTCCGATGAATTCTGGGCGAAATTTCGGTGATTTCGACCGAAATTCGTGGTTTTTCTACCGAAAAATGATGCATATTAACAGAAAATGGTGTCAGTGTTATGTATATATGAAAAAATTGAAAATTTTAGCAGAGTTTCTCCTGATTATGTGTATATTGACAGTTTATAATGTATAACATATATATATATAACTCCACAAAACAATGACAAATACACCATTTAACACATGAAGTTCATGAATAGCAAGGTGTAAGTTCATGGATATCACATGAAGTAGCAACTCGTGTTCTTTTTGATGAATGCCTACTAACAATCCATGAATATCACATAAACTAACAATTCATTAAAACTAGCAATTCATACATATCAACTAACATGAAAAAATTCATACATATCAACTAACTGATTTTTTCTATGTATTCTATGTCACATGGTCTCTAGAATCTCAAATCAACTAACTTAGATCGACATCAACAAGCATCAACATAAAAAAAAACTTCTCATACCTTAAGTTCCCGGAGCCGCGGCGAAATCTGGTCGATTTCACCGGTTTCTCGCCGGGAAATCACCGAAATCCGCTCGGGTCTACTCAACGTTAACGGGTCCGAACCCATTTAGTGATTTTAACCAACCAAACCAATTTATATTTGAACGATTTCAAGTGCTACTCGCTCAAAAAAGCACCTAATTTTTTAATCATATTTTTATCATATTTTTTACAATTTTTTTTGAATTTTTGAATTTCGAAACAAAATTTACCGAAAAATACCGAAATTTCACTTCCCGGTAACTAGCGGAAACGAAATTTTTACTGAAATTCCGCCTAAATTCCGCCGAAATTGTTAACCCTGAATGTAACCATGGTTTGAATGAATGAAAAGCTCTCTGATTGCTCAAAAAAAAAGGTTGAATTAGTGTGGAGAGACGTCCGTATGATGGACATGTGTCAACTCAAATGGAACACAAGACATTATTGAGCAAACAGAATCTTAACATTCATCCGCTCAATTGCTGTGCAAACAGAATGCAAATCTGCTACGGAGCAAACAGAATGCAAATCCGCTCATTCTGCAGACATCCACCGTGACACGCTGGACCAAAGCGTTGCCGCTACGAAACAGCTCCCTCCTCCCTCTCCCTGAGCCTGTGGGCCCGGGCCCTGCTGTGAGCCCGCGGCCGTCCAAAATATCAACGGCCACCTCAGCACGCGAACCGCCCCGCCCGGGTCCCGTGCCCTCCTCACGCGCTAGGGTTTTTTGCAGCATACCTACAAGTACTCGAAGCCCCGACCGCTCTCCCCCTCTTTTCCGGCTGCGCCTTCCCCTCGCAGCCGCCAGCCCTCAACCGCACGGCCCGCGCTCCTCCAACACTTACCCCCGCGATGTCTCCCGCGCCCGCCGCCGCGGAGCCCATGGCCGTCGACGACTCCGCCTCCAAGAAGGCAAAGCGCAAGCAGCTCAAGGCCGCCGCCGCCGCGGCGGCGGCGGCCGAGGCGGAGGCAGAGGCCGCTTCGGCGAAGAAGAAGGAGAAGAAGCGGAAGGCCAAGGAGCCGTCCCCGTCCTCGGACGAGGAGGAGAAGAGCAGCACCAGCTCCGAGGAGACGGCACCCGCCGCGAAGAAGTCGAAGAAGGAGATGGCGAAGAAGACGGTCGAGGCCTCGTCTCCGGCCTCGGAGGACGACGGCGAGGTCACGGCCAGCAACGACGAGGACCCCGCGGACCCGAACGCGCTGACCAACTTCAGGATATCGGAGCCGCTGAGGCAGAGGCTCAAGTCCAAGGGGATCAAGGCGCTGTTCCCCATCCAGGCCACCACATTCGACCTCGTCCTCGACGGCAGCGACTTGGTCGGCCGCGCGCGCACGGGCCAGGTGAGAGGTCCTTCTGAACTGTGATTCATCTGGTAGAGTTGTAGGGTACGGTTGTTATTTCGCACCATATTTGAATTGCTAGGCTGCGTTGTGCCTCTATGATTGTGAAGAATACTTGGGGAGGGCAATATGAAATGTTCTGGTAGGAATTCCGGTAAAATCATGGTACCATTATCGGCATATATGTTAGCTTGGAGGGAAGTGTCTGTTTCCGAAAGTCAGATAACACTTCTCTTCAGTGTAGGATTATGCCGTACCAGATGGGATGGCTGTCTGCCTGTCTCTGACAGTCAGTTAACCGTTCTCTTTGGTATAGGACTATAATTATGTAAGTACTGGATGGGAATGGCTGTTTATGATAGTCAGTTACCTTCTCTTACAGTTGAGGATAATGGCTATTTATAGTACCGAACTAGTGAACTGGGGTGTTTGTGGAAAAGTGGAAATCCCTTAATTTCTCATTAGAGAACTGGATAACTGGACATGAGGAATAACATTGTTCTATACTTTTTTTTTCTAAAAAATTGTATGACTGATAGTGTTATTTACTACAGGGCAAAACTTTGGCTTTTGTACTGCCCATATTGGAGTCGTTGGTTAACGGGACACACAAAGCAACCCGAAAAACTGACTATGGCAGGCCTCCAAGTGTTTTGGTTCTTCTACCTACAAGAGAGCTGGCCAATCAGGTAAAAATTGTACAAGTATCTGATTGTCGATAGAGCAGAGCTTTTATCGGGTTTTGACATCATCACAATGAATTTCAGGTGCACGCGGACTTTGAGTTTTATGGAGCAACATATGGGCTTTCGGCGTGTTGTGTGTATGGGGGTTCTCCTTATCGTCCTCAAGAAATGGCATTGAGAAAGGGGGTGGACATTGTTGTTGGAACTCCTGGTCGTGTCAAGGTAACTGATTTCTCTTTATTGATATTTCCAGCCCAGTGGAACATGAGCTCTGTCTCTCCTTTTTCTTATGTGTGCTGCATTACTGCCTTGCTCAGGATTTCATTGTAAAGGGAACTCTCAATTTGAAGTGTTTGAAATTCCGTGTCCTCGATGAAGCTGATGAAATGCTTAACATGGGATTTGTTGATGACGTAGAGCTCATTCTTGGTATGTTCATTCATTACTTTTTCAGTCTCATATAGGTTCTTTCAGTTGAGCCGGTTCTTGATGCTTTTGACTTTCTTGCTGAAATTTCCAAGTGGAACAACTCTCGGCGGTTCTTGATTTTCTATTTGATGTAACTTATATGTGTGTAATCAGACCGTTAATATATCAACAGGTAAGGTTGAAGACGTTACCAAAGTACAAACACTTCTGTTCAGTGCCACTCTGCCAGATTGGGTTAATAAGGTAAATTGACTATAGGACTTGTCTGTTTTTATAGCATCTCAGTGTTTATGTGAACTGACATTATTCTGGATTCTGGAATCATTTTAGCTCTCCATGAGATTCCTGAAAGGTGACAGGAAGACAGTTGATCTTGTCGGAAACGAGAAACTGAAGGCTAGTGCATCTGTCAAGCATCTTGCTCTTCCTTGTAACAAAGCAGCCAGGGCTCAAGTTATTCCGGACATTATCCGATGCTATAGCCAGTATGTACTCCCCAAACATGGTTTTCCTTTCATTGCTCTTGTTTTTCATCAACTTTTGCTAAACATTTATTTGGTTCAGTGGAGGCCGAACAATTATCTTCACTGAGACAAAGGACTCTGCATCAGAGCTTTCTGGTTTGATCCCTGGATCCCGTGCCTTGCATGGAGATGTTGTGCAAGCTCAGCGTGAAGTAAGTGATTGATTAACTACATCCAATGCTCTCGATATCTAGTTGCCTAATCTTCAATACTGTCTGGCTAAAATGCCTTTTTTTTAAATGTTACTGGCAATATTCTGTGGATTTATTCATGTTGCTAATGTGTAATACATTACTGCCATTTAATGACCAAAATGATGTTGTAATGATACTCATCTCCTGACACAACTGAACCTTTATTTTTAAAATTAGTGACTATATAATCAATTGGAAAATTTGTTTGTGAAACAGTTTTTAGTTGTCTGCCCATCCATATAGATATTTGATACATCTGTATAATTTGTAGGTCATTCTTGCTGGATTCCGGGGTGGGAAATTCCAAGTTTTGGTGGCTACAAATGTGGCAGCTCGTGGTCTGGACATTAATGATGTGCAACTTATCATTCAGGTATGGGCTATTTCACACTTAATAATTTTCTAATAACTAGCTTTTCACTCGCTTACTGATCATATATAAAACTTGCAGTGTGAGCCTCCACGTGATGTTGAAGCCTACATACACCGTTCAGGGCGGACAGGGAGAGCAGGTATGCTAAATAGGAAGCTCATGTGTGTCTATTGTTTATGATTTCTAACTGCTAACTCAATGCATGTTGATTTTCAGGGAACACTGGTGTTGCTGTCATGCTTTATGAGCCCAGATATAAGCACAGCGTGAGCAGATTAGAAAGGGAGTCTGGAGTTAAGTTTGAACATATCTCTGCGCCACAGCCTACTGATGTGGCACAATCTGCTGGCACTGAAGCTGCAGATGCTATTGCGAGTGTGTCAGACAGGTAAGATATTTCCATGTCCATTTTGGGGTGAACATGTTTATTTTGTTCATTGGTTTTTGCCACTAACCGTATGTGATGGGTGCCATGCAGTGTTATCCCTATTTTCCGGGAGCAAGCAGAGCAACTGCTAAGCTCTTCTAGCCTGTCTGCAGCTGACTTACTGGCGAAAGCACTGGCAAAGGCTGTTGTAAGTTGTTGTTTTTTTTTCATTTTACATTTGTAGTTATCTGCTCTATGGGCAGTTGTAATTAACAGGAATTTTTTCCGTAGGGATACACTGACATAAAGAAAAGATCATTGCTCTCTTCTATGGAGGATTACACTACATTACATCTTCAAACTGGCAGGCCTATGTGGTCACCAGGGTAAGTGGCTATTGTAAATCTGCACGTACTAAATCTGAGTCTTGATTATCTCATCATCTTCAATTGATTGGAAATCCTTTTCTGCATGCAGGTTTGCTTTTACTATATTGAAAAGGTTTATGCCTGAAGAGAAGCTTGCAGATGTAAAGGGTGCCACCCTAACAGCTGATGGAACAGGGGTTGTATTTGATGTTCCTGCGGCAGATGTTGAAGACTACATTCAAGGTAACATCTTCCCTTGTTTGCCAAATGATGAGTGGCTGGGTACGAAATGTTTTTTTTCCAGCTGTGCTGTAAAATTCCTGAAAATTCTCCTATTATGCGATTCAAATCAGGGCAGTTGAACTATCATTGTGTTTTCCAAAATCCAAATATGATATCTGTTTCCATACAACTGCTTCACTCTAAACTCACTGCATGATCCTGCAGCTTCTGAGAGTGCTGCTCAGGTGACAATTGATGAAGTGAAGCAGCTGCCACCCTTGCAAGAGAGAGAGCAGTCAAGAGGCAACACCGGCGGTGGAAGATTTGGTCGTGGAGGTGGAAGCAGATTCGGTGGTGGTGGTGGTGACCGTGGAGGCGGCAGCAGGTTTGGTGGTGGCGGAGGCAGAGGTGGAGGCGGCAGAGGCTTTTCTGGCAGGGGAGGCGGTGGCAATAGGTTTAACAGGAGGAATTAGGTCTGTTGCAGAGTTGGCGAACATTTGAAAGTTGTATGTTTTGGACGTAGATTTGAGGAAGAGGGGAGTGAATTGTCACAGTTTTGGCTGCGAGTGTATCGGTTTTTATTTATTTGTTAGTGTTTTTATCACCAATGTTATGATCAATTTAGCTATTGAAAGTGTACAATTTTGATCTTGTATCCCATACCTATATCAACTATTATGACTTGTGAGCAATGTTGAAAATAGTCTGCTATAGCTATGCAATATTTGTCTGTTGCGTCACATCCACTAAATGTGTTTTTACGAGATTTGGTAGTGTCATGTAAGAGCAGTTTCAGTGGAGTGTCATCGACATAGTTATCAAAACTATAAATTAGGTAATCGAACCGGAGGAGTATTATGGTGATGATACTCTTCTCACATTCTATGATACTTTCTATTTTTTTTCTTCATAAAAATTTTATCATGTCAGCCAATTTAACTCATGGCAAAGATTGACCTAATGCGGACTCTAGACAACGAGTTCTACGAGATTTAGTGGTGTCGTGTAATGTGGACTCTAACAACGTAGCATGGGCACCGTTGGGTATTTATTGAGTTTATTTTTTGAGCATCGCTAAATGATTTAATTTTACCGTTGGGTATTTATTGAGTTTATTTTTTGAGCATCACGAAATGATTTAATTTTTGCTATAGCCTACTACTCCCTCTTTCCCAAAAAGAATATAAATCTCATTTTTCGAGAAGTCAAACAATTTTAATTTTGACTAAATTTATACAACAAATTACTAACATTTGTGTTTCCAAATTGATGTAGTATAGAAATATATTACGTGATTAATCCAAAAGTACTTATATTGTAATATATATGTATTAGTACTATTTTGTATAAATTCGGTCAAAATTGGAATTGTTTGACTCCTCGAGAAACGAGATTTACATTATTTTTGGAATGGAGGGAGTATAATTTTTTTTATTACTTTTAGAGAAGACCGCGGCTAAACTTCACATCGCGCTATTTACAATATTGTTTATGAGAAAAATATATGTATTTCTCTTGCAACATTTGAGTTCTAGCTGCAAATCTACTCCTGTCAAACTCAACGTTTTTTTTTGGAAAGTTCAAACTCAGCGTTTAGTGTCTATCCACCCCACGCGCGCTGCGGTCACGGACACGACGCATCACCGGGCGCACCAAGTCCGGTGTCCGTGTCGCGCTCTGCCAGCCAGAAAACCCCACAACACGCGGCGGGTGCGCGCGCTGCCTCGCCCGCCATGGTCGCCGCCTCCGGCGACCCGCTGTCCTCCGGTGAGCCTCCCCTGCCCCCTTCCCTGCGTCTCGCTTTTGATCGTGTGGCGGATGCGGATTCCCCTACAGCTACCATTCCTACTTGTTTGGGAAGTGCTCTTTGTTTCCTTTTCGCTTCATTTCTTCGTTCACGAGTGGGAGGGAACGCGGGATCTCCGTTGGTTTGGGGGATTTTGGTGAAGCATTTTGCGCTGTTCGGCGAGGGTTTCGGTGGGGATTTAGGGTTTTGTTGGGGTTCCCTTGGGGGGGGGGGGGGGGGTGGGGGGGGGGGGGGGGTGTTCCTTCGTGTTCGGGCGGATTGTGTACTTTTGTGCCCGCACGAGGCCGCCATTCGCAAACGCTTCGGTTTCCATTCGCCTTTTGGATTGAGGGCATCTTTCAGAGAAAACTATTTGTCCTGTCATCTTTCTTTGTGCTTAGCAAGGTATGGGCTGCTGTTTTTTCTGTTCTGCTTTGAGGATACCCGCCTCTGTTTTGTTTGCTGAAACTATGGTTTAGGACATCTAAGGACGGATGACAGGTAAAATAGAGATGATAACAGTTTTTTATTTATGTTTCCGTTGTGCTCTGCTCAATATTTAGTTAGCTATAGATGGCATTGATCTTTACCCACAAACTGTAGAGAATGAATGGTTGCCTTGTACTTCATGTGGGCTGGTGAAATGAAGGTAGCAACGGTGTAAGCAGTAGCGTGACCGCGCTCATCGCTCACATATTGCTTCCTTGGTCAGCTTCTGTTTTCACTATTTCCATGTTATTATGCAGACTAAGTAAAAACACATTACGTATACATGAAATTCTCATTCTTTTGTTATGATTACTCTTCTTGCTACATAAGCAGGTTGACTTGGTTGATTTCATGTTGTCCACTGTATCTAGACTGTCATATAAAGTTATGTCTCATCTTCTCTAAGTGAAGCTTTTTTGCTTTTATAATTCCTTATTTTCCCTACACATGCTATTTTCCTCTGATTAACATCTTCTTGAGGTTAACATTATGTTAACTAGTTTTTCCTTATATATTTGTTCTGTTAGATGCATTTATACTGCTAGAACTTTGCAAACAAAATCTGTGTTGTATTTTGCAACTTATTACAACGCCTGTGCTTCTCTTTGGGAAATGTATTGTTGATGTTTTTTGTAGA
Source organism: Panicum virgatum (assembly GCF_016808335.1). Taxonomy (NCBI): domain Eukaryota; kingdom Viridiplantae; phylum Streptophyta; class Magnoliopsida; order Poales; family Poaceae; genus Panicum; species Panicum virgatum. Next base: position 53,756,654 of record NC_053146.1, read on the forward strand.
AATATACATGATCTGGCATTGTGAATAAATTTACTTGGCCTTTCTCTTCCGTGATAGTAATCCTTTTGTATTTTGTAGGCATATTTTACAGAAGGGCACAAGAAATCTGCTGAGCGTAATACCAGTGTATTAACACCTGGAGTTGCAACCTATTCCAGTGGTCATGCACTTCCTGTTGCAAGTAGTAGGGTCCCCAGTTTGGGATTTGGCAGTGCTAGCAAGGAATGGGAAAACATTCGTCAGCGCAAGGTCCAATTGATCAACTTCCTTTCTAGTCTGGAATGTCCCTCTGAAAATTCTGTGATAGCCAACAGAATGGCAGGTGGCAAATTGAACAATTCTATTGAGCCAAGAGAACAACAAGAAAATACTCCAATAATAGTAATTTCAGATGATGAGGATGGAAACAATTCAGGATACAAAGAACTGACAACATCTGATTTGGCTAGTAATATCACGAAATGGGTGGCATCTAATGGGGTGAGCCAAGCATTCGAAACCATGCATGTTGAAGGAGACAAAAATACGCAGAATGTTCCATATGGTCAAAGTGCAGCTTTAGTGAATCAATTTCCTTTGCAAACCAGCTGGCAACCATCTATTCAGTTTGAGAGAGTTGTATTACAGAAAAGGCCTGAGGAGCAGCGTATGCAAGATCTTGTGGTATTTACCTTTCAATTCCAGTTAATTAGTGAATGTTCAATTCTACAAATCTGTATTTTTGTGCTTATTCTACTATGTGTGCCAAGATGAACGACTTTGTATTCCAATGCTTAGTTCTAGTTTTTCATTCTAGGCTGTTAACATAGCGGAGAAGAGAGCAGAAGCACAAGTGTTCCTTTCACATCCTACAGAGAAAAAACGAAAGAGATCAGCCCTAGCTTGCATGTCAGCGAAGATGCTACCAGTGCCCCTAGGCAAAGGAAAAGAAAATCTGGCACAGATCCAGTAGCTGCTGATTTGTCATTGGATTTAGGACAAACTGATATTTCATCAGAACCTGACCTGCCTATGAAGGAAGAGGACAAACCAAAAAACGAAAGTGACAGTCTTGAGGAATACTGGAAAGATTTTGCATTGGCCATCGAAAGTACAAAGGTATGCGTGTCAACAACAGAATTTGGTTTATAGTGCAGCACTCTTTAAAATTTTTTCCAGATGACTGCTAGTTATGCTTGTGAATACATGTTGTATTATCTATTTAAATATTGAACGCTGCTTTCTACGAAGCATCTTCATGGTAGTATGTTAGGCCTGGTTGATTGCAAGAATTATACTCCATCTAACAATGTAAGGTTAAGCTAACAATATGAACACTGCAAGAAAGCAAAAGATCCCAACATAATTTGTTAGAGATGGAGAAAAGCTGTGCCTATAAGGATGAAATGCTCCAATAGGCTTGTCAAGATCACAATAACTTTATTAAAATTTTGTACTGTATTAATTTTTATGCACAGCCATGACAACTACACCTAGATTACAATGATGACTTGTATCGTGACATCATAACTCCCAATAAAAGGGAGTATCTTATTATATGGGAGCTAAGTGATAAATAATGAATAGGGGTTCATTAGCTGAAGTGTTCGAAAATGCATTCCGTTGCCTTTTTTAGGCTTCCTATCTAATATCTATCATGACAAGTTTGCATACTTGCTGTTCAGTTCAGTTGTTGGTAACCGGTTTGTATTATCTGTGATTCTTGATTTGGTTACTTTTATTGGTTCAGATTGACGCATTTGATGAGGCAGCAATTGAGAAAGAAGAGGATCATGGAAAGGTTGAGGATGTCGATTGCAATCACGACATTCGGATTCATGAAGATTTGGGCCATGTATGCCGTGTCTGTGGAATGATTGTGAGAAGAGCTGAATCAATAATTGATTATCAGTGGAAAAAGGTTTGTAATTTTTTTAAGATATAGGACTTTGTAGCTCCAATTCATTTAGCACTAAAGTTATTTTTATGCATGCATGTAGTTACCACTTTGGGAAAATCCTAAGAACAGGCTCCATATTGGGGTGTTCTTGTTTAGCAAATGGCCTGGCAGTTAATTCTTACATTAGTTCTGCTTCACTTACGTTACAGTTTCAAGTTTTGAACACCTGTGATGTTAGCTTATCTTCTCATTTCAGTTCATATGCACTAGTTCCATTTAACTACATGATCCTTACATCAGTCCAGCTACATGATCCTTACAGTTTTAACTTTTGAGCACTTGTGCTGTTAGCTTACCTGCTTATTCCACTTGACTTGCGCTAGCTCTATACTCTGCCTCGATAATTTCATTATCCCCACATTGTATGCACATGGAACAAGTTGTGAAATATTGCCTCCATTTCAAATTGTAAGTCGTTTTGGTAAATTTAGATATATAGTTTTTGCTATGCATCTAAATATATACTATGTCTAGATACGTAGTAAAAACTATATATCTCGATTTGCTAAAACGACCAACAATTTGGAACAGAGGGAGTATACACAAATGTCATATTGACATTTCCTTGAGATTTGAGAATGTCAAAACCTTTTCTTGCTAATAGGCCAACTTCTCCCGAGTTACACTGGTTAGACCTTGAGGTCTAGGGGGTCTCCCCCTGATCTACTCTTTCTCACATCAGTTCCAGCTAGTATGAAACAATAGAAAATCATTGGAATATAACTCGAAGATCAGTAATTGCTTTTTTCATTTCTACAAAAGACATGCTTACTTGCAGAGTAACCTTGAACTTAGGGCATTTTGCTGAAAGCCTGAGATTTTTTTGTTGCTCCCCTAAATAACTAGAGTAAACTAATATCAATGTATCATTAGTACATAAACTTGGCGAGAGGGTGCACTTAGATACATCATCTCTCTAATCGCTTATTTAGGAGCAACAACTTGGTAGGTGCGTGCAGGTAGATCACCGAGATGACACATGGGCAAAATATTGCCGTGTAGGCAGCTCACGTGTGCAAAACCCCATGTTTTAGCACTAATGCAGATACACCCCTAATTTATTTGCCGCTTGTTTGTTTGAACTCAATTAAGTTGATCTGTAGCCCTATATCTTGGTCATTTTCAAGTTGAGATGTGATACTTCTTTCCCTTTGCAATTAGGAGTACGGTGATGGCTGGGAATACAATTTCACTGTTTATAGCATTTTGATCGCTAGAAGGACAAAATTTTGGCTTCTTCCCAGAGCATATGAAGGACAATTTGGCAGGGCTTAAATAACACACATTGTAGCAAAATAGCAAACTAGTCCATTACATTTTCATCTGGCTAAATGTAATATAATTTCCTCAGGACCTTGATCAATATTGTACTGTGTTTCATGGTTAGCTAATTCCAAAACCCTTTCAGTCCCTCCGTCAAAACATATATCCCTTATATTCCATTTGGTCCAAATAAACAAGGAGTTCTCTAAGTCAACTAAATTGAGTCCAAACAAACAATGAGCAAATAAGTTAAGGAGGTATTTGCATTAGTGCATAACCATAGGTTTTGTACACGTAAGATCCAAATGCACATGTGAGCTGCCTACATAGCAGTTTTTGTGCCCATGTGTCATCACGGTGATCTATCTCCACGCACCTGCCAAGTTGTTGCTCCTAAATAAGCGATTACAGAGATGATGTATCTAAGCGCACAATCTCGCCAACTTTATGTATTAATGATGCATTTAACTCTTTATATTATAATCATGAGATTCAAATGAAATTCATATCACTTTATATTATAATCATGAGATTTAAATGTGTAAATCTGCACAGAAGAGAATAGTATTGGAGAAACCAAGTGACCTTAACGTTTTTTTTAAAAAATTTCAGGCTTCAAGGAGAAGAACAAGCTGCTATGGAGGACATTCGAAGGACGCTGATGAGATAGATTGTGGTAGTGTTAAACTGTCTGAAGATTTCATAGATGCAGATATTGCTATTCATCCTAGACATGCTAAGCAAATGAGACCACATCAGTTGGAAGGATTCAACTTTTTGGTTAAGAATTTGATCGGAGACAAGCCTGGAGGTTGCATTCTTGCCCATGCCCCAGGTTCAGGGAAAACATTTATGCTTATAAGTTTCATTCAGAGCTTCCTAGCAAGGTATCCATCTGCAAGGCCTCTTGTTGTGCTACCCAAAGGGATATTAGGTACATGGAAGAAAGAAATTCAATGGTGGCAAGTACAGGATATACTGTTGTATGATTTCTACTCTGTTAAGGCTGAAAAAAGAGTAGACCAACTGGAAGTCCTCAAATCATGGGAAGACAAGATGAGTATACTGTTTCTTGGATACAAGCAGTTCTCCACAATTGTCTCTGATGATGGGGGCAGCAAAGCAGCAGCTGCATGTAGGGACAGGCTGCTAAAGGTCCCCAACCTTTTGATAATGGATGAGGGTCATACACCAAGAAATAAGGAGACTAATGTGCTAGGAACTCTGAGTAGAGTGGAAACACCACGCAAAGTGGTCCTTTCAGGTACACTATTCCAGAACCATGTTGAGGAAGTGTTTAACATTTTGAATCTTGTTCGCCCAAAGTTCCTCAAAATGGAATCATCCCGTCCCATAGTTAGACAGATAATGAGTCAAGTAGATATGTCAGGTAGAAGTTCGAAAGGGAATGCCTACAATGCATTTACGGAGTCAGTTGAAAAAACACTATTGAATGATGACTACTTCGAGAGAAAAGCTGGTGTCATTAGAGGTCTTAGAAAACCTACAAAGGATGTTCTTCACTACTATAAGGGCGATATATTAGATGAACTACCTGGCTTAGTTGACTTCAGCGTCTTCTTAAAACTCACTTCCATTCAGAAAGAGATGATTCAAAAGAAGATGGGAGCATATGACAAGTTCAAAAGAAGTGCAGTAGATACTTCATTGTATGTTCATCCTTGTCTTTCAGAAATTTTAGAAGTTAATGCTGAGGAGAGGGATAAGAACTTGACAGATAAGTCAATTGATATGATGATTGATTCCATCGATGTGAGAGATGGGGTGAAGGCCAGGTTTTTCATGAATATGCTGTCACTTGCTAGTTCTCAAGGAGAGAAATTACTTGCTTTTAGCCAATATAAACTTCCAATGAATTTTTTGGAAAGGCTGCTGGTTAAGGTGAAGGGCTGGCATGTGGGGAAAGAGATTTTCATGATCCTTGGTGATACTAGTCAAGAAGACAGAGAAATGTTAGTTGATCAATTTAACAACTCTGCTGATGCAAAAGTACTGTTTGGTTCTATCAAGGCATGTGGCGAGGGTATCTCCATTGTTGGCGCGTCAAGAGTTGTCATTTTGGATGTTCACCTGAACCCATCTGTCACCCGTCAAGCAATCGGGCGTGCATTCAGGCCTGGACAGCAGAAGAAAGTGTTTGTGTACAGGCTTGTAGCTGCTGATTCTGCCGAGGAGAAGCACCATGAGTCTGCATTCAAGAAGGAAGTTATACAGAAGCTGTTGTTCGAATGGAATGAGCACTGCACAACAGAAGACTTCAAACTCGGTCAATTTGATATTGATGACTGTGGGGATGAATTATTGGATACTAAAGCAATGCGTCAGGATGTCAAGGCACTGTATAGGAGGTGAACACCTGCCTCTCAATGTCTGTTTTGCATGCTAGTAGTCTCATCCAGAATTTGTCTTTGTAGGTAGGTAAGAAGCTTTGTGGCCACTGGACGCCATGTAAATATTGCAATGCTGATTTTCTGAGCTGGTACATGATCTGATGTAAGTAGATTTTCCTCTAGAATCATGCCTTAAATTACATCATGAAACCAATGCTTTGACGGTACTGTTTATCTGCAGGGTGATATGGTGGCTTCATTGTGATGACAAGACTTGTGACAGCAGTTTCTTAGTCATTTTCAAACTATGTAGTCATTTTCAAACTATGTTTATGGTATGGCTCCTTTGTAGTATGTGCCAACTTGTGACAGCAGTCAGGTTGATCCTCAAGTTTCTGAGCATTAACAGCCATCGTTTTCCCATAAAGTTTCCATGGGCAAACAGTAAACAGCTCGTTAAACCCTTTTGTGAATGTGCGCTCAGTTTGTTTTGTTCTCCAGCATTGGTGGTTATGCGGCTGTTTTGTTCTTGGGTGTTGGAACTATGCAGTGCCCTTCTTTTTGTGCCCAACGCAATGCAGGCAGAAGCGGGCATAGGGCCAGAGGCCATTGGAAAGCTCAAAGGTACTGTGTGCTTGAGATGTTTAAAAACCGTACTGGTGGTTTCGCTATGACGTTTAGTATGGCTCGTCATAGGTTCTGGCGCTCACTTGGTTTATGAATTATGAAGCTCTCTTTCTCTACGCATATGAATTAGTATATCTGCCTTTTACAAAATCATTTGAAAAAGCTCCTTTTTTTCCGTCTTCTTTTGTTTTGAACCACAAGAAAGGCAAGATGGGACAGTGTAGGCAGGAAGGGAGCGCTGATGGTTGTGGGGTTCATGTTCGGTTCGCTTGTGTTCTTCTCGTGGATCTCGGAGTGTAGTTTAGTATGGGCACCAGGCCTCCTAGCTCAATAGCTGAAGATTTTTTAAGAGAAGATACGCCCAATACTTCTCGATCCTTGCTAGCTGAAAAGACAGCAATCTTTGTGCGTGCACACAGAGACACAAGACCAACTAACACATCGGTCAAACACCAACGCAGATCACCGGCAATGTGGAGGTGTGCGTGGAGCGGCCTCCAGAACGCTTCCTCCGTTGCGCAGCTCGCCGGCGTGGACGCCTTCGTGCTGATCACGCCGATCGTGCCCGTGGCGCAGACGGCCAGGCGGAACAAGCAGACGATCCCGGTCAGTCACGGCCGTTCCCTCCAAGGGAATGAACGGGCAAGCTTCAGTTGAAGGTCAATTCCTATTTCCTTGGGATGGAAGCAGTGAATTTTTTTTTTGAGATACATGGAAACAGTGGATGGATGGTCTGCATTCTACGTTCTGACTAAGGCTACGCCACATGATCGAATTAGAACATCGCGGACTTCGTTTTTGATGTGTGAACGATTGGATAGCGTTGTTGTGTTCGCTCGCCAGGAAAGGCCCTCGACGGACCAACCCAACGGAAACGACCGCCGGCTCCTTTGTAACACCCGTGTGCCCGCCGTTGGCACGGTTGTGCTGCCGGTGCACGACGACCTCGACTGGCCACGCGATCATTTGCGCTCACAAGTCTGTCACACACATCAGCCGCGTCACGGTTCTTAGAAGCGACGCCACGCAACGCGGCGGGTGATCCAGACAGCCAGCGGCACAGGTGTAACAGCACCAACGGCACGGCACGGGAAAAGCCACCGGCGATGGGGCACTGGCACCCGACGAATTATTCTGCAATGCCAACTTCTTCATTCAATCACGGAACAGATCGATCCATCCAAACCGACCGGCGCTTTCCTCGCCGGTGCGCCGCTCGCTGGTGGCGGCAGCGCGCGTCGTCGCGGCTTCGCTTGGTCCGGCAGGAACCGGCCACGACGTCGACTGACCACGCGACACCAATCATGCATCCCATCCCATTCCCCCCGGCCGCGCCGGCCGCCACGTCACAACGCGTCCGCCGCGACGAAGGGGTCGTGGTGGAGCCCCACGGCGGAGAGCAGCGGCGGGCCCCGCCGCGCCGTGATCCAGACCCGCACCGTGCAGCCCGCGACGGCGCGGGGCAGGCGGTGCAGCCGCTTGTGCCCGACCGTGGTGCCGTTCGCCACGGGCGCGCCGTCCACGGACACGGCGTGCCGCTCCACGCGCTGCCCCAGCGCGACGTGCTCCTGGATCCGCACCACGTTGAACGGCCAGCCCGCCGACCCCGGCGGCCGCCGCAGCTCGATCCAGTACCCGTTCCGGCGCCCGTCCTCGGCCGTCGGCGCCCAGTACGTGTCGTCCCGCCCGTCGAGCACGTTGCGCGCCGCGAACCCGCCGCCGCGCTCGCTGCTGGCCCTGGCGGCGCTGCCGGCCGCGAGGTCCGTGCCGAAGATGGTGGCCACGGCGGAGCCGAACTCGCGCAGCCGCGCGACGTCGGCGTCCTCCACGACGCCCGTGGAGTTGGGCGGCGCGTTCAGCAGGAGCACACAGTTCCGGCCGACGGAGTTGTAGTAGATCTCCAGCAGCTGGCTCAGCGGCTTGGCCGTCTCGTTCTTGTGCCAGAACCAGCCCGGCCGGATCGACACGTCGCACTCCGGCGGCACCCAGTCGCGCCCCCGCGGGTCGCCCTCGTTCAGGTACCTGCAGGCACGGCGCAGGCAGCAATGGAGGATGGGCAATGCGTGGTGTGTTTGCTAATCGGTGGATGACTTCATTGCACGCTGACGCACGTACTTCTCGATGCCGGCCTCGCCGATGGTGATCATGGAGCGGTTGACGGTGGACCAGCAGGTGGTTCCGGCGAAGCCCTTCTCGTCGCCGACCCACCGGACGTCGGGCCCGTCGTCGGAGAAGATGTTGATGGAGCGCTGCAGCTGCTTCACCGTCTGGAACCACTCCTGGAAGTGGTACGTCATGTTGGTCGCGTTCTTGCCCTTGGCGCCGTCGAACCAAATCTCCGACACGCTCCCGTACCTACCACCACAAGAATCATGTCAGCAAGTAGCAATCCCTCTCCTACATGACTCTTTGCTCGGAACACACAGAACTGACCCCGTGAGGAGCTCGTGGAGCTGTGCCTCGTAGTACTCGTTGTACGCGACCTCCTTCCCGTACCGCGCGTCGTGCCGGTCCCACGGCGAGAGGTAGAGCCCGGCGTCGACGCCGCCGGCGCGGGCGGCGCGCACGAACTCCCTGACCACGTCGCCGTGTCCCGCGCGCCAGGGGCTGGCGCGCACCGAGTGGTCCGTGTACGCGGACGGCCAGAGGCAGAAGCCGTCGTGGTGCTTGGCGACGAGGATCGCCAGCGACGCCCCCGCCGCGCGCGCCGCGGCCACCCACTGGGCGGCGTCGAGCGCCGCGGGGCGGAACAGGGACGGGTCCTCCGTCCCCGTGCCCCACTCGGAGTCCGTGAACGTGTTCATGCCGAAGTGGAAGAACATGATCACCTCGCGCCGCTGCCACTTGAGCTGCGGCGCCGACGGGATCGGCAGCACCGGCAGCGGCGGGGGCGTCGCCGCCGGGCGCCACGCCTCTGGCGTGGAAGGGAGGAGGGCTGCGGCGAGCGCCGCGGCGGCGGCCAGGCACAGCAGCGGGCTTGCCATCGGTGTCGGTGCGCCTCTGCTCGCGGTGGCCCGGTGCGCAGTGATATATAGTGACTGGCGCTAGGGTGTGTGTGATCGCGTTCCGGCGGACGCTGGGGGAGAATGGGATCCGGGCGATGGGGGAACGTGCCGAGCGGGCACGACGAGCGCGTTCCCAAGGCGGGGTGGTCACGGGCGCATGTGATGCCCTGTCGGTCGCTTTGCCTTGCCTTGCCGCTCGCGGCGCTGGTCTGTGTGTGCATCCGATCCGACGCGCAGCTCCACGAGCTCCTCAAGGCGTGCTAGTGGGGCGGTGTCAGATGGAGATTTTAGGACGGGTTTTCGAATGGGGATTTGTTTGTGTAGGTAGTAACCGGGTTTAGAGGCCAACGGGTTGGAGCGGGGTGGGCTGCATTGGCGGGTTGGGGCGGGGTGGGGGTAGAAACAGATCGCTTGCTCCGCAAGAAGCCAAGAAAGCGACACCGCCGCTTCCTCCGCTGGCCCGACGCCGCCGCTTCCTCCGCTGGCCCGACGCCGCCGCCGGCTTCAAGGCCCGCTTCCAAGCCGACTCGGGGATCCCCGACGTCGTCGGCGCCATCTACACCACCCACATCCCCATCATCACGCCCAAGGTCTCGGTCGCCGCCTACTTCAGCCCGCCGCCGTTGCCCTCGAGCGCGTGGCAGGTGTTGACGACCATGCCGGCGCTGGGGGGCGTGCCTACGCTCCTGCCCCATCCGCTTGGCGAGAGCCACGAACTCCTTGGTCGCGCAGGTGTCGGGCGGGTGGAAGACGAGGCCGTGGTCCCGCAGAAGGGCGTGCCCGGGGTCCGCCCACCCGACGTTGTACGAGGTGGCGAGGCAGTGCACCCCAAGCGCCTCGCCGTTGGGCAGCCGCGTGGCCTCCCCCGCCGCGAACGCTGCCATGCGGTCGTGGAGGACTACGATGCGGCGGTGGGTTGCGGAGAGCTCCTCCAGGAGCGCGCCGAGTGGGGCCGCACGGCGGCGCAGAAGGCCTCGAAGAGGGGCAGCATGTGCGTCGGGAACGGGGACGCGGGGTCGGGGGCAGGGGACTCGTGCGCGGGGACCTCGAGCGCGCGGAAGCGGACCATAGAGAGGAGGAGGGAGTCGGCGGCGCCGCCGCCCCAGCCGTGGAGGTGCGCGCGGGCCTCCCGGAGGTGCGGCTCCGGCGCGGCGAAGTGGACGGGGAGCCCCCGAGACGCGAGCAGCAGGGAGAGGTGCAGTTTCACATGGCCACGCCGGAGTCGGATTCCATCGCCGTGGTGCGGTTTCGCTTGGGGATCAGAGAGGACAGCGGCATATGTGGTTACATCGATCCGTTTGGTGCGGAAATTGCATAACCCACCATTGGTGGGGGGATTGGAGCGGGTTGATTAGTTAAATATTTGAGTTGGGGTGGGTTGGCAAAAATTAATTGTACTGCTGCGGGTAGGGGTGGGGAATGGTCGGGTATGTCCCCATTAGCAGGCCTACGCGCCCGGGCCGGGGGAGCCGCCTTGGTTGATGGTGATCGCGGTGGAGGATTGCGGAGTTTGTTCGTTACGGGATCTGCTGATCTAGTCAGAGATCGATCCGGCACGAAGCATCATCATTCTCGCCCGGCTCCCTCGTCGCATCATCCACCGCAGCCTCGAGGATGGCGTCCGTCGAACGAACAAGGCCCGTGCCGTGCAGAGACGAGTCGGATGCTGGCAGAGCGGTTGCTTTTGGACGGTGCGGTTGGCTGCGCTCGCATGCAGAGCCTTGCGGCGGAGCGCTCAGCCCGTGGTTGGGAGTGGACGACGTCGCTTTAGGTAGGGCTTCGGTGTCCGGCATGCCGATGCCGGTGTCGCGGCGTGCGGCGGCCCTTGCCGTATTTCTGGTGTCCTCCTCTCCTCTGCCTGCTGCTGCACGCGCGCGGTTGCTGCAGGGATTTGGCTGGGTGGCGCAGCGTCTTGGGTAAGGCCCCGTTTAGTTTCCAAAAAAATTCACATTGTACCTATCACATCGATTTTTCGACATATGTATGAAGTATTAAATGCAGTTGAAAAAATAACTAATTACATAGTCTAACTGATTAGCACGAGATATATTTTTTAAACCTAATTAGTTTATAATTGGACATTATTTGTCAAATAACAACAAAATATACTACAATGCCAAAATTCAAACATTTTCACCCACTAAACACACCCTAAGTTTCCATCGGCTGGCTGCCTTGTTCGTTTACCAGCACAGAGTACACGCCAGAGATTTTTCAAAGGAAAAAAAAAAGCACACGCCAGAGATCAGCTCGTTCCCGTGCCGACGTGCCGTGCCGTGCCGTGCCAACGGAAACTGCAACAACCAAGCGCTGGGGGCACTGTCCAGTTCTGCATCTTGGCTTAGGTGAGAGCATCAGAAGGTAGTACAAGACTTGATACAAGTTTATGGTTTGTGCCCTGCATGATGATGATGCTGATGGCCCAGCGCCCTGGTACGACGACGTGGGGTCGAGGAATTACGCCGGACGACCGGCGTATTTTTTTTTTGTTCCGCGCAAGATTATTGTCTGTATAAATGTCCGCACTGCACGTAACGTTTCCTTCCACGCACTTGAGGACGCCGACGGTTCAGGCAATCAGTCATGTTTGGACAGTTCGGTGGTGCCTGTCGACGCCTATCATCTGGGCCATTTTTTTAAGCCTCTCATCTGGATACAGCTGTAGCATCTGTTCGAATACAGACACACATCTACACCACACACACGCACACCTCACACACACCACAAGTATACAACCAGACCTACAACTATACACAGATATCAAGACGTATCCTTGGAGAGATCACTAGAGTCATCGAGGCTCCGGCGATGGGCGCATCACAGTTCCTTTGTGGCTCCACGCGTTGAGAGGCTCATCTGAAATTATTTAGGGAACCTACTATTCCCGGGTGCGAAATCCGTGTCGAGCTGCGCTCGAACGCGGACGGCGGGCGCTCCACTGAGCGGACCCAGCCAACCGAGCTACGGCTCGTTCGCATCTGGGTCATTTTTCTGTCCGTGAATCGGTTCCACTCTCAGTAGCAAGTTCAGGAAAACGGAGTTTACCGTGGAGGAAAATGGATGGTGTAGGGAAACTGCTCGTACGCTCTGCTTTCTGCAGCACAAGACACTGAAGGGTGAAGGCACGGTATTTTTGGTTTACGATGTGTTTAGTTCACTTTGAATTTTATATTTTTATATTTTTTTGAAGAGAATCTTCAATATTTGAAGTATTAAATGTAAACTAATCACAAAACTAATTATAGATCTCGTCTGTAAACTACGAGACGAATCTAATGAGCCTAATTAATCCATCATTAGAACTTATTTACTGTAGCATTAATGTAATAATTTAGTGTCTAATCATGTCCTAATTAGTCTCATTAGATTCGTCTCGCGATTTACAGTCCATTTGTGTAATGTGATTTATTTTTTGACTATATTTAGTACATCATATAAATGATTTACAAAAAATTTATATTTTACATTTTGGATCCCATCCTCCCTCTCCCTCTCCCTCTCCCTCCCGGCGGCAGTCATGGCGGATCCGGCCACGCCTCAACGCCGGTCACGACAAAGAGGTAGGCAAGCGATGGCCGGGAGCAGGACAGTTGCGGGCGCGCGAAATTGCGGCGGATCAGGGCGCACGGCTGGAGCGTGGCTGCGGGCGGGCGGAGCCGCCACGGGGCGCGAGCGGTGGGGAGGCGAGCGAGAGGAAGGCGAAGGAGCGGGAGCGTGCTACGGAGGTGGTGGTCGGGTTGGAGCGGGCATAGCGGATGCCCACTACCCCGCTTGATGATTTAGCGGAAGCGGAGTCGTAATAGGAGTTTTACAGTACCCGCTGCGGGGTGATTTACGCCAAATTGATACAGGAGGGAGCAGTAGTGTACTTAAGATCTCGTGGAACAACTTGCTGCCTGAAGTGGCAATGAATATTAGTAATTCGTTGATACTGATTTATTTCAAAACAAAACAGGGCGACGGGTTGAGTTTTCATTAGATCTCTTGTTATATGCGAATGAGATTTAGAGCATTTCCGAAAAACTCTCTAAAAGAGTGATGATAGGTAAAAGTTTACAAACAACACAAGAACATCGATCCAATAGCGTCGGCATCCAGCAACCCTCGCCATCTGCCTCGCGATACCGGCCCCCACGCTCGGCTTCTTGCCGAGCTGCTGCCTCTCGGCATCGCCTATTTCCCGCGTTGCTCGCCTCTTCCCGCACGCACTCCCGCCCTCGCGACTCGGCCCTCCATCCTTCTCACGCGCCCTCCCGCCGTGGCGCCGTACAGGCATCCCGCCGCCGTCGAGGCCTCCCGCCGTTATGCCCTCGATTTCACCCGCCGTTGCGCCGTGCATCCCTTGCTGCGCACACTTCCGCCCTTCCCGCTCCCCAGATGCCTCTGCTGCCGCAAGAAGAAGCGGATCTAGAAGGGGAAGATACCGGCGGCAAAGGAGAGCCTGCCTCGGGGGAGCACAATGGGCAACGCCATCCAATCCCACCGGGGCTCCGCCGTGGCTCGCCGCTCCAAGATCACGCCGCGGCGCTGGTCGAAATCCAAGAAGCCGGTCGGTTGCTCATCTTCGCCGCGGCCGCTCGTCCCCCACAAGGTCATGCAGGATGGGTGGCGGCTGTAGGTGTTAGAAAACTAGGCAATTTTCGGTATATTTTAATTCCAAATGTTACTAGCAATTTCATGGCATAAAAGAGTGATAATGTATGAACAAAATATGTTCTTGTGTTCATGTTATTCTCACTAATAAGCTTGAACAAAATATTAAACCAGAATAGCTTTAGAGTGTACCCCAAGGCGGGACCAGTGCCGGAGGCACTGGGTGCGCCGTTACCAGCTGGAATAGATATTCTATTTGACTGGCCTTGCTTGATGTAGCCGAACGAGGTCGATGGAGAAAGATGTTCGCAGTGCAGTCCCACGAACGGTCACCAAGAAGTAGACGAAGTAGTCATTAACGCCGAGATGTAGACGAAGTACTCGTTCAGGGAGCGAGCAGTCGCGTCAAGACGCTCCCCAAAAACCTAATTGCCCGCTATCCCGTGCAGGACCTTCAGCGAGCAGAGGTTCCGGAGGCCTGCTCTCGCTAGAGCTGTGTGCGCAGCGCTAGCGATGGGAACGACAGAAAGCAGCAGAGGGAGAAGGGAGAGGTCTCCTAAGCAGGAGTACCTGAAGCAAGTGCTTGTGGTGTGAAGATGAGTGGAGGAGGGCCTAGTTTATATAGGCGTGGAGGTGCCTCAGATTCAACGAATCTGGACGCTGTAATTGGCTTTGATGAGAGGAAGTTACTGGTGAATTACTGCCATCAGTTACTAGTAACGGTCAAGACCATGATTCTCCAGTCATCACTATCAACGTTTATTGTCTCTGATTGCATTCAACAACAAAAATGTTCTCATCTCAGCACATCACGTCGCACCGCACGTCACGTCCCTCGCCTCGCCACGCCACGCTCACGCCCACGGCCTCGGCCTCGGCCCGGCTCGGCGAGGCGAGCGAGCGCGCGTATGTGGTTCACCGACCTCCTCTTACCGGCTTCACAAGTGGTGTACACAAGGTCCACCCTTTAAGTCGGTTGAGATCCTCCTCAAATCCCGATACGGTATTAAGCAATTGATTCCCTAGCATTTAATAGTGGGATTTGAATTCTTTTAATGCATTAAATAGAATAAATTGGTCAAGCCTATAATTCCAACAATCCCCCCAAGAATTTAAAGTCACACTAGAAATGCTCTCATTCCCTCATTGATATACTAGTATTTGACAGAGACTTTAAGTTGAACTTTCATCTAGGACAAAGGCTACACTTATTCACAACTGTACAACGGACTATGCCTTGAATTGCCAGTCTTGTGCAAACAAGTTTGACCAGAGCCCTACACTGGTACTAGGCTGCATAAGCATCCCTGCAGTTTGGAGCTTTTATGTCATATTCCAGGCCTTTCATGAGTTTCTAGAGAATACCTAGTTCTCATAGACTATGACCAGTAGTCAGACTCGTATAGGTGTGTTCCTTTCAGATGTTCTGTAGGACAATATCTTTGTTTCAAAAAACAACTCATTTGTTTTAAAGAAACCACATGGAACACATTAAGGTATAGACCAACCTGCCATACAGATTAGAAGAGAAATGCACCTTATACACGGAATGAGCCTTTTTACAAAGGTTCTCTTCTCTCAGTCAGACTTTAGTTTGTTTCACCATCCTACTTCACGGGATCTCTGATCACATAGGACAGGTTTTCACTATAGAATGACTCACGTGGGTTTCAAGTCCAATTCCATAGATGCATTGTCTATCACATTCCGTGAAAGACCCTTTGTAAACTGATCTGCCAGATTTTTAGCCGTCTGAACATAGTCCAAGGCTATTACTCCAGAGTTTCTCAATTTTCTGATAGATTTCAACCGCCTTTTCACATGTATTGATGACTTCATGTTATCCTTTGAACTGTTCACCTTAATAATCACCGTTTGATTGTCACAGTTCATTAGAATTGCCGGTATCGGTTTTTCAACTATCGGCAAGTCCATAAGGAGCTCACAAAATCACTCAGCCTCAACAGTGGCGGTATCTAATGCTGTGAGTTCTGCTTCCATACTTGACCTCGTTTAGATGGTCTGCTCGCAAGACTTACAGAAAACAGCTCCACCACACATATCCACCTGTGGCCTTTATCTCATCAGTATCAGAAATCCAGTTTGAATCACTATACCCTTCTAGTACCCTGGGTACCCGGTGTAGTGAATTCCATAGTTCATTGTGCCCTTTAGATAGTGCATTACTCTTTCAAGAGCCTTCCAATGATCATCTCCCGGGTTTGAAACAAACCGACTCAGTTTGCTTACAACAAACGAGATGTCAGGTCTTGTTGCACTAGCTAAATACATCAATGACCCAATAATCTGAGAATTTCTCAGCTGATGTCGCATTATTCTTTTGTTCTTCCTTAGATTAAACTGGTATCATATGGTGTTGAGATAAGTTTATAGTCGCTATAACCAAAGTGACTAAACACCTTTTCCACATAGTGAGACTGTGTGAGAATCACCCCACCATTGATTTTTTTACCAGCTTTATATTAAGGATAACATCAGCTTCTCCTAGATCCTTCATCTCAAAAGTTTGAGATAAAAAGTCTTTGACTTCCTTAATCACATTAAGGCTAGTGCCAAAGATCAGTATGTCATCCACATACAAGCACAAAATCATTCCTTCAGCCCCACCATAGCGATAGTACACACATTTGTCAGTTTCGTTCACAACAAAGCCAGCAGACGTCAAAGTTCTGTCGAACTTTTCATGCCACTGCTTAGGCGCTTGCTTGAGACCATATAAAGATTTGAACAACTTACAAACCATTCCTTCTTGACCCTTTGATACAAACCCATCTGGCTAATCCATATAGATCTCCTCTTCCAACTCTCCATTGAGGAAAGCCGTCTTAACGTCCATCTGATTAACGAGAAGACCATAAGAGGCTGCCAGGGAAAGTAACACTCGAATTGTGGTCAATCGGGCAACTGGTGAATAAGTGTCAAAGAAATATTCTCCTTCTTTTTGGGTATAATCCTTGGCCACAAGTCTAGCCTTGTACTTTTCAATAGTACCATCTGGCCTAAGTTTTTTCTTGAACACCCACTTGCATCCAACTGGTTTACATCCATAAGGACGTTCAACGACCTCTCAGGTTCCATTAGACATAATAGAATCCATCTCACTCCTCACTGCTTCCTTCCAATAGTCAGCATCTAGAGATGAATATGCCTCTTCAATGGTTCTGGGTGTATCATCCATGAGGTATATAATGAAATCATCACCAAAAGACTTTACAGTCCTTTGTCTCTTGCTCTTTCTAGGAGCATCATTGTTATCCTCCTCAGGATTTTCCACAAATGTAGGTTCATTGTGTTCTATCGGCTCAGCGAGCTATCATCCTCGATGAACTCTTGACTAGATGAATTTGTTCCATCTCTCATGGGAAAAATATTTTCAAAAAATGTAGCATCTCTGGACTCCATTATTTTACCAACATGCATGTCAGGTACTCCAGATATTAAAAATCTATACCCAACGCTGTGAATAGCATAAAATAGAAAGACACAATCCACAATTTTAGGTCCAAACTTACGTTTCTTGGTTATTGGCACACTCATTTTTGCCAAACAATCCCATGTACGTAAGTATGAAAGTGTTGGTCTTTTCTTCTCCCATTTCTCGAATGGTGTTATCTCCTTATTTTTTGTAAGAACACGGTTTAGGACATGACATGCAGTCAATATAGTTAGAGTGCGGTTCTTTTTTTCGGCAACCCCATTTGACTGAGGTGAATAGGGATGCGTCCTCTCATGAATAATACCATGTTCCTCATAGAATAAAATGAATAAATTTGAGAAGTACTCGCCACCACGATCTGACCTAACTCTTTTGATCTTTCTCTCAAGTTAGTTTTCTACTTCAGCTTTATAGATTTTAAAGTACTGTAAAGCTTCATCTTTTGACTTCAACAAATAGATGTAACAAAATCTAGTGCAGTCATCAATCAAAATCATGAAATATCTTTTACCCCTTTTTGTCAACACTCCATTCATTTCGCACAAATCGGAATGAATTAGTTCTAAGGGTGCCAAGCTCCTCGCCTCCGCGGTCTTATGAGGCTTGCGAGTTTGTTTTGATTCAACACATACATGGCACTTAGAATTTTTGACAAAAGTAAATTTTAGAATTAAACTCAAATTAGCTAAGCGTATCATACAACCAAAATTAACGTGACAAAGCCTCGAATGCCAAACATTTGTTTCATCAATGTTAATAATATTGTATGCAACTTTATTACAAACATCTGACAAAGAAAGACGGAACAAGCCTCCGCTTTCATAACTTTTTCCAAAAAAAGTACCAAACTTAGACAAGATATATTTATTGGACTCAAAGACTAACTTAAAACCATATCTACACAGTAGAGAGCCGCTGACTAGATTCTTCTTAATGGTAGGGACATGCTGCACGTTCTTCAGCCGCACGGTCTTCCCCGAAACAAACTTCAGATTTACCGTACCAACACCAAAAACACGCGCATGAGTTTCGTACCCCATCAGCAAGGAGGAAGTCCCGCCGACCTGGTAAGAAGAAAACAAAGAAGCATCAACACAAATATGAATATTAGCACCAGTGTCAACCCATCACTCGGGTGAATAAAAAACTGAAAGAACTGTAGGTAATAAATTACCGTACCCCGATGTTCCTCCAGACTCGCTAATTACCATGTTGGAGGAATCCTTGCCTTTGCGGTTCGGACACTTTGCAGCAAAGTGTTATGTACTAGCGCACACATAGCAAGCTCCCTTCTTCCTCTTCTTGAAGGTGGTTATCTGCTTAGTCTTTGGTTGGTTCAACGGTGGCTTTTTCTTATTCTTGTGGGAGTTGTTCTTCTGAACAAGATTGGTACTTGAAGCACCAACAACTCATTTCCCACGTATGTCCTTTGCTCTCGCCTTCTCCTCAACATTAAGAGTCCCAATGAGTCCATCTATGGTGAACTCATGTCTCTTGTGTTTCAGTGAAGTAGCAAAGTCCCTCCAAGAAGGTGGCAGCTTAGAGATAATACCTCCGGCCACAAAATTATCGGGTAATACACATAGAGACTCTTTGCTACAATTTTTTAGATCTTTTGCCAGAGTATGTATTTCATGATCCTGTTCCACCACAGAACGGTCTTCGACCATCCTATAGTCAAGGAACTGATCCATTGCATACAACTCACTGCCGGCATCAGACACTCCATATTGAGCCTCAAGAGCATCCCACAATGCTGTGACATCCCGAAAAATCTATCAAAGTTAAATCACGTGCTAAAATATTTTTTTCAAAACTTTTCATTATTGAGCTCAAAATCTGCCTAAAACCCTGAGCCCTAACTCCCGGAATCTATCTCTGTTCCAAACGTCCGATTTCCAACACCCCGACCCCTTTCCATGTGGCCTCGTCCGCGCGCGCACGCGACCGCCGAGCGTGGCCGACCGGCCCCGCGGTCGTCGCCGCGATCAGCGTCGGCGCGAGTCTCTCCCTCTCTCTCTTCTCTCTCTCTTCCCCTCTTTCTTTTTCATTTTTCATTTTCCCCTTTTCTTTTTCCATTTTCTTTTCCTCTCCCTCTCTCTCCCCTTCCTCCCTCCCTTCTCTGCCGCACACCGCGCGCCCCCGAACGCCGCTCGCCGCCACGCCCTGCTCCACACACGCGCACTCCCGGACCGCACGCGCCGTGCACCCCGCCTGCCAGCCCGCCTGCCTCGTCTTCCTGTGCGCGTGCGCCACCCCCGGCCTGCCCGTGCGCACGCACACGCGCGCATGCCCCGGCCCCCTGCTCGCTCGCCCCGCGCGCCATGCTCCCCCTGGCCCGCGTATCTGCCACGCCCAGCACTGCCACTGCGACTCCTGCCCCACTGCGCGAGCGCTGCTGCACGCGCACGTGCGCAGCCGCAGCAGCTCGCCGCTCACCTACGCGCACACGCGGCCGCGCACAACACCGCCATCACCGCTCTCCCCTGCCTTGTCCACGCGCGCGCACGTGGGCCACGCGCCACGCCGCGCCGCGCCGCACGGCACAGCATCGCCGACTTGGCGCTCGCGTACACGGCGAGCACAGCTCGCAAGGCCTCTACGCCCCCTCCTCCACGTGCTCGATGACGGCCTCGACGCCCACGCCACAGCCGCACGCCGCGTCGCGACACTAGCAGCTGGCCAAACGCCATTAAAGCACCCCGCCGAACCCGCCGAACCGCCACCGACGCGGCTCCTCCCCTCCACCGCCTCATCACCGCCTCTCCCTGCCTATAAAATGGTCCTCGGCGTTGCCCTTGCTCCCACGACTCCGGCCGCCACCACCAGCGCCCCTCCCACTGCCCACAGCGTCGCCACCTAGAGCCGTCGTGGCCATCGCCGCCCGCTCTCGTCGCCCCACCTCCCTACTCAACCCCAGCCCGAACTAGGTAGGGGAATCGGACCCCCACCTCCTCCTCTCTCTTTTCCCCTCCTCCCGGAGCGCCGTCGAGCCCCAGGCCGCCGGCCTCAGGCGCCGCCGGCGTCGCGCCGCCCCTCCCCTGTTTTCCAGCGAGGGGAGGAGGAAGGGGACGTATGTTTTTGCCCATAACCCCCTGGCCTTTCTTCTAATTCTTAAATATACTTTCCACTCTCTAGCTCTTTTACAAAAGGGACCCTTCATATTCTTTTATTCACAAGTAGACCCATCCATAGTTTCAATTATACCCCTACACTTTTCCAGAGTGGCCCCGATGTTTTCAAAAATTACAACCAAACCCTTGCCCCTCAAAAATATTTACAAAAAGGCCCTTGAACCCCGCTCGATCCCTAAACCTCTCTATAACCTATCATTTCATGCGCCAAACGATCTCTGATCGACCTGAAACTTTACCACGCCAATCCTAACATAGTTTTGGCCAAGCCATTAGGAAACTGCCCAAAAATATTACTCTTATCTCCATATCTTAATTATTTCCGATTCGAGCTCAACGATAAGACTTTTATTTCTTTTTCTTGATTGTGTGTTTGTTTGTACGCGTCGTAGATCACGGTGTGAATGAAGGAGAGCCCGTCAACGAGCAGTACTGCGAGCAAGCGAACGAGGACCAGTTCTGCGACCCCGAGCCCGAAGGACTGTACTTTGACCAGGACCACCCGGAAGGCTTTGAAGACGGCAAGTTCAATCCCATCCTTTGATGCATGCCTTTGTCCTAGTTTTTATATACACAACCTATTGGCCTGTTTTATAAAATTGCATATGTTTCACCTACTGAAAACATGGTTGGATAGCCACCCCTTGATTTGTTATAACCATTCCTTGACCACCTAGATTAATGTCTGAATGTGTTTTGTTTGGACATTAATCGTTGCTAGAACGCTTAGGACCTTATACACAATACAACTTGTTTTATAAAGAAAAGGTGTGAGTGTGTGGGAAGGGAAAAATGTGCAATTTTGAAAGATGAGTTTAGACGAGATGGATGGCATTTCTGTGTGATTTGCCGACTGGTGTGCTCGTGACTGTGTGGCAGAGCAAGGAAGGGAGATATCCATCTTGTCACAATTAAGGACCGAGTTGGTGTGTCATCTCACCTAACTCCACTATCGTGCAAACCACTCGACCATTGAATGGGCAACGGCTTAGCATAAACCCCACTAGTTATTCTGATAGCCATCAGGAGAGCTGAGAGCAACGGGTGATCAAGGAGAAGGGATTAGCTCTGTGTGACTTATGCCCCGGTTAAAACCTCTGTGATAGATCAATGACCCCTTGGTGGATCCCGTGATGGCTAGTCAGGTCTAGCTAAGGTGGGTAATGGCTTTGTTGGGATCTGCACCAACACTACGGTGATCGAGTTGTGGTACCCCACTTGTGGGTAAAGTTGCACACCTCTGCAGAGTTAAAATCTATTCGAATAACCGTGCCCATGGTACTGGGCGAGTTATGGTGTGGTCACATAACTAGTGTTTATTGTGGGATGGGTTGGCGTGAATTGTTTTTGGAAACGTGTCCGGTAGTTGTGCCGTGTGCTACGGCGGATGAGGAGTCCGGTAGCAGTTTAAAACTTGGATCTTGTGTGGATCAACACCATGTGTTACTCAAAAACTGGTTTTGGAAATACTTTCTTTCAAATGAACCCCTGCATAAAATCTAGCTTTCCGCAAAGTAAACCTTGACCTTATCCTTGAATTACACTGTGCATTATATTCTGTTTATACCCCCTCCGTGGGTGTGGTTGGACTTGTTGAGTACGTTTGTACTCACCCCATTCTTAATTTTTTTCAGAGGAAGATCCAGACTACGTTCCCGAAGACGTCGAGTAGGGTAACGTCTTGCACCCAGCCTTGCCTGTGGATTAGGGTCACCCGCAGGAAGTTCCGCATGGCGCAAGACTCTGATGACCCCCTTTTTGTAGTTAATATCATTGTGTGGGTGTTAGTTGTTATCCTCGTGATAGTGGTGCTTCACTGCCCACTTCCGCGCAGAGTTGTACGGTGGTGTACCATCTAATATAATAAAAGTGTTATCAGCCTCCTGGGACTGATAATGTATCACTTTTAAGTCTTCTCTTTTGAGGGGACGCTTCAGGTGGTATCAGAGCCGTAGGTTGGCCGTAGGACGTGACCCTAGGAGCGAAACCCTTTTCAGGCCCTTTCACACTAGGACTTTTCCTTTCTTAATTCTTCTTTCACACAAACACTCACCACTGGTTCTTGCCCTGTTCCAGATGGCTGACAATGGATGGATTGGCGGAATCTATCATGCAGAGCCTGTCCTTCCTAAGTTATTGATACTCAGCCTGGAACGCATTGGAGTGGTGGACCCACCAGAGTACGTCTACCGGGAGTACGACTCCAGGGGCACTCTTCGGTGCGACGTAATGATTTTCGTGGGAAAGAGCACCCGCTTCCCTGATGTGGATCCCTAGTTCATCTCCACCACTGGATTTCGTTTCCCTGACACCTACCGAAAAGCTGCTCGAAAATCCCTACGACGTCTACGTGTGATCTACAAGCACCACCTTCAGCGGACCTCTATGGGATTTTTCCCGCCCACTGAAGGAAGAGGACGCTCATGGATTTCCCGGATGAGAGGGCTCGGAAGAGAAGAAGAAGACTTGGAAGATACGGTCTCCCACCTATCCATCTACCTCACCGGCCTGGATGAACTTTACCGCAAGCAAGCGGCACAATTGAAGCAACAAATCCACAGGACAGAAAAGGCAACCCAAGAACTGGAGGAACAACGGACAAGAGCCGCACACGCCGAATATTCCCTAGCCGCTCTCCAAGCCCAAATGCAAGAGTACGAGGCTCGCAGAGGAATAGGCGGGTGGATAGAGAATGAACCCGAAGAAACCCATTGGGATAGAGGCACTCAGACTGAAGAGGAAGAACCCGAAGAAACCCATTGGGATAGAGGCACTCAGACCGAAGAAGATGCGATGGATCAGTGTCTTCCACTGAAGAAGCGCCCTATCAGGATCGAGGAAGAGTCCCCATGATAAGAGTAGCGCTCCAAGCTAGAACCCTATCCTAATAGCCATGTATCCATGGAAACTGTACCCCTCCATGCTAAAATAATAAGTACCATCTATTCCCTTTGTATCCAAATACTCGTGCAAAGTTGTTCACCCTATCTTTGTTTACAGATGGCTGAGGAAGGATGGACCCAGGGCAATTGCCAAGCTGCACCTGGCTTCCCCAGCCTCTTGATCAATGCCCTGGAAAGCCTTGGCGTTACGGAACGCCCAAGGTACTACAGCAGAGAGTACGAGCACCATGGTACCCTTTGTTGCAGGGTGATTCTGGTCATCGCCAGAAGTGACCGCTACCTCGACATCCAGCCATGGCGAGTGACCGTGTCGCGGGATTTCTAGGGTACCCACAGCCGGGTGGCGGAACGCACCCGCCTATTCCCAGAGAGGGAGTGCTCGGGGAGGTACTAGGCGATTGGGCTGATCTAGCCCTGAGATAAGTGCACAAGAACACACGATCTAGAGTGGTTCGGGCCGCCGGAGCGTAATACCCTACGTCCACTGGGAGAAGTTTTGATCTATATTGTGTATGAGTCTATCCTCTGCCGGGCCTTGGCTCTCACCCAGCTTGAGTTTCCTTCTAGCGGGCGCCCCCTTTTATAGACCAAGGGGGCGGATACATAGGACGTTGGGGCCCCGACAAGTGGGCCCAACGTGACTGCACAGCATACTACGCAGAGTATTTAGATGGGTACAGTGGTTACGAATCTTTCCTCCGATACGCTCCCACGCCCTGCTAGCGCTACAGTGGTCTTCTCTTGTCCCGTCACCAAGGTGTCCGTTGGGGGAGCATAGCTTGCGGCGTAGCCTGTGGAGGCTATTATGTAGGCGTCATAATGGGTGAAGCCGAGCCGTCGTATCCATCTGTTATGGCAGACTTGGCAGGCGCGGCGTGGGCGGCGCCAGCAGCTCCACTATCTTGGTAATACGCGATCAATAGTGTCCCCTGGTCAAAGTATCGCCTCGGCTTCTGCTACATTAATGCGGACGTCCTCCTGTCGTAATGAATGCCGCGGTAGGTGAGCCTTAATAAGGAGACCAAGCGGCCTTATATACGCGTCTGGGCCTGTTGACACGTGGTGGCCCCGGACCACCCCGAGGCGGGGTGACGATTCCTTTCCTTGGAGAGGGGTCCGGTTACTATACAGGGGGTCCCGGACCCCTTGGGGGGTCCGGGATTCCCTGGGGATCCGGTCCTCTTCGGGAGGAGGTCCGGAGCTTCCAGCCGTTCGGGCTGACCGCCAGCTTTTCCCGGGACACGTGGTGCTCCCGGACCTTTCCTAACCAGGGGAAGGTCCGGGACCGCTGTTGGGTGAGCGGGGCTCCGGACCGCAAGGGTCCGGCTGCTGGACGTAGTTAAGGATAACTATAAGGCTCTTGCCTAGCCGCAGCAAGAGGGGGTACCCCAGTCCTGGGGTACCGACAGTGGCCCCCGGGCCCACCTCGGGAGAGGCACGAACCCGCGGGTGGGGCCACTAACGAGATGTGTTTCCACGCAAACATGATTGCGTTGGTGCGCTCATAAAGAGCGGGTGCTCTGGACCCCTGAGGCCGGTACACCGGTTGCCAGGTTCAGGTTCTAGAGTGCTCTCCACAGGGCGATGAAGGTGTAGGCTTAGGGTGCGGAACCAAGCTAAGCGGCTACACAGACCTCGAATCGCTCAGGGAGCATGCACCACCTTCCGGACCTGGCTCTAGGCGACCGTGGCGAGCGGTCTCCGCAGGAGCGGGCCACCAGAGTGAACTTGAGTCGACCGTGGCGAGCGGTCTCCGCCGGAGCGGGCCACCGGAGTGGACTTGAGTCGACCGTGGCGAGCGGTCTCCGCCGGAGCGGGCCACCGGAGTGGACTTGGAGCGACCGTGGCGAGCGGTCTCCGCCGGAGCGGGCCACCGGAGTGGACTTGGAGCGACCGTGGCGAGCGGTCCCCGCCGGAGCGGGCCACCGGAGTGGACTTGAGTCGACCGTGGCGAGCGGTCTCCGCCGGAGCGGGCCACCGGAGTGGACTTGAGTCGACCGTGGCGAGCGGTCTCCGCCGGAGCGGGCCACCGGAGTGGACTTGAGTCGACCGTGGCGAGCGGTCTCCGCCGGAGCGGGCCACCGGAGTGGACTTGAGTCGTTGCTGACGAACCAAAGGAATATGTCACCGGACCTCATAGTAAGGTGCAAGAAACTAAGCCTTATACTAGAAGGGAGCCCGGGACCTCTAAAGACAGCGGTCTAGGTTACTAGAGTACTTGTATCGAGGTAGTGAAGTACGTAAACTTAGGGTACATTACTAGGCTAAGCTACACGGAGCTCCTCTACCCCAGGATACGAGTACCACTTCTCCAGAGCAGGTTCTTAGGGGTCCGGACTGCCTTCCCGCTAGAAGGAGCGTCCTCACCTGAGTTCAAGCCGGCAACTTAACTTGGATTACTAACAGCAAAAGAAAAGACTCTGTTTTGGGGGGAAAAGATGGTTAACCAAGAAATAGCCAACCAAAACGAATGAATGTAATCAGGGTGGAGTCGAGATATGACTAAGAAAATAAATCTCCTTTATTATTGTGGTTATCACGGTATACATCAGAGGTCGGGATTACGAGGTCGGACCTCCACCGCTCCGGACCGCTTTTTGCCTGTTTGCGTGATAGGGCCAGAGGTCGGGTTTACCAGGTCAGACCTTGACCGCTCTGGACACACACGTAGGCGCCACGTTTTTACAAAGGAGGAACTCTCTTAATCTTTTCTTAGGAGTAACCTACGGCTGCATGCTATACAGCGTGTTCTTCTCCGGCTGGAAGTGGTACGGCCACTCCTGAATTCTTCATAGTCGTCGGAGGCGAAGGCGCCCTAGATGTGCCTGAACTGCATCATCTAGCATCACCTCGGGAGCTCGGGGGGCCACTCTTTGCCTAAGAGTTGTCATATGCTTAGGTAGCATGAGACAAATTCTTTGGCTTTGAATGGGAGAGGCGCCCCTACCGCCGACGTCGTCTGCCGATGGAAACCAGACGCCCTTGCGCAGCAGAAGGACCGGTGCGAAGCGCGGAGAGGTGCGGTCGTTCGCCGGCTTGTCCTTGGTGCTAGCACCAGGAGCCCCCGCGCCTGGCGGCGGGGCCTTGTCTGCAGCAGCACCAAGCTACGCTGAGGCGGATCTCCGGTGCTGGCGACGGCAGGACGACACGGCCAACTTCTTCCGGGATGGCCGTCGGCTCCGGGCTTCATGTTGAGAGAAAGCCTTGAACCGACGTCCTGCCGCCGGAGAGGAAGCATGGCCGTTGCTTGAGAGAAAACCTTGAGCCGACAATGGGATGGCGCGGGGCGGCACGCAACAGGCGTCGCCCCCGCGCACCACCGTGCCGGATCTGAGGCGTCGCAGTGGCGACGCACAGCAGGCGCCGCTGCCGTGCACCGTCGCACCGAGGGCGCTGGTGCCACAGCATAGTAACATGCGGCGTAGGTGCCACCATGCCTCTCTTCATCTTCTCGTTCGTCGTTGCAGAGGATGAACACGGCCCCAGAAGCCTGGAGATCCAGCCAGCGCCTGATCCTCCCCACGGACGGCGCCAAATGTCGCGTGATTTCTAGGGTACCCACAGCCGGGTGGCGGAACGCACCCGCCTATTCCCAGAGAGGGAGTGCTCGGGGAGGTACTATGCGATTGGGCTGATCTAGCCCTGAGATAAGTGCACAAGAACACACGATCTAGAGTGGTTCGGGCCGCCGGAGCGTAATACCCTACGTCCACTGGGAGAAGTTTTGATCTCTGTTGTGTATGAGTCTATCCTCTGCCGGGCCTTGGCTCTCACCCAGCTTGAGTTTCCTTCTAGCGGGCGCCCCCTTTTATAGACCAAGGGGGCGGATACATAGGACGTTGGGGCCCCGACAAGTGGGCCCAACATGACTGCGCAGCATACTACGCAGAGTATTTAGATGGGTACAGTGGTTACGAATCTTTCCTCCGATACGCTCCCACGCCCTGCTAGCGCTACAGTGGTATTCTCTTGTCCCGTCACCAAGATGTCCGTTGGGGGAGCGTAGCTTGCGGCGTAGCCTGTGGAGGCTATTATGTAGGCGTCATAATGGGTGAAGCCGAGCCGTCGTATCCATCTGTTATGGCAGACTTGGCAGGCGCGGCGTGGGCGGCGCCAGCAGCTCCACTATCTTGGTAATACGCGATCAATAGTGTCCCCTGGTCAAAGTATCGCCTCGGCTTCTGCTACATTAATGCGGACGTCCTCCTGTCGTAATGAATGCCGCGGTAGGTGAGCCTTAATAAGGAGACCAAGCGGCCTTATATACGCGTCTGGGCCTGTTGACACGTGGTGGCCCCGGACCACCCCGAGGCGGGGTGACGATTCCTTTCCTTGGAGAGGGGTCCGGTTACTATACAGGGGGTCCCGGACCACATGGGGGGTCCGGGATTCCCTGGGGATCCGGTCCTCTTCGGGAGGAGGTCCGGAGCTTCCAGCCGTTCGGGCTGACCGCCAGCTTTTCCCGGGACACGTGGTGCTCCCGGACCTTTCCTAACCAGGGGAAGGTCCGGGACCGCTGTTGGGTGAGCGGGGCTCCGAACCGCAAGGGTCCGGCTGCTGGACGTAGTTAAGGATAACTACAAGGCTCTTGCCTAGCCGCAGCAAGAGGGGGTACCCCAGTCCTGGGGTACCGACAGACCGCTACAGGGTTTAGTCACCAAGACACCTATCCCTTGGCCGTTAGAAAGGCGCTTCGTTACCTGTGCCGGATTTTTGAAAGACACCTCGCTCCCACATCAATGAGATTCCTTCCGCCGGCCATCAGAACCTCAGTTTGGGAAGCACACATGAGAAGTCTGGAACGGCGCCGCCATGAAGAAGACCCCCTGTATCAAGTGGCTACGTACCTAGCTTGATGTAGCCGAACGAGGTCGATGTAAGAAGATGTGCGCAGTGCTGTCCTACGAACGGTCACCAGGAAGTAGACGAAGTAGTCGTTAGCTGTGCGCGCAACGGTAGCGATAGGAATGGCAGAAAGCAGCAGAGGGAGAAGGGAGAGGTCTCCTAAGCAGGAGTACCTGGAGTACCTGAAGCAAGTGCTTGTGGTGTGAGGATGAGTGGAGGAGGACCTGGTTTATATAGGCAGATGAGTGGAGGAGGGCCTGGTTTATATAGGCGTGGAGGTGCCTCAGATTCAACGAACCTAGAGCAAGTGCTTGTGGTGTGAGGATGAGTGGAGGAAGGCCTAGTTTATATAGGCAGATGAGTGGAGGAGGGCCTGGTTTATATAGGCGTGGATGTGCCTCAGATTCAATGAATCTGGACGCTGTAATTGGCTTTGATGAGCGGCAGTTACTGGTGAATCACTGCCATCAATTACCAGTAACGGTCAAGACCATGATTCTCCAGTCACGTCACCGCATGTCTGCGCCTCACCACACCCTCGACTCGGCGAGCGAGCGAGCGCGCGTGTGGTTCACCGACCTCTTACCGGCTTCACAAGTGGTGTACACAGAGTCCACCCTTTAAGTCGGTTGAGATCCTCCTCAAATCTCGATACGGTATTAAGCAATTGATTCCCTTGCATTTAATAGTAGGTTTTGAATTCTTTTAATGTATTGAATAGAATAAATGGACCAAGCCCATAATTCCAACAGTAGGCTTGAGCACGTGCAGGATGGGTGGCGGCAGCAGGCTTGAGCACGGCCCGCTACAGATGGATGGGGTGTCGATGGCCAGATGCCGCTGATCTGTTCTCATCTGAAGAAGTGGCCGTCAGATAACTTGGGCACTGGCGAGCTGAGATTCAGCACTATTCTGTTCAATTTCTTGACAGCACTTTTGAGTTGAGACTCAGCACTGGTTAGTTGCGTGTATTGACTTGCGCTTGCAACTGGTTCGAGTAGGAAGGAATCTGTGCTGTGGTGTTACGATTTATATCAGCCGAATCTCTGATCCTATTTTGGATGGCAGGGTGTTCTGCGAGACCAGATAAATGAATATACTAGTACATGCATGCTTCATGTGCTATATAATGCAAATAAACAAGAAAGAATTGAAGCATGCTCAATTTAGCCGAGCCTCTTGGAAGAGAGTTGTTCAGGTTATTCAAGGCCTGTTGTAACCTAGCTTTTCAATCTGAAACCTAGGTGTTCAACTTAGGTGTTCAACAGGTGAAGTAGCAACTCCAATTTTGGTGTTTAGATTTCTGTTCCACTTTAGGTGTTCAACTTTCTGTTCCATGGCCCCTTGGAACCTATAGGTGCTCCATTGTTGGCAGTAACATCCTGGAGATGCTCTAAAGATGAAGTAGCTGTTCTGGTTGCTACCCTGAAGCACCTAGCTGTTCAATTTAGCAATAATATAGGCTACAATTATGTTACTACAATGAAGTTACAAGTTTGCTACCTACCAGTACTGCAAACTCTGAATATATGTTATAAGTTTTCTTGATTATGCTGTTGTGTGCTTAAGTTATGTCTGAATTCAGTCACATACATGGTTGTGATATGTTCATGCTTTAGTAGTGCCTGAAATGAATTCAGTCACAAGTTAGGCCATACATGCCTATTATAGTTTGCCCCTGGTGCTTGTGATATTTTTGTTTGGAGAATCTGTTCAGTTAAATCGCATACCATACATGTGCAGGATGGGTGGCGGAAAGAGGCTTCAGGCACGGCCGCACCAGAGAATCATCCGCATGCCATTCTGATCGAGCACATCTCTTGGGTCAGCGATGGAATAGGTGCAGCGAATGCTATTCTGATCGAGCTTTGGGGCGATGGGTGCAGCGATGGATGGATGGGGCGGCGATGGATCGGCGGGAGGAGGCAGATCGTGTTTCTCGGGGAAAAAACACGGACGTGGGAGGTTTTGAATATAGAGTCAAAATACACCTAGTCTGTTGGATAGCCTATCTAATTATGGAGGTTTCTATTTTTACAAAAGAGATAAAATCTGTAAAGTTAGCTATAATTTTTCATCAAGATGTTCATTTACCCGTCAGGACAAACCATACTACCATGGCTACATGATAACTCCACTGAACCATCTATTTCGTATCTCAATGAATTTTGGGTGCATAAGACCGGAGGAGTAGATAATATATGTAGCTAAGCGCCTATTGTGATATGATCCTGTTTTGGCAGCAAAAAAAAGAACATTTGTAAGCATACTTGGTGTACTTATCATTATAGTACATGTGCAAATAAAACATTTGTATTGACAACGAACCCATCGCAGCAGAAAAAAAAATTCTTGGAGCAACAAAGTATCCACTAATTATTTTGGTCTGAAGTTCTTGCAGCGAAGAAATTAACATAGGCGGAGCTTCGTTAGGGCCAAAGGGGGCCATGGCCCCCGTCTTTGCAAATTTGACACTAGATGAACAGTAGCAGAAGGGTGGGCCCCCCTCATTCTGGGATCAAGCTCCCCCAATGGAAATTAAATTCATTTGGAACGCACCTAATAAGTGCAGACAGAGCAAAGAAAATTAAGGTTAAATTTCTTGGAGACACCGTAACACAACTTGTTTGTCAAAAATTATGGCCAATCTCCTGGGTGAATTAAAACCTAGGAAGGCTAGTGAAGTAAAACCTAGCTTATTACTGTACCTTGGTGAACTAAACCTGGGATGGCGCTGGTGATCTTTGCCTACCTAGTGTCATTTGATTTAGGATTTGTACTACACTACTACTGCAAGAGCTTTGTTTGTGGTGTTGTGCCTCCGAACTTGATCAATCATACATCTGTGCCTCCATATATAAAAGAATAAAAAAAATCAGTCTCAAAGTCACGTAGGTACGTGAAAAAGGAATGCCAGAAAAAGACATACGTTCTCAGACAATAGCTATACCATCAGGACCACTACACTATACCTATGTGACTTTTTCTGGCATGCCTTTCTCAGACAATAGGTATGATCCTGGAAAACAACAATATACTATTGAATATTGATTCAGAGAGCCATATGAAAAGAATAATGATGGGATATGTTATGCTTCTCTGAACTTCTACTGTAGTTCCAGAAAAATTTAGATAATGTGACGAGAAATGATGTTTTCAAGGTTAATTTTAAACAATATAATCATGTGTTGTGCGTCTAAAAACGTAGCATGAAGAGTTCATAATCAATTTTTCTAAGCATAGCACGATTTTTAGGAGACGGTGCTTGAAAATTTTAAGAACCGGTAAAGGCTCCAAATCTAATGGTTAAAAAATGGAAGGAACCTTTACAAAGAACCTAGGATGTGACTAAATGGCCGCTCCAGGGGCCGCTGCATGGCAGTCACTATAGTACCAGTTGGTGTTACCAACCGGTACTAAAATGACTCTTTAGTACCGGACATCCCGACCGGTATTAAGTGCCCGGCCAAGCGGTACCGGGCGGGGAACCGGTATTAACCGGGGGTTCCCGCCCGGTATTAATGAAGGGTTTTTTAGCAGTGACTTCATCATGATCATGGGAAAAACCATGCTGTCTCCCATCTGAACCTCAAGCCTGCTCCACCCAAGGTAACAAGGATAGATTGTTTTGCTGCTCATGTCGTTCACACAGGTACATGAATTTCGTTCCCGCCCAAAGAGCCAAAACATTATATCGCCGTCGATCGCATATATCCAGAAAATGCTACCTATTGAATGTTGTATGCGCATCGATTCAAAAAGATTCTTTGACATTCATTCTGTTTAGAAATATTAGAGACATAGTTTTTAGATAAAGGATAAACCTGCCTACTATATATCCACATCCGCATGGTTAGCTTTCTCAAGAGATATAGTTAGCTTTCTCTCATGGGCTCATAAACAAATATAATGAATCTAACACTCGATCGAGTCTAATGGATTGCAGCATTGGTTGCAGGATATTGTGGCATTAATTATATATAGGCTTCGTATGCTATAAATGGGAGAGTGCGGAGGGTATTGTTGCCACAGAAGCAACAACACTCTCGTATACTAGCCTATGATGGGTATAAAAGTAGTACTCCAACTCCTTGTTTTTGCTTTAGTGTTCACTATGCTTACAAAACATCAAGCTTTAGGAGAGCAGGATTGCTACGGAGAGAGAGACACGCTGATGCAAGTATGCAGGGAAACCCTAAGGCATGATCTCGATTACAAGCACCCAAGTGTTTCTTGCCGCCGTGTTGTGAGGAAGTCTGACCTAGCTTGCATATGCCGTGTCCTTACCGATGACGATGAGAAACAAATTAGTGTAGACAAGTTCCTTCAACTTGCACGTGAATGCGGAAGGCCGGTGATAGGAGTACCCAAATGTGGAAGTAAGTTATTTTATTATTCATCATTTTTACTAACATATAAGATGTAGCACTATTACTATTATTATATCCTTATCCGCAGGCAAGAAATATAGAAACTATATATCTTTGTCATCTAATAATAGAATATAATACAAACTTTGTTTCTCAGGTATTACTGTGCCGCCACCAAGAGCATGGGTTTAGAAGCATCGATCTCGAAAGGATCGTGAACGAATAAATTTGTACTGAGATAACAGAGATGTGTGTCATAAGATGACCATATGTTTTCCGATATTTTAATGTCGTGCAACTTTATGATGTGCATTTGGAGAAAAATATTTATTTTCTAGAGCAAGCCACAAATACCTAATTTATAATAACATATTCGGATCCTGCCACGTTATTTGCGCATGATTTCACGAACCTGCCCCGCATGCCAAAAGGAAATTGCCCATGATGCAACCTGTTCCCTTTTGATAAAGGCACACGAGTTTTTGATACATCAACTTGTGGTCTAACTTTATCAAGCTTAAATAGTAAACGCATTGGGTTGGTTTATTTACGCCAACCCTCAGCTTCCAATATTATTTCAATAGGAGGAAAAGAAAACTATAATTTCTCAATTAATTTTGCAACAACCATCCTTGAGAAAATTTGTGAATAACCCCAGGCGCCCCAACGTGCAGCTAAACTAGCAGCCAATGGCAGATCCAGGCTCTGGGCTAGGTGTGCTGCAGCCCCGGCTTGACAATAAAACTGCACGTACTTAGGTGTTATGCTATATAATTAAATCCATCTAGTTAGTTTGCAATCTGCTCCAAGTATCTTCTTTATTAATGCATGCCCGGTAAATTTCTTGCCGGTTGCTTTTCAAAAAAAAAAACTCACAATTTGTTTGGCTAATTGCCCAAGAGAGCTACCGTGCTACTTTACATTGGAGGAGTGGGACAATTTGACCAAATTGGCACTCTTGGTTGTATACATTTTTAAAAAGAAATAGATTAATGTATTCAACAATGATTTTGTTTTATTTTAGAGTATACAACATTTGTTTCTTATTACAACATATAAGGACAGTACCTTGTTAGAGTGGAATTTTAATTATTATCATATCTACATACAGCACGCGCATGTCGTGCAGGCCAACTTACTAGTACTATATAATATATCAAATTTTTATAAAACCACTTTTAACATTACAATATGTTAATCAATATATTTATATGGTTTCGTCCGTAGCAACTAATAAGATTTAGGTTTGTTGGTGTTCTTACCCCTTAACCCCTTATTTGAAGTGCAATTATGGTTTTACCCCTATTTTTTAACTTTATATTTTGCCCTTTATTTTTGAGAAATCATTGCGATTTTACCTGTCGCATCGACATGTGCTTTCTGTGGTAGGCGACATTCCCGTAGACAGCGAGACGACTGTGGTGACTTCGCCAATCTCGAGCTAGCATTTGCTGACTCAGTCTATGAAGATGCTTTGGTAGGGTGTGCGTATGTGCGTTCATAGAAGTGAGTGTGCGTTCATAGAAGTGAGTGTGCGTGCGATGTGCGTTGTGAGTGTCTGATTTGTACTTTATAATCTAAAAAGACGACCATGAAATATGAGGTAAACAGACTCACCCAGGCACACACGCATGCAAACCCTCAGGAACATCTTTGTGAAAATATACGGAAGATCAGGGAAATGGGAATGGTTGGGAGAGTGAACGCAGTGGAAGGTTGCAATTGTTGCACTGTTCCCAACTCGTGGACCGAATAATTGATCACCGAACCCATGCTGGATGAGAAAGAGAGTGCGATGGCCATTTGGCCATCGTCCCCATCGGCCTGCAGTCATGTCTGCAACTGCTCAAGCTACGGCAGTGGTCCGTCGCTGCTAGAAAATGAGCAAGCAAAGAATTGATGTGCCGGCACGGCGGGTGCAGGGTGTGCCGTCTCTCCCACTTGTGCACAAGAGCACAAAAAATGCGAAAGCTGTGAACAGTGTACTGTGGTGTACGACGAGCCGCCGCCGGCCAGGCGCTGCTCCACTCGTCCCGCCCCGCCCCGCCGGAGTGCCGGACCCATCCTGAGTTCCTGACGCGACCAGACGACCGGCCGGTCACGGCCCCCGCACCGTGCGCCGTGCGTAGCGAAGTCGCCGGCGGTTGCTGCACGACGTGTCGACGTCGTCTCAGCTCAGAAGATCGAGCGAGCGCCCAAAAGGTGACTTTAACTCCTCCACACCAACCCACTGCATCCCATATTCCCATTACTCAAGTCGCCCGCGCATGCCCCGTCGTCCTGTGCCAAACGGCCGGCGGTGACAATGCACGCCCGCCGCGCACGGCGATCGGCTTCTGCTTCCTCTCCCTATAAACAAACCCCGCTCGGCACCGCACCAGCGAGCGAGTCCGGGGGCGAGCACATGGACGTGGCGCACAGGGATCACCTCCTCGCCGCGGCGCGCCGCGCGCTCGGCGCCGGGGTCCTCCTCCTCTGCCTCCTCGCCGAGCTCCTCGTCTTCGCGCTCGGGCGCCACGCGGCGCTGCACCTCGTCCCGGCCTGCGCGATGCTGCTGCTGCTGCTGCCGCCGCCGTGGCGGTCCAGCGGGCGCGTCGAGCTGGTGGACTTCCCGTGCCTGAGGCCGCCCCGGCGGCTGCGCATCCCGACCGCGGGCCTCCTCGAGCACCTCCGCCTCATCGGCTGCTTCGACGAGGCCAGCGTCGGGTTCATGTCCCGCGTCATCGGGGCGTGCGGGATGGGGGACGAGACCTACTTCCCGCCGTCGCTGCACCGCCTCCCGCCGTCGGCCACGCACGCCGACGCGCTGGCCGAGGCGCGCGCCATGTTCGTCCCCACGCTCGACGCGCTCTTCGCCCGGACGGGCGTGCCGCCGTCGGCCGTGGGCGCGCTCGTCGTCAACTGCAGCGGCTTCTGCCCGGCGCCCTCGCTCGCCGCGGTGGTCGCGGGGCACTACCGCATGCGCGACGACGTCCGGGCGCTCAACCTCTCCGGCATGGGCTGCGCGGCGGGCGCCGTCGGGGTGGACGTCGCGCGGGGCGCGCTGAGGGCGCACGCCATCGACTACGCCGTCGTCGTCAGCGCCGAGATCGTCACGGTGGGGTGGTACAGCGGGCGGGACCGCGCCAAGCTCCTCCTCAACTGCTTCTTCCGCACCGGCTGCGCCGCCGCGCTGCTGACGAGCGCGGGCTCCGCCGTCTCGGTGCCGGCCAAGTACCGGCTCGTCGCGCTGGCGCGCACGAACCGGACGGCCGACGACCGCAGCTACCTGTCCGCGGTGCGGGAGGAGGACGGGGAGGGCATCACGGGGTTCTCCATCGGCCGCGGGCTCGGCGGCGTGGCGCGCGACCTCCTGCGCGCCCACCTCCTCGAGCTCGGCCCCACCATTCTCCCCTGGCACGAGAAGCTGCGCTACGCCGCGGCGCTGCTGCTGTTCCGCCGCCAGCAGAAGCGCTCCAAGAAACCCTCCGACGACGGCCCGGGCCCAAGGCCCAACTTTTTGACCGCGGCGAGCCACTTCTGCCTGCCGTCGTCAGGGATGCCGATGATCCGGAGGCTGGCGGAGGGGCTCGGGCTCGGGGAGCTGGAGGCGGAGGCGGCGCTGATGACGTTCCAGCGGTTCGGGAACCAGTCGGCGGCGTCGCTGTGGTACCAGCTCGCGTACCACGAGGCCAAGGGGCGGGTCCGGCGCGGCGACCGGGTGTGGCAGCTCGGCATGGGGAGCGGGCCGAAGGCCAACAGCGTGGTGTGGGAGCGCGTCGGCGGGGACACAGACCCCGCGGCCGCGGGCGACGGCCCCTGGGCCAACTGCATCCACCGCTTCCCCATCAGAGCATCGTAGCGGCATCGCCCAATCGCCATTGCTAAACCACTGCATTGATGCAATAAACACTGCATCTTTAACTCTCGCTGCAAGCATAGATGATGTTGCTTAATTCAGTGCGTCAGTTCAATCCCTCTGACCAATAAATGGAAGCAAAATCATCGATCGTAATGGAGAAACGAATAGGTCTGTGCAGCTTGATCTTCTTGCTTCTCCTGCCTCAGCTTGATCATGAAGGCACTTCTCTACGCACCACGCCGATTCAGAACTCAATGGCAAATTGGCCATGGCGTTTCAGAAGAACTGATGGCATCTGCAGCTGCAGCAGCGCTAGCGTTGCCGCTGCACAGCAATGGCTTCCGATGAACGAAAGGGGGCCCCTGCCTGCCGGATGGCCGACGCGACGTCGCAGATGCTTCAATGCGAAACGGCAATGCCTGTGCTCCGCTTGTTCGAGTCATCATAAACCGCGCGCCCGCTCTTCTGTTTCTCCGATGAGATCCTGACATTTGACAAGTGTTGGGCTCACGCTCTTAAAATTTGCACATGCCGAACAATGCGCTCGTGAGGGCAGGGAAACCTTACATCTTGCTGGGCTTTGTTATTTCTACCAAGCAGAACGGGGATGGGAAGCGGCCGGGCCGAAAGCTGGCCGCACACGAGGGCCCCTGCTGGGCCGACTACACCCGCCATTCCCGCCGTAGT
The DNA here is from genome assembly GCF_016808335.1 of Panicum virgatum. Classification (NCBI taxonomy): domain Eukaryota; kingdom Viridiplantae; phylum Streptophyta; class Magnoliopsida; order Poales; family Poaceae; genus Panicum; species Panicum virgatum. Next base: position 53,793,669 of record NC_053146.1, read on the forward strand.
GGCATTGCGTTTGCCTTTGGCCCATTACTAAGCCCAAGTTACGTGTGCCTGAATTTTACGATGATGCACGGCCGTGATCGATTGTGATGCAATAAGTACTGCATCTTGTCCTATTCTCCCCACTGTCATCGCGAGGAAAGCACTGTCGCCTAAGCTATTTCCCTGAATAACTTTTAACGCGCTGGTGCATGTTTGACCTTAAAATAAATTCAGGCATCCACTGAAGAAGCTCATCGGAGGCAACACAAGTTTTGCTTCAATCTGCAGTTAGGCCGTGTTTAATTCCAACGCAAAAAATTTTTGCGATGAAATTTTGCTAATTTGAAGTATTAAATGAAGTCTATTTACAAATTTTTTTACACAGATGGGTTGTAAATCGCGAGACGAATATAATGATGCTAATTAATCCATCATTAGCGGATGGTACTGTAGCATCACTGTTGCAAATCATGGATTAAGTAAGTTCATTAAATTCATCTCGCGATTTATAGTCTATCCATGTAAAAAATTTTGTAAATAGACTTCATTTAGTACTCCATACATGTGTCAAAATATTAGATGTGACATTTTTTTTGTGTTTACGAGTAAAAATGGCTCCGCATCCTTACTGGAGTTCCACGTTATCGGTTACTGAACCCGTTGTTCCTTTTTTTTGGATAAAGCAGACCTGTATTTAAAGGTTAAGGAGTACATACAAGGACACATAGAACAGATGTCCCATACAGAAAGCGAACAAGCCCCTAGAAAGAACTAAAAATCCAAACAAGTCTATGGAACTGAAGCTTCGTGAGGCCGATTCCACCGACGCCGGAGGCTGACGCCGCCGCCGTCCACAGACCCGGCCGTCTCCTTCAAACCCAAACCGGAGGGAGCTCCATCGCACACAGGCTTTAACTTGAGCCGGAGAAGACACCCGAAGGCGGAGCTCGGGATGAGCAAGAGCTGACCGCACCGTCGGCCGGGGCAACGCCCCAAGCTCCAACCGTCACGGATCTGTGCTCGCCGACGGCAGCCAAGACCACCGCAGGGACGTCGAGTTGGATCCGCCCTCCCACCAACCTGCACATCCCAATTGCCTATGCAACCTTGGATAAAAAGGCTGGAACACACCTCGCCACGCCAACAACGAAGACGAAGAAACTCCGGCGCTGGACTCATGTACACGGACCTCACAAAGGAAGCCCGACCTCCACGAGCTCGCCGTCGGTGCCGGAGAGGAGCACCGCCGAGACGGGGACGACCACGAGAGGACCTTGACATGCCATCACCGTCTCGACGACGACACCGGAGACTAAACCCTAGACCTAGTAGACCCTGGGCCATCGGAGGCAGAGGAGACCACGGCCTCCGCCGGCGGCGACCGCGGCGCTTTTTTCGCCTCCTCTCAACTGTAGCTGGACTCGACAGTTCGGGAGGAGTCGCCTAGGCCTCTAGAACCCGTTGTTCCTTGGTACATGAGACCTCGAACAGTTGCCATTCTGATCTGATCCCATGTTCGGACGAGCTAGATCTGATCTATGGCGACTGTAAAAGCCAAGTCAGACGCCCCACACAGAAATCGCTACTGTGCCCTACCTGCCAACCGCACGGTATCCGCTCTTTCACTGCGCGTCATGTACTGACCCCAAGCCTTTGGTGCCCCCTGATGACACCTGCTCTTGTGTTCGTCGAGGAAAAAGAAAACTGAAAACCCTCTATAAAACCTCAGTACACAGCGTCGTTCCGGGGTGCACACTGTCACACTGACACCGCGCGTGGCCATGGACGCTGCGCACCGAGACCACCTCCTCGCCGCACTGCACGGCGTCCTCGGCGCCGCCACGCTCCTCCTCTGCCTCCTCGCCGAGCTCCTCGTCTTCGCGCTCCGGCGCCACGCCGCGTTCTACCTCGCCCCCGTGGCCGCGATGCTCCTCTCCGGCCACCTCCGCCGCCGCGCCGCGGCGTTGGAGATCGGCCTCGTCGACTTCTCGTGCCTGAAGCCGCCACGCCGGCTGCGCATCCCCGTGGCGGGGCTGCTGGAGCACTTCCGCCTCATCGGCTGCTTCGACGACGCCAGCGTCGAGTTCATGACCAAGGTCATCGAGGCCAGCGGCATGGGCAACGAGACCTACTTCCCGCCCTCGCTGCACTACATCCCGCCGGCGGCCACGCACGCCGGCGCCGTCCAGGAGGCGCACATGCTCTTCTTCCCCACGCTCGACGACCTCTTCGCCAGGACCGGCGTCCCGCCGTCCGCCGTCGGGGCGCTCGTCGTCAACTGCAGCGGCTTCTGCCCGGCCCCGTCGCTCGCCGCCATCATCGCCCGCCGCTACCGCATGCCCAGCGACGTCAGGACCTTCAACCTCTCCGGAATGGGCTGCGCCGCGGGCGCCGTGGGCGTCGACGTCGCCAGGGGCGTCCTGCTCGCGCACGCCGTTCCCTACGCCGTCGTCGTCAGCGCCGAGATCGTCACCGTCGGCTGGTACAGCGGCAAGGACCAGGGCAAGCTGCTCCTCAACTGCTACTTCCGCACGGGCTGCTCCGCCGCGCTCGTCACCAGCCGCCGCGGCGCCGCGGCGCGGGTGCCGGTCAGGTACCGGCTCGCGAGCCTGACGCGCACGAACCAGATCGCCAACGACCGGAGCTACCGCTCGGGGTACCGCGAGGAGGACTACGAGGGCGTCACCGGCTTCACCCTGGGCCAGGGCGTCGGCCGCATGGTGAGCGAGCTGCTGCGCGCGCACCTCGTGACGCTCAGCCTGTCCATCCTCCCCTGGCGCGAGAAGCTGCGCTACGCGCGCGCGCTGGTGCTCCTGCGGTCATCCCGCCGGCGCCGGGGCGACGGCAGCAGCAAGCTGCATGCCGTGCCGCTGCCGGACTTCCGCGCGGCGGCGGACCATTTCTGCCTGCCGTCGTCGGGGCGGCCGATGATCTGGCGGCTGGGGCAGGGGCTCGGGCTGGGCGAGCGGGAGATGGAGGCGGCGCTGATGACGTTCCACCGGTTCGGGAACCAGTCGGCGGCGTCGCTGTGGTACCAGCTCGCGTACCTGGAGGCCAAGGGGCGGGTCCGCGCGGGCGACACGGTGTGGCAGCTCGGCGTCGGCAGCGGCCTCAAGGCCAACAGCCTGGTGTGGCAGCGCGCCGCCGGGGGCAACGGGGAGCGCGACGAGCAGGGGCCGTGGGCGGACTGCATCCACAGGTACCCTGTCACGGATACGTAAAGCGCAGACGCGAGACTCGCTGGTTGGGGTGAATCCGTCGTGCATGCTGCAGAGCTCGATCGAGTGATGTTCTTGGAGGAGACGCTTCAGGATGCCCGTTTCGTTCGAGTTTCCTAGTGTTATGAACCCGTTTGTTGTTAGTCAGTAATAGCAGCATGTACATGTACGCCTTCCTTTGTACTACGTGTTTTTGATTTGCGATCGATCAAATCAAATGTACCAAGTCGTGATGTGTTTTGTTTTCCCTCAAAAACTACTCCAAGTTTAATAAAAAAATAAATGTGTAAACGTTCAGAGGTTTCGAACACGAGGGGGGGCGACAGTAACCTCTGAACAGGGTATATTGTACATCTGCACAGGAGTACCACCGTACCTGACAAAGAAATGTGTGGATGGGGGCGAGTGCTCCGACGACACCGTCCGGTGTCGAGCAACAGCAGCGGCTAGTTAATGCGCGGCAGCGTAAGCGTGCTCGACGACGATGCCTGGCGTCTCGTCGGCGACGACGGGGCAGAGGGAAGGAAGGAAGACAAGACAATGCACGTTGCCAAGAGTTATGAGCGCCTACTGCCCGTACCAGCCGGCGGCAGCCGCAGTAAAAATGTGGCCAGTGGCGGAAGGTCAAGCTGCACACTCACTGGCACTGCGCCCATGAATCATGGTGCACTGGCCAGCCACCATCATGGCATCGTCCGGTGTGATCAGGTTTTATGGTTTGAGGGCCATGTTTGGTTGGAGGGTAGAAAAATTTTGATGAGAGAGGAATGAAGCTTTGACCACTAATTAGTGGTATTAAATAAAGTCTAATTACAAAATTACCTCCACAACTGTGGTACTGTAGCAGTTGCTCTAGCTAATGAGACCTTTGACCGTACAATTAGAGGATGATTGAACGCGGTTACTGTAACATCACTGTAGCCAATCATGATGAAACTTGGGCCATTAGATTCGTCTCGAAAAGTTACACCCATTCCTAAAAAGGTTTTGCAAATAAATTTCGTTTAGTACTTTATGCATGCATTCGTCTTTTTTGCAAAAATTTTTATGGTTTTATCCAAACATGGCCGAGAACATGGATTCCTGTCGTGAGTTGGTGTGACGATGGGACCAAGATTAACGCGAGATCGATGGTGATTCCGTTCGTCCCGGCATAAATCGCAAAGCCATTTGGGCAGCGAAAACTGAGTGTTGAGGCACAAACACCAGCTTCAACATGCCTCCGGCTGCTCGCGTCGTCCATGCAGCTGCCGAGCTGCGCTCGCTCGCGGAGTCGTGGGCACGAGCCGACCACCAACCCCACCCACGATTACTCGAGACCTACCCCGAGCACGCCCCCAACCCGCCCCGGCCAAGGAAAACCGACGCTCCTTCCCCGGACGCCATGTGTCTCTCGAGCCTCGGCTCCGCCGGGACGGGAGACCATGCGCGCGGCAGCCCGTCTTCCGTTCCTAGCTCCCACCGCTCCCCCTCGCCTCCGTCACCTGGGATGCGCCCCGGCCTCTCGAGTCTCGTCGTCGATCTCGCCACGCGGCCCGCGGCCCGGGATCGGCGCTTCTATTCCCTCGCCGTCGCCGGTGACGCGCCACGGCGAGGCACCGCGCGATGCGAGACGACGTCGCCGCGCGCGCCATCTGGTGTTCAGGTGCGGGCGGGGGCACGTGACCCTTCACGCCGCGCCGTTTCCAGTTGGGGAAAGCAAAGCTATACCCGGCCAGCGCGAGCAGCAGCAGGGCGCGATGGCCCAAAGGCCTTAGCTGCCAGTCGCCTCCGTCCGCACGCGGTCAACGAGGCCGCTCGGACTTGGCAATACGCTTGTTAATGCTGACACGACGATGCACAAGGCGAGGCAACAAAACGACATTGCGGCTCGTATTAGATGGCGGTGTAAAATGAATTATGAGAACGATCTAATTGTACAAGGGAGGAAATACGATCTGCTCTATGGAAACCTTAGGCCAATCTTAATGGTAAGCTCTGGAGTGAACTAAATTTGATTATCTAATCTTTCCTTGCAAATTGAGCTCACATGAGCGCAAATGCTAGGAATCACGCGCGTGGTCCTTCATGGTGTATGCATATTTGTCAAAGACTCTTAAGCATTTATTTTTTCAGACTATCTATACTATAAAAGTTGAAATATTTTAATACATTTCTCACCAAGATTAACCCATCTACCCACCTCACAAAACACCTTTTGAAGGCCCACATGTAAGGCCGGGTGGTTGACAGGATTAGGGTGGACCGAAAAAACAGAGAGAAGGAAAATGATTCCGCCTAAAATGAATTCTTTTTGTCACCATGGCATCCTCTACCCACCCGCATGTACCCACATTCACTTTCCTTTTTTTTCTTCGTCCTTTCCATCTTGCGCTCCCTGATTCACGCGGTGTGATCATTATTCACTCACAATTTGCGTCGTTATTTATTTTGGAAGGATAATAATTGACATCACTATTTTATGGAAGAAAAAAAGGTGTGTGCAATTATGGGAGAAAATTTATCCGCATATATTTCTTTCCTTATACGCAAACAGGAAATAGATAGTATAAATGGAGGGGTATAAATTAAGTAATATAAATTCTTTCCATAAAAAATAAATTAAGGTATTCTATTTATCAATCAATGGGTTAATTGGTGATCCCCTCATTACCGCATAAAGACTTTCCAAAAGCATGATCTCTCTTTACCTTCCATCACCATACCTATAAAGCCATACACCTATAGAGTTAATCATTCACCCAATTCTTGCCACTGCCGCGTCAAGAAGCTAGTACCATCTAATTTCTTATTCGAAGATAGGATCTCTCCGCCGATCGGAAGGGGGTTAAAGCTGTGCTAAGCATCTGATGCCACAATAGCAACATGTCGTCGCATCCAGAACCAAGGTCTGCCTCCTGCCCCCATGTTACAAGTTTATTGTGATAGAGGTTTTATTTTGTTGGTTAGAAAGGAAGTGTTGTTCATTAGGGTGTTGGAATCATGTCTTAGGTCACCGAATCCCGCGTCATCTATGTTTCGCTGGTCGTCGCCGCTGGCGTCCCCCGTTCCCTCTGCCCTTCATAATATCGCACATTGTATGGTCGTCGGCACAAGCCCCTATTATCCTGGAGGTCAGCAGCAGTTACCTATCTTAATTCCAGCATTTATTTTGATCGGGATTGCTGGGTATATACACAATATTTCACAAATATTTATCTAGTTATTTTACCCATCAATTTGGACCCTCCTTTTTTCCCTCTACAGAAAATATTCCGGCTGATGTGCTAATGTTGATACCCCTGGCGGTATAGAGTGCTAATTGGAGCACACAAAAAAGGACAGGGACAAGTCAGCCTGCCTAGGGAGCTAATCAGAGTTTGCTTTTTTCAAGTAGCGGTCTTCAATCTTCGTGATTCCTCTCTATTTGGTTCCTTTCATTTCTCTATGTTTATAGAATTAAATATTTATTCCTTTCTTTCCTCTACGTTTATGGAATTAAATATTTCATACATGCATGGATTTGATTGGACCAAATAAACTCATGTAAACTTCAGTTGGTAATAAATCAGACTATATATTCCTTTCTATTAAGCTAGCTCACCCTGTCCCTCGCCAATCTGTTGACTAACTAATTATATAAACATCAAAGTGAAAACAATATGCTTCCATATTTAATCAAGGGTTGTCTTATATAGATACTAAATGTTGTTTCCCTTTTAGATTTTTTGATAGCAAATATAATTGGTTATTCAATCACGCAACAAATGAGAATTTCTTTAGTAGTAGTTCGATGCAATCTAATTATTTTTAAATAATTAGACTTTAAATACATGCCTAGCACGTACATCTCCGCTAGTTCTAATAAAATATGGTTTGTTTGTTCATGGATTCCTAAACATCTATCTTCTGGTTTATATAATACTAACATTCTGATATAGCAGGAAGATCCCAAGCATATGCCCTAGGATCCTAGCAACATATGGAAAAGGCGGCACAACTATGTGGCCTTGCGAGCCGCCAAAGTCCTAATGGCAGCAATGCTTTGCTTTGGCATGTCGATGCTCAAAAGGTAGAACTAGCCACGGGATGGTGGTGTCCGATATAAATGAAACGTTCATTAATTGAAAAATCAAAATACTGAGGCACATAGTCTTCTTGTGGTCAAATCGGGTTCATGATGACAGTTGACGAGTAGGTCAAAGGAATGTGTGTCTGGGATTACGTGTCGTTAGGAAAGGCACTACCGAAAAACGTGAATATATTGTGTGCCAAAATTTTTGCCGTGTGTTTTTTTCGGGCACACGGCAAAGACACTGGTTGCCGTGTGCCTCAAAAAAAACACACGGCAAAGAGAAAACACTCGACAAACCCTACTCTTCGCCATGTGCCATGTCTAGACACACGGCAAACTCTAAGATTTGCCGTGTGCCGACCACTAGACACACGGCAAAGACTCAGCACGTGACAGACACGTGCTCATGCCGTCCGGTGCCGTCACACCGACACGTGCTCATGCCGTCCGATGCCGTCACGGGGTGTGACGGAGATCCTTCTTTGCCGTGTGGCTATACGTGGCACACGGCAAAACCTTCTTTTCGCCATGTACCGCGTGCTTGGCACACGGCGAAGTCGTTGCGCCGTGTGCCAAGCGAAGTCGTTGGTCGTTGGAGGCCAAAATACGGTGAGGGGAGGGCTCGCCAGCGATGGGCAAGTGGCGGGAAAGTATGGGGGGACCATCAGGGAACGATTTGATGCGAGAGTTTGAGCCAGGGATGGTCGGGATGGAGCCGGCAGCGGAGCAGTGGTGCAGGTGGTGGTGGACCTCAGTCTCCGGTGAGGGACTAGATTGGCCGGGTAGGGGAATCGAGGGAGGAGCTCGTGAGACTGCTGCCTGTGCGAGGAATTGGACTTTTGGTGGCTTGTGTGGGGTGTATTGGAGAAAGGGGCGAGCTTGAGCTTGGGCTCGTTAATGCTGCGGTGGTTGGGTTCTAAAGTTGGGCTTGGCGGCGGAGCAGTGCGTAGCGCGCGAACAGGAGAGGGTTATGGTGCTGCTCAACATGGTCCGAATTAGATGCAGAAGCGGCCGGAGGGAGTGGATCGACGATGGCTGGAGCTCCGGGTGGAACTTCCATGGCGGCCGACCGTGCAGGTGGGGAATTTGTGCACAGGAATGGAGATGAGCGTGCGTAGGAGGAGGGCAAGGCGTGGAAAGGGATAAGGACGTGCGGGAAGCAGGACGCACGCACGGGAAGAGGGCGATGGCAAGCCGTGCGAGCTCGGCAAAGATGGAGAGCGAGGCCGACGAGATGGCGAGCGAGAGAAAATAGAGAGGAGGAAAGAGGCCCTGTTAGTATATTTGGCATACAGAGCCTGTTGGACTCACAAAAGCCTCGTTTTATGTTAAGATAAAATTAGGAAGTTCTATGTTATCACAACCAAGGTCCTAACATAGGAATTGAGACGTCGTAACTTTCACTGCACGTAAATTCCAAATCGTCCTACCAGGTGAAATTCTCAATAAGAAACTCCTTGTTTTACGCAAAACCCCATTGACATCGAAACAAACAATTGCCTAATCTTTCGATCACAAGGTTATCATGGAAACCACATAATCTATTCGGTGCCAAACGCGTGAATTCTCCAATCCCCGTTAACCCCCAAATTCAAAAGTTGCATCACAGTAAACCTAAACCCTTACTAAACCTACTAGTTTCTACGACAAAAGCAAAGAAAGTTAGACTCCGACAGTCTTGACTAGTCTTTGGATTTGGGATCTGGAGGGTTGACTTGTCAATAACAATGTTGGGCTGCTACTCTTCTGAACTGGAATCAGTCACGGCGATTTCTTCCTCGTCCTCCCCCTCACTCTGCTGGCCGCCGGGCTGCTGGTCCCGTGACTCCCCGTTGCCGGCAAGCTGCTCCGCACCGTACACCGCCTGCTGCTGGAAGTTGGCGACGTTGAACAGTTCGGGATTGGTCGGGAACGCCCAATAGTGAGTCGGCTGGTTGGCCGCGCCCGCGGCGCCGGCCTGCTGCGGAACCATCCACACAGCCGCGGGCGGGATCATCTGCTTGCCGTCGCCAGTCGCGCCGGGGCCGGCCGCCGGTAGGGCGAGGAAAGGGATGGCGCCTGCGGGCGCCGCGGGGGCGGAGGCCGGGGCGAGGCCGCTGGACATCGAGATCGCACCGCCGCCGTTGGCTTGGAGCAGGGGGTCGGCGACGACGGGGTAGTACGCCGCGGGGGCCGGTGCCGAGGGCCCCGCCGCGGCGCGCGTCGGCTGGAGCTTGCGACGGCGCTTGGGGGCCGGTTCCTGCTGCTCGACGTCGGCGGCCGCGGCGGGGGCCGGCTCGGCGGGGAGGCGGAGCACGCCGTCGGAGCCCGTGACGGCGATCGCCGGGACCGTGCCCGTGCCCGTGGCGGCGATGATGGCCGGCTCCGACTGCTGCAGCAGCCAGCGGATGGTCTCGCCGTCGGACTTGTGCTGTAGCTCGCGCGTGAGGCGGGCGACCCTCGCCGCGCACGGCGCCGCCATGCGGATGCGCCGCCCGCGGCCCTCCACCTTGGTGTGCCGGTCGCGGTACCGCGGCGCGGGCCGCGGGTTGGCGAGTTGGAGCCCGCCGCCCAGGAACTCCACAGGCACCGGCTCCGGCTTCGGCACGCCGGACCCGCCCGCCTCGACCGACCCCATCGCGTCAACCGCCACCGGGAAGGCCGCCGCCGTCCCGTTGCCTCCGGCCTCGGCCGCGAGGTAGAGAGGCTCTGCGTCCTCCTCGCCCCTGCCCGGCGCCCGGGGCTCCATGAGAGATCGGATTGGCGAGCCGCGCTCCCCTTGGGCTCCCCCCTTCTTCGCCGGCGTTTCTTCGGGTGGGGTCTGGCTCTGTTTTGATTTGGCGGCGCCGTCTTTTGGGAGAGGACTCGCTCTGGCGTTTTATTTGGCTCTCTGGACGATGGGTCCAGCATGATAGGGTTACGGGGCCACCGCCGAACGGGCCATAAGTAGCGGGGGAGTGGGGGACGGGACATTCGGCCCATGACAGATGGGAGAAAAGCGGCATGTATCAATGAATACCTTCGTCCAGGAACGAATGCAAATCTCGTTTTTTCATTAATAAGTTAAACAATTTTAATTTTAATCAAAATTATGTAAAAGATGTAATAATATTCATGGTACAAAATAGGTACCACTAAATTAATTATAGAATATACTTTTTTTAAAAAAAAATTGGAGACATAAACGCTAATATTATTTACTATAAATTTGGTCAAATTTGAACTAATTTGATCATCACAGATCCATTAGTTATAATTTATTAGAGAATTTGAGCATATTATTTGATTTGATGGTCAAGTAGATAATAGTTGGTGATTTGGCATTTAGTAACCGGTGGGGGCGGAGGGGGTGTTAGGTCGTAATATACTATCTCATGACTCCGTATGGATAAATACATGGTAGATCGTCATGCAGAGGTGCCGTAGAGATCGCGCGCATAGAGCCATAGAGGGATATACATTCATCTTTGGGGGTATGGGGGACTTGGGCCCCCTAGATCTGCCACCGTGCCCACAAGTATTTGTGCATCATATGGCGGGGAAGCAGTTGCTCAGTGCCATGGCGGTAGTGCAGCTTGGCGGCTCGAGAGTATAGCAGCAGTCCAGCATAGTGGTTCAGATGCGAAGGCAGCAGGGCGGTGGGGCGCCGGTGCGGCCGCACGATCGTCATCATTCATCAATGCCTCATACGCGGCGGGGGCGTCAAAGCGATGAAGAAGCAGAGTGCAGTGGGTTGATGAAGATGTTGGACGATGGGGCGTTGAAGAGCGAACGGTCCAATTCGAGGAAGTGCACGCAGCAGGTCGTATTTGTTGAGTCGAGGCCACCGGGAGGGAGGTGCAGGGCAGGGCGACTGTGCTGCTGAGGTAGGTAGCAATCAGCCGAGCATTCTGTGCAGCTTACTAAGTATAATATATTCTCAACAAACTATCCTGCGAAGCCATGGCAACATGAGCATGGTTTTTGAAACCGTCGAACCTGGTTTTGTGTATTGAAATTCATATGGGAAATTTGTTTGTGGCGCACTCTGAAAACATGATTTTGTGCGTTGCACACCGCACTCTCCTAATCAGCGTGTAGCACATCTTGAATGTTTGATTTTGTGTGTGGCACATTGACTCCAATAAACAACTCTTTTACAACCCGAGTGGTGAGAGAATATCAAAAGAAAGACCAAAAATGCCCTCAGAACCTTATCACCTCAGGAACCCTATCCATCCCCATCCCCATAACCGCACACGTGGGCGGCAGCCAACCCCGTGCGCGACCGCCCCACCGCTCCGCCAGCAGCGCATCCGCCCCAGCGCTCGCGCGCGACGGCGGCGCTCTGCCAGCCGCGCGTCCGCCCCAGCACCCGCACGACGGCGCCGCTCTGCCGGCCGCGCCTCCGTCCCAGCCCCCGCGCGCGAAGGCGGCGCCGCAAGCACGTCCGCGCCACCTTCCGTGCGTGACGGCGGCGCTCGCCGGCCGTGCGTCCGCTCCAGCCCCGGCACGTGTTTCGGGAGCGTGCGTCCGCGACGGCATTGGCCCCCGCGCCGAGCCCTCTACCGCGTCGCCCCCCGCGCGCGCGTTCGCCGCCCAGCGCGCGTTTGCTCGGCCGTCGACGACCACGCCGCGTCATCGCTTGTGGAGCCCTCGACCGCGTCGCGCGCGTGTCCGCACCCCAACCGCGCTCGTCCTGGTACGGCTGCAGTTCCCCAATTTCGTTAATCCCTAGCTCTCTTTCTTGCTGCACCACCTTATCACATTTGGCTTGCCGCAGACTGCTGTCGATTTTCATCATAATCTGATGTCGTCGAATCGATCCCCAATTCCTCGGTGTGGCATGAGGCGGCTACACAGCACGGGATCTCCGAAGATGCTGGACTTGTCATGGGTTCTAGATGGGTAAGACAAGGTCATCCTTATTTACTTTAATTGAGGTTGTAGCATTCATGAATAATTTAGACATGTCCCTTTTCATTCTTTAGGATGGATTGCAACACAACATGTAGATTTGCTATCCACATCCTTGGCTATTATGAGCATGGCACACATGTGTATCATGACAGCTGCGATAAGAATTGGGTTCATGATAAGGATACAATTTCATGGATGGATTTCTATGCTGACTTAAATGTTGAGATAAAGCAAAGCAAGAATACAACTGTTTCAGTGAGTTTTTGGGACAAGGTTGCATATGAGTATAGAAACATTGATTATGATTCCTCATTACTTGCTGCAATAGAACATCATTGGGACATTAGAAGGCTTCCTGTGGTAGTTTCAGTCATTAACCAGCCAAGTCATGTTAGCAATTTATGTACTGAAGTTGCTACTGTTGATGTGAAATCAAGTCAGTTGTTGATATGTAGCACTGAAATTAAGTCAGATCTTGTTAGCAATGATCTAGATTCTCATACCAATGATCCTATTAATCCTGCTGTTGATGCACCCATTGATCCTGATTCTTGTACCAATGATCCTTGGGGTGAAAATAATGAAATAGAGTATGTTGGCGTAGATGATGAGCCTATTGAGCCTGCTGGACCTGCTTCTAACATTGGGTTTGATTATATTCCTGACACTGATGAAGAAGATAATGATGACTGTGCTATTGATGATGAGGAAGGAAGTGATGTGGTTGAGCATGTAACTGACTTAGAAAACTCCAAGATTGTTGTTGGTGTGACATTTGAAGATAGAGACACTTTCATGAGAGCTATTAGAAAGTATGCTATTCTGAATGAGGTTGAAATTATAGCTCGTTATAATGAAGCAAAGAGGTATAGAGCTCGTTGTAAAGGCAAGAAGTGCAAGTGGAGAATACATGCATCACAACTGCAGGATGAAAGGACATGGCAGATTAAGAAGATGCCCAACAAGCACTTTTGCAAGAGCACAAGTAAAGTAGACAAAAATTGCATGGCTAATCAATTCTGGATTAGAGATAGAGTAATCCAATGGTTGATGCAAGATCCCACAATTGGAGCTTCTGCTTTGAAGAACAAGTTGGAGGAGAAGTACTTGATCAAGTTGTCCTACTGGATTGTGTACAATGGCAGGGGGTTAGCACTTGATGAGATCTTGGGCAAATGGGAGGACAGTTTTGACTATGTTTTTGCATTCAAGGCAGAGATAGAGAGAAAGGCTCCTGGCAGCATAGTAGAGATAGATTATGAAAAGGTTGGGTCCAAGATGAGATTTAGCAGGATGTTTATTGCTTTGAGGCCATGTATTGATGGATTCAAAAATGGATGCAGACCATATTTGGGCATTGACTCCACTGCTCTTACTGGAAGGTGGAAGGGGCAGTTAGCTGCAGCTATAGGCATTGATGGACATAACTGAATGTTCCTCATGGCATATGGTGTATTTGGGTCAGAGACACAAGATTATTGGGGCTGGTTCATGAACAAGCTTGTAATGGCGATTGGATCCCCATCTGGACTTGTCATTTCAACTGATGCTGGGAAAGGCATTGACATAGCAGTGACAAAAGTCTTTACCAATGGAGTAGAGCATAGGGAATGCATGAGGTACCTGTACAAAAATTTTAAGAAGAAATATCGTGGAAAGGTCTTTGAGAAGAACCTGTGGCCAGCTGCAAGAGGTTACAGGAAGGACATATTTGACAATCACTATAACATCATGAAGCCATCATCTACAAAAGCAATGAAATCGATTGAGGACAATCACAAGCACTTATGGGCAAGATGTTACTTCTCTATAGCTAGCAAGTGTGATTATGTGACCAATAATATTGTTGAAACCTTCAATAACTGGATAAAACATGAGAAAGAACTGCCTGTGATAGAGCTGATGGATAGAATTAGGCAAAAAAATCATGGAGAAGTTGTATAAGTGAAGAACTCTAGCCATGAAGTTAAATAGTAAAGTGCTGCTGTAGGATCAAGAACACCGACTAGAGGGGGTGAATAGGCGGTTTAAAATCTAAAACCAACAACACTAGAGAAATTTAATTAGTAACAAAAGAAAGCCCTATGTCATGCTACTACTAACTCTAGTTGGGTTTGCAACCTAGGGTGACAAGTTACAAATCAAGCTCTAGTAAAGTAAATTTCTCAAAGTAAATGAATTAAACAAGATGAGCAAGAGATATAACCGAGATAGACACACGCATTTATACCATGGTGTCGATGACTTGCCGGTCACCCCTAATCCACGTTGAGGTGGATTCCAAGAGTCAACCGCTCCTGTATCAAGAACTCTCTTGATCTTGAGCCGGCTTGAATCAAGGAACTGCTCCACACCTCGATTCTACTAGAGTTGCTCTTCACCACTCCGGTGAGGTGAGCACAAGACCTCTCACAATCGAAATCGGGGTTCCTCAACAATCTCCTTGGAGGAGCTCCACGAAATTCTCTTCTCCAAGCCGTTTAAGGAGCGGCAACTCCCAAGAGTAACAAGTCGATGACGCTTGCTTGAAGTTTCCCTAGTGCCACAAAGCTCAAACTCTTGATGCAATGCACTAGGATGCTCTCACACTCTCAAGAATGCAATCTCTAAGCAAGTGTGTGTGAGAGAGGAATACCTTAGCTCTATAGTATCAACTATGCAGTCCAAATGGCCAAGAGAACCTTCCAATGGCCGGGCATTGGGTATATATAGACATCCCCTCAAAAAGTAGCCGTTACACTCTTTTCTGCGAAGTCGCGGACCGTTCCCGGTTCAAAAACCGGACCGTCCGCCGTTATAAACCAGTGAGTCAGAGTGCATTTAATGTGTGTCAAAACTATCCGTTACAGCCCTGGCGGACCGTCCGCGCCCCAGGGACGGACCGTCTGCCGTTCATCCTTGATATCCACCAGAGACAACAATGTCTTCTGGTACAAATTGTCAAATAGCCGGCGGACCGTCCGCACCGCAGGGGCGGACCGTCCGCCGCACAGATCATAAGCCCAACCAGAGAAAACACCCTCTCTGGTACATTTTGAGTTAGAGCGGCGGACCGTCCGCCCACCTGGGCCGGACTGTCCGCCAGACACATCTAATTTCCACCAGAGACAAACATGCTCTCTGGTACGGGTGCGGACCGTCCGTGCTCCAGGGAGCAGACTGTCCGCTGTAACATCCCGAAAATTCACTAAAATAAATCGTACGTTAAATCGTTTTTCCGTCGTTGAGCTCGACTCCTCCTTAAAAACCCTAACCCTAACTTTCCGGGAACTTTCCCTGTTCCGCCCGATCTTCCGATCCCTGAAGGACCTAACCCGACAACCGTATCCAACACCCTGTTTCCCTTGACCCTCGCATCGCGCCCACGCGTGCTCAGCACCGCGCGTGGCCGACCGAGCGCCGCGTCCCCGGCGCGAATCCCGCCCTCCTCCTCTCTTTCTCTCTCCCTCCTTTTTCTTTTCTCTTTTCTATTTTTCCTTTTCTACTTTCTATTTTTCTTTTTCCCTTCCCCTTCCTTCCCTCTCTCTTCTTCTTCCCTGCTCTTGGCCGCGCGCTGCTTCCCGACCCCCTTGCCTGCCCGCGTGCTCGCCTCCCCTGCCGTGCGCCGCGCCGTGCCGAGCTGCCCTGGCCCACGCGCTCGCCGTGCCCGAGCCACGCCCAGCCCTGCTCGCTTGCCCCACGCGCACGCACGCACGGCGCTCGGCCCGACCGCGCCGCGACGCCGCTCGGCCGCGCACCGCCATTGCCCGCCGCACGCCCCGCCTCGCTGAGCCACCATGACGCTCGCCGCCTCGACGCGCGGGTGCTCACGCGCACACACCGCGTCGCCGCGCCGCTCGCCGTCCACCCCGGTCCCACTCGCCGCTACCCCAGCCCCGCCCACGTGCGCTGCCCCTGTGCACGCCCACGCGCGACACTGCTCGCCGCGCCGCCCGCTGAGCCACCCACGTGCGCTCGCCGCTCCGTCCGCCGAGCCGTACGCGCGTCGCTCGTCGTGCCCCGCCGCTGCCCCGCACAGAGCGGCACTGCTCGCCGCCATTACTCCCGCCCGTATCGCTCGCCGGCCGACCTCCCCGTCGCGAACCATCACCCACCGACCTAGCACGCCTATAAAAGGGCCCGGCGTCGCTCCGCCACCCCCACAGCCATCTCCGCCATCTCCAGCCTCCTCCTCAAGCTTGCAGCGCCGCCGCCGCAGCCCGCAGCCACCGCTCCCGTCGACCCGCCTCCTCACGCTGCCCTGGCCCAAGGTAGGGGACGCCCCGGGACCCCCTCCTCCTCATTTTCCTCCTTCCCCACTCCCTGGCCACCCCCGAGCTTCGCAGCGGCGCCACCACGGCCGCCGCCGCTCGGCGCCGCCCGCCCCGCGGCCAAGCCGCCTCGGGCCACCCCGGTCTGGGCCACGCCAGGGAACCAAACCCGCCCGCCTTCCTCTCTCCTTTCCCCTACTCCGGAGCCGCTCCCGAGCTCCAGGCCGTCGGCCCAAGGCCGCCGCCGGTGAGCCCTCCCCCTCCCCTGTTTCCCAGCGCGAGGGGAGGAAGGGGATGGCATTTTTGCCAATAGCACCCTTCGCTTCCCTCTATCCCATAAAGAGCCCTTCCACTTCTTATTCTTATTCAAAAAGAACCCTGCCCTTTACTCTATTTTCAAGATAAACCCTTTCCACATATAAACAAAATTCTATATACATCCTAAGACCTTTCCAGAATAACCCAGATATTTCCAAAAATTACAACCAGGCCCCTACCTCCTCTGGGTTAATTACAAATAGGCCCCTGACCCCTTAACCGACCCACAAACCTTTATAAAACCTATCATTTCATGTAACAAACGACCTCTGATCAACCCGAAACTTTACCACGCCTCTCATAACTAAGTCTTGGCCTTGCCATTAGGAAACCACTCAAAGATGTTACCTCTATCTCCATATTTTATGAGTTTCCGGTTCGAGCTCAACGATAGATCTTTGCATTGATTGGACGCTTGTTTGTGTGTGCTGTAGACCGCGGAGTGAACGAAGGAGAGCCCGTCAACGAGCAGTACTGCGAGCAAGGGAACGAGGATCAGTTCCATGACCCCGAGCCCGAAGGACAGGACTTCCCCGAAGGCTTCGAAGACGGCAAGTTCAATCCCATCCTTTGATGCATGTTTTTGTCCTAGTTTTTATAAACACAACCCAATGGCCTGTTTTATAAAATTGCATATGTTTTACTTGCATGAAAACACGGTTGGATAGCCACCCCTTGATTTGTGATGACCATTCCTTGACCACCTAGATTAATGTCTGATTTTACTTGGACGTTAATCGACATTAGAATGCTTAGGACCTTGCTCATATTACGATTTATTTTTATAAAGAAAATGTGTGTGTGTGGGAAGGGATAAAATGTGGATTTTTGAAAAGATGAGTATGGACGGGATGGACGGCATTTCTGTGTGAATTGCCGATTTGTGTGCTTATGCCTGTGTGGCAGGGCAAAGAAGGGAGATATCCATCTTGTCGTGTCTAAGGACCGAGTTGGTGTGTCATCTCACCTAACTCTACTATTGTGCAAACCACTCGACCGTTGAATGGGCAACGGCATAGCATAAATCCCACTAGTTGGTGTGATAGCCATCAGGAGGGCTGAGAGCAACGGGTGACCAAGGAGAAGGGATATGTTCAGTGTGACTTATACCCCGGTTATACCTCAGAGTTGGGTCGATGACCCCTTGGTGAATCCCGTGATGGTTAGTCAGACTTAGCTAAGGTGGGTAATGGCTATGTTGGGATCTACACCGACACGACGGTATTCGAGTTGTGGTATCCTACTACTTGTGGGTAAAGTTGCACACCTCTGCAGAGTTAAGAATCTATTCGAATAGTCCGTGCCCACGGTATTGGGCGAGTTATGGTGTGGTCACATAACTAGTGTTTCATTGGGATGGGCTGGTTTGAGTTGTTTTGGAATTGTGTTCGGCAGTTGTGCCGTGTGCTACGACGGACGGGGAGGCCGGTAGCAGTTTAAAACTTGAACTCCGCGTTACTACAAAACTGATTTCAAAAAGGTTTTCTGTTAAATAGACCCCTGCATAAAATAACGTTTTTCTGCAAATTAAACCGCACCCTTATCCTTGATTTACCTATGCATGATATTCTGATATAACCCCCTCTGTAGGTGTGGTTGAACTTGCTGAGTACGTTTGTACTCACCCCATTCTTACTTTTTACAGAAGAAGACCCAGACTTCGTGCCAGACGACGCTGAGTAGGGTTACCGTTCTACACCCAACCTTGCCTGTGGTACCGGCCCTGTCAAGATGCCTCCGCTGTCGCAGTACTCTGAGCCGTGATAGACCCTATGTGGTTCGCGGTCTGGTGTTACGTTGTAGCTTGGTTAATAATTATTATTATCTGTATCGAGTGTCCTCCAAGGTTTGTACGGTTTTGAACCATCTGATGTAATAAATGTGGCATCAGCCTCCTGGGACTGGTGCTTTGTATCACATTTAAGTCTTCTCTTATGAGGGGATGCTTCATCCGCTCTTGTGCAGTCAGCTCTCAAACATGATCTTTTTCAAATCTTTTCAAAATGTCGTTAGCCCTCATGCATGCACCTAGACATTTTGAGCAAAGTGGCACTAAAGACCCGTCAAGCACGAGCACACAACCCCTCTTGATAGTACGGCTATCTATCCAACAAATCCGGTCACTTTTCATCCACTAAACGTCTTGTGACCGGTAAAATACAAAAGGCCTATTTTATACCTTTGCCCTGAGCCCGAGCTTTGCTCATCATCTCCAAAACTCCGCACATTCACAACCAAATCTCTTTCATCCGTGGATCAACCTATACAACAAAAGGCCTTGACCTTGAAGTCTCCCCCACGTGCTTGAGAGAGAAAAGGAAAGAGCTATGGAGGGTTGTGTGGTCGGTTTGGTGGGGGGAGAGAAAGCGACATCCAAATATAAGCCAAGTCAGGCCGACCCCACCATTCTGTCTAGTCACGGACTGTCCGTGATATCCAGGCGGACCGTCCGCCTATGAAATTTTTACATTGACACCCGATTGAAACTACCTCTTGTAAATTCTTCCCAACACAGGCGGACTGTCCGCAGACCTATGCCGGACCTTCCGCGCCTTGCTCAGTAGCAAACCACCGGTGTATCCGAAGCTTGCCGGATGAACTGATGATAAGGGGACCGTCCGCGTTCCTTTGGCGGACTGTCCGCAGTGTAATTTTGCGGTTAAGAACTTCTCTACAGAGCCTCTGGTGAACAAGTCTCATGAACAGTGGACTGTCTGCCTCTTACCCGCGGACCGTCCGCTGTACCAAATTTCAGACAACCTAGAATTTTGCCAACTTTCTCAATTCCAACTTCAATTTGGGATCATTGCTCATATAAAAATCTAAAAATCTCAGCAAGTTACAACAAGAATTCAAAAATAAATTGGGTAAAATCATGAAAACTCATAAATGACTCAAAAATGCCTCAAAAAATTTAGAAAAAATGAAACAAGGAATGCATGAAAGAACCATATGCCACATGTGCTAGTTTTCAAACCACATTTGAGAAGTCAATGATATTTAACTCATTTCTTAACTTGCAAAATCGAGATTCATCTAATGGCTTGGTAAATATATCGGCTAATTGATCATCCGTGTCAATTCCATCAATCTTGATATCACCTTTGTTTACATGATCTCTAAGAAAATGATGGCGGATATCAATATGCTTGGTTCTTGAATGTTGAACCGGATTAGTAGCAATCTTCACGGCACTTTCATTATCACACAATAAGAGAATTTCATCAAATTTCACACCATAGTCAAGAAGAGTTTGCTTCATCCATAATAATTGTGCACAACAACTTTCGGCCTAAATATATTCCGCTTCAGCGGTTGAAAGAGCCACGGAATTTTGCTTCTTTGATGACCAAGATACAAGAGATCTTCCAAGAAATTGACAACCTCCGGAAGTGCTTTTCCTATCAACCTTGCACCCCGCATAATCCGAATCCGAGAATCCAACCAAATCAAAATGAGCACCCTTGGGATACTATAAGCCAATATTAGGAGTATATTTCAAGTATCTCAAGATCCTTTTGACGGCGGTCAAATGACATTCTCTAGGTGCGGCTTGAAATCGTGCACACATGCAAACACTAAACATGATGTCGGGCCTAGATGCGGTCAAATAAAGCAAACTACCAATCATAGAACGGTAAACTTTTGGTCAACCGGGTTACCTCCCTCATCTAGCTCAAGATGTCCATTGGTGGCCATAGGAGTCTTGATTGATTTTGCATCTTCCATACTAAATTTCTTCAAGATATCCTTCACATATTTTGATTGACACATGAAGGTGCCTTCCTTGAGTTGTTTGATTTGAAGTCCAAGAAAGAAACTCAATTCACCAATCATGGACATCACAAACTCCCTAGACATCATTTCACCAAATTCCTCACAAAAACTTGGGTTAGTTGAACCAAAGATAATATCATCAACATAAATTTGATAAACAAACAAATCATTACCAATTGCTTTAGTGAACAAGGTTGTGTCGACCTTACCAATTTTGAAGCCCTTAGAGATAATAAAGTCCCCCAATTTTTCATACCAAGCTCGTGGAGCTTGCTTAAGACCATAAAGAGCTTTAGAGAGCTTGTATACATGATTTGGCTTCTTGGGATCTTCAAAATCGAGAGGTTGCTCAACAAAAACAAGTTCACTAATCTTGCCATTAAAAAAAGCACTTTTCACATCCATTTGAAAAAGTTTTATGTTGTGAGAGCAAGCATAAGCTAATAAAATTCTAATAGCTTTTAATCTAGCAACGGGAGCAAAAGTTTCACCGAAATCCAAACCTTCGACTTGAGTGAAGCCTTGAGCCACCAATCTTGTCTTATTTCTCACAACCATTCCATCTTCATTTTGCTTGTTTCTAAAGACCCATTTAGTGCCAATGACATTATAATTCTTGGACCTCTCAACTAAATCCCAAACTTGATTCCGGGTGAAATTATTTAATTCTTCATGCATAGCATTCATCCAATCCGGATCTCTCAATGCTTCATCTACACGGTTAGGTTCAAGAAAGGATACAAAAGAATAATGTTCACAAAATAAAGCAATGCGAGATCGAGTTTGGACACCCTTACTAATATCACCTATGATTTGATCCACTAGGTGATCTTTAGCAAGAACATGATGAATTCTTTGAGGAGCAATGGGCTCTTGAGTTGATGGAGAAGGTACACTAGATGAACCCATTTGATCTTGTACTTGAGAATCATCATTGCTTGAATCTTGTACAATTGGTTGTGCTTAATCATTTGAGATGGAAATTGAAAGATTAACTCTAATAGAGATAGAAGGACCATCTTCATCTTCATCTTTTTCTCTTGGTCTAACATCACCAATTGATATATTTTTCATTGCATTTCTCAAACCATCACTTCTCACATCATGAAGATTTTTTTGTTCATTTTGAGACCCATTTGTTTCATCAAACTCAACATCATATGCTTCTTCAACAATGCCATGTGTTTTGTTGTAGACTCGATAAACCTTGCTACAAGATGAATACCCAAGAAGAAAACCCTCATCACATTTGCTTTGAAACTTTGATAACCGAGTTCCCTTCTTGAGAATATAGCATTTGTAACCAAACACTCTAAAATATGAGATATTTGGCTTCCTTCCAATGAGCAACTCATATGGGGTCTTGTTATGAAATCTATGGCAATACAATCTATTAGAGGCATGACAAGCCGTGTTGATTGCTTTGGCCCAAAAGCTATCCGAAACATTGTACTCAGAGAGCATTGATCTTGCCATATCAATCAAGGTTCTATTTTTCCTCTCAACAAGACCATTTTGTTTCGGAGTGTACTTGGTTGAGAGTTCATGCTTGATTCCTTTCTCATCACACCATTCCTCAACTCTTATGTTTCTAAACTCACTTCCATTGTCACTCATCACTTTCTTCACCTTGAGCTCAAATTCATTTTCATTTTCATCCCTTGTCAAGAATTTCTTGAATGTGTGATATGTATCGGCCTTGTCATGAAGAAAGAAAATATATGTATATCTTGAGTAATCATCCACTACCACAAAACAATAACAATTCCCACCAATACTTCTATATGTTGTAGGACCAAATAAATCCATATGTAATAATTCCAATGGTCTCTCGGTTGACATGACACTCTTAGTGGGATGAGCATTTGCAATTTGCTTTCCGGCTTGATATGCACTACATAACTTATCTTTTTCAAACTTCACATTCTTCAAGCCAACTACTAAATCATGCTTTATGAGTCGGTTGAGTTGTTTCATGCCAACATGACCAAGTCTTCTATGCCATAACCAACCCAAAGATGATTAAGTGAACAAGCAAGTAGACAAGTTTGCCTCTTTAGTAGCAAAATCCACAAGATATACATCCTCATGTTTAAATCCCGTAAAGATGTGATCTTTTCCATCCAAGCTAGTCACTACAACATCATCTTTAGTGAAACTACACTTATATCCAAAATCACAAAGTTGAGTGAACGCTAAGAGATTAAATTTGAGAGAATCAACCAACAATACTTTTGAAAGAGAATGATTACTTTAGATAGGAATTGTACCAACTCCTTTGACTTTGCCCCGGCTATTATCACCAAAGATGATGTCACTATAGCCAACCACATTCTCATCTAGAGAGGAAAACATCATTGGATCTCCGGTCATGTGTTGAGTGCATCCACTATCAAGCATCCAATGTCTTCCTCCGGACTTGTAATTCACCTTTGCACCACCCTTTGCCATAAGACAATGTGGTGTGGAGAAGAGTGATGGAGGCTCCTTGATGGCGATCCCGACAACTCCTGTGGATGGCTTGTCATCATCATTATCATCGGAGCTTGCATCGGAATCCCATTCAACAAAATAAGTTTGGCCATTTTTCTTCTTCTTGATGAACTTCTTCTTTTTCTTTTCATCATTTTTTTATCCTTCTTGTTCTTGTCATCTTTTTTGTTTGGACAATTGACAATGATATGACCCACTTCTCCACATTGGAAGCAAGTCTTGTCCACAAAAGGATTTTTCTTAATGATTGACCTCTCTTACCAAAGTTCTTCTTGATCATCATTCTATTGAATCTCTTGACAAAGAGAGCCATCTCCTCATCTGATTCTTCTTCTTGGCACCCATTTTCTTCTTTATTTTTGCTATCTTGAGCTTTGAATGCCATACTTTTCTTTTTCATATCAATTTCTCCCCCATGAGATTCATCTTGAAATTTTTTGAACATGTCATGTGTGAGAACTTCTCCCAATATTTGTGTGGGAGTTGCGGTCTTCACATTTGACCTTTCAAGCAAGGTCACAATTGTGTCATATCTTTCCGGAAGACATCTAAAAAACTTGTGGTTGAAATCCGCATCCAATACCTCAAATCCAAGTCCCTTGAGGTCATTCACAATGTCATTTAGCAGGTTGAACATCTCGGCTATACTCTCATCCTTCTTCATGGTAAATTCACTAAAATTGCCCTTGAGCAAATATAACTTGGCCTCCTTCACACTTGATGTGCCCTCATGAATTTCCATGAGCTTCTTCCATATGTCATTTGTATTTGTGAGGCTCTTGACTCTATTAAATTCAGTCACATCAAGAGCACTAAAGAGCACATTAACCCCTTGATCATTTAGTATCTCATTTTCCTCATCTAGGGGTGTCAAATTGTTTGAGTCCAAAATGACATATCCATCACTTACTACTCTCCATAGCTTTCGACTCATAGCTTTGAGATGAGCCGACATCCTAGTCTTCCAATAATCATAATTGTTCACATCAAAGAACGGAGACTTCCCAATATGAATCCCATTATCACTAGTCATTGTTCTACTCCAAGATGGTTAAATCCACAATTAATGGAGTATTTAGCTCTGGTACCACTTGTAGGATCAAGAACACCTACTAGAGGGGCGGTGAATAGGCAGTTTAAAATCTAAAACCAACAACACTAGAGAAATTTAGTTAGTAACAAAAGAAAGCTCTATGTCATGCTACTACTAACTCTAGTTGGGTTTGCAACCTAGGGTGACAAGTTATAAATCAAGCTCTAGTAAAGTAATTTCTCAAAGTAAATGAATTAAACAAGATGAGCAAGAGATGTAACCGAGATAGACACACGCATTTATCCCGTGGTGTCGATGACTTACCGGTCACCCCTAATCCACGTTCAGGTGGATTCCAAGAGTCAACTGCTCCTCTATCAAGAACTCTCTTGATCTTGAGCTGACTTGAATCAAGGAACCGCTCCACACCTCAATTCCACAAGGGTTGCTCTTCACCACTTCGGTGAGGTGAACACAAGACCTCTCACAACCGAAATCGGGGCTCCTCAACAATTTCCTTGGAGGAGCTCCACGAAATCCTCTTCTCCAAGCCGTCTAGGGAGCGGCAACTCCCAAGAGTAACAAGTCGATGACGCTTGCTTGAAGTTTTCCTAGTGCCACAAAGCTCAAACTCTTGATGCAATACACTAGGATGCTCTCACACTCTCAAGAATACAATCTCTAAGCAAGTGTGTGTGAGAGAGGGATGCCTTAGCTCTATAGTATCAAGTATGCAGTCCAAATGGCCAAGAGAACCTCCCAATGGCCGGGCATTGGGTATATATAGACATCCCCTCAAAAACTAGCCGTTACACTCTTTTCTGCGAAGTCGTGGACCGTCCGCGGTTCAAAAACCGGACCGTCCGCCGTTATAAACCAGTGAGTCAGAGTGCATTTAATGTGTGTCAAAACTATCTGTTACAGCCCTGGCGGACCGTCCGCGCCCCAGGGACGGACCGTCCGCCGTTCATCCTTGATATCCACCAAAGACAACAATGTCTTCTGGTACAAATTGTCAAATAGCCGGCGGACCGTCCGCACCCCAGGGGCGGACCGTCCGCCGCACAGATCATAAGCCCAACCAGAGAAAACACCCTCTCTGGTACATTTTGAGTTAGAGCGGCGGACCGTCCGCCCACCTGGGTCGGACTGTCCGCCAGACACATCTAATTTCCACCAGAGCCAAACATGCTCTCTGGTACGGGTGCGGACCGTCCGTGCTCTAGGGAGCAGACTGTCCGCTCTTGTGCAGTCAGCTCTCAAACATGATCTTTTTCAAATCTTTTCAAAACGTCGTTAGCCCTCATGCATGCACCTAGACATTTTGAGCAAAATGGCACTAAAGACCCGTCAAGCACGAGCACACAACCTCTCTTGATAGTACGGCTATCTATCCAACAAATCCGGTCACTTTTCATCCACTAAACGTCTTGTGACCGGTAAAATACAAAAGGCCTATTTTATACCTTTGCCTTGAGCCCGAGCTTTGCTCATCATCTCCAAAACTCCACACAATCACAACCAAATCTCTTTCATCCGTGGATCAACCTATACTCATTATATCAAATGAAATCAATAATCCACAAACCGTTGTCATTA
Organism: Panicum virgatum; assembly: GCF_016808335.1. Taxonomy (NCBI): domain Eukaryota; kingdom Viridiplantae; phylum Streptophyta; class Magnoliopsida; order Poales; family Poaceae; genus Panicum; species Panicum virgatum. The sequence goes on from NC_053146.1 coordinate 53,819,268, forward strand.
ATTACCAAAACTCGAATTAAGGGCCTAGATGCTTTCAGCTGCCACACATAATAAAGGCTCTCAATGCAAAGAGTAGAGGACTGATTGGATATTCAATCCATAAAGGACTTGGTCACATGGCTGAGATTAGTGGTGTTTATAGAGATTTGACACCTTGGAGACATACTGTTAATCTGGAAACAAAAACTTGCACCTGCAAGAGATGGCAGCTCACTGGACTCCCACGTAATCATGCAATCAGTTTGATATGCTCTTATAAGGGTCTAGAGTTGGAGGATTATGTCGACAGCTATTACTTTGTGTCAAAGTACAAATCAACATATGAAGGTTGGATGGAACCAATATCAGATAAGAGCATGTGGCCTCAAGTACAACTAGAACTCAAGCTGTGGCCTCCAGTACTCAAGAGGGCAGCAGGTAGACCAAGGAGTAGAAGAATAAAATGTTGCTGAGGGTGGCAGTAGGAAAAGAAAGAGATGCAAGAGATGTGGTCAGTTAGGACACATGCAAAAAACCTGCAATGAGACGGTGTATGACTCAGATGACCCACCTCCTACACAACCAAAACCAAAGAGTAACATAACCAAGAAGGAGAAAGTACCAGCTAGCACAAGTACACCTAAAAGTAAGAGGACCAAAAAGGAAAAAGTACCAGCTAGCACCAGCACACCTAAAAGCAAGAGGACTAAGAAAAAGAAAGTGATCACAATAGGAGCCAGCCCAAGCACACCATTGAAGCTGCAACATGCACCATCAACACCATCTAGTCCATTTGATCTAAATTGTAGTTCTGAGGCACTAACTAGTGTTGGGATCTCAGCTTCTTAGATACCCAAATAGGGAGCATGAACAATATGAAAATGACAATGAAGGTAGGCACTTAATTCTCCAGCAATAAACAGAAAGTTCAACCCTTTACACTATGGGAAGAGGGGGCTATTTATACCCCTAGTCCTCGGCCAGGTTTTCCTAAATTACCCCCATCCAACTCATTTACAGCTCACTTACAACCGGTTTTGGGGTAAAATTACAAGGTTAAAGGTGTACAAATCCGACCTTCTCACGTATTCAGGTGTACAAACCCGACTTTCTCACGTATTCATGTTTTACACGCACGCTTGCATCAAACGAAGGTCTTCGTTTCCTTCGGGAAGCTCCGGAGGTCACAGCTCTGAAGGTTCCGTTAATGAGCGATCAGCCGTCCCCTTTGTTCCCGAAGGCGATCCCCTTACCCGAAGGTCCTGGTCTTCGAGCTTGTGCTTCTGAGTAGCCATTCGTCACCTTCGGCCGCCCGAAGGTGAGATCATTCATTCGCCGAAGGTCTTGGTCTTTGAGCTTGTGCTTCTGAGTGACCATTTGTCACCTTCAGCCTCCCGAAGGTGAGATCATCCATTCACCGAAGTCCGAAGCCGACGGTCCAAACCCGCGTTAAAGAACAAGATTGCGTGTAACCTTCGGGAAGCTCCCGAGGAAAACCATCTCCCGAATCGTCGGCTGCAATGGCCGTTTTTGGTTGTGCACGTGTCAGACTTCGATTGTGTCGCTTGGGCGGCCGACTCCACGATTGTGTCAGACTCTGATCCCGTTGAACACCCCGAAGGATCCGAGGCTTCACGTCCGGCAGTCCAACAAGAACATGCCAGCGGAAGTCTGTCTGGGGTTTCAGCGAGTGTTTCCGACCTGATGGGTCCTGAGAAGCGTAAGACCTTGCTCTTCGAGCCATCTGTCGTTTCTCAGAGTATGATCGATTTCTATGTTTCGAAAGGATATTTTCCCGAGGGGGTGTGTCGCCCTCCTGGCCCGAAGGTTTTCTCGGTGCCTCAGACTGGAGAGGTGGTTGTTTTTAAGGATTTTTTTACCGCTGGTTGCGCATTCCGATGGATCCTGTAGTTCCGAAGCTACTGGAGCCATTCAACGTGAAGCTTCACCATTTCACCCCGGACGTGATAGCAGCGTTGTCAAAATTTTTGTGGGTTGTGAGGACGTTCGGAGGTGGGGTGTCCGTTGATGCCTTTTGTAGGCTGTTTCAGTTGCACTGTCAGCCTCGGAAGGTTTTTGTGGATGATGATGATGAAGAGAGTGAGGTGCAGAATGGGTGTTGCACCCTCGTCCCTCGCATGTCCAACAAGAAGACAGGCTTGACGAAGGTTGTGCTTGCCGCAGCCCAGAGAAACAAATGGGAGGGGAACTGGCTGGGGTACTGGTTTTATGCCAAAATCGGTTTTCTGGATCCCGAGGGTTCAAGTGAGGAGAAGTATCTGTTAGCTTCGGATATTGAGGCGTTCGATCACACTTATCAACCTGCGTACAACAAGCGTGCGCCGGGCTTTAAGCCGTGTGTGGAAGCCTTCATGATAGCTTGCCAGGTTTGCGGTGGTAGAGATGTGGTGGAAGAGTTTTTGGCCGCGGGGATTTGGCCTTTGTCCGCTGATTGGGCTCCTCGAGGGTTCGAGCGAAAGCGTTTTGCTGGAATGGAGTATGACTTGACCTCTCCAGTTTTTGGGCTTCGGAGGCCCGAGGGTTCGAGCGATGAGGTGATTGTTGCCGAGTTGGAGCGGGAGGCCTTGGAAATCTTGGGGCCTTGGAATAGGAAGGAATATCTTTCCTTGGTCGAGATTTGCAAGAGGAACCTTCGTTTGAACAGATGTTTGGCGGAGATGGGCGTGGAGTACGGCCTTCGGCCGTTGCCTGCGGGTGCAGTTCCGAGGATGATGCCTCCGGGCAATGTTGGCTCCGAAGTGGTGTCGAAGAAGTCCATGGGCAAGGCTAAAAAAGAGGTGATGGGGACTTCTGGCGAAGGTGGCGGGGGTGGTGGTCGGGGTCGCGGAAGAGGGAGGAAGCCTTCGAGCTCGAAGGTTTCGGTTGCGAGGGACGAGAGCGCTAAGAGAAAGGCGCGAGACGAGGAGGTTTCTTCGGGAGATAGTGGTACGCCCTCCTTTATGGAAGAGCTCATGGGGACGGTGGGCGGGGAGATTGTAGTTCCCGAGGGGAGACTTTTTAGATCCCGTTATGACCTTAGCGATGAGTACGGGACCATGCTTTTTGGTTCCGGCCGTCGAGTTGAGGTGGCGAGGGCACTGATTAACCTTTATTGTCCCCTCGAAGGTATAACAAAACACCGGAGGATCCAGAGTCTCATTAGGACTGGCGCCAAGCCTTTGGACTCTCCGAAGCCGGCTGAGCCGAGACCCACGGGGCCTGCGGCCGGTGCTCCGAAGGTTCCGGCGCCGGTGTCGGCGGCCGCCATTCCTACCCGTTCGGCTTGCATCGAGGAGGGGGAGGTTTTGGTTGGTGAGACGTTGCTCTCTCTTAGGGGCGGGGATATCTCGGGTGGGTCCTCGGCTCCACCTGCGGACAACGAGCTGGAGATGCTGGAGGGGTTGAACTTCGACGAACCCGGTAAGTTTCATTACTTTGTTTTGCGTGGGTGCTTGGTTTGTTTGAGACCTGAGTGCCCCCTTTTTGTTGTCTTTGTAGTTGTGCCAGTGTCGTTACAACAGCTTTTGGCCATGATGCACGGGCCTGGCACGTCCGGTATTCTCCCTCCTGAAAAGGGTAAGGCAGGGCCTGACTGTGTTTGGCTTTTGTTCAATTTTTGGTGTCCCCAAAGGTGATTTTGTGTTTGATTCAGAGTTTATTGCGGCCGTGGCAGAAACATCTACCTCTGATGCTGCCTTCATCGCTGCTGACTTGAGAAAGAAGCTTGCCCAGGCCAGCTGTATTTTGATGCAGAAAGCCAAGGCGGATGCGGACCTTCGGGTCAAGAGCGCCACTGAGAGATTGAGTTATTGCTCTAAAAGACGAAAACAAGCAAATGAAGGCCAAGTGTTCGAAGCTGGAGACAACTGCTTCGGACAATGAGAAGGTTCTAGAGAGCCTTCGGAAGATTGTGGAAAGGGACACGAATGAGAAGGCTGCCCTCAAGGGAAGGATCGCCGAATTGGAGAAGGTCCACGCTACAGTGGGTGAGCTCGAGCAAGTCTTCGTTGTGGTCGCTTCGCGAGCTGAGGTAGTGTACCAAGAGTACAAGAAGGCTCTTGTTGCTCTCGGAGCAGAGCCTCTGCCCTTGCCTGAGCTTGCCGAGGGTTCTCAGGTTATGGACTGGTTGATGTCGGAGTTTGAGGGGCTCAGGGAGGTGATGAGCGTTGCGAATGATAACGCGGCGTTCGTCTCCTTCGAGGGGCTTGTAGGGAACCTTCTCCGCGCCGGCGCCGTCGACCTCTCTAAGCTCGAAGGGGGCTTTCAGTACGTCCCCTACGAGGGTTTGTCCGAGGAGGTTAACAGGATTCAGGATGTCAAGATTTCATTCTTCGAGCGTTTCTGGGAATCTTCGGGCAAGGTCGCTGTTCGGACCCTCGCGGCTGCTGCGACAGTGGTAAGCTTTTCTTTCGGCTGGCTCTGCGCTTTTTGGTTTTTTGCTTTCCCGTGGTAAAACTTTGTTATTTGTGCAGGAATTAAATCCTGATCAACCTTCTGGGGTTTGTGGTACGACCGAGGCCAGCGGGTCTCCTTCGGGACGCGACGCGGACGGAACGCCGAGGGCTCAGGTGTAAAGATTAGCTTGTAGGGATTTGTTTTGGGAGCTTTAGAATTTGTTTGTAAATATTCCCATGCTGCAGGACGCGAACAACTCTAAGATATCGATGAGCTGGGAGGCTTTCAGCCTTGCTCGTCCCGGATGCAGCGTTGCAGAATACTTATGCTGGTCCGGTCATGATTCATTGTAACCACTTTTTCTCTTTCGTCCGAAAGTGACCTTCGCGATGCTTCTCGACGTGTATGTATTCTCGCGATTGCCTTTCCCGGGGCTTCTTATTGCGCATCCTTCTCCTCTCTGTGTGCATCCTTCGAGATGCCTTTGTGCGGGCATCCTTCGAGATGACTCTTTGAATGCATCCTTCGAGGTGCTGTATGTGTGTGTATACTTCGGGGTGTTTTGATGTGTGCATCCGTCGAGGTGACTTGTTATGTGCATCCTTCGAGGTGCTGTGTTTTGTGCACCCTTCGAGGTGCCTTGTTATGGGATGTGCGAGGTGTCTTAAGAAAAACGTCTCCGCCCTTTCTGGTATATTTCTCCCGGAGGTTGTTAGGTAATGTGGGACTGGGCGACACACGAGGATTTTGTTTTTGGAGAAAAACGTCTCCCCCCTTGCCAGCGTGTTGTCCCAGTGGATCTTTTCGAAGGTTGCTTTTTGCAGGGGCAAGTTCCCTTCGGTAAAAATTGGTCGGCTTTTGTTGGTTGCCGGATGTGTCCTTCGAGAAGTTGTTGTCGTCAGAGGGACGCTCGTTAGGGTTGTGTTTCTTTGAAAAACGTCTCCCCCTTCCTAACGAGTCGGCACTAATAAAAATGGGGTTTTTTCCTTTGTGGATCTCGATAGATAATTTGTTTACTAATCGAGGCAACACGCGGAAATTTTGTATTTTGGGGAAAAACGTCTCCCCCCTTTCTTGCGCGCTGTTGTCTTCGAGGGGTTTTGTTCTTTTTGTTTCGGGTAGATCGAATGATTGGTGTCGAGGGTTCAGATAGAAAAATGTCTCCACCCTTTCTGGCATCCATCTTTCGATCCTTCCGAGGTTATTTTTGGTTCGAACCTTTTGAAAGGTCGGAGCCCCCTTTACGTTTGTTTTGCACTTTTTGTGCCTTTTTTGCCGCAGGTTTTTTGGGTCGGACCTTTTGAAAGGTCAAAGCCCCTTGGCATTCATTTTGCACTTATTGTGCTTTTGGTGCCGAAGGTTTTTTGGTTCGGACCTTTTTAAAGGTCGAAGCCCCTTGGCATTCGTTTTGCACTTATTGTGCTTTTTGTGCCGAAGGTTTTTTGGTTCGGACCTTTTGAAAGGTCGAAGCCCCTTGGCGTTCGTTTTGCACTTTTTGTGCCATTTGTGCCGAAGGTTTTTTGGTTCGGACCTTTTGAAAGGTCGAAGCCCCTTGGCGTTTCTTTTGTACTTTTTGTGCCTTTTGTGCCGAAAGTTTTTTGGTTCGGACCTTTTTAAAGGTCGAAGCCCCTTGGCATTCGTTTTGCACTTTTTGTGCCTTTTGTGCCGAATTTTTTTGGTTCGGACCTTTTGAAAGGTCGAAGCCGATTGGTGTTCGTTTTGATAAGTATGCAAAGTTTGCGGATTCTGCATGCTTTGCTAACTTACTGTCTTATGCAGCATGTAGATGCTGGCCGAAGCTTGCCATTTGGGCTGCTTAGGCGAAGGTGACAGTTTGTTAGGGGGGAATTCATTGCATTGAAATAGTTTACAATGGGTCTGCATCGTCAAAAACCTGCAAATATCTGCGAAGGTCCGCAATCGCTTAGAGTTTCGCGATGCAGCCTTTTTACAAGCTTAAATGTAGTACTTTTTAAGGCTGTCCGCATTCCAAGAATGCTGCAGCTCATTGCCTTCGGCATCGGACAGGTGATATGACCCTGGCCTGTTGCTCTTGATTACTAGAAATGGCCCTTCCCACTTGGATTGAAGTTTGCCGGAGGTTTCGGCGTTTGGCTTTCTTTTTAGGACCCAGTCTCCGACTGTGATGCTCTTTTTCACGACCTTTTTGTCCCTCCACTTTGTGGTTTCTTGTTGATACTTTTCTAGGTTTTTCGAGACTTGTAGGATGTCTAGCTCCATGAGGTCTTTGTCATCCGAGGGGATGGCCTCAACTTGGTGGGTGACCCTTAGGCTTCGATTTTTAAGTTCTTCTAGTGTCATTGCTTCGTCACTGTAGAGTAGCCTGAATGGGGTGAACTTGGTTGTTCTTGATTCTGAGGTGTTGTGGGACCAGATGACCTTCAGGAGTTCATCGGCCCATTTGCCCTTTTTCTGATCAAACAGGCACTTTTTGATGCTGCCGAAGATGATGCCGTTGGCTCTTTCGACGGCCCCATTGGATTGCGGGTGGTACACCGAGGCAAATATTACCTTCGTGCCCGCACTGTGACAGAATTCTCTGAATAGCTGTGAATCAAATTGTTTGCCATTATCGACAGTGATCTCCCTTGGGACCCCGAACCTGCAGATGATGTTCTGCCAGAAGAATTTTCTGATTGTTTTTGATGTGATATTGATGAGTGGCTTGGCCTCGATCCACTTTGTGAAGTACTCAACAGCAACTGCTGCGTACTTGTAATTGCCCTGAGTTGTAGGCAGAGGTCCTACTAGGTCAATTCCCCATCTTTGGAGAGGCCAGATCGGAGGTATCAGCTGAGTTGACTCCGAAGGTTTAGAGGACTTCGGGCCCATCATTTGGCATGCTTGGCATGTTTTCACTATGTGCTGAGCGTCCTTCAGCGCTGTTAGCCAGAAGAATCCTTGCCTAAAAGCTTTGGAGACAAGTTGTCTGAAGCCAATGTGGGATCCACAAAACCCGGAGTGAATTTCCTTGAGGAGCTCGATTCCTTCGGTTGTCGAGATGCACTTTAACCATGGGCTGGTGACGCCTGACTTGAACAACTCTCCTTCGGAGATGATATAGCCCCTCGCTCTCTGGAACATTTTCTTCTCCTCTCTCTCATTTGGCAATTCGATGTTTCCCCGAAGGTACTCCATTATAGGTGTTCTCCAATCTTCGGCTGAGATGACCGAAACTTGTTTTTCTTTTTCCGGCTTAACTGAAGGTTCTGTGATTTCTTCGAAAAATACATCCGAGGGTAATTGTTCCTTTCTAGATGCTGCTTTTGCCAGTTTGTCAACTTCGTCGTTCATATGCCTCGGGATATGGACGATGTCGAAGCCCTTGAAATGCTTCTCCATGGCTCTGACGGCATCGAGGTACTCAATGAGTTCTGGTTTTCTTGCCTCTGCGTCTTTTTCAATGTGGTCTCTGAGAACCTTCGAATCTGTTCTGACTATGAAGTTTTGATGGCCGAGGGCTTTCATTTTGCGAAGGCCCAGGAGCAAAGCTTCATACTCGGTGGTGTTGTTGGTTGATGATTCGAGGTTGCCGAATCTTAGGCGCGCCGCATATCTTGTTTTTGTTCCCGAAGGAGATTCTATGATTGCAGCAATACCCGCTCCTTCGTTGCACCAGGCCCCGTCGCAGTGCACGATCCAGGTTTCAGCCGAAGGTTCCTCCTTGAAGATTGGGGATGTCCAATCGGCAATGAAGTCTGCCAATACTTGTGATTTGATGGATGTTCTTCTCTCGAAGTCTATGTAGAACTCAGAGAGTTCCAAAGCCCATTTAGCAATTCTGATTGAGGCCTCTCTGTTGTTGAACAAGTCATGCAGAGGTTGATCTGTAACTACGATTATCTTGTGAGCTTCGAAATAGTGTCGCAGCTTCCGGGCAGACATGACTACAGCATATGCAATTTTCTCTAGCTCTGAGTACAGGATCTTCGAGCATGCAAGAGCTTCGGATACAAAGTAAACAGGTAGCTGCTTCTTCTTTCCCTCGAATTCTCTCTCGAGTACGAGCGCTGCACTGACAGCAGAGTAGGATGCCGCGATGTACAGGACCAACACATCCTTCGGGTCAGGTGAGGTCATTTTGACCATGTTCTGGAGATGGTTTTTGAGTGCCTGAAGGGCTTCGCTTTGCTCGAGGCCCCACTCGAATTTGTTTGCATTGCGAAGGAGCTTGAAGAATGGTATGCTTCGGTCAGCAGAGCGAGGGATAAATCTGTTTAGGGCTGCTATCCGCCCTGTGAGCTTCTGTACGTCCCTGATGGACTTTGGCTCCTCCATGTTCCAGAGAGCTTTTATTTTGTCGGGATTTGCTTCGATGCCTTTGGTGGACATGAGGCATCCAAGCACTTGTTGGGGTTTAAGGACAGCCCTGCTTTTCTTAGGCTTGCGAAGGTTTCAGCCAGGTCTGCCACATGGTTACTTCTTATTGAACTGGTTACTACAATATCATCAACGTAAGCCAAAACATTTCTTCTGAGTTGGTGCTCCAGGACCACCGAAGACATTCTTGAAAAAGACTGTCCTGCATTTTTCAATCCTTCGGGCATCCTCACGAAGCAGTAGGTGCCGAAGGGGGTTATGAAACTTGTTTTTTCTTCATCTTCTTTCCTTATCCAAATCTGATGGTATCCGGAGAAACAATCCAGCAGAGACATCAGTTGACTGTTTGCCGCATCATCGACGACTCTGTCGATTCTTGGCAGCGGGAAGTCATCCTTCGGGCAGGCTTTATTGAGGTCAGTGAAATCGATGCACATGCGCCACTTGCCATTCTTCTTTTTGATCGGCACAGTGTTTGCCAGCCATGTTGGGTATTTGACTTCTCGAATAACATTTGCATCTAACAGTCTCTGGACTTCGGCCTTGACTACTGCGACTTTTTCATCTGTCATTTTGCGAAGCTTCTGCTTCTTTGGCTTGATGTTTGGGTTGATGTCCAAGCGATGCTCAATGATATCTCTGCTAACGCCCCGTAGGTCACTAGCGGACCATGCAAAAACATCTTGATTCTTGCGGAGGAACTCAAGAAGCTCTTTTTCTTCCTCGTGCTCGAGGGTTGCATTGATGGTTACCATTTTGTTGAGTAGATGTACGTCAAGGGGGACCTTCTTGACTTCGCAGTCTTCCTCGAAGGTTGCTTTCTCATGGTTGGATTCAGTCCGAAGGTTGTGGACATTTTTCTGGCCTGGGGTGTATCCCCGCTCTATGTCCCGCGCAAGCTGCTGGTCCCCGCTGACGGTGATGACCCCCGCGGGAGCTGGAATCTTCATGCACAAGTACAATTGATGAACGATAGCTTCGAACTTGTTGATTGTCCCCCTTCCTAGGATTGCGCGGTATGGGTAGGGCATCTCTACCACATCGAAGGTGATGTGTTCTGTTCTTGCGTTGGCCGTGTCTCCGAAGGACACAGCGAGCGATAGTTTGCCGATTGCGTTCACTCTCTTTCCTCCGAAGCCCATTAAAGGGATATCCGAAGGCTGAAGCAGGCTTCGGTCGATGCCCATCTTGTCGAAGGTGTTGGAAAAGATGATATCTGCAGAGCTGCCAGTGTCAACCAGTATCTTGCCAATCCTCCAGCCCTGAATGTTTGCCTCGATGACAAGAGCATCTGTGTGTGGGTAGCTGATGAGGTTGACATCTTCTTTGGAGAAGGTGATCGGAGAGTGTGACCACTGGGTTCTCTTGGTTGGACCTTCGGAGACGATGCAATGGACTTGCCTGAAGTAGTCTCTGCGCTGTCTCTTATTTTCGAAGTCCAGGGTGGATCCTCCGGAGATGGGCATGATCATCCCGGAGGTTGGTAGTGCCGCGGGTTGGCCATTTGTGGTTTGGTTTTCTTGTTTTGGTGGGTGGGCTGGGGGTGGTGGTATCTGCTCTTGTGTTGGTTGAGCTTGGGTGGTGGGTTGACTGGGCTGTGTTTGCAGGTTTGGCTACGGCTTCCAGTTGTGGTTGTAGTTGTAGTTGAACATGGGTGGGCGGTATGCTTGGGTAAATGGGGGGGTGGAACGAACGAAGGTTGTGTGTACTGTATTTGTTGAGGAGCTTGTGGAGTCTGAGGCCATGTAGTGTGCCCAACTAGCTTAGCTTTTTTCTCGGACTCCATTCTGTCAAGGGTCTTCTTCTTCTCGGCACTGGTTTGTTCTGTGGTCGGAGTCAGACCCGTGGAAGTGACAGAATAATTTTTTTGAGCTCACGCGAAGGTCCACGACCTCGGCCCCTTCCTCTGCCGCGACCTCTGCCCCGTGCTCCGGACGAAGGTTGCTTGTCATTTGAGTGTTGAGGTTCCGACACTGATGGTATCATGAAGGGATCGAAGGTTAATTGTTCCTCATCATCTTGTGAGGGTTCCACAGGTAAAATGAGTTGCTGAGCTGGCTGTTTCTCTTGCTGTCATGTTTGTTGATTGTATTTTTCTGCCTGACGCATGATTCTTCTTTGCTCTACCCTTCTGCGGTGGTCAGCGTCTAACTTTGCGTATTTCTCTGCTTCTGTGTAGAGCTCCTCCAGGGTCCTCGGGGGCTCTCTTGTGAGATGAGAAGCAAGCTGGCCAGGCAGGAGACCTTCGATGCATTTCTCGATCGCATCTTTCACTGGGAAGTTTGGGATTTGAGCCTTCTTCTAAACGAACCTCCGGAAATAGTCATAGAGAGGCTCATGGTCGTGCTGTGGGCACTTGAAATCTTTCACAGTGTTGTTATTTAGCCTTCTGAAACCCTGGAAGTCCTGGAGGAGCCTTTCTTTCAGCTGGTACCAGTTATTGATTGATTGCGGAGGAAGGTATGAGTACCAGTTGGCCATAGAACCTTCGCAAGCCATGACGAAGGACTTGGCCATGGTTGAGTCGTCACCTCCGGCCGAAGCGATGGTTGCTTCGTAGGCCATGAAGAACTGGGTTGGATCAGTTGTTGCATTGTACTTGCGGAGCTGTGTAGGCTTGTAGCCGAGCGGCCATGAAGTTCGCTGCAGAGCGACTGAGAGTGGCGAGGTCGGGTCATATGGCAAGTTGACCGGTGGTGGCCTTCGGTCTTCATTGTGAGCGAAGGTTGTCTGGTGGATGATGTGGTTTTCTTGTTGGACGGAATCTTCGGGCATTTCTTGCTATGCCCTCTGCAAATTCTCAACTTCCACCTCCATTTCTGCTAGCTTGCGCCTGGCCTCAGCTAGCTTGTTTGCCTGGTCCAGTGCCCTCTTTTTGGTGGCGAGCTGAGCTTCGATGTTCCTTTTCTTCATTTTAAGGGCCTTGAGCTTGAGTGTTGTTTCTATGAGCTCCGCGGATTGGTTTTGATGAGCTTCAGTGTTTTCGGTGTCATCAACCGGATCTCCATGAAGAACAGCTTCATTGTTGATGTCTTCAATTCGTGTGTTGGCTTCTTCGTGCTGCTCGTGCTACTCAGTGGTGTTGCTTGTGGTGCCGGCGGAGGCTTTCTTCTTCACTGGGGCCATCGATGGTTGTTTTTCGAGCTGGAACGGTGGGCGCCGTTGTTGGGATCTCAGCTTCTTAGATACCCAAATAGGGAGCATGAACAGTATGAAAATGGCAATGAAGGTAGGCACTTAATTCTCCAGCAATAACCAGAAAGTTCAACCCTTTACACTGTGGAGAGAGGGGGCTATTTATACCCCTAGTCCTCGGCCAGATTTTCCTAAATTGACCCCATCCAACTCATTTACAGCTCACTTACAACCGGTTTTGGGGTAAAATTACAAGGTTAAAGGTGTACAAATCCGACCTTCTCACGTATTCAGGTGTACAAACCTGACCTTCTCACGGATTCACGTTTTACACGCACGCTTGCATCAAACGAAGGTCTTCGTTTCCTTCGGGAAGCTCCGGAGGTCACAGCCCTGAAGGTTCCGTTAACGAGCGATCAGCCGTCCCCTTCGTTCCCGAAGGCGATCCCCTTACCCGAAGGTCCTGGTCTTCGAGCTTGTGCTTCTGAGTAGCCATTCGTCACCTTCGGCCGCCCGAAGGTGAGATCATTCATTCGCCGAAGGTGTTGGTCTTTGAGCTTGTGCTTCTGAGTGACCATTTGTCACCTTCGGCCTCCCGAAGGTGAGATCATTCATTCACCGAATGTCTTGGTCAAGCTTGTGCTTCTGAGTGACCATTTGTCACCTTCGGCCGCCCGAAGGTGATATCTTTCATTCACCGAAGGTTTTGGTCTTTATGCTTGTGCTTCTGAGTGACTATTTGTCACCTTTGGGTATGCTCGCCTTCCTCTCGTTGGAGCCCTGCAAGCGAGTTAGGGAGCATTTCCGAGAGTGGTGGCTTGACCCGAAGGTCCAATCCCCAACAATTAGGAGGTAAACATCTATACTTTTTTAATATCAACATCTAGACTTAATTTTTTCTCTAATCTTTGTTTTGTTTCACAACCGAGCTAGGAAAATTGCAGTGGAGGAGGCTTAGGTGCATGGAAGAATGGCATTGGACCATCTCATGAACATCTGATGTGTGTAGTGTAAACTAAATGATCTACTTTTTAACATGCCAAATTGATGTAATTTGTGACATGTTAGCATCTTTTGACATGCCAAATTGATGTAATTTGTGACATGTTATTGTGGCTACATATATTGTCTTGAATATTGTGGCTGCACGTCGTTCTATGGCTATATATATTATCTTGAATATTGTCAATTATGCTACGTATATTGTCTTTAATATTGTGGCTGCATGTCTTTTTTTTTTTGTTTTGGAAGGCTCACATTAACAGCCAAGGGTATTTTGGTCTTTCCACATGATGTTCTCTCACCTCTCAAGATGGAAAAGAGTTGTTTAATGGGGGTGGTGTGCCACACACAAAATGAGACATTCAGTGTGCTACAGACAAATTCAAGGAGTAGAGTGTGCGGCGCACAAAATCATATTTTCAGAGTGTGCCACAAACAAATTTCCCCATTCATATATATCTCTGGTATAAACGTCAAGTTTGAGACTCTTATACTTGTTACAAGATATCTTGATTAGAAACTTAGGATCAACCATCCGCTTTGTGCACGATTTAATTAATTATAATAAAAAATTTTATTCGCGAGGGGACCTTTGCCCCGACCCCCGCTGCGTCCCCAGGCAGGGTCCTCCCGTCACGCCTTCGTCGTGCGTAGGGATGAAAACGGTCGAAAACGATCGGAAGAAGTCTCAATTGTTTTCAGTTTCACATTTTTTCTCGGAAACGATATCGATAACAGTATTGACGGAAACGAATACGGTGCCGATAATACGGGAACTTCGGAAACGAAACTATCCGATCGAGAATAGCTCGATATCGGTCGAAAATCGATAATTTATAGGTTAAAAACAGTTAGACATGACAATACATAGGTTCAATAAGGCAAGATCATACGGAAAATATTATCAATTTATCACTTCAACATGGCAACACGTCAACATAAGTAATAGAATATTATAGCACTACAGCAGGTCAAGTTCAACCTTAGCCATTAAATAAAACACACGACAGGGTTCAAAAGTAACATAATAGTGCCTCAAACCTGGAGGTTGTCCACGTGATTTACTAATTAAGAAATGCCTCAAAGCAGTACACCCATGCAACGTCTACACTCTCATGCACGCATGTACGTCTGTTACTGTCCTACGCAGCGCTGGAGGCGGAGGAGCACGCCGCGGCACCGGCGCCGGCGGCGGACGCGCAGCTGTGGCAGATGGTGGACGCGGCCGCGGCGCACCACGGGGTGCTGGCCGAGCTGAAGGCCGCGGTGGCGCACACAGAGCTGAGCTAAGATTCAAGAGACCAGTGGACCATGGCCCCCTGCTTAGTGCTTAGTGCTTTCCACTCGCACTAAACGGTGCTGCTGGAGATTCGGCTGTCCGCCAGGTTGTTGGAGCCACGGATGTCGGCGGCGGGGGTGGTTCCATCAATCGGCGGCGGGTTGATGGTGGCGACGGCGGCGATTCCTCCGTCGTTAGTCCTCGGCGTCGTGTTGTCGTAGGCGCCATCGATGCCGATTTGCTGGAGTCTGAAGCTGGTGGTAGACGAGGCGCTTGGCCAAGGCCAAGGTAGGCGGCGGGCTGGCGGCGAAGTCGAAGCGTCGAGGTCTCGAGGAGACGAGGATCGAGGAGTCGCCGACTGTGGTCGACTAGGGTTCTGGCCTTCTGGGATGGGGTGACGGATGGTTAGAGTATTTATTTGACTGGAGTAGAGATGGGCCGAGCTGGGCTTTGGGAGCTCGATGGGAGATTAGGAGAATGGGAGTACTTGTCGGACAGGTAGGTTTCCTGGTAAAATACCGGCGGAAATTACCGGGGAAATACGATAAAACGCGGAAACGATCGGAAAGAGGTAAAATCGTTTTCGTAATTGTTTCCGTATTTTTTTTACCGTTATCATTTCCGTTTCTTTGGTTAGTTTCCGTTTTCTTTGAAACAACGGTAAAACCTCAAAAACGAGCCGCGGTAAACGAGATTTTCGGTTACGGTTTTCATCCCTAGTCGTGCGTGCACGCACGCCTCGGCAGAGCGCGAACGGCCCGCGCGAGAGCGCGCTAGCGTTACCGGGCTGCTCCCCCGATCGCGGGGCCACTGCGCTGACCGGGCCAGAGGAGCAGCCCAGGCGGTCCGGAGCCCGGCAGCCCACGCGGCATCCCCGGCCTGCCGTCCGATCCCCGAGATCCCCGCCCTCCTCCAGTCCAGCTGGCCCTGCAGCCGGCGGGCCCAGCGCCCCACGCCTCGAGCCGCTTGTCGTGTCCACGCCCCTCACGTGCCGTGCCGGAATCTCCCAGCGATCCAACATCTCGTGCCGCGCGAGCTCACCACCACGCCGACGCTGACGCCGAGGAAATCCATCCAGAAATATATACCCGTAGGCCGTAGATCCACCCATCCCGTCCCCCCCACCCCGAAACGCAGCCAGCCAGAGCCGTCCGGAATCCACGAGGACAGCGTCGTCGTCCTCCTCCTCCGCCGCCGCCGCCGGCCGCAGCAGAACAGAGCCCACGCGCGCTCCGTCCGGGTGGAGCGCACGAGCGCGGGTTCAGGGAGCGAGGGGATCGGGGCGGCACTCGGCTTGACTGCGCGGGATGGCGGGCCGCAAGGATGTCGGGATCCTCGCCATGGACATCTACTTCCCGCCCACCTGCGTGCAGCAGGTGAAATTCTTCTCCCCCCGGGCCCCGGCTGCGCGTGTTACCGTTTTCCGTCGCTACGGGCGGGTCGAGTCGATGCGGTGGTGCCTCCGATCCGCGGTTCCGATGCCTTCCCGCATTGCGGTGTGGGGGGTTTTGTGATGAAGGATTCGGGTTTTTTTAGGAATCCACGGGGGGGTCTTTACTCTTTAGCTGGAGGGGTCGAATTCTCGCCGATTACTGTCGAAGCTCGAAAGCTTAAACCTCTCGTGGTTTCAGTGCAGTGCTGCTGCTCGATTCGGTCAGGTGACGGGTCAAATCAGTAGTTACAAATGCGGCTGTTGGGATTGTTTCGAATCTGTGGAACTCCGGACGACCTGGCGAGTTTGCTCCCGGAAGATCCATGCAGAAAACGGGAAAGGGGTGTAAAATTTAAGTAGCACAGGAGAAGATCCGGGCAGTTGCATGTTTTGATCCGGCAGTCTCATAGATGGTGCCTTTGAACGCAGGAGGCGCTTGAGGCCCATGACGGCGCGAGCAAAGGGAAGTACACCATCGGTCTTGGGCAAGATTGCATGGCCTTTTGCAGTGAGGTGGAGGATGTCATCTCAATGAGGTATTTCTTTTTTAAAAAAAATGTTATTGGCCTCGAACATGACTCTGGTGTCACATATTTCTATGCCACGGATGTTCCTTTTCTGATGCCTTCGTTGTGTTGTAATGGAGATGGTTTTCATATAGTTGCTCAATCATCAGTATTCTTTGTCGTATGCAGTTTCTCTTTTAGATATGGGTTACCATTTGTGGTTTGAATAATGAGTAAAGAACTATTCGCTTGCAGTTTGACCGTTGTCAATTCCCTACTTAAAAAGTACAATGTTGATCCAAAGCTTATTGGCCGTTTGGAGGTTGGAAGTGAGACGGTTATAGACAAAAGTAAATCCATCAAAACTTGGCTGATGCAAATTTTTGAGGTTTGTTCACCCAACTCAGTAAAATCATCTAAGTTTCATCCACATATATCTAGAAATAATGTATTCATTATGCTCAACCACATCGTTTAGTAAGAATGTCCCAAAGTCTCTTGCTTATTTGTTCTCCCAGAAAGTTAATTTTTGTCGGCTTCTGTTCACAAAATGCAGAAAAGTGGCAATACTGACATTGAAGGAGTTGACTCCAGCAATGCTTGTTACGGTGGAACTGCTGCCCTGCTGAATTGCGTGAATTGGGTTGAAAGTAACTCCTGGGACGGACGCTATGGTCTTGTCGTTTGCACAGACAGTGCGGTTCGTCATCCAACCTTCCCTTTAAGCATGCCTACCGTGATTGGTTGCTCCTTTTAGTTTCTGCTGCAACACACAATCACAAATCGTCATCTTGTGCTACTGCCATCAGGTTTATGCTGAAGGGCCAGCTCGTCCAACTGGGGGTGCGGCTGCAATTGCAATGCTCATTGGTCCTAATGCACCTATTTCATTTGAGAGCAAATATAGAGCTTCTCACATGGCTCATGTTTATGATTTCTACAAGCCTGATCTTGCAAGTGAATATCCGGTTAGTTTTTCGATCCCTAAACTATCTACTTTCATATACATGCACATGCCCTTCATGATCATGCACATGCCCTTCATGATTCTAATTCTTTTCTTCTATTGAATGGCATGTTCTGGTTATCCAAGAGTTCAGCATTTCCTTATAACAGCAGATTCATTGCAGGTTGTTGATGGTAAACTATCCCAAACATGCTACTTGATGGCCCTAGACTCATGCTACAGACAATTTTGCAACAAGTGAGCTGCTGCAACTTTATTCCTTTCCTTTTAATGTGAACCAGATTTTTCTTTCAATGTATAAGATTTCTGCTGACCCACTATATTTCCTAAAACTAGATACGAGAAGATTGTGGGGAAACCATTCTCGATTTCTGATGCAGAATATTTTGTGTTCCATTCTCCATACAACAAGGTAAGATTTTATTAACTGAGGGCTTTAATGAAGAAATAACTGCTCCAAAAGTTTTCCTTTTCTTTTTTGCTGTTTCTAGTTTCATGGCCTTGGAAGATTTCCTAATTCTCTCCTGTCTTTGTTACAGCTCGTGCAGAAGAGTTTTGCTCGACTTTACTACAATGACTTCATGCGCAACTGCAGGTTTGCATTCTTTCTTGGGTTTTGCAACCTTTCTGAGAACAGATGAGTTCCAATTTAAGCTTTTCTTAGGTCAAACAGTATATAGGAATCAGTTCTGGAGAACTTTCAAATTTTACATACAGGTTACTCTTGTTATTTGACACTTTTTAAGTCCAAGATAATTTTCCTGAACTAGACTGTTTTTATACTTTTTATCAGCTCTATTGATGATGATGCTAAAGAGAAACTCCAGCCATTTTCTAATCTGACTGGTGAAGAGAGCTACCAGAGTCGCGACTTGGAAAAGGTCTTTTATCATTACGTGCAGAATTGTCGTTGTGTGATAAATTTAGAATCTAATGAAGTTTTTTGTTTTTGCCAAATTTCCAGACCTCGCAACAAGTCGCGAAGCACTTGTATGACATCAAAGTTCAACCATCGACTCTGCTTCCCAAACAAATTGGCAACATGTATACTGCATCCCTTTATGCTGCATTGGCATCTGTACTATATAACAAGCATGATAGTCTGGTGAGCCCTGTATGTTTAATTCTTTATCTATAGTTTTGTAATCATCATTCTTAGATGCTGAAAATCAGCTACATCTTTTATTGTAGGATGGACAAAGAATCGTGATGTTCTCTTACGGCAGTGGCTTGACATCCACTATGTTTTCGTTGAGGCTAAACAATGGCCAGCATCCCTTCAGTTTATCAAACATTACTTCAGTGCTTGGTGTCACAGAGAAGCTTCAGTCAAGGCATGAGGTAAGTCCTTCCATTCATGCTTGTTGTTCACTGCTTATAGATCAATGCACCTTCAGTATTTATTTTGACACTATGCTGGCGTACTTTCTCCTTCCTGCAAACAGACCTTGCCCGAGAAGTTTGTTGACACCCTGAAGCTGATGGAGCACCGGTACGGTGCAAAGGATTTCGAGACCAGCAGGGACACGAGCCTGCTGCCGCCTGGCACGTTTTACCTGACCCATGTGGACTCCATGTACCGGAGGTTCTATGACCAGAAGCCTGCAGAGGAAACGACCGGTGGCAAAGCCAAGTGCTGCAACGGCTTCGCAAATGGCCACTAGTGGTGTGCCGTGGACTCTACTGCCTTGTTTGTTGCTCATAGACTCATCGTGCTCTGCACTCTCATATGCTTATGGTTAGAATTTCCAGCCTAGCGTGTTTCTGAAATAATTTATTCTCTGCAGCTGTTCTCCTAGATCAGCTAGTTTTTGTAATTTTTTTTAATCTGACCGGTGAATTAAGTCTTGGCATCCTTGTTTCTGTAGTTAGTTTTTTTTTTTCGTTCACTGCCTCACTGGTTAGAGTTCTTGTAAGTTTGGCTGCGAAATTATTCCGTATCGGGGCATCGGGCGCCTGACACTTCGGTGCTTCGGCACAAGGCTAAGTGATGCGGACGTGGGCACGTGGCTGTGCCGTGCGAGCCCGGGGGTGCTCGAGGGGCTAACAAAATCAAACAGCCAGATATGACAATCCGACGTGCCAGCTGTTACTAATCTTGGCATCGAGAAACTTTAGTTAAAATGAAGCCAAAGTTTGGCTTTACCATAAACTGAAAGGGGTCTTGGTGAAATTTTCATAACTCAAGGTTACAGTATTAAGCAACACTGAAGTTTAACGAAGCTACAATTTTTTGCTAAAAGTACATGTTTTGTTGTACCCACCTCCTAGTTTTCCAAAACCAGAGTATTTCTCAAAAACTCCAAAACGCAAACTCAGTATTATGCATCGAGAAAAACTAGCACCTGCCAAATGCAGAGTTTCTTGGAAAATAACATCCTTTGATCAAACTGTACCAGGAGGATGAATTCTGGAACCGATCGTCAGATACCTGAATAACTGGCAAAAAAGAATGTATCTATATCTCGTGCTAATCATACGCTTCTCTGCTGATTGCTATTACAAATCTAAGGATGTCGATTGAGGAAATATGAAGTGAAATCAACAAGAGTGTGTAATGACACGAAAACTTTGAGATGTCTCTCTCCAACTCTGCTTTCTTCATAGCTTCTGTCAGGTTTTACACACCTTACCCGTGAAAAAGAGAGGATCATGCTGCCTGCTTCCCTTTCTTAACCCTATCTAATTCTGACTCAGCCTCTTGCAGTGCAGATTTCAGTATAGATACTCTTTGTTCCAGCTCCTCGACAGTGCCCCTTTTCAGAGCAGACTTGTATGGTGTAAGGAAGTGCCCGGAAAAGTTTTGCAAAGCTTGAACACCACAAACCTGGAAAACGCATCTTCAAGCACTTACACACATTGTAAACTGGAACAAGCAACACTGTGGTCTACCAGATTACTTACCTCTTCTGAAAGTAAGGGCAGCTTGGTGATGTTGAAGTCATCATATAACATATGGAACTGATCAATATATTTCTGTTGCATTTTTATTCGTGCTTTTAGCAGTTTTGACTCAACAGCTGCCACCAATAAAAGTGAGTACATTAAACCAACAACAAGATTGAAAATGTCCAGTTCGGTGTTCAGGAAGTTTCTTTTTGAAATACAAATTCTCTAGGTCTTTTAGATAGACTGCCATCTTTGCTTGAAGAATATTTAAATTAGAAGTGGCATATTTAAATTTCCAAGAAAGCTTCACGCCAGTAAATTTGACAAATAAGGTGATTGTATGTACTTACGTTCTTCATCAAAGATAACTTGGTTGATAATAATATTGTGTGAATCAATCTCAAACTTTGCCAATTCTTGCACCAATCTTTCTGTTTCATATAATGAAAGAAATTCAGGGATACAAACACACACGAAAGTTGTCAAGTCCTGAGAAAAAAGAAAAAGAGGAGTCAGAAGGGGGGTATATCATCTTCAGATTAAATATTTAAAATAATGTAGAGATTTATCAAAGAGACAATCGAGAATGATCAAAACAATCCACTACAGTCACAAAGTTCCACGGTCGAGGGTTGATACTTTATAAAGGGGGTATACCTCTATGGAAAGATAAATTATTATGTGGAACATGACCCTGATTCATCCAGATCGATGCGTCTTTGCAAAGACAAAAACTATATACACATGCTACTAATGAAGAAGTGAATCTGTACAAACATATTAGAGTAAAATATATAAGAGTACATTTAGGCCATGGCACACGTACTCAGCATATAGCCTAACAAAAGGCAGACCAATCCATTGTCCTTAGCCTCCTTGTCCAAATTGAACTCCGCCAACAATGGGGCTGCAACACCTCTAAAACTGGGACACGACCCAACCTTGAATGAGATGCTGACCCTGTTTGACCCCGACCCTCGAATCGGGACAGCATCCCCAAGTCGTGGGACAAGGCATCGACCGCGAATTCTGTGACTTACCACTAGTGCTCTTGTGCGCTTCAATTGATCAAGTAAATAAGTCAACCTAGAGTGGCTTACCAAGAAAGTAGTGTGCTGTTTCAAACTACTCTCTATAGTAACCATACTGACTGTGAGTTCTGGGCATGTATCGTGAATCAGTTTCAAACCCATGCCCTTCATTAAGAATTTGATCAAAGCTTGAGCACCAGTGCATTATTATGAATTCTATCATGACTTTGTCATGTGTTGGCACTTGGAACGCATGTTCCCACTATATTTTACTCATAACTAATGCTTGACATCCCAGATTAAATGGCCTATTTGGTTAGCTCATAAAGGAACATATATGCTTCTCGCAAAGCTTCACAGCCTTACCGGATCTTTAAATTGCTTGTTCACTTGCTCGATCACGTCCTTCATACCCTCGAGTCTCCCAAGCATTGCATCCTCGTTTATTTCATCACCAAGACCAAACAATCGACTGGCCTGCCAAATGCATCCATGATTATATTAGCTGGTTGGCGTCTAGGTAGCTTCAAAGAAAATTGTGCACATGTGAGGGTTTACATCATAAACATATTACCATTCGGCTCAAATGAATAGAAATACTATGGCGTCAAGTCACTTTTTTTGTGTGTGTTCTTTCTTTCTTTTTTTTATTTGGGGGGGGGTATAACTTTTTACAAAATGTTCCCTTTGGGATGTCAAAGTTCATCGAAAGCTTGGTGCTTCGGATTCTATTGTTCAGAACACAGGTTTCCTCTATTTGTTACTTTCTTCTAATTTCGTAGACAGTAGAACAATAGTTAAATTATTGATAAATTAACACATTTCCTAGAAAATTACAGCAACATTAGCCCAAAAACTTGACATCTAAATACATGCCCTACGAGTTACCTTCAATTATATCTTTCCAGTAACTTGAAATGTATAAAGAATACCTGATTCAACAGACCGCCAAATCTATTTTTCAACTCCATCATTTTCTCAAGACCCTTTTCTAGGGTTGCTGGGAACTGCAGCAGCCGTAAAGTATGCCCTGTAGGAGCAGTATCAAAAACTACAACAGAGTAATCCATTGTTTGGACTAATCTGCAGTAAGGAGGAAAATATCATATTCAAATAGCTGCTAGGATCTAAAAAAAATACAAAAGCACCCATAGATTGTTAAAATCACTTTTCTGAATAAAAAATAATCAAATTCCCAAGATAGATCAGGGGGACATTGAAAAGGTGAAATTACAAAAAGGTAGCAACTGAACTACTTAAAAGCACTTTTCTGAATAACAATTAATCTAATTCCCTAGATATATCAGAGAGACATCGAAAAGGTGAAATTACAAAATGGTAGTATCTGAACTACTAAATGGATGGTAATGAAAGGAATCTGTCATAATGATAAGAACAACAAACATAAGAATTGAGCAAAACCTTACTTTAGCATTTCAGCAAAACTCATAGCTTCATCTACTCCTGGAATAGCATTTGTCAGTTCTGAAAGGAATCCCTCCATTCCTTCATTGGATAAATCGTCATTTTCTACCTTTGGATCAATTTCCTGC
Source organism: Panicum virgatum (assembly GCF_016808335.1). Classification (NCBI taxonomy): domain Eukaryota; kingdom Viridiplantae; phylum Streptophyta; class Magnoliopsida; order Poales; family Poaceae; genus Panicum; species Panicum virgatum. Next base: position 53,841,777 of record NC_053146.1, read on the forward strand.
AAATAAATTTTTAAAATGAGGTTGTTGAACTTGAACAAGCATACCGGTTCTACTAAAATGAGCCAAGTCATCTTCTGAAATAAAGAGTCAAATAATGAAAATAGCATATCAATGTTTTTCTAAAAAAACATATGATAACAAATAAAGCCTGCTTTAACTTATTTATAATTAATGGAAACACTAAAAATAAATGACTAGGCATCTTATTGAAAGGTTTAGTATCAGTATCATGCTCATGATGGATGAAGAATAAGAAAAGGAGTTCTAAAATCTGGTGCCTAGTCATAGATGTATCTATTATCTTAATACAATAGTGTTAAAAGAAGCCACCACGTTCGCCGAGAGGGTCTAGAAATTCCCACGTTAATCTAAAAAAGAGAAAGATTTGCACCGTTAGATTTTATGAAGATCTAACGGTTCAAACTAACTCAAGAGTTCATATCAAATACAATTAATAAATAGCTAATTTCGGATTTAAATAAAAAAATAAGAAAATTAGGACTTAATTCAGAATTAAAAAAAATAAAGAAATTAGGGCTTAATCAAAGAGTTCATGTTGAATACAATTACTAAATAGGCGAATTCAAAATTATAAAATTAAAAAAATTAGCATTAGCACTTGACAAAAAAATAATATTAGCCGAATAGCAAAACTAAAAATTAAAAGTATAAAATTCTAATATATTATTAAGAGAGTGTTAAAAGAAGCCATCATGTTCATCGAGAGGGTCTAGAAATTTCTACGTTAATCTAAAAAAGAGAAGAATTTGCACCGTTGGATTTTATGAAGATCTAACAGCTCAAACTAACTCAAGATTCCATATCAAGTACGATTAATAAATAGATAATTTTGAATTTAAAAAATTAAGAAAAATGAGGACATGACAAAGAGTCCATGCCGAATATGATTAGTAAATAGCTTAATTTGGAATTAAAAAATAAGGAAATTAGGACTTAACCAAAGAGTCCATGTTGAATACAATTACTAAATAGGCAATTAGCATTAGCACTCCACAAAAAATTAATATTAGCCCAATAGCTAAATTAAAAATTAAAAGTAACAAAAATCTATTATATCATTAAGCGAGTGTTAAAAGAAGCCACCATGTTCATCGAGAGGGTCTAGAAATTTCTACATTAATCTAAAAAAAATTTGCACCGTTGAATTTTATGAAGTTCTAACGGTTCAATCTAACTCAAGAGTAATAATCAAAATATTGCAAGATACAAATCGAACTCCAACATCTAAGTTACATATTATTGGCAAACATAACTAACACATACATATAAATATATTTCATAACTACTTATAAAAACTTTATATAAATACAAATATGTACAGTAGGCATCTGTATTCAAGGTGACCCAAAATTAAATTGAATCCTCAAATTTAGATTTTCCAGGTTAAAGAACTAAAATATGCAACTATAATATAGAACAAAGCAACATAAAAATTGATGATTGATATGAACTCCTATGCATAGAAAGCTACTAGTAGTATTCAAAAAAAGCAAACGAGAGGTAAATAAATTATAAAATACATCTCTTTTGTCAATGTAATTTTTTTAAAAGAATTAAAGAAAAACTAGCTACCCACGCTATTAGCGCGGGCCACCTTACGAGTTTTTTACTACCCAAATGGGACATGATTTAAATCAAATTTCAATAGAATGGGCATTCTTTTTTCTCCAAAGCCAATCACCTAATTTCTTATTAGCCTCTGCTTGGCATAGACAAAAGAAAATTTACAAAAGACCTGGTAGTAGCACATCTCTACAAGTCAGCCCACTAATCTTCAACTTCCATCATGAACGCAACAAATAATGATGACAGCCATATTATCAAGCAGAAGCCTAATGACCATTTGGGAAGGTTAATGAACATGGTACCAGCACATGCCACAAAGTACCAGTACAAACCCAAGCCAACCCCGAACTGGTAACTTTGCTGTCGGTATTGCCCGGTCAAGGTAGTAAATGCCTAGCTCTTCCATACATAGAAACTCAATGAGGCTTTTCTACTTGCGTACCGTTTCTCCTCTTCCATACAACCTTACCAACCTCCACCTCCGGAAATTCTGTGAAGCAACTTTCCCAGCCAATCACCAGGACACGCAGCCTGCCCATCCAATCCTCACAAACACCACCGAATTGGGTGGAATCAAGTCAAGCCACGACAACCCGGCGACAAGAGTGTGGATTGGAAACGTAAGGCGGGGGGGACACGGAAGAATTTCATCCTGTTTTCGGCGCTTACCATGGCGTAGAGGTTGGTGAATCCGCGGACGAGGGTGGGGAATTTGGTGAAGCGCTGCTGGAAGGCGTCGCTGAGGTTGTGCGCGGGGTCGGTGGAGATGACGAGCACGGACTGGCGGACGGAGGCGAGGAGGACGGAGAGGATGGAGCTGCAGGTGGTCTTGCCGACGCCGCCCTTGCCCCCGACGAAGACCCACTTGAGGGTGTCCTGGTCGAGGAGGTTCTGCACCGTGGGCTCCGGCGCGTCGCCGGCGTCCACCACCGCCGCTGACGCCATGCTCCGATACCCGCGGTGTGATCGAGGTGGGCGAGAGGAGGGGGATGAGATCTGGAAGAGTGGGGAGAGGAGGCAGACGGCGGTGGCGCGTGGGCGTGGTGGCGCAGAGGTGGTACGGGAATTGTCTAGGTGGAAAATACCTTCCCTCTTCTGGACGTTTTCATCTTTCATTTCACCTCGGTACGTTGGGTTTTGATAGAACATTCATTATTTGTAAAATTTAAATTGAAGTGCAATTTTGAACTAGGATCCTTTTTAACTTTAAAATGGATTGAGTTGCCTCCTCTATGCTTTTACCTTTGCATATAAAGTGCTACTTTGAACTACGGTTTTAAGTGTACTTTGTACATAATTTTGTTAGTGTCAAATACTCTTTGTTGTCCTACCTTGGCAACTGTTATGTTTCTAGTCTGAAAAAACTTTCGTAAGCGTGGTGCGCCCTATTATTATTTCAAATCGAGCCAACTCACTCATTTCAAATTTCAAGAGTAAAGTCACGAGTTGAGTATTTTGATGCATCTTCTCTAGTATACATATACTCCTCTCGACTCCCCCACCGCACACGTGATTTAAATATGTTCCCCGGCTCATGTGCTAGTGTAGTTCGATTAGAGATGGTCAACCGAACAAAATCACCCGGAGCTGATTAAAATCTCACAAACGTGTCACGCCTCTCCCTCTCTCTCGTCTCAATGCACAACCTGATTTTAAAAAAAAAAAACTCAACGCACAACAGTAGCGCACGCGCTAGAAAACACACCCGTGAACCGTGACCGGTCCGCCACTGGAAGGAACCACGTTCCGACGCGGCCTCACGCCAGCCAAGCCGACCGGCTAGCTAGTACTAGTAGAAGAGCGAGTTGTAGGTGGAGACGGTGGCGGCGATGGAGGCGAGGCAGATGAGCAGGGACGGCAGCAGCGTGGCGTTGAGGAGCGCCGCCCGGCCGAGGAGCCCGCCGGCCAGCGTGATGGTGCCGTCCGCCGCCACCCGCGCCAGCGTGCCGGCCTCCGTCGACAGTAGGCCGCCGTTGTACGTGCCGCGCGACAGCCGCGACGACATCACCTGCGACAGCAGCGACAGGTTCACGCCCTCCAGCACCTCCGCCGACACGAACGTCAGCAGCGCCGAGCACACGTACTGCGCCGCCGTGTACGGCGTGCCCGCCACGCGGAAGCTCAGCAGGACACCCGCCAGCAGCACCACCTCCGACGCCACCAGGATTTGCCTGCAGGCCGGAGCAAGCAGCAGCCCGTCAAAAAGAAGAAGAAATCATCCTGATCATCATCTGGTTACCTGAGGAGAGGACGGACGATACCTACCTGTCCTCGAACATGTTGCTGATGTAGGTGCCGACGATGGCGTTGACGGGCAGGACGGTGAGCCCCAGGATGGCGAGGAACACGGCGATGGTGCTGGTGTTCCAGCCGAAGTAGTAGCTGGTCACCACGCTCGACTCCGACAGCAGGATCTCCATCGCGTATTTCAGCATGAAGTAGATCAGCAGCTGGACCTGCGACATGCAAGCAACAGTCATCAGGTGCTCTTCCCTTCAGGAACAGGCAAGCGGAAAAAACGAATGATACATGTTTGGTGATGGATCAGAGCAATGTCAAGCATGGTCACGCGCCGAACCTTCACTGACGGTGTGAGTAACCTGTAAGCTGAAACAACCGAAGAAGCCGGCCTAAGAGCTGACGGTGCAGACAATCTTGCACCCTGACTGGTCCGGTCATCTTCGTATGAGGGCATCAGTTGTTCCGCAAGGCCCTGCTCTATTTCTTCTTGATCCAAATGTCCTGTGGAAAAAGGGTAGTGCTTATGTAAATGATGGCCAAAAAATGCAGATTGCAGAGAGATTACGAAAATTCAGCATGCACTCATTTGTTCATTCTGTGAGAGATTACCTGTACTAGAGCTGCTAGAGGAACCCTCATGGAAATCTTTCACGTCAGGATCAAGAGCTGGCTCTCTGAACGAAATCCACAGCCAGATCAGGTACACGAACCACCCAAACGCCATGACCCAGCCAGGCAAGGTGGCTTGGTTGATAGTGAAAACAGACACCTTCAAGTTTGTCTGAAGCACGCCGGCAAGCGCAGGACCGCAGGCCATTCCAAGAGCACTAGCACTGACGAATGCTGCAGAAGCCTGCATTCGGATCCTAGGAGGAACACAGTCGCTGATGTACCTCCTGTTCACAGCTCTCGCAGATCCAAATCTGAAAGAATTCAGTTAAAATGTATCAGAACCCGTCACTTGTTTGTCTCTGTGCATGCTGGAGTTCAGAACAAGGATTAGAAATATTTGCACTGATTCTACGTACCCGCACAGAAGCCGGCCGACGAGGAGGATCGCCAGGGAGTTAAGATCGTAGGCCAGAGCGTACAGCACATTGCCGATAAGCAGCACAACGCTGCTGAACAGCAGCGGCCTGAAGTACGACCGGTTGGACCACGCGCTGAAGTACACCGAGGAGAAGATCTGCGCGACCGCCATGGACCCAATGATAACGCCGCACACCGTCGCGGCGGCGCCGAGGCTGGTGGCGTAGTCGTCGGCGGTCGGGACGATGATGTAGGTGTTGACCATGTACAGGAAGGTGTTCACCAGGTTCAGCACCAGGGAGATGAAATGGTACTTGTCTTCCTCGATGTGTTCCACCTCTGAACCTGTGGTGTCCACTTGCGCGATAAGCGCGTGCTGCCCCAAGAACCGCAGGAAGTTCGTCGAGTTCGTCAGCTTGTCAGCTGTGGCCTTTATCAGATCGATAATAGGGTCCTGCAGATAACACCAGATGAAAATATCACTGTTAACCACATAAGAACTGCACCAGTACTCGTTGCAATGAGTGCTGACAATAGGAGTACAAGATGAGACCTTTGGAATGGCCAGTGGATGCTGGTCATAGATATTCAGATAGCTTCCTTCACGCTCCTCAAGATCGCCAAGGTTGCGAGACAACGCTCCAACAACAGCTCCAATACCCTAGTAATTCAGAATGCAATGCAACATTTGTTCAACACTTCAACCTGCATAACATTGAAATCAATAAGACAGATATTGGCAAGTAACTCACCACATGCTTGAAAACCTGCTGAAGCTGAGAATAAGGGTGGTTTGATCTGCTGCTGACATAATAATCTGTAAATTTATAGCCCAAGCGTTCATCGAATTTCTTCAGTATCTTGCGGACTGCATTGGCATTAATATCGACAAATCTTAGGAGCTTTACAAGATCCAGGCCAACTTCCCTGTAGTCTTCTCTTAGTTCAGATATCTCCTTAGAAATGGTAAATCTTGAAGTCTTGCCTTTTTCTTCCCTAAATCTTCAAGCCTTGCTGCAATCAGTCCTTGCTGTTCTATCATGAACAGCACAACCTTTTCAATCTGACAAGGGAAAGTACTCCATCAGATCATCCTAAATGGACATGCAATTTATTCCATACATTATTAACTGAAATGACTATTTACAATTACTGGCCAGACTTTGATGTACCTCATCATCAAGTAACTTTGAGAAGTCCTTCAAAACACGCCTGCGATCGTGGTTGCCTTCCTCTGTCTGCTCTGTGTAATCTTTTACTCTGTCCTTCAAGAGCTTGTAGTTGAAGTAGTACCTAACAAATAGCAAATGAAGTGCATCTTTGTCATCAGAATAAAGACCTGATAGTTAAGCAGTTTACACTTAGGATCATGAAATAACTAGACCACAGAGCACAGACAGAAGAACATCTTCCTGACAAAAGCATATCAGTTTTTGTGAATTGCAATGTAAGGTCTAATTGTGATAAATACGATTTAAAAAAATGGAAAAAGCAAAACATATGAGGCAAGTGTCCATACTCCTCCCATCCTGGAATTTGATCTGTTGTCAGTTTCTTGGAGAAGTTGACCATTTTTCTTCCTAGTGCATGACCTACGTGAAAAAAGAAAAGCACATATCAGGAATTCAGGATCGAATTCCTCAACAAAAAAGCATCAGGATGAAAAGTGAGAGCCATCGGCTTATATTAACAAATCAGCCAATCAAATATCATCCATGAACAGAACTACACGATTTTCAATATGAGGCACAGAAAGCAGAATATCTTGCGGAAAATAACAATGAAAGAAGCACCTGGGAACTTGGTGATTGTTGAAGACCAGGATGGTTGTAAAATGGATGGGCCTTCCGCTAACATCTAACAGCCTTATATAGCTTTGCTTTGGGCGTTGAACTTCATAAATTTGAATTAGCATGGTGTTTATCAGGGTTGAATTTATCGCTGCTGGAATAAGAGGAATAAATAATATTGGTAAACAGAGCTGGATATTACAGATATTTTATCCCACAAATAAAAATAAACTGTACATATTCTTTGTTGAAACAAGATGGGGAATTAATCTCGATATGCACAGCTGGACATAAAAGTGACAGATTTCCCAGAAATAAAAGGAAATTTTGCATATCCATGTTTGACTTTTGTCCTATTGTTTTATGGAGGTCTGTAAGAATTATGAACTTGGAATGCCCAACAGGGCAACAGATGCAAACATCATACTATATATTGATATTGGCTTCAAACTTGAACGATCATACTAGTCTAACAAAAGAAAACAAGAACATCAGTAACAGCACATTTTCAACTTTGTTTTCGTCAAGAACATCAGTAGTATCCGAACACGTGCATACTGGCAATAGTATAGTAACAACATAGTACATACTTCACAAGTTCTTCTAAGGATAGCAGAGCCTCTTCATTACAGGTGAAAGTATAGTGCCTGCCAAAACCTATCTTGCAATTTCAACCATCAGGAAGCTGTAAAATGAATTGCATATATGCATCTTTAGAGTTTTTAATTTGAGTAAACTATAGGAATGTGGAGGATTACAGCCATGTCTCTTATCCACACACTTAGATTCCTTTGGAGTTGACTTCAGAGAATAGAGCGTTTTAAAAGGAAAAAAACAAAAGTCAGCGACTTATTTATTCAGTGCTGTCTGTATATTCAGCTTGGAGCAAGCTTAACCCTTCCATTCCCTGAAAAAGGATCACAAGTCATGCAAGCAATGCAGCGACACTGCTGGCCAAGGTAACAAAACAGAGAAATCCAGGTGGACTCCCCGGGTCGGTTGTCCATTCAGCGCTTACCAGCTGGCACGAACTGAATATTTTAGCTAGCGCGCGTGCAGCTGCCAGCCCAATACCTGGCAAGAAATTCATTTCAATTTTCAGCATTCCCATTTGCAGAAGTCAGAACACGAAGGCAAGGGGGCCGGTTCCAGAGAGGGAGAAAGAAAAGGAGGACGTACGTGCCGTTCGCGCCGAAACCCAACGCGATCGCTTCCAGTTCTTCAGCGAACAGACCCGACGCTCCATCTTGTCGCCGTCAGGCGTCATCTGAACACAAGAATGCTCTATGGATGCATTTAGTTGGTGAAAAAGTTTGGATTTTGGTACTATAGCATATTTCGTTGTTACTTGGTATATAATATCTAATTATAGACTAATTAGATTTAAAAGATTCAGCTCGTGCTAATCAGCTAGACTGTGTAATTAATTATTTTTTTAACTATATTTAATACTCCATGCATGTGTCCAAAAATTTTATATGATGGATACTGTATAAATTTTTTTTAAAACTAAACAGGGCCAATCTCCAAAAAGAAAAAAGCAAAAAAGAAAAAAAAGGAAAGAGAAGTGAGGGAGGGAAGAAAACGGCCAGAGGCCCACCTGCATCGGCACGACGGGCCCACTGGTTAACGGGAGAGACCCGGAGAACGCGCCGCAGCGGCACGAGGCAGCCCAGTAGCATCCGCCCGTGCGAGTCCCGCACGAGCACCGGCGGCCGGGCGCGACTCCCCCCACCCTGGGAATTCAACCTCCGCCACGGGCCACGGCCGAGCCCGACGCCGGCGGCGGCGGGGAGAGAGAGAGAGAGAGAGAGGGAGGGATGGGCGTGGGGGGCAGCTTCTGGGACCTCCTGAAGCCCTACGCGCGGCACGAGGGCGCGGGGTACCTCCGCGGCCGCCGCGTCGCCGTCGACCTCTCCTTCTGGGTCGTCTCCCACAGCACAGCCATCCGGGCGCGCTCGCCGGGGGCGAGGAAGCCGCACCTCCGGAACACCTTCTTCCGCACCCTCTCCCTCTTCGCAAAGGTCCGTTTCGGCTGGTCTGGTTCCCTCCCATCCCTCCGCTTCCTTCGCTCGTTACCCGTTCTCCCCTAGTTGTCTATGGCTCCTTTTCCTCACCCCGTCGCTTGATCTCTCCCGGCGTATAGCGTCCTGTTATTCCCTCGTGCTATCCTGCATTCTGTAGTTGCTGCGTGTCCAAGATTTAACCTTGCTGGGGTTATTACTGTATGTGCTGCTTAGTTCCCCGATGTTTTTCTGAACCGGAAGATTTTTTTTACTATTCGGGTTATCTATCTTGCGAGTCGGATTCACCATTTCCTTGGGTTTGTCTCTACAACTGCTGCAGATGGGCGCATTCCCCGTGTTCGTAGTGGACGGCCAGCCGTCGCCGCTCAAGTCGCAGGCCAGGGCTGCGCGCTTCTTCAGGGGCTCCGGGATGGACCTGGCCGCATTGCCGAGCACAGAGGCGGAGTCCAGCGGGGCTGCCACACCAGTCAAAGGGAAGAATGCTGCCTTCACGCGATGCGTTGAGGAGTGCGTGGTGAGTTCCCGTATTTCAGTACTGTTGTACTCCTTTGCGCATTCTTCGATTCAATTCACTTGCGGTTGCGGTACATCTGGCTCGTTTAACTGCTCAGGAGATTGAGCAACGACTGTAGCCTCCTAATCGACACCGCAACCCGCTACCATCCATTTGTGTCTTCTTGCTAGATTGCATCTGAAATCTTACCAAAAATCTCCTACATTTGACCAGTAATAAGTGTCACTATGCTTATGTTGATCCGTTGGATTGAATAGAATTCATAACGGTGATAGGTTATGGTTTAGACGGATATGCTGCCGCCTCACATCAGTATATACCTTGTCGGTAACTTTGGTTATTTTTCTTTAATTTTTAGGAACTGCTTGAATACCTCGGAATGCCTGTATTATGGGCAAAAGGAGAAGCTGAAGCCCTTTGCGCTCAGTTGAATAATGAAGGTCATGTAGATGCTTGCATCACTGCAGACAGTGATGCGTTCCTCTTTGGAGCTAAGACTGTCATTAAGGTCCTCAAATCGAATTGTAAGGTAAGGAGTCTACTCTAGATCTTCGCCCATCGCAGAAGATTTGTTTCCTTTTACATGGGCAATGGTATCATGACCGTCAGCTTTTGTGCAGGAACCTTTTGAGTGCTACAACATAGCAGACATTGAGGCTGGCCTTGGATTGAAGAGGAAACAAATGGTAGCCATGGCACTTCTTATTGGTAGCGACCATGATTTGCATGGGGTACCTGGTTTCGGTCTTGAGACTGCACTTCGGTTTGTGCAGTTATTTGATGAAGTTGAAATTTTGGATAAGTATGTGTCATACATTATTCTGGTATATTTGCTGGCAGAATAATCTCTACATTCCTGAAGCTAGTCATCTCATTTATACCTCTCCAGGTTACGTGAAATTGGTAGAGGTGTGTATCCATTCCTAGAAGGATTGGACAATCCACAAATCAATGATCTCCCATCATCATCCACAAAAGGCTCAATTGTGAAATCGCCGCACTGCTCACATTGTGGTCACCCAGGCAGTAAGAAAAATCATAGCAAGGTTGGGTGCAATTATTGCTTGGTGGATGCCTTAGAGAATTGCATGGAAAAACTAGCTGGATTCAAATGTGAATGCCCTAGTTGTGAAAAGGTAGGCTTTGTACTCATTTGATTATCCAAATATTCTTACTTATGATGCCTCAATATGTTTTGCCTGCTCTTTTGCCCTTGAATGGTTTGTGACGAATAATTATCACTATATTAATTGTATCTTTGTTATGACTGTTAGGCACGTGATCTAAAGGAACAGAGAAAACATGAAAATTGGCAAATCAAGGTCTGCAGAAGAATAGCTGCTGAGACAAATTTCCCAAATGAGGAGATCATTAAATTGTATTTAAGCGATGACAATTTGGATAAAGGTACAGAAAAATAAATATGGCACAAAATATTTTAAAAAGAAGTTCTGCTTGCTTACATGCTTATCGTGTTGTATTTTTTCTTCGGTCAAGTTTCTGAAAAACTCATTAACAGTGTTCATGACATGTAGCCCTTGTTGGTATACTTCAACTAAAATTTTGTCCTGTTTGCAGAAAAGGGTGTTCCTTTGCTAAGTTGGAATAAACCTGATGTTGAAGCTTTGGTTGACTTCTTAACTTATAGTCAAAATTGGGAGCCATCTTATATTCGACAAAGGATGCTTCCTATGTTGTCAACCATATATTTACGTGAGGTGGCATCATCTCCATCTACATCATTGCTTCTTTATGATCAATATGAATTTGATTCAATTCAACGGATTAAAATAAGGCATGGTCACCCTTATTACTTGGTGAAATGGAAGAGAGGTACTTGGGGTATGAATTCTAGTATATCTAGCAAGAAGCCAGTAGCAGAGGGAGAGACGAGTAGCGAGGTAGTGGTGTTGGATGAAGATGAGGAGGATGCAGTGGTTTGTGAGTCTTCTGAGTTATTAGATGAGCCTGATGTTCCACAAGTGCTTACTGATGATGGCTGCTGCTTTCTGTTGACTGACGAAGATATTCAACTTGTCAGTTCAGCATTTCCTAAAGAAACGGCAAGGTTTCAGGAACAGCAGGTGGGCAATGGTTGCTTCCTTTGCTATGATATTGAAAATATGCATGACACTTGCAGGGCTATTTTAATTTAAGAGTTATTGTTCTAGCATTAATTTTCTTGTGAAGAGGTCAAAATTTATCCTAAAACATACACCTAAATTTCAGTTAAATCTTTTTTGCATTTAATTTCGTGTATGTTTATGCTTTACCACCAAAATTCTACCCACATGGATCTCTTAGATTTATGTTGTGGCATAACACTACTTCTGAAGTTCTGATGCATCTAGGTAGGTCAGTAGTGATGCCAGTAATATTTAAGCACACATTAATTTAGGTTAATGCATGTATATGGATTGCGAGTTAGGCCCTGAATTGTGATGTTTGTATTTAGTGTAGTTTGGTTATACCTGAGCATTTTACATTTATTTCCGACTATTCAAGAAAACATCAAATGCAATGATGTTGCTTACCGCAGCTAACACATGAGTTTAATTGGTGCAGAGACTGAAAGAAGCAAAATCAAGATCACGGAAATCCAAATCAAGCACAAGTGCGTTCGAAACACCTAAAGGTCCAAGGCCTAGTGGAGTCCAGCTTAGCATCACAGAGTTCTACCGGCGCTCGAAGAAAGGGCTGAGCATCGAATCCGGGAAGAAGCCTGTTGGAGAAGGCGAAGCATCTAAGGAAGGCTCAAGAAAAGCCTCGGACAGAGACCCCAACAACGGCCTGCTGAAGTCTACTCGACGCCGCCTCCACTTCGACTGACGACTAGCCTGACTTTGGTTAGCATTGTAATCTTGCTGCCACTGTTGTAGCCTGTAGATGGCCCAGAGAACGCCTTAACCTATTGACCGCTGTAGATTTCGCGGCCCATTTTGTACAGGGAGCAAGTATGATCTTGGTCCGAGTGAAACAGGTCTTAGTTCAGATTTGATCATTTGAACCTAGTCTCTTGTAGATAAAGATTTTCCCACTGTTTTGCATATTTTTAGTGTTTCTGGATTCACCTGCCGTTCTGCCAAGGGTTGCCTGCAGCAGCTAGACTCGATCTTTGCCTTCAGGATATGCCAGCTGACACACTTTGATGTCATTTTACCGTAATCCGTTGGATCAACCTTTGTCCTTCGTTACGATATGATCTGGCAACATGAAAATCATGAGGTGCATACTCAGATGACGCTAGTGCAAGTAGGGTGGTAAATGACCTTAAATTTTATTCTAGATAATCTAGGCTCGGGTCATAAAAGGGCAAACTCATATCTTATACAATTTTGAGCTAAAATATATAAAGGTTAAATTAGATTGTGAAGAGAGAACTAGAGTCATAATCTGTTACCATCTCTATGTGCAAGTGACGTTAACATGAGGTGAGATATCCTGTCCAGGGCTATTCCCAGTCGCAAGTGCGACTCGAATTAGACAATTAGACCATTGCAAAAGCCGGCCTCCCCTACCCCCATCTTCTTTCTCCTGCCTCCCCCGCCCCCGTGCCACGACCTTCCACTCCTGCCGGCAAAAATGACAAAATAATACATTTATCTACATGTATGAATAGGGTCACCTTTCTGTTGTCCCCTCAGTCCCTCATCGGCTAATCTCCGCCCGTGCCAACCACATCCCTCAGTCACAAGCATCGATGTCGCGCTTCTTGGGTCAATCCATGTCGCCCCCGTGCCACGACCTTCCGCTCCAACGGGCAAAAATGACAAAATAATATATTTATCTACATGTATAAATAGGGTCATCCCCACCCCCGTGCCACGACCTTCCACTCCAGCCAGCAAAACTGACAAAATAATACATTTATTTACATGTATAAATATGGTCACCTCTCCCTATTTCACTGTCTGTCGTCCCCTCTGTCCCTCATCGGCTCATCCCCTGCCGTGCCAACCACGGCTGTGTGTTTAGATCCGCGAAAAATGGGTAGAAAAGGTCACATCGGACATTGTAGCATACTGTAGCATTTTTCATTTGTTTGTGGCAAATATTGTCCTATTATAGGTTAACTGGTCTCAAAAGATTCGTCTCGCAACGTACATCAAAACTATGCAATTATTTTTTTTATTTACCTACATTTAGTACTCTATGTATGGGTCATTTGCTATATTTAATGTTTCGATGTGATTTTGATGTGATGGAAAATTTGGAAAGTTTGGAGAAATGGGAGGGAAGTGAACACAGCCCGCATCCCTCAGTCGCAAGCATCCATGTCACACTCCTTGGGTCAATCCATGTCGCGTTGTCATCGATAGATCCGGGACAAGGCAGCTGCCATGCTGGGGATCACGCGGGGCCTTAATCCCCACTTCCAGCGGGGCCTCTTGAGCAAAGAGCACCCACATCTTCGGAGAGGTCGGTTGGTGTTACATGAAATACCGATGGGAAATTCCGGAACTAAAAAGGAAACCGAGAATTCGGTTGGGAAAACTTATGGACCTATTTTGTTTATGTTTACATTGTTTTTTTCTGATTTTTTCTTAATCTATTTTTTTTCAAAAATATATGATATTTAATCAGTTTAGACGGTATTTCCAACCCTTCCTAGTAGGGGCTCAAGCGTCCTCCCTCCAACCCTCCTAGTAGGGGCTCAAGCATCCCCCTCCAACCCTTAGAGCAACTACAACCCAACTCCTATTTTTGGCCCCCTATTTCACACATATGAGGGTCTCTCATTCTGTTTCTCTCTCCTATTTCACAATGAACTCCAACAGACCTCTCATACTAACTCTTATATCTCCAACTTCCTCATTTTTTATTCATATGAAGTAACTACCATGAACATTATTTTGAATTACCATTTTATTTTTGCATGATTTATTTCCAACGGGCATATTTGGAACCACAATATTTTGATCATGGCTGCCACCAGTATTGCTTCCAAGCATATCGATCATCCAGGGTTCCATCTTCCTCCCTGCATTGTCAGATCCAACAATCAAAAAAAAATTTAAAGCATTGCAGAAATCAATTGCTCTATTCAAGCTAAGCAAGAAAATGGGGCTCTGTCCACACTAGCAGGCGGCTTCGCACCCCTGTTGTGCTCCATGATCTCCCTCCCCATCCCTCCCTCGAGCTGCCCTGTGCCCCGCGAGCACTGCCGGCTGCTGACCGCGCAGCAGCTCAGCCTGCGTCCCGTGAGCACCGCGAGCCCCAGCAGCCGCTTCTCCGTGCACCCAGCGAGCACCGCGAGCTTTGGGCCTGCATCCCGCGAGCTCCATCGCGCTAGCCTCTGGGGTCACGAATCCCGCTCCCTAGCGGCAGGGCCTCGGCGCGCGCGGATCGTGGGGCCGGCGCGGCTCCGGCTCCGGCGGGCGTGTAGATCTGGCAGCCAAACTGCTCGATTCGGCCGTTTGGCGCCACCAGCGACCTTCCTCACTCGCCCCTCTCTCACCCTAGATCTAGTTCGCAGATACAATAGACGGAAGGGGACGACGGGGAGGAAGCATACTTTGCGGGAATGGTGTCCGTGCCAGCGCGGGAAGGGGCGGCCGTTGTGCTCGACTCGGATGAGAGCCCGGAGCGGGGGCTCCCAGATGTAGGAGGTCGAGGATGAGAGCTCTCCTATCCTTAGGAAGCGGATGAGAGCTGGGTTGGAGTGATTTTTTCTGTTTCTCTCTCCTAAACAAAGGATAGGAGGTCGAGTAGGAGGTGGGTTGGAGTTGCTCTTAGGGGGCTCAAGCACCCCCCCCCCCCCCCCCGCGCGCAAATGGCCGATTCATTCAAGCAAACCTTCATCCACACTTCTAACGGGGTCTGGTGAGAAGGAGGACCTTTTTGGGAGATCACAGGGTTGGTAGAGAGATGCACCTGGGTGATCTTTCTCTTGAAAGTTGGGTCTTTCGTTTTGGCTTTTTACCCTTTCTTTAGCATCACATGTGAATCACTGCAAGTTCTAAATGTTACGGAGAATGACCCTATCGCACACCGGTAAGGACTGCTCTGACAGGTACTATGTTGTCCTTAGAAATCATCATGCAAAACTAAAGCGGGTGAAGACCTATTGTTATGGCGAATTGATGGCTCCATTGGCGGTCGGCGGGCAGCAGGAGGTGGAGGTGCTACTAGGGGGCGGCTGCAGGCGACCCTTAGGACGCTACTGCAGCAACAGGTGGCCATCACAGATATCATCACATGGTGGTGGCAATGTTCACAACGCATCAACATGTGACCATGGGGCTCTGTCGGTAGTGGCGAAGCTAGAGCAGATTAAAGAGGGTGCATTTACCTCGTGGGTGCATAGAGTTGAGCTATTAGAGACATATATGGTGAAAAATTAGATCTAATTTAGTAGGGGATTACCTCCTCCTGTTTCATAAAAAAAATAGATCTAATCACTGTTTTGTAAATATTCATGGCTGCATGAGCCCCCTAATTCTAATACCTTTCCATTGGCTGGTTGGCTACCAGTGGCCGTGGAACAACCATGCCAGTGGATAACTGGATACGGTGTCAGCATTTGAGTCTTCATCTGGATAAACTGATGTGTGGTAGGGAGCCCGAAATTTGACCTATCTTTTCCAGCAAGATGACCTAAGTAGGATTTCAACGATAAGCCGAAGAATGCGGGAGGTGATGGAACGGTTTGAACCGAGAATTCAAGCTTGTGCTGATGGGGAAGATCGCCGGTAAAAACCAGTGAGAATACAAACATGCTATGGAAGCTGTGTCAAGATACTGATGGAGAAAGGCGTGTTACACTAATATATTCTATATTGATGGTCTCATGTAGATCTGAGTAAAATTTATATCACTCGTAGCAATGCACGGGTACTATACTAGTATACCTCTATGTCTTCTCTATATTTCTAAAGCAAATAATGGTTCCTTGGTCTGATAATTGGAACCCGAATAAATCAATTAGAATCCTAATCAAACCCAAATAAATCAATCTGTATCTCAATCAGAACCCGAAAGAATCAATACCTTGTGTGATCACGGCATAGTTTGTATACAAAGTGAAAGAGTACAAAAATGATGGTCTCATATAAATCTAGGTCAAATTTATACTACGCATAGCAACGCATAGGTATTTTGCTAGTCTATCTATGCTATAAAAATTGAAAATAATTGAAAATATTTGTCACTTATATCGAACCCACCATACCCCTCACGTGTCGGGGTTGAGAGAGGTGGGAGAAAGTGCAGACCCACACAAAACGCAAATTAGAAAGCATTTCTGCCAAAACAGCAATTTCTTTTCTCACTGCTGTTACGCTTACCCGCCCGCCGTACCCACCGCGTCCAAAATCTCCGCCGAAGTTCATGCTGCCATGGAGCTATTCTCCCGTTCCCCAGCTGATACGCGCCCCGCTCTCATGCCAATATACCCTGCGGTACGGTCCCCATCCTGCTCACCACGCCCAAAATTCCCGCCGAATCTCATGTCGTGCAGCCGCTCGACGTGGGCATCGACGCTGCGGTCAGCGGGAAGTAGCAGCCGCCGCCGCTCGGTGCGGCCACCAGCGCTGCGGTCAGCGGGCTGCAGCAGCAGCCGCTCAGGGCGGCGCCCGGTGGTCAGCAGCAGCATGCGTCCCTCAGGGCTGCGGGCGTCGGGCGGCAGCAGCAGCAGCGACCGCTCGGGGCGGCGCCCGGCGGGTAGCAACCTCTCTGGACGGCTTTCGGGGCTGCGGTCGGCGGGCAGCAGCAGGCACCGCTCGGCTTGCAGTAGCACGTGGCGCTCGGGGCGGCGCTAGGGGTGCATGCGGCCCTCGGGACGATAACTACAGCAGCAGGCGGCCGTCGCGGGATATCAGCAGCACGCGGCGGCGGCTCTCGGGGCGCATCAGCAGCAGGCCCTCATCGCGACGCCACAGCAGCACGCGGCGGCGGTGCTCGCAGCGCAGCAGCATGCCCAGCCGATGGTCCTGGCGCTGCCGATGTTCGGAGGATATATAGCCAGTGGGTGTGGCGCTGCTGGCTGCGGCTATTGGTGCCGCCTCCTCGTCGAGGCGTCCTCGTGGTCACGCACTGAGGTGGACATCTTGCTTTGTCTGCATCTGCATCTTGATAAATTGGTGTGCGACGGGGAGCCAGAGATCGAAATTTGGCCTATCGTTTCCAGGGAGATGACCCAAGTTGGATTTCAGCGATCTGCCAAAGAATACAGGAGGCGATGGAACGGTTTGAACCGAGAGTTCAAGCTTGTGAAGACGGGAAAGATCGCTGCAAAAAGCGGGAAGGATTCAACCACACTATAGAAACTGTAAAGATACTGATGGAGAAAGGCGCATTACACTGAAACTGAAACTGAAACTTTCTAGCTATAGTTTCTGTAATTATGTTCGTCTTA
Organism: Panicum virgatum; assembly: GCF_016808335.1. Taxonomy (NCBI): domain Eukaryota; kingdom Viridiplantae; phylum Streptophyta; class Magnoliopsida; order Poales; family Poaceae; genus Panicum; species Panicum virgatum. Next base: position 53,859,321 of record NC_053146.1, read on the forward strand.
GATATTAATTACTTGAAAAGTATCGCTGATGATTAGGGGGAGGGGCCCTCAAGCCCCCTACCCTCATGTTGTCTATTGGAGCCTCCACACCCCCCCCCCCCCCCAAGAAATTTTGGTATAGTGAAGAGGAGGAAGAAGGAGAAGAGAGGAAGAAGGGAAAGAGAGAAGAGAGAAGGAAGAAGAAGAAAATGAGCCCCCTTGATCCAAACTCTGGATCCGCATCTGCCCCTCATTATCCGTTGCTCTGTTTCTCTCAATTGTGAAATTTGTCCAAAGCAAGCTACTACTCTTGATGTTTCAGACAAGCAGGCTAATGTTTTTTGTGTGCTAATTCTCGTTGTGTGAACGTCATTATTTTGTTATTGGCCCTCTCGTCCTCTCACAACTAGCTTGTGCCACTAGCTCGCAATCGCAAGCAGCTGTGGACGACACAAACTTTGGACTCGGCAGACCATGGCCAACTTACCCATAAGACAGCTTTTGCACACGCACTGCATAGGACTGCCGGACTGGTGGAATCCAGCAATAAATCGGAAAAGTTGCTTCAACCCGGCGTCGGGAAGGCAGCAGTTATGGAACACCGAGTCTTATTGTGCAGTGTTATCATACGGTTACCAAGAGAACTACGTCAACTTGACACTGGAATGAAACTACCTCTCTCAGTGCACTGTTTCATTGCACAGTTCCGTAGATAGGTTGCAGCATTTAATTGTTCAGAGAAGTTGTGATCAAATGTACCCTGGGAACTATGGAGCACTTTGTAGTTGTTGCAAGTGTACTTCCAATTTCATTTGTTACCACTAAATCAAGCTTTGGTTGCAATAAAATTGAGTCAGCATATCACCAAATTAAGCATTTACATTACCAAACACTGATTAGAATGTGATCTGAATCTACATTCATTTGCATTAGCAAACACTATCTTTGTTGCTAATCAATCAGCGCTCGAGCAGTTCAGAGCTGCCACGAGAGGGGAAAACAAAATCCAAACTGATATTACCGCACAAAACAAACAAAAATGAAAAAGGTCTCAAGGTGAATAACCCCTGCTTCCCTGGGCGCAGATCTTTTCTCCTTGCTCCCTTTCCCTGTCAAAGACACGCCGCCTCACAGGCAAGACTTCCGGATGGCGAGCTCCGGTGCAGTGGAAGCGAACTTGGGGGAGCAGGAGCAGCACAACGACCACCACCAGGGCCGCCTTGCGTCCTCGCTGATAGCACAGTAGTTGTAATTGGTGCTGGAGGCGCTGAACGAGCTGGGAGAGACGGAAGCGATGGGGGATTTGGGCGGCAGGCGCTGGAGCGGCGGTGTAGGGGGATTTGGGCGGCGGCACAGGGTATTTGAGCGGCAGGCGCTGGAGCGGCGGTGCAGGGGGATTTGGGCGGCGCAGGGAACGACACCGGCGGTGGAGCGGTGGGAGCAGTTGTGGCGCGCCGCAGGAGGTGGAACGGTAGGGTAGCTGGCGATGGAGCGACGACACATTTTCGCGCGTGAGCGGCGGCGGGCGTTTGGCGCATGAGCGCGGGAGCCAGTCGCGGGAGCAGAGCAAGCGGAGGAGGTTTGGGGTGGTGGCGGAGCGGGGAGCATGGGATCCGGATGAAATGAAGATCGATCTCTGTTGCGGTGTCGTTCCCGGGTCATTGGCTTGGCAACCGAGCCATGGACGGTCATGGACGGGTCATGATAATGACCTTCATCTACTCTCTCTCTCCTCTTAACTTTTTGCCAAATCACCATTTCTGGTGACGTGTCACACTATTTAATGCCTATGATACTGTGATAACACTGGCACTGAGACTGGTACGTGCAGGCACCAGGTAAAGCGTGACAAAAAAAATCAGCTTTTCTAGTGGAGTCCATCTGGTCGCATTTGCGTAGCTAAGCAGGCAGCGAGTTGGCCTTAAAAGATGGCAATAGGTATAAAATATTCGCGTACCTGTGGATAGCAAACCCGACGGGCGTAGATACGGGTTTGGATTTATGCCTACGGGCGCGGGTACAATCTTAAACCCGACGGGTATTTGCTAACGGGTTTGAAAAAATGAAATCAGTTTCCGCAAACACGCCAAACCCGATTTAGTGGTTGACATGTGGACCCTAAACCCCTAATATAAAAAATTCATTTAGGGTTTCTCCTCATCTCATTCTTCCTTTGCTCCTCCCGCACTGAGCCGCCTCACCGAGTCCCTGCACTTCTCCGTGTCGCACAACTCCCGCCCCCTTCCTGCTCATTCTTTCACCTTCCTGCGCGCCGGCGCCCGTCGCCCGCCCCTCTCCTCCCTCGTCCAGCCTGTGCGCCGCTCAGTCCTCCCCCCTCCTCCCTGTGCTCCTCGAGCTCAGCCTGCGATCCATCCTAGTCAACGGATAAGCACCAGCTCCTTCGGCCACACGGGGAGGCCACGCAGGGCCCACGCTGGGAGGCCACGCAGGGCATGCGCTTCCAGCAACCTGGCATGGCGCCGCTGGCCGCGCGCCGTGGCCTGGCCAGTGGCCACCCGCCGCTCAGAGCTCCTAACCCAGCTGCAGATCTGTTCTTCCTCAGCTTGCGGGTAACGGGTGTGCCCGCGGGCATGCGGGTATCCGCGGGCAGCGGGTACGAGTGTTTAAAAATTCTACCCGTAGCGGGTTGTGGGCGCGGGTATGGATATGGATATGGATTTTGATTTGCCGGTGCGGCTCTACAAAATTGATATCCATGCGGATTTTATCCGTTGCGATCTCTAGTTGGCCTCGCCGCGTCGCGGCCGCGGGCCGGTGCAACTTGCCATGAGCGGCCATGGTGGCACGGTGTGAGTGCTCACCGCGATGGGGGGTCACGGGCTCGCGGGCGCTTGGCCGTGGCGCCGGAGTGGACGTACATTTCAGTTTCGTCGACGACTCCATCGATCGTCGTCGTCTTCTCAAGTGAGTAGACAACGGTACTGAAATGTGAAATCATACACAGAACACAGGTATCTCCTTTCTCTAGGATTTAGGTGTTTTGGCTACCTGCTGACTTGTTGGAGCATGTCTGAACAGAATTGGCTGAAAGCCTGTACCTGATCAAGCTATCCAATAGCTTCGGACGCTGGGAAGGCGCCAGGCTATACGCGACCACTAGCATTGCCCATTCTTCAGGTACTGTTGGAATTCCGGCATGAGCCGATTGCCTATTATAGATGATTGCTTGGAGTGCAGGCCTCGGGGACGCCGGCAAGGCGAGACATCAGTGTTCCAGCGCTTGGGGCCCAGAACACGTCACGACGACCATGTGAAGTGGCCATCCAGGGATGATCTCGAGCCAGAAGAAGAAGATAAGTATCATCATCCACGATGGTGTCCTGACGGGCTCAGCCGATCACAGAAGCACAGAGTGCAGCGCCTACGCAATCTCGAGGAAGCGGAAGCAAGGTACCTTGACATGCTAAGAAAAGCGCGTCCGGATCTCGCGGAGCAAGTCAGGTGCCCGCAAAGAGTGGAAAGGCGCCCTCCAAGGAGGGAGTGGCACCCCAAGCAGCCAAGAGCCGATGACAAGCCATCGGCTGATGTCAACATGGTGTTCGTGCTCTCGTCGGAGTTTCGGGCACCCCAACCAGAGGAATTGGCCATCGCGCAACTGGATCTCGGCCCACAGCCGATCATCTTCGAGAAGCCCAACGAGAAAAGCTACAAGCACCTGAAGGGATTGTATCTCAAGGGCCTCATCGATGGCAAGCCTGTGAACAGGATGTTGGTCGACACTGGCGCCGCAGTCAACCTGATGCCGTACTCAGTGTTGCGCTGATTGGGTCGTTCTACTGCTGATCTTATCAAAACCAATGTAATGCTCAATGATTTCAATGGGCAGCCGTCGGAGGCAAAGGGAGTCCTCAATGTGGAATTGACAGTTGGCCACAAGACCGTCCCAACCTCGTTCTTCATCGTCAACAGTAAGAGTACGTACACAGTGCTACTTGGGAGGGATTGGATTCACGCCAATTGTTGTGTTCCTTCCACAATGCACCAGTGTTTGGTTCAATGGGATGGCGACGAAGTGGAGGTAGTCCGTGCAGATGACTCCAGCAAGGTTTCGCTCGCAGAAATGAACGCCTGGGACACGGAAGGACAAGAGCTGATCTCAGGGATCGCGCCGGAAGAATGTGATCGGATCAAAGCGACAAAAAATGGGTTGAGGCTGGTCTTATCCACTGGCCTCACAGAATAAACACATTCTGGCAGCGCTGTGGCGAATGCCACCTACCAAGGTGGTGCCCAGGAGGACTGTCGAGGTCGCAGAAGCGCAGGGTCCAACGCCTGCGCAGTCTCAAACAAGCCGAAGGGGACTACCTTCAGCTGCTGGAAAGGTTCAACGAGATCTCAGGAATACCAAACATACGGTCAAGGTGCAGTTTGGTCTGGAAGCGCAAGCCGCAGATTGATTCAGCTGCAGGAGCTAAAGACGCGACACGACATGATGTCCCGTAGGCTTCATGAATTCTACGGGATCATGCCCTGTAGTGGCCGATCTAAGCGATCAGCCCCAGCCGATGCGATGCCATCGGGGCCCAGAAAAGCCGGTGCACCAGCATCGCCTTTAGAAATAGAAAGTCAAAAGAAATAGTAGCAGAACAAATTAGCTGCATGGCTAACATCTGAGTCCGGGCTGATGGACAGATCAGCCCCAAACACAGCCGATTCTAGCAATCGGCGACAAAACGTCTGAATTCTCTGGTTCATAGTGAATTGGGCACGGCCGATTGGAGAGCCGATCTCCTCCAATACATGAAGGATCCGGCTCGGGGGGCATAAGCAGAGATTTGGTGATGAAATATGGAGACCCATACAAAAATTTTCGTCCAGATGAAGAACTACCGCCGGTGCTCCTACAACTTCTTCGCCATCGGCTACTTCCGCTCCTTCGCAGTTCCGGCCATCGACATCGGCTACTTTTGCTCCCATGTGGGCGTGGGAGTGTCTGATACATTAGCCAATCGATCCGGCCAACAGTACTTCTGCATCGTCATAGTCATCGGCTATTCCCGTTCCTGCGACACCATCGACATCGGCGGATTCAGCTCTTACGGTTAGGGCATTTGTCGCCTACGGACGGGTCCGCCTCGCCCGACCCCTGCGGACGGGGTCCGTCTCGCCCGACCCCCGCGGATAGAGGGTCAGGGCATTCGTCACATCAGTCGGCTGATTCAGTTTCTGTGCTCCTTCGATGCGATCAACATTGGTTACTTCATCCACGTCGACAAAGCGTTTGAAGAGCTCTCTACGACAACAGATGTGCTGATTGGACTTTAGGCTACAGATGTTCGGCTTTCTAACAGCCGATAGTTGTGATGAGAATGCATTATGGCAAGTACGGACCAGGCGGGATTTTAACCATCGGCTCGTCAACAGCCAATTTGATTGGTAATATTCAAACCCACCATTGCATCATCATACAGTATATGCGTTTATCACTTGTACTAGCTTCCTTGTATGTTTAGTAGCTTCTACTTGTGTTTCGTGCATATATTTTGAGGTGTGGATGCTGGTGACCATGTGTGGTTAGGCTCATTTGAATATGTTGAATATCTGATACCGATCATGGCTTTTATTCTTTTGAAAATCTGAAATATGGTCACCGCTTTACTTGGCTACTAGTATGTGTAGGCTGACTTTGCTTTTACTATCTTGTACATGCCTGGTAGCTATATCCTTTTCTTGGAATCATTTATGCAGCTCGAGTCTCAATGCTTATATGATAATCTTGTGCTAAATTACATTAAAATCTGAATGATGTCCATGTTGTGCTATAATGAAAAGATCCAGGTGGGTTTGTTTTGTCTTACTGATCTAGTTCGGGACTATTTGATATTGCACTTTAGCATGAACTTGAACTAGGTTGTGAATGACCAAAACCTTGCTTTAAGCTTCTGATGGTTCAATGGACCTAGGCTTAGCATTGGTTGGTAAGAAATGGCATGATAAGCAAATAACCCCTGGCACAGAACAAAAGGCATGTTTGAGTTACAAATGCAATATGTTTTAACCTGCAAGACCTGAGGGCATGAGTAATCAAGCTTATTAAAAGGTCCTTGTATCGGAAAGAGCTCACTGGTGTAGGTACTTGCTGGTTTTTGCTTGTCATGCTTTAATGTACTAGTTGGTTGGGCTAAGTGGTGATGCTTTTTATTTTAAAAATCCTAAAAATTGCTTGCTCATGTTCTAATATAGATATATTCTTTTGAGCTTTTCTATGCAGTGTCTTTATGCTATACCCTCACTGTATATACATGCTAGCACTTGTGAATGCTTTGAGACATACCTAGAAGCTCACACTCACTCTTTGCATGACATAGCGTATTTTGTGGGGGGGAGAAATTTTTATCAATAATAATGGTTTGGTTTATGTGGACTGTTTGGTTAACCGAATATGATTCATCAGCTTTAGCTGATTCACAATGATCTTTGTAGCGTCGGTTCGGCAAGTGATTATTTTCCAGGAGAGGCCATATGTGTTGATGCTGAGCTGATGAAGCACGAGGATGATCACATAAGTCAGTGCCATCCATGGAATATGAAAACTAGGACCGGTCTGCAACAACATTGAGATTGGTCGAGGAAGGCGTCAGGCCGGTTCAAGCAATCGGTCACAAAGTCAGTTGGTTAATAGCCGATCTATCGGCTCGGGGGGCAAGACCATCAGTGGCATGATAAGACAATTTGAGGAGATGATGTTTTTATTTGGTTTACAGCTGGCGCTTAGAAGATTCTGTCATATTTGGCCAAACTTGAGGGGCATGTGTTATCGCCAGAATTTGACCAGGATTGGTAGGCCAAATGTCAGAAGAAGCCCACGGTAAAGGAGTCCACTTAGCCAGGCTTATATCATAAGTTTGGCCAAATACAATGATAATTGGGCACTCAAGGGTCAAGCTGAGATGGGGTCACGGGCCTAATCCATGTTGAAGTCCAGTCTATTCGCGAGGCTGGTTCGGACTACAGGAAGAGGCCGCACAAAAATGGACGCCCAGGCCACATATGGACTCCGTTTTGGACGTTCTAGATATGCATGGAAAGCTAAGGAGATAAGCTTTCCAATACAACTGGAATCACATCTAGATTCACTCGGTGTTGACGGAAACTGACGAAACAATAGGACGACCAGAATCTACCACAATTATACGGCATGTTTCGACTGATATTTGGAAGCTGCATGAAGATCTGGACCGGTGGAGGGAAGAGTCCAGATCATGTTATCTAATCTTTGAGTCTTTATTGAGTTGTAATCTATCTCTAGTCTTCGTTTAGGAAAGAGTTTAGAGGTTGCCTTGCACGACAAGAAGTCTCCGGACTATAAATATGTACCCTATGACATTTGTAAAAAGAGGACGTCATCACGTTTGCAATCAACAACTCTCGGCGCATCGCCACCCCTAATCTTAGGGTTTCATCCAAGTAAGCGTCATGTTGCCTTGATCGCTTCTTGCGATCAGGGCATCATTGTTCTTGCTTTTACCTTGGTATTACTCGTACTGAAGCGTTTTTTATGGCGAGTAATGCTAGTTATCCTGATGTTCGTAGCATGGATTTAGTAGATTCATCGTGCTTTTATTGCATATCATGTACGAATATCATGTTGTTTCTGTGCAATCACGTTTCAATCTTATGCTAATTCTTGTTGCATAGAGTTAGTTGCACGGAAACAACACCCTGCTTCTTTTCATCTAGTAGATCTAATCTGTTACGGTTTGCTCTTATACTTAAGAGTTGGCGTAATATCTGCTAGGTTAGGCCTTGCAAACGGATTGGATGATCCGGTGACGTATTAGATGCTTTGCCTTAGTCTTAACAGGGAATTGATCCGGGAATCAGCTTTAGCTTGTTCTTAGGCCTCTATTCTGGTTAAGGTTTAGTTATTTATTACGTTCATTATGCCCAATCACGTGTAGGATGTTCCGATCTAGCAGTGAAGCTTTTACCGTCGTGAATTAGATTAGTTAGATTTAATTGAAGCAGCTTTACAGTTATTTGCTTTATTTGTCAAAATCCGGATGCAAACAGATCCAATCTGACACCGGGACTCGATCGGCTCTTTAAAGCCGATGCAAGAGTCGTCCCGGGGAGCCGACCACGACTCGGACTTATGTTTCCACGTGTTTGTGTATGCAGGCAAATCGTTGCAAGCACGTTCGCACCTTCCTGATCAGGTATAGGTCAGGTGGCACGCCCTGCGTCTTCACAAGCCGCGGTGTGTGCTGGAATTGCGGGCCGTTGACGAGGGAACAGTGCCTGCCAGTGCCCCGGCGACCTCCCGGCTCTTCGTGTTGTCTGTCGCTACTCGCCGGTGGGTTTTGACCGACAGCATGTGGTAAATGACCTTAAATTTTATTCTAGATAATCTAGGCGCGGGTCATAAAAGGGCAAGCTCATATCTTATACAATTTTGAGCTAAAATATATAAAGGTTAAATTATATTGTGAAGATAGAACTGAGTCATAATCTGTTACCATCTCTATGTGCAAGTGACGTTAACGAGGTGAGATATCCTGTCCAGGGCTATTCCCAGTCGCAAGTGCGACTCGAATTAGACAATTAGACCATTGCAAAAGCCGGCCTCCCCTACCCCCATCTTCTTTCTCCTGCCCCGTGCCACGACCTTCCACTCCAGCCAGCAAAAATGACAAAATAATACATTTATTTACATGTATAAATATGGTCACCTCTCCCTATTTCACTGTCTGTCGTCCCCTCTGTCCCTCATCGGCTCATCCCCGCCCGTGCCAACCACATCCCTCAGTCGCAAGCATCGATGTCACACTCCTTGGGTCAATCCATGTCGCGTTGTCATCGATAGATCCGGGACAAGGCAGCTGCCATGCTGGGGATCACGCGGGGCCTTAATCCCCACTTCCAGCGGGGCCTCTTGAGCAAAGAGCACCCACATCTTCGTAGAGGTCGGTTGGTGTTACATGAAATACCGATGGGAAATTCCGGAACTAAAAAGGAAACCGAGAATTCGGTTGGGAAAACTTATGGACCTATTTTGTTTATGTTTACATCGTTTTTCTTTCTGATTTTTTTCTGAATCTATTTTTTTCAAAAATATATGATATCTAATAAGTTTAGACGGTATTTCCAACCCTTCCTAGTAGGGGCTCAAGCATCCTCCCTCCAACCCTCCTAGTAGGGGCTCAAGCATCCCTCTCCAACCCTTAGAGCAACTCCAACCCAACTCCTACTTTTGGCCCCCTATTTCACACATATGAGGGTCTCTCATTCTGTTTCTCTCTCCTATTTCACAATGAACTCCAACAGACCTCTCATACTAACTCTTATATCTCCAACTTCCTCATTTTTTATTCATATGAAGTAACTACCATGAACATTATTTTGAATTACCATTTTATTTTTGCATGATTTATTTCCAACAGGCATATTTGGAACCACAATATTTTTATCATGGCTGCCACCAGTATTGCTTCCAAGCATATTGATCATCCAGGGTTCCATCTTCCTCCCTGCATTGTCAGATCCAACAATCAAAAAAAAAATAAAGCATTGCAGAAATCAATTGCTCTGTTCAAGTTAAGCAAGAAAATGGGGCTCTGTCCACACTAGCAGGCGGCTTCGCACCCCTGTTGTGCTCCACGACCTCCCTCCCCTTCCCTCCCTTGAGCTGCCCTATGCCCCGCGAGCACTGTCGGCTGCTGACTGCGCAGCAGCTCAGCCTGTGTCCCGTGAGCACCGCGAGCCCCCGCAGCCGCTGCTCCGTGCACCCCACGAGCACCGCGAGCTTTGGGCCTCCATCCCGCGAGCTCCGTCGCGCTAGCCTCTGGGGTCACGAATCCCACTCCCTAGCGGCAGGGCCTCGGCGCGCGCGGATCGTGGGGCCGGCGCGGCTCCGGCTACGGCGGGCGTGTAGATCCAGCAGCCAAACTGCTCGATTCGGCCGTTCGGCGCCACCAGCGACCTTCCTCACTCGCTCCTCTCTCACCCTAGATCTAGTTCGCAGATACAATAGACGAAAGGGGACGACGGGGAGGAAGCATACCTTGCGGGAATGGTGTCCGTGCCAGCGCGGGAAGGGGCGGCCGTTGCGCTCGACTCGGATGAGAGCCCGGAGCGGGGGCTCCCAGATGTAGGAGGTCGAGGATGAGAGCTCTCCTATCCTTAGGAAGCGGATGAGAGCTGGTTTGGAGTGATTTTTTTCCGTTTCTCTCTCCTAAAAAAAAGGAGGTCGAGTAGGAGGTGGGTTGGAGTTGCTCTTAGGGGGCTCAAGCACCCCTCCCCCCACCGCGCGCGCGCAAATGGCCGATTCATTCAAGCAAACCTTCATCCACACTTCTAACGGGGTCTGGTGAGAAGAAGGACCTTTTTGGGAGATCACAGGGTTGGTAGAGAGATGCACCTGGGTGATCTTTCTCTTGAAAGTTGGGTTTTTCGTTTTGGCTTTTTACCCTTTCTTTAGCATCACATGTGAATCACTGCAAGTTCTAAATGTTACGGAGAATGACCCTATCGCACACCGGTAAGGACTGCTCTGACAGGTACTACGCTGTCCTTAGATATCATCATGCAAAACTAAAGCGGGTGAAGACCTATTGTTATGGCGAATTGCTGTCTCCATTGGCGGTCGGCGGGCAGCAGGAGGTGGAGGTGCTACTAGGGGCGGCTGCAGGCGACCCTTAGGACGCTACTGCAGCAACAGGTGGCCATCACAGATATCATCACATGGTGGTGGCAATGCTCACAACGCATCAACATGTGACCATGGGGCTCTGTCGGCAGTGGCGAAGCTAGAGCAGATTGAAGAGGGTGCATTTACCTCGTGGGTGCATAGAGTTGAGCTATTAGAGACATATATGGTGAAAAATTAGATCTAATTCAGTAGGGGATTACCTCCTTCTGTTTCATAAAAAAAAAGATCTAATCACTGTTTTGTAAATATTCATGGGTGCATGAGCCCCCTAATTCTAATACCTTTCCATTGGCTGGTTGGCTACCAGTGGCCGTGGAACAACCATGCCAGTGGATAACTGGATACGGTGCCAGCATTTGAGTCTTCTTCTGGATAAACTGATATGTGATAGGGAGCCCGAAATTTGACCTATCTTTTCCAGCAAGATGGCCTAAGTAGGATCTCAACGATAAGCCGAAGAATGCGGGAGGTGATGGAACGGTTTGAACCGAGAATTCAAGCTTGTGCTGATGGGGAAGATCGCCGGTAAAAACCAGTGAGAATACAAACATGCTATGGAAGCTGTGTCAAGATACTGATGGAGAAAGGCGCGTTACACTAATATATTCTATATTGATGGTCTGATGTAGATCTGAGTAAAATTTATATCACTCATAGCAATGCACGGGTACTATACTAGTATACCTCTATGTCTTCTCTATATTTCTAAAGCAAATAATGGTTTCTTGGTCCGATAATTGGAACCCGAACAAATCAATTAGAATCCTAATCAAACCCAAATAAATCAATCTGTATCTCAATCAGAACCTGAAGGAATCAATACCTTGTGCGATCACGGCATAGTTTGTATACAAAGTGAAAGAGTACAAAAATGATGGTCTCATATAAATCTAGGTAAAATTTATACTACGCATAACAACACACAAGTATTTTGGTAGTCTATCTATGCTATAAAGATTGAAAATAATTGAAAATATTTCTCACTTATATCGAAACCACCGTACCCCTCACATGTCGGGGTTGAGAGAGGTGGGAGAAGGTGCAGACGCACACAAAACGCAAATTAGAAAGCATTTCTGCGGTGCTCGCAGCGCAGCAGCATGCCCAGCCGATGGTCCTGGCGCTGTCGATGTTCGGAGGATAGCCAGTGGGTGTGGCGCTGCTGGCTGCGGCTATTGGTGCCGCCTCCTCGTCGAGGCGTCCTCGTGGTCACGCACTGAGGTGGACATCTTGCTTTGTCTGCATCTGCATCTTGATAAATTGGTGTGCGATGGGGAGCCAGAGATCGAAATTTGGCCTATCGTTTTCAGGGAGATGACCCAAGTTGGATTTCAGCGATCTGCCAAAGAATACAGGAGGCGATGGAACGGTTTGAACCGAGAGTTCAAGCTTGTGAAGACGGGAAAGATCGCTGCAAAAAGCGGGAAGGATTCAACCACACTACAGAAACTGTCAAGATACTGATGGAGAAAGGCACATTACACTGAAACTAAAACTTTCTAGCTATAGTTTCTGTAATTATGTTTGTCTTAGATACCCGGCGTCGGGAAGGCAGCAGTTATGGAACACTGAGTCTTATTGCGCAGTGTTATCATACGGTTACCAAGAGAACTACGTCAACTTGACACTAGAATGAAACTACCTCTCCCAGTGCACTGTTTCATTGCACAGTTCCATAGATAGATTGCAGCATTTAATTGTTCAGAGAAGTTGTGATCAAATGTACCCTGCGAACTATGGAGCACTTTGTAGTTGTTGCAAGTGTACTTCCAATTTCATTTGTTACCACTAAATCAAGCTTTGGTTGCAATAAAATTGAGTCAGCATATCACCAAATTAAGCATTTACATTACCAAACACTGATTAGAATGTGATCTGAATCTACATTCATTTGCATTAGCAAACACTATCTTTGTTGCTAATCAATCAGCGCTCGAGCGGTTCAGAGCTGCCACGAGAGGGGAAAACAAAATCCAAACTGATATTACCGCACAAAACAAACAAAAATGAAAAAGGTCTCAAGGTGAATAACCCCTGCTTCCCTGGGCGCAGATCTTTTCTCCTTGCTCCCTTTCCCTGTCAAAGACACGCCGCCTCACAGGCAAGACTTCCGGATGGCGAGCTCCGGTGCAGTGGAAGCGAACTTGGGGGAGCAGGAACAGCACAACGACCACCACCAGGGCCGCCTTGCGTCCTCGCTGATAGCACAGTAGTTGTAATTGGTGCTGGAGGCGCTGAACGAGCTGGGAGAGACGGAAGCGATGGGGGATTTGGGCGGCAGGCGCTGGAGCGGCGCGTAGGGGGATTTGGGCGGCGGCACAGGGTATTTGAGCGGCAGGTGCTGGAGCGGCGGTGCAGGGGGATTTGGGCGGCGCAGGGCACGACACCGGCGGTGGAGCGGTGGGAGCAGTTGTGGCGCGCCGCAGGAGGTGGAACGGTAGGGTAGATGGCGATGGAGCGACGACACCTTTTCGCGCGCGAGCGGCGGCGGGCGTTTGGCGCATGAGTGCGGGAGCCAGTCGCGGGAGCAGAGCAAGCGGAGGAGGTTTGGGGTGGTGGCGGAGCGGGGAGCATGGGATCCGGATGAAATGAAGATCGATCTCTGTTGCGGTGTCGTTCCCGGGTCATTGGCTTGGCAACCGAGCCATGGACGGTCATGGACGGGTCATGATAATGACCTTCATCAACTCTCTCTCTCTCTCCTCTTAACTTTTTGCCAAATCACCATTTCTGGTGACGTGTCACACTATTTAATGCCTATGATACTGTGATAACACTGGCACAGACTGGTACGCGCAGGCACCAGGTAAAGCGTGACAAAAAAATCAGCTTTTCTAGTGGAGTCCATCTGGTCGCATTTGCGTAGCTAAGCAGGCAGCGAGTTGGCCTTAAAAGATGGCAATAGGTATAAAATATCCGCGTACCTGTGGATAGCAAACCCGACGGGCGTAGATACGGGTTTGGATTTATGCCTGTGGGCGCGGGTACAATCTTAAACCCGACGGGTATTTGCTAACGGGTTTGAAAAAATGATATTAGTTTCCGCAAACCCGCCAAACCCGATTTAGTGGTTGACATGTGGACCCTAAACCCCTAATATAAAAAATTCATTTAGGGTTTCTCCTCATCTCATTCTTCCTTTGCTCCTCCCGCACCGAGCCGCCTCACCGAGTCCCTGCACTTCTCCGTGTCGCACAACTCCCGCCCCCTTCCTGCTCATTCTTTCACCTTCCTGCGCGCCGGCGCCCGTCGCCCGCCCCTCTCCTCCCTCGTCCAGCCTGTGCGCCGCTCAGTCCTCCCCACTCCTCCCTGTGCTCCTCGAGCTCAGCCTGCGATCCATCCTAGTCAACGGAAAAGCCACACGGGGAGGCCACGCAGGGCCCACGCTGGGAGGCCACGCAGGGCATGCGCTCCAGCAACCTGGCATGGCGCCGCTGGCCGCGCGCCGTGGCCTGGCCAGTGGCCACCCGCCGCTCAGAGCTCCTAACCTAGCTGCAGATCTGTTCTTCCTCAGCTTGCGGGTAACGGGTGTGCTCCTGCCCGCGGGCATGCGGGTATCCATGCGGATTTTACCCGATGCGATCTCTAGTTGGCCTCGCCGCGTCGCGGCCGAGGGCCGGTGCAACTTGCCATGCGCGGCCACGGTGGCACAGTGTGAGTGCTCACCGCGATGGGGGGTCACGGGCTCGCGGGCGCTTGGCCGTGGCGCCGGAGTGGACGTACATTTCAGTTTCGTCGACGACGCCATCGATCGTCGTCGTCTTCTCAAGTGAGCAGACCAACGGTACTGAAATGTGAAATCATACACAGAACACAGGTATCTCCTTTCTCCAGGATTTAGGTGTTTTGGCTACCTGCTGACTTGTTGGAGCATGTCTGAACAGAATTGGCTGAAAGCCTGTACCTGATCAAGCTATCCAATAGCTTCGGACGTTGCTGCTTACTCCACTGGATACATTTTCACCGGGGGAAAGACAATGAACCGGAGATGAAGGTTGCCCATGGCAAGGTGTTACTGCTCCTGATACATCTCCAACAGAAGACAAGGCTCCAGCGCTACCAGATGGGCCACGTGTCAGGAAGCCCAATCCCAGAGTGCACGGGCCAGAATGGACCAACATGTTTGCATATGTGAATCAGGCGATGCCTGTGTAATGGAGTGATATAAACGGGAGAGATGGGAGAGGAGAGGATACTTTTGCATCTGTAACAACTCGTTTCTTCTTTCTCAAGAAGTTGACCTCTTCTCTGCCCAATTCCTCTGTTCTGCATCTCATTCTTCCAATCCTTGCCCCTGCTACCCTGTTGTGCTAACACAAGGTCGTTGACTTTTCTCAACACAGGTATCTGTTTTTTTCTCTAGCACTGAGCCATTCTTCGTTTCTACTTCCTCCGTCCACAAAAGAATGCAATTATGGGATTCCTGCCGGTCAAACTAGTTTAAGTTTGACCAAATTTATATTAAATATTATTATTATTTATATCTCCAAATAAATTTACTATGAAAATATAATCTATAACTAATCTAATGGTACTTATTTTGTATTATGAATGTTATTACTTTTTTCTATAAATTCAGTCAAAGTTTAAATTATTTGACTCCTCGAAAAATGAGAATTGCATTCTTTTGTGGACCGAGGGAGTAAATAACTCGACAACTTAACGTTGCCAATTGAGCAACAAGAGAACTAGTACGATGCTGATTCTAAAATTGAAAACCCCCTCACTATCTGATATGCTCTGTTTCTCTCAATTATAAACCATCCGAAATTTGTCAGAAACAAGCTACTGGTACTCAAGCAGGACAGTGTTTTCTATGTGCTAATTCTCCTTGTGTGAACGTCATCCTTTTTTTTATTGGAGGTAGCATTACGCTAGTAGCTCCACAGGGCAATGTCAGCGGTGCCACTCCCATGCTCGACGTCCTCCCACCACGCTCCCGCTCCAGCGGCGGCCGGCGCGTCCAGGAGCAGCCCCTGCGCCAAGCTCGCGTAGTACGATCCAGCATCAACCATGCCGCCCAACCCGAACACGTCGTCGAGCTCGAACAAGACGTCGGGCGACGGCGCTGCGCCAGGCGAGCCGCCGTCATCCTCATCCTCGTCGGCCGTCTCCACCGCTGGCGACGACGGCGCCGACGCCGACGCCGACGCCGAGCGCCGCCGGAACACCTCGACGGCCTCGGCGGCAGCATCCCTGAACTCGCGCGCGCTTCCCGGCGCCGCGGGAATCAGCGGCGGGAGCAGCCACGCGGAGTCGGCGAAGTTGAGGCAGGCGGCGCGGCCGGAGAGCGCGATGGCGGCGGCGTCGTGCGCGCGCGCCGCCAGCTCGGGCGTGGCGAAGGTGCCGAGCCAGAGCCTGGAGCCGCGCCGGCCCGGGACGCGCAGCTCGCACACCCACCGCCCCGCCTGGCCGCGGCGCCGCACGCCGCGGAACACCGGGTGCCGCGTCTCCCGGAACTTGGTCCGCCCCGCTGGCTTCTTGGGTGGCGCCGACCACACCGTCCTGTACTCCTCGTGCTCCGCGGTCGGCGGCGGCGGTGAGGGCGTATCCATTGCAGGCTCTCTGAGGATCAGCAGCTTGGCAGTAGCGAGGTGTCTCTGGTCGAGCTGGGATCGATGGAGGCAGCAGTGGAGCTTGGACTTGGATGGAGGGAGCGGAAGGAGGCCGGAAAGTATATATAGGTAACTGGTCAACTCGGTGCCGGTGGTCGTCACTCGTCAGTGCCGCGGGGAGTGAGAAGCGATTAGCTGGAAATGGCAATGGACAGCGTGGCGCGGAGGTGCGGCATGCGTGGCGGTCCAAGTCAGCCACTGCGGCGGCGCGGTAGTGGGGTCCGACGGTCAGCGACAGCCAGGTTGCCTTGGCCTCTTGCTCTTTGCCTTGGGGCGTCACTCTCCCACTGGCCACTAGCAGCTCCATGGCGCGTGCTCTGGTCTCCGTTTACTGTTCAAAGCTGATCTCCTGGGTGAATTGCTCGCGGTGGCTCGTGCTTGGGCGGTAACGCCCGTTGACAATGCTCCGGTTCAATACCTGTGATGAGTTTGACTAGAGAAGATGTTGAAGGTCCAAGACTGCGTCGGCCATCTTAAGTCAAAACCCAAAGCTAGTGTTCTAGGGCCTTGTTTGGTGATGCTAGATTTCTAGCACACACAAATCTTGAAAAAAGAATCTCGCATGCATGAAGCATTAAATGAAGTCAATTTGCAAAATCTTTTTAGGGATGGGTGTAACTTTTCACGACGAATCTAATGATGGTAATTAATCGATAATTAGCTACAGTTATGCTACAGTACCATCCTCTAATCGCGCGGTCAAATGCCTCATTAGATTCTTCAGGGTCATTAGCGCGGGGTTCCGAAATTGATTTTGTAAACTGACTTTGTTTGACACTATAATTAATGGTCAAAGTTTGTACTATTCATATGGTGCTAGAATTCTAGCATGAACCAAACAGGCTGGCAAAAGAATATGTCTGGGATGCCTCAGCACTCAGCAGAGTGTCTTTCAGTGGCCATCCATAGGCCACAGTCACCATGACCATGATAGGCTCGGTACATGTGTTTGGTGAAACCGAATTCGCCTTCTTATTTTAGGGGCACCAGCTTTGGTATTGGAGCATGAGAACCCAGGATTGATCGATTGTGTCTGGTTCTGCGCATCAGCAGTTCAGTTTCCGAAAAATTTTGGGCAAATTTTTTTGATCTCTTTTACAGTACTAATTAGGAGCATTAAAAATGGATTAACTTTAAAACTAATTACACGGATGGATGGGAAATCGTGAGGCGAATCTATTAAGCCTAATTAATTCATCATTAGATATTGTTTATTGTAGCATAACATTATCTAATCATTGTATAATTATGTTCATTAGATTCGTCTCGCGATTTCACCTGGGGGTTATGCTATGAGTTTTGTCAGTTATCCATATTTAATACTACTAATTAGTGATCAAACATTCGAAGTTACTAAGCGCAAGAAAATTTTTTGGAAACTAAATAGAGCAGCAGCGAACAGGCAGTGGAAGCAAAATTTTCCACCCGATACTCCTACTCCCTGTATTCAAAGCACTAGAATAAAAAACTTGGTCAGGTGGAAAATATTCAGGAGCCTGATAATTAGAGGTACTAGAATAAAAAACTTGGTATCACAGCTTGCGTCCTGGGTGTTGGCCATAGGGATTCAGGAAAGAGGCGATGAGAGAAGGGAAGTGCTCGCTTGTCACGCCCGCGTGCGCGAAAAGACCGCGGCTGCTTCCCTTCCGACCCAGTGAAGCAACAGCTCGCGTAACTGGAAGGAATTTGACGGCAGAAAGTGGCTTCAGCCAGCAGGGCCCATGACCGGACTCGGTCTGAAGACATCTTCTGGAATCTGGGCCGTCTTTGGTTACTTTGTGAAAAAGATTTGAGGAAAACTTTTTGATGCTTTGACCACTAATTAAGAGTATTAAATAAAGTTTAATTATAAAATTACCTCTACAACTATGGTACTGTAGCAGTTGCTCTAGCTAATGAGGCATTTGACCGCACGATTAGGGGATGATTGAGCGTGGTCACTGTAGTACTCCATGCGGACATTTGTCTTTTTGTGAAATTTTGATGGGACATGTAACCAAACATGTCCCTGATCAGTCACCTGGGCCCGGATCACCAGCGCGTGAAAGTTACCTCTTCTGGCTGCTCGTGTCTTGGTCTCTTGGACGGTTGGACCGCCACAAGCTCACAAGTTCCTTTTCCAAAAAAAAAAATCACAAGTTACAGTCGCAATTCGCAAATGAACGGACGGGGTGCCGGATGCCCTTTCATTCAAGGACTCTTTTTGAGGCAAGCGTTGCATTCCTGTTCCCTCTTTCTTTTTTCGATCAGTTTATGGCTAAAAACTGTTGATTGGAAGTACTTCGAGTTGTATGGTGCCCGGAAGGCAAAAACATGGTTGGAAAGTTTGAGACAAAATTCTTTGAACCGTTGAAGTTTGAATTTTGTTACAGAAGTACAGATTACAGTACAATCAGTTGGGGGATCGTCAAGCTTATTTGAAACTCTCTAGTAGCTCCAGAGCGCGACGTCCGCTCCGCCGTCGCCAAAGTCGCCATGTTCCCAGGCGGCCGCCGGGGGCGGCGGCGGCTCCATGAGCAGACCCTCCGCGAGGCTGGCGTAGTACGTGTCCAGGTCCATGTCGCCGAACCAGTCGGGCTCGAACGCGCCGCCGTCCAACGCCGCCGTCTCATCAGCCTCCGCGGGTACGTGCTCAAGGGACGTCGCCAGCGACCCGGAAATGCCCGGCAACGGCGGCGGAGCCGACATGCTCGAGGTCGCCTTGTCGACCGCGGCGGCGGCGCTGTCATTGGCACCGGAGCGGCGCTGGAAGTCCGCGACGGCCTCGAGGGCGGCGCGGCGGGCGTCGTCCAGGCTCGGGAGCGCGGAGGGCGGCGGCAGCGCGAGCCGCCACGCGGAGTCCGGGAAGTTGAGCCCCGCCCCGGAGCCGCCGCGGCCCAGGGCGAGCATCGCGGCGTCGTGCGCGCGCGCCGCGGCCTCGGCGGCGACGTAGGTGCCGAGCCACAGGCGCGCGCCGCGGTTCCCCGGGACGCGCACCTCGCACACCCAGCGGCCCGCGGCGCCCCGGCGGCGCACGCCGCGGAACACCGGGTGGCGCGTCTCGCGGAACTTGGTGCGGCCCGCGGGGCGCTTCTTGGGCGGCGCCGGCGGGGAGGGCGAGGTCGGCGGCGACGCCTTGTCGTTCCTGCCCGACGAGGACGAGGACGCCGAGGTGGTGGAGGACGAGGAGGAGGAGGTCGAGCGCTCGAGGCGGCCCATGTCCATGGCTGCTTCCTGCTGGCTGCTGCTGCTGTTTTCTTCAGGTGGATGCTTGAGCTTGGTATGTGGAGTCGAGTGGCTGCTTCAGTGCTTGTGGTCGCTTGCGTTGAGCTTGACTGGTTGAGCTGAGTGGTCTGTGGAGCGCGTGGATTTGTGAGAGGTGTATTTATAGGTATGCGTATGCCCCGCGATGTGGGCGCGTTCACACGCGGAAAAGCCACGGTGGCGAACTCCCGGCTGGCCGCGGCAAAGGAGACAGCTGGTGCCAATAGATACCGGCTGGGGAGTGGGGAGTGGGGAGTGGGTACTAAAATAAAATAAAAATATGTTTCAGCTGATGGGGCGCGGGGCGTGTGTGTGTGTGTGGGGGTGGGGGGGGGGAGCCGCTCGCTGCTTGACAGTGGTGTTGCAGTGGAGGGCATGGGGGTGGGGGGTGGGGGAAGCCGCTCACTAAAGAATTACCACCGAATGTATTTAAGCAGCACGTTATTAATATGAGTTTAGTGGATAGTCTTTAGATTCTGGTTTAGGGCCATTATGAACTCCCAACTAACGAATAAGCATTCTACCGAGGTGTTTCAGTGAGACTGTGGGTAATGGGGTTCCAGTAGTGCATCAAGCTACTGACGACGCATTGGTCCGGTAGTTTCTGTTACTACTAAGGGTGAACATTAGTATGATGCGAACATTAACCTTAACCGTTCGATCAAGTGGAAGAATGTTGGAAATAAAATCAGTTAAGATATATGTGATCTTCACTATTAAGGAAAGCGTTTAAACCACCTAAATGCGATTAAAGAAACCTAATGATAAAACCCTAATGGGCTGTGATCAGCAGGCCTATTAGGCCCGTTTCCAGAGGCTGGCCCCAGCCCCACAGTGCCTATAAATATAAGGTCGTGGTTAGCACCTTAATCACCCATTCATCTCAATCTAAAACTTTAGCCGCCGCTAGTCTGATCTCTAAGGGCACTGGAGGGGTTTGGAAGGCCAAGAACTCTCGTTGGCGCCCAGAGGATGCCGATTCGCTGCTGCATCTCCTACACCGACAAGAACGCCTATTTTCTCTACGGATCAGGCGTAAATGGCTGCTGCAACTACTAACGCTGGTATAATAGTTTACCAATCTATTCCGCATTAGATTGATTTGTCATGAACTAGGTTATATTAATATCCTAAATTAATGTGCCTCTAATTTTAGTTTTGGCAATTCTAACATATACGCATATTGAGCGCATGCAAGTCTGAGCTTCCGGGTCCAGTAAAATAAACTGATAATCGAACCAGTTCCAAACATACTGGATCCAGCGAGCCTTGAGCTAACGAAAACGCACATGCCGAATCTCTCTCCATAGTCCATACCGGGGCAGCCGTCTCTCTGTCCTCCCTGCCCCCGGAATCCCCCGCCGCCTCGTAGGAAAACGAAAGGAAGGAAACCAGCGACAGCCGTTTCCCTAGCCGTATCCAGCCCGGGAGCGGCGGCCGTCTCCGATTTCCGCACGCCTTCCTCCCCTCCCGGCCTCCGGGGGACCAGCTGCTCCGCACGACGCCATCACGCGCGCGACGGCCGGGGCGGTGATTTTCAATTGATTCCTCCACGGCGACGGCGGGGCGTGACGGCGACGCGCGGACGGCGCCCGAGTGAGCTGGGCCCACAGCCCAGGCACCCCAGCCGCGGCAGGAAATATCAGCCGCCGACGGTACGGCCCCGCCGCGCTTGTTTTTTTTATTGCTCGCGGCCGCCGTTTTACTTTTCGCGTTGCCTTCCGCGCCCCTTGCGGCTTCCGGGGGCCGCCGATTTCCTTTTTTTTGTGGGCTGGGGGAGGCAGCTTCCGCGCGGGGTGCTTTGGCCGCTGGCTGTTGTTGGCGCGCGGTAGCTACCGTGCTCCAGCTAACCGCCGCGGCGCCGGCTCAACTTGCTCCGCCAAGGATAGACACGGAGGGTAACAGTTGTGCTGTTAACGTCTCGATGGCGACATGTTCTTCTTTTAGGCATGGTTTAGTTTCTACCCCATAAACTCCGTAAATATAAAAAAATAGTTACATCGAATATTTCGACACATGTAAGAGTACTAAATGAAGTTTATTTACGAAATTTTTTGGCTGTAAATCGCGAGATGAATCTAATGAGCCTACTTAATCCATATTTTGCAACAGTATTGCTACAGTAACTATCCGCTAATTATTGATTAATCATGGATTAATTAGCATCATTAGATTCGTCTCGCGATTTACAACCCATCTGTGCAAAAAGTTTTGTAAATAGACTTCATTTATTATTTTAAATTAGCAAGATTCCAACGCCAAAAGTTTTTGTGTTTCATCTAAACAGACCCTTAACGGAAGAAAAGAAATGTGTTCATGTACCGTTGGAAATTGGTGGCTCTGGATCCGTCCGTGCATTCTGGACTCTGGAGCGCGTGGACACGGCGTTCCGGGCTTCCGGCGCTGTGCTGAAGCCTTGGAGAATCAAGAGCTCAGCTACACAGCGCGGACCTGGTGAAGGTTGGAGACTGAGGAAAGAGTCTGAAAACGGTTGCAGTAGAATTCAAAGTAGAGGAATAGCAGTACGTATGTTACAAATGTAGACATAAGCAGAGGGTGAATGGCTCATCTGTCCGGGAGATAAAGAAAGAGAAGAGGGTAAAAGGAGAAAAGCAGTGGCATGGATCAAAACTAGGTGGTTTAAGCTTGACAGGGATAATTTGCACGTTGTTTTTGAACGGAACCAGCAGGAGAACTAGTAGAAGGCTACAAAGCTGTACAAGATAGCATAAAAAAACATGTTTGTAAGTACACTCACACTCTACCAATAAGCACTGCGTTCGGCAGGCTAGAGGCTAGTGATGGAGCGATATGTGAGAGAAATACTGTAGGGCTGGAGGCTGGTGCACCAGCCGAACACAGTTAAGATGTGCCAGATGCTTGTTCGTTTTTTTCCGACTTATTTCGGCTTGTTTTGACTTATTTTTTCTCACATGATACTATTAAATCATGGTACTATTAAATCAGCCGAAATCAGCGGGTTTTTAAATCAGCCGAACAGCGAAAAGACAGTTTTGTGTAAAGGCTGCTGAGCAAAAAGTATCGCAGTCCAAGGTTGAGCGGTGGAACGCTCTGTTTTTCTATTCCCAACTTGCTCTGTTTCATTACCAGAATTAGCAACCACTAACCACTACGGTCTCAAAAATTTGGCATCGGCAGCCAAGAGAAACAAATTTGTGAAATTCCAAGTGCAATGGCTTCAGTTCCACTAGTAGCTCCACAGTGGCACATCTCCGGCGCCGGCGAGGCCGTCGTCTCCGAACGCCTGAACCGCGGACGGCGGCTCCATGAGCATCGCCTGCGCCATGCTCGCGTAGTACAGGTCCCAGCTCATGTCGTTGAACACGTCCAGTTCGAAAGCCGGGGAGGGCGACTCCTCCCCGTCGGTGGAAGGCCCGTCGAGTTCGACGCTGGCGGGGGAGGAGGGCGCCGACGACGACGCGGCGTCGTCCTCCGAGACCGAGAGCGCCTCGCGGCGCTGGAAGCCCTTGACGGCCTCGGCGACGGCGTGGCGCACCTCGGCGAGGCTGGCGTACGAGGCCGGGACGGCGAGCAGCCACGCGGAGTCGGCGAAGTTGAGGCAGGCGCCCGCGCCGGCGATGGCGAGCATGGCGGCGTCGTGCGCGCGCGCCGCGGCCTCGGCGGTGTCGAAGGTGCCGAGCCAGAGCCTGCAGCCGCGGCGGCCCGGCACGCGCACCTCGCACACCCACCGCCCGGCGTTGCCGCGGCGCCGGACGCCGCGGAACACGGGGTGCCGCGTCTCCCGGAACTTGGTCCGCCCCGCCGGCTTCTTGGGCGGCGACGTCCACACCGTCTGCTGGTGGTGCGCCTGCTCCGGCGACGAGGTTGAGGTCGACGCCCAGCTGCAGCACGGCGGGCTCGACTCGGCGCTCATCTCCTTCTTGATCGTCGGACACATCTTCGTCTTATCATCTCTCGGTTGCTTAGCTCGAAGATGTTTGGTCGCCTTGGTTCTGAGTGAGTAGTGTCTCCGGTGGATTTGGGATGCGAATGGTGGATTTGCGGGCGGATATTTATAGGTGGTGGCAGGATGGGAGCAGAGTACAAAGCGCGGGAAGGGAGCAAGCGCGGGAAGGGCCAGTCCTCCTGTGGACGAGCACAACAGCTGGAGAATGAAAGCAGAGGAGGGGGGGGGGGGGAGCATCTGGGTAAGGCTGGGCATGCAACTTGCAAGGCAACAGTGGGAGGCTTCGAGAGTGACCTGATATTTTCTTTCTTTATTATTGGGGTGGACCAGTATACCACCACGACTCCTTTGGCAGTTTGGCGTCTCTCTCTCCTGAATACGGAGTGCTCGGTAAATACGGCTGGCAACGGGTACGAAATATCCGCGTACCCATGGATACCAAATCCGACGGGCGTGGATACGGGTTTGAGTTTGTGCCCGCGGGTACGGGCGCGGGTACAACTCTAAACCCAACGGATATCTTCAAACGGGTTTGAAAAATTGATACCCGAATCCGCAAACCCGCAAATAATGACTCTTGTGATGTATTATGTATGAGACTAGTTCATTTATTTGCTAAAATTTATTTGTTTCCTCAAACAAATGGTGTTGACGTGTTGATTATTAGGTTATAATTTATTAATATTGAGATATAGAGGTGCATATTAATATTTGCATACTATTAAAATGTGATTGTGTGCTTGATTTTCTAAAACTTGCGGGTATGCGGGCGTACCCGCGGGTACGGGTATCATTTTCTACCCGTTGCGGGTTGCGGGCGCGGGCGCGGGCGGGGATTTTAGCATGCGGGTACCTGTTTGCAGGGCCACAACGAAATGGAGCCAAGCATATCCGAAGGTACCGTATGAACTCTAAGAAGCGGAAGCTCAGAAACCATGACCTTCGGTCCGAAGGACATGATTCTACGACCGGGAACGAGGATGACGGCTGGTCGATCAAAGTAACCTCCCTGACCCAAACTCCCGGAGGTACCCGAAGGTTGTCGTATTCTTCATCGGTTGAAGACATGTGAGCAAAACGTGAATATGTGAGAAGGTCGGATCTGTACACCTCCCGAATACGTGAGAAGGTCGGATTTGTAAACCTCTCACCTTGTAATTTTACCCCGGAACCGGCTAAGAGTGAACTGTAAATGAGTTGGGAGGGGGCAATTTAGGAAAACCTGGCCGAGGGCTAGGGGTATAAATAGCCCCCTCACTCCACAGTGTAAAGGGTTGAATTTTCTGATTATTATTGGAGAGTTCGACACCTACTTTCATTGTCATCTTGCTGACTGTTCATGCTCATTGTCTGGGCATCTAAGAAGAAAAGATCCCAACAGCGGCGCCGCCGAAGGCAATGAGCTGCAGCATCCGTGGAATGCTGACAGCCTCAAAAAATACTACATTTAAGTTTGTAAAAAGGACGCATCGCGAAGCTATAAGCGATCGCGGACCTTCGCAATAATTTTCAGTTATTTCAGACAATGTAAACGGGCCGTACTCTTTTCCTCACAAGGGGAAACTCCGCACAGAAGGTGAGGTTTTTGACGAGGCGGACCCAGTGTAAAGTATCTAAATACAATGAATTTTCCCCAAACAGTGTCACTCTCGCCTAAGCAGCCAAAATGGCAAGCTTCGGCAAGCATCTGCATGCTAAATAAAACAGTAAGTTAGCAAAGTATGCAGAACCCGCAAACTTTGCATACTTATCAACGCAAACGCACAATAATTGCAAAAACGCCAAGTGGCTTCGACCTTTCAAAAGGTCCGAACCAAAAAACCTTCGGCACAAACGAACAATAAGTGCAAAAACGCCAAGGGGCTTCGAGTTTTCAAAAGGTCCGAACCAAAAAAACATTCGGCACAAACGCACAATAAGTGCAAAAACGCCAAGGGGCTTCGACCTTTCAAAAGGTCCGAACCAAAAAACCTTTGGCACAAACGCACAATAAGTGCAAAAACACCAAGGGGCTTCGACCTTTCAAAAGGTCCAAACCAAAAAACCTTCGGCACAAACGCACAATAAGTGCAAAAACGCCAAGGGGCTTCGACCTTTCAAAAGGTCCGAACCAAAAAAACCTTCGGCACAAATGTACAATAAGTGCAAAAACGCCAAGGGGCTTCGACCTTTCAAAAGGTCCGAACCAAAAAAACCTTCGGCACAAAGGCACAATAAGTGCAAAAACGCCAAGGGGCTTCGACCATACAAATGGTCCGAACCAAAAAAACCTTCGGCAAAAAAGCAAACACACAATAAGTGCAAAAACGCCAAGGGGCTTCGACCTTTAAAAAGGTCCGAACCAAAAAACCTTCGGCACAAACGCACAATAAGTGCAAAAACGCCAAGGGGCTTCGACCATACAAATGGTCAGAACCAAAAAACCTTCGGCAAAAAAGCAAGCGCACAATAAGTGCAGAAACACCAAGGGCCTTCGACCTTACAAATGGTCCGAACCAAAAAACCTTCGGCAAAAAAGCAAACACACAATAAGTGCAAAAACGCAGGGGCTAAGGCCTTACAAGTGGTCCGAACCAAAAAACCTACGGCAAAAAAGCGACTCGAAAGAATCGAAAGACGGATGCCAGAAAGGGGGGAGACGTTTTTTCTTTCCGAACCCTCAGCATCCATCATTCGACAAACCAATGAGACAACGCCGCGCAGGTAAGGGGGGAGACGTTTTTCCAAGAACAAAATTTGCGTGCATTGCCTCTTATGGCAACTTGTTACCCGAACGAATCACGACCAGCAAAGCACTAATGCACCAAAAGCACAAACCCCAAACCTTCGAAATAGGGACACCAACGAACCAAATGCGAGAAAGGGGGGAGACGTTTTTCTTAAAATTCCTCTCGCACTTAACTCCTCGGGTCCTAACACCACTAACGAAGCCGAAGAATACAGGAAGCGTTTTTACCAAGTGTAACAAAGCACCTCGAAGGACGCACATATCAGAACATCCCGAAGGATGAGAACAAAGCATCTAGAGGGATGCACTCATCAAAGCATCTAGAAGGATGCACACATCAAAACATCTCGAAGGATGCACACATCAAAGCATCTCGAAGGATGCACTTATCAGAACACCCCGAAGGATGCGAACAAAGCATCTCGAAGGATGCACACATCAAAGCATCTCGAAGGATGCGCAGATCAAATCATCTCGAAGGATGCGCATTTCAGAGCACCTCGAAGGATGAGAAGAAGGCATCTCGAAGGTTGCATCCAGAAGGACAAATTGAAGGATACGCACAGAAAGGCAACCCGAAAGGCGCGATAATGGGACTAGAAAGAATATTATACGCTTTGAAAAGCTTCGCGAAGGTAGCATTCAGACAACAAAACGAAAGTTACAACGAATCACGACCGGACCAGCATAAATACTCTGCAACGCTGCATCCAGGATGAGCAAGGCTGAAAGCCTCCCAGCTCATCAATACCCTAGCACTGTTTGCGTCCTGCAGTACGGGAATATTTACAAAAAATTCCAAGTCCTCAAAACAAATCCCCACAAGCTAATCTTTAGACCTGAGCCCCAGAAGAACTAGCAGCAACATTCCCCGAAGGAGATCTCCGATCCTCGGACATTCGATTGTCCTCCGAAGGCCGATCAGGAGACGCCTCCTGCACCAAATAGACAAAACCAATCAAAAGACAAACAAAAGACAAAGCGAAAAGGTTGCTGAAACCAACCCTACCTCAGCAGCTGCGGCCGCCAGAGTCCGAACAGCAACCTTCCCAGAAGTTTCCCAGAACCGTTCAAAAACGCAGCCTTTAACTCTTGAATTTTTGACACCTCCACTGCCAAACCTTCGTAGGGCACATAATGAAAACCATCGAGTCGAGCAAAATCAACTGCGCCGGCACGAAGAAGATTCCCAACAAGCCCCTCGAAGGAAACAGAGGCTGCGTTGTCATTTGCCACGCTCATCACCTCACCAAGGCCCTCGAATTCTGACATTAACCAGTCCAAAAGCAGAAAGAAAACTTGAAGACCTTCGACCGGCTCTGGCAAGGGCAAAGGCTCAGCTCCAAGGGCACCAAGAGGCTTCTTGTACTCTTGGTACACTCCTTCGGCCCGTCTGGCAACCTCGGGTATGACCCGCTCGAGTTCAACCATTCTAGTCTGAACCCACTCCAACTCCGTGATCCTACTGTTAAGGTCAGCCTTCTTGTTCGCATCCCCCTCCACGGTCCTCCGAAGGCTCTCCAGAACCTTCTCAATATCCGAAGCAACAGACTCTAGCCTCGAACACCTGGCTTTCAGTTGCTGGTTCTCGTCCTTCAAAGCGAGAATTTCAGCCTCAGCCTGCCGGAGCTTGTCAGCCAAACCCAGTCTCTCGGTGACACTCGCCACCCGAAGGTCCGCATCCGCTTTGGCCTTCTGCATCAAAGCTCGGCTGGCGTGGGCAAGCTTCTTGCTCAGCTCAGCAACAATGAAAGCAGCGTCGGAGGTAGATGTCTCTGCCACGGCTGCATCAAATCCTGAATCAAAAACAAAATCACCTTCGGAAACACTAAAAATTGATCAAGAGACAAAAATAAAGCAAGACCCCACACCTTTCTCGGAAGGGAGAATCCCAGTCGCGCCAGGCCCATGCATCACGGCCAAGAGCTGCTGCATCGACGCCGATACAGCTGCACAAAATAACATAAGCAAAAACCCCCTCGGAAGCAGCGAACGAGCCAGGAAATCAGGAAAAGCCAAGTAGGTGAAACTTACCAGACTCGTCGAAGGTCATCCCCTCCAAAACCTCCACCTATTTTTCCGAAGGTGGAGCAGAGGAACCTCCACAAGCCTCTCCACCTCTGAGCGCCATCAGCGTCTCACCGACCAAGATCTCCCCCTCCTCGATGTTCATCGCAAGAATAGGCTGCGCGTCCTTCGGCGCCGGAGCCGAGTCCTTCAGAACATCGGCCGTCGAGGCAGCCCCCTTCGGCACGGGCGGCTTCGGAAGGTCCGTAGGCTTGGCCCCGGTCTTGACGAGGCTCTGAATCCTCCGGCGTTTCGTCGTACCTTCGGATGAACAATGAAGATTAATCAACGCTTTCGCCACCTCAACCCGACGGCCGGAACCGAAAAGCATGGTCCCGTACTCATCGCTAAGATCATAACGGGATCTAAAAAGCCTCCCTTCGGGAACTACAATCTCCCCGCCCACCGTCCCCATGAGCTCTTCCATAAATGAGGGCGTACCGCTGTCGCCTGAAGAAACCTCTTCATCTTGCGTCTTTCTCTTGGCGCTCTCAGCCCGCGCAACTGAAACCTTCGTGCTCGAGGGTTTCCGTCCACGACCACGCCCCCGCGTACCGGTAGCCCTGGAGCTCCCCGCCTCCTCCACCTTAGCCTTACCTCTGGATTTCGCCTCAGGGACCTCCGAACCTACGTTCCCTGGTGGCGTCATCCTTGGAACGGCGTTAGTCGGAACTGGCCGAAGCTCATAAGCGACGCCCATCTCAGCTAGGCACCGATTCAACCGAAGGTTTCCTCCACACACCTCCACCAAAGAACGGTACTCCTTTTTGTTCCATGGCCCCAATATCTCCGCAGCCCGACGCTCTAGCTCATCAATAATAACTTCGTCGCTGGCACCTTCGGGTCTCCGAAGCCCAAAAACCGGAGAAATCACATCGTACTTCAAACCAATAAAACGCTTGCGCTCGAACCTCAACGAAGACCAGCCAGCAGCCAATGGCCAAACCTTGGCAGCCAGAAATTCCTCGACAGCATCCCTGCCACCACAAACTTGGCAAGCCGACATAAAAGCTTCCAGGCACGACTTGAAACCTGGCCCACGTTTGTTGAAGGCAGGCTGATAAACATGATCAAACAACTCAATATCCGAAGCAAGAAGATACTTCTCCTCGCTAGAACCTTCGGGATCAGGAAAGCCAATCTTCGCGTAAAACCAGTACCCCAACCAGTTCTCCTCCCACTTGTTCTTGTAAGCTGTCGAGAGCATAACCTTCAACAGGCCAGTCCTTTTATTCGGCTTACGAGGAACGAAGGTGCAGCAGCCGTTCTGAACCTCGCTAAGCTCGGCATCATCATCTACATATATCTTACGAGGCTGGCAGTGCAGCTGAAAAAGTCTGCAAACGGCATCCTGTTATCGCCATAAATTAACAGGGGGCCGAAAGCAAGATGGGCTTAAACCAGAAGATCAAGAAGACTTGTAAATCGGCTCCTGCGTGAGCATCTGGGCCACATGGGCCATGTACCTTTAGATTTAGTTTAAGATTAGAGATAGAGTCCGATCGGGACAAGATTAGTTTAGATTGTTTCCCAAGTCTCCGGACTATAAATATGTATCCTTTGTTATTCATAAGGAGAGCGTCATCACGACTCGCAAACAACAACTCTCGGCGTATCGCCACCCCTAATCCTAGGGTTTTCATCCAAGTAAGCGCCATGCTTCCCTGATCGCTTCTTGCGATCAGGGCAGCATTGTTCTTGC
Organism: Panicum virgatum; assembly: GCF_016808335.1. Lineage (NCBI taxonomy): Eukaryota > Viridiplantae > Streptophyta > Magnoliopsida > Poales > Poaceae > Panicum > Panicum virgatum. The sequence goes on from NC_053146.1 coordinate 53,889,255, forward strand.
TTTTACCTTGGTATTACTCGTACTGAAGCGTTTTTGATGGCGAGTAGTACTAGTTATCTTGATGTTCGTAGCATGTCTTTTAGTAGATTCATCATGCTTTCATTGCTTATCGTCTACGAATATCACGTTGCTTCTGTGCAGTCATACTAGTTCTTGTCGCATAGAATTAGTCGCACAGAGGCAACACCCTGCTTCTTTTATATCTAGTAGATCTGATCTGTTCTGGTTTGCTCTTATCTTAAGAGTTTGCGTAATATCTGCTAGGTTAGGCCTTGCAAACGGATTGGATGATTCGATGGCGTAGTAGATGCTTTATCTTAGCCTTGATAGGGATTGTTCCGGGAATCGGCTCTTGCTAGTTCTTAGGCCTCTGTTTTGGGTTATGGTTTAGTTATTTGTTACGTTCATTAGGCCTAGTCATGTGTAGGACGTTCCGATCTAGCAGTGAAGCTTTTACCATCGTGGATTAGATTAGTTAGATTTAATTGAAGCAGCTTTACAGTTATTTGCTTATTTCATCATATCTGGATACAATCAAATCCCATCTGACACCGGGACTCGATCGGCTCTTCAAAGCCGATGCAAGAGTCGTCCCGGGGAGCCGACCACGGCTCGGACTTACGTTTACACGTGTCTTTGTATGCAGGAAACTGTTCGGAGCACGTCTGCACCCTCCTGATCGGGTATAGGTCAGGTGGCACGCCCGGTTTTCCACAAAACCTCCGGGCGCGTGACGGAATTGCGGGCCGTCGACGAGGGAGCAGTGCCTGCCAGCGCCCCAGCAACCTCCCGGCTCTTCGTGTTGCCCGTTGCTGCTCGCCGGTGGGTTTCGACTGACAACACATTCTGGCACGCCCAGTGGGACACTTCTCGGCAACAACATCTACTGCAACAATGACTGGAGCTCAAGATCAAGAACCCGCTCTCAAGCCTGTCACGTATGAAGAGCTTCCTCCTGAACACAAGAAGAAGTATGATGAGGTCAAAGCTCTGCTGGAAGCCGATCTCATCGGCTCTTTTGAGAGGACCCGCAACCATGGCATCAGGTGGAAGGGGTTCTCGCCTGAAGGTGCTCTCGACAATGTGGACCTGTCTGTACCATCAGAGGAGCGCACCAGGGCCCTGCGTCAGGAGATGAACTACATGGTGGCTCATTCGCTTCATCGGCATTCTCAGAGCCTGATGAACGAGCTTGAGCGCATGGCGCATCGCGTCATCCAGGAGATAATCAAGAACCAGTACTCTCCATCGGGGCCAATCCTGGGGAGTCACATAGAGGAAGCTGCACTGCATTCTAGGCCGCAATTGCCATTCTCGTTTGCAGCTCCCAGACCACAGAGCTCGCCGATCTACGTCGTCCACAAGATCGGCGGTGATCCCGGAGAAGGCCAGTTCCTCACCGAGCCACCTAAGGAGATTCCGCACGGCTACACGTGCGCCTACATCCCTGATAGCGTCAGTCCAGCACGCTCGGTGCAGATGGTGAACCCAGGAACTTCTGGAGCAGACGCAGAAAAACAAGCATGGCTGGCAAAGTACGCTACTGGGCCGAGTGCTGAGCCATCGGCCCCAGGAGTTCTTAGTGTGGAGCAGGTCAGTGCAATACTCAGAGACCAGTTCGGCATCCTGCCCAAGAGGAAAGCGATCGGCTATTCCAAGCCGTATCCAAGCGACTATGACTTGATCCCACTGCCACCCAAGTATCGGCTTCCTGAGTTCACCAAGTTCAACGGGTCAGAAGGAGCCAGCTCCATCGAGCATGTGAGCCGATACTTGACGCAGCTTGGGATGATCTCAGTGTCGGATCCATTGAGGGTCCGGTTCTTCGGCCAATCCCTTACAGGCCCAGCTTTTGGATGGTATGCGTCACTAGCTCCGGATTCAATTCGGACTTGGAGGCAGCTTGAAGATCAATTCCATACCCAGTACCACTCGGAAGCTGCAGAAGCTGGAATTGCCGACCTCGCCCAAGTCAGGCAGAAGCGAGGAGAGACTGTGTCAGAGTACATATAGCGCTTCAGGGAGGTCAAGAACCGATGCTACTCGTCGCGCATCACAGAAGGAGGCAGTCGATCTGGCTGTCCTGGGACTCCTTAAGCCGATCAAGGATGCGGCTTTTCAGTTGGAGATCACGTCTCTGGCGCACCTGGTGCAGAAGCTTACAGCATATGAGCATTACCATCCTGAGCTGTACCAGGACAAGTTCAAGCGCCATGTAAACATGGCACAAGCTGAAGAATCTGACGACTCTGGCGAGGAGCAAGAAGTAGCCGTGGCAGAGTGGACCCGGGGGGCAAACCCTGTCCCGTGTAAGTGGGTCAAACAGCAAGGACTTGTGAAGGGCTTCGACTTCGACGTGACCAAGGCGGAGCAGATATTTGATCTGCTCCTCAAAGAAAAATAGCTGAAGCTTCCAGAGAATCACAAGTTGCCAACGGCCCAAGAGCTGCAGGGAAGACTGTACTGCAAATGGCACCACTCGTTCACTCATTCCACGGGTGAGTGCAAGGAGCTACGTCGTCAGATACAATCGGCTATCGAGCAAGGCCGATTAATCCTGGCTCAACACACGATGAAGGTTGACACCAAGCCCTTCCCTCAAGCTAACGTGGTGGAACTGTCAGCTTTCGGATACGAGGGCCAGGACTTGGCATTCCAGATCAACATGGTGGGACCCATGCGCCGCCATGACAAGCAGAGGAGAGAGGCCGTTTCTGGCAAATGGCCGCAAGATGAACGTGAGCTGGAACAGCGGCATGTGACTGAAGAGCAGGTGCGCCACATCCGCAATCATCTTCCAGCTTCTAATCGGCTTCTGGAAAAATACCAATACCAGTACCAGCTACGCCGCCGATATGAATCGGAAGAAGACGAGTACGAGCACCGCTCAGGAAGGACATTGGGGAGGCACCAGGCTATACGCGACCACAGGCATTGCCCGTTCTTCAGGTACTGTTGGAATTCCGGCATGAGCCGATTACCTACTATAGATGATTGCTTGGAGTGCAGGCCTCGAGGACACCAGCAGGAAAAGACATCAGTGTTCCGACGCTTGGGGCCCGGAACGCGTCAGGATGACCACGTGAGGCGCCCATCCAGGGGTGATTCAGAGCTAGAGGAAGAAGACAGGTACCATCGCCCACTGTGGTGTCCTGACGGGCTCAATCGGTCGCAGAAGCGCAGAGTTCAGCGCTTGCGCAATCTGGAAGAGGCAGAAGCAAAGTATCTTGACGTGCTGAGGAAAGCACGTCCGGATCTCGCGGAGCAAGTTAGGCGACCGCAGAGGGAAGAGAGGCACCCCCCAAGGAAGGAGTGGCGCCCCAAGCAGATAAAAGCCGATGAGAAGCCATCGGCTGATGTGAACATGGTGTTCGTGCTCCCGTCGGAGTTTCGAGCACCCCAACCGGAGGAACTGGCCATCGCGCAGCTGGATCTCGGCCCACGGCCAATCATTTTCGAGAAGCCCAAGGAGAAGAGCTACAAACACTTGAAGGGGTTATATCTCAAGGGCTTCATCGATGGCAAGCCTGTGAACAGGATGTTGGTCGACACTGGCGCCGCAGTCAACCTGATGCCATATTATGTGCTGCGCCGATTGGGTCGTTCTTCTGCCGATTTGATCAAGACCAATGTGAAGCTTAAAGACTTTAATGGACAGCCATCAGAGGCGATAGGGGTTCTTAATGTGGAACTGACACTGGGCCGCAAGACTGTACCAACATCGTTCTTCATCGTTAACAGCAAGAGTACATACACAGTGCTGCTTGGAAGGGACTGGATTCACGCCAACTGTTGTATCCCCTCCACAATGCATCAGTACCTCGTCCAATGGGACGGCGATGAAGTAGAAGTGGTCCCTGCAGATGATTCCAGCGAGGTCTCCGTCGCAGATATGCACGCTTGGGATGCAGAAGGACAAGAGCCGATCTCAGGGATCGCTCTTGAAGACTGTGATCGGATCGAGGCGACAAAAAACGGACTGAGGCTAGTCTTATCCACTGGCCTTACAGAATAGATGCACCATGGCTAGCCACTGGGTGTAATAAAAATAGAGAGGCCGGTCCCGGCGATCGGCCCCGAAAAATAGAAAAATTCTGTTTTTGGTCGGAATTGTTACATCATGTACACACGATGGCCTGCTCTAGCAGTTGGCCATCCATTGACTATTTGGCTCTGAGAAATAATAGAAGTATAGAAGTGGCCAGCCCGTGCGGTTGGCCAAATAATTTTTCTTGTCATCTCCCTGTGTTTGCCGCTGATCTTGTGGATGATGAAGACTCGCTTGCGTTCGCAGCTGATTTTTCAGATGACGGCAAACTCGGATACGGGTTCACATCAGCTGATGATTTGGAAGAGATTGACATAGGTCCTGGGGATAAGCCACTGCCGACATTTATCACCAAGAAGTTGGATCCGGCTTTGCGAGAGGAGATGATCGCACTGCTAAAAGAATACCGGGATTGCTTTGCATGGGACTACACCAAGATGCCCGGACTGGATAGAAGCATAGTTGAGCATCGGCTCCCGCTCAAGAAAGGGTTTCGGCCGTTTCATCAACGAGCACGTCAGATGAAGGCCGAAGTCTTAGAAGAAGTTAAGAAAGAGGTGGAGAAGATGCTGGATGCTGGGTTCATCAGGCCGTGCCGGTATGCAGAATGGATCTTCAGTGTGGTGCCGGTACAAAAGAAAGATGGCCGATGGCGTGTCTGCGTCGATTTTAGAGATCTCAACAGAGCAACTCCGAAGGATGAATACCCAATGCCTGTTGCAGAGACATTGATCAACGCCGCTGCTGGCCACAAAATGATGAGTTCCATGGACGGTAATGCCGGTTACAACCAGATCTTCATGGCCCCGGAAGACGTGAATAAGACCGCGTTCAGGGTGCCAGGCGCAGTTGGCTTGTTCGAGTACTTGGTTATGACCTTTGGACTGAAAAATGCCGGTGCTACGTACCAACGTGCTATGAATTACATTTTTCATGATCTCATCGGTAAGCTGGTAGAGATTTATATTGATGACGTCGTGGTCAAGTCCAAATCAGCTGCGGGGCATCTAGAAGATATGCGCCAAGTTTTAGAATGGACTCGAAGGTTTGGACTCAAAATGAACCCGAAGAAGTGTGCCTTCGGTGTATCGGCCGGTCAATTTCTGGGATTCCTGGTGCATGAACGGGGAATCGAGATCGGCCTAAAGAGTCAAGAAGCTGTGAAGACGATGAAACCACCTACTACGAAGAAAGAGTTGCAGAAACTCATCGGTAAGATTAACTTTGTCAGGCGATTCATTTCTAATCTGTCTGGGCGCATTGAGCCGTTTATGTGTTTAGTGAAGATCAAATCCGATGATGAGTTTCGCTGGGGGGGCAGAACAACAGCAAGCTTTCGATGAAATCAAAGAGTATTTGTCAAAGCCTCCAGTGTTGGTTCCTCCTCAGCATGATAGGCCGTTTTATGTGTACCTATCCAGTGGGTGACACTTCCATTGCTTCGGTGCTAGTCCAGAAGCATGATGGCCAAGAGAGGGTGGTTTTCTACCTCAGCAGACGCATGTTAGACGCCGAGACCAGGTATCCTGAAATCGAGAAGCTTTGTCTTTGCTTATACTTCACATGTACGAAACTTCGCCATATTTTGCTCTCGGCGGAAACAATTGTCATATGCAAATCGGATGTCATAAAACATATGCTGTCGGCCCCTGTCCTTAAAGGCCGACTCGGAAAATGGATGTTTGCATTGTCAGAATTTGATATCCGGTACCAGCCTGCAAAAGCAGTCAAAGGACAAGCACTGGCGGATCTTGTTGCGGACAGGATCAGCACTGATATTGCTGCATTATTTATTCGTGCTTGGGCTATGTTCTTTGATGGATCGGCTTGTGATGACGGGTGCGGTGTGGGAATTCTATTGGTGTCGCCTCGCGGGGCGACTTATTCCTTCTCCATCAGAATGACTGTCCCGTGCACCAATAATTTGGTGGAATATGAAGCCGTTAGCAAAGGAATGGAATTGCTTCTCGAAGCCGGTGCAGAAGCGGTGGAAATTTTTGGAGATTCGAAGCTGGTGATTTCTCAGCTCACGGAGGAATATAGGTGTGAGAGCGAGGCTCTTTTCCCGATATGGATGCAGTGCCGTGAGTTGATGTCACGATTTAGGTACATCAATTTCCACTGGATACGTAGGACTCTGAACAATGAAGCCAATGATTTGGCACATATGGCTTCTGGCTACAAGGAGACAGCTGATGGAGTCGACGTGGAGGTTCAGTTTCTTGAACCTGGAGACTGGAGAGCCGATATCTTGAATTACTTGAAGGATTCGGCTCGGGGGGCACCCAGAAGGATAAGACTCAAGGCCATGAAGTACGTTCTGATGGGGGATGACATGTTCTATAGGACCTTAGAAGGACTATTGCTCAAATGTCTGGGACCTTCAGAGTCAAATCGGCTCTTGCATGAGGTTCATGAAGGAGCCTGCGGTACTCACCAATCGGCTCATAAGATGAAGTGGCTGATTAGGCGATCGGGTTATTACTGGCCCACTATGCTTGAAGATTGTTTCAAATATTACAAGGGATGTCAAGCATGTCAGAGGTTTGGTAAAATTCAGATAGTGCCAGCATCAGTGATGAATCCTATCATCAAACCCTGGCCATTCAGAGGTTGGGGCATGGACATGATTGGACAGATTATCCATCGTCTAGCAAGGGTCACCAATGGGTCTTAGCTGCCACAAATTATTTCACAAAGTGGGTAGAGGCAGTACCCATGAGGTTAGTGGCGTCAAGAGATGTGATCAGCTTTGTCAAAGAACACATCATTCACAGATTTGGGATCCCTCAGACCATTACGACCGATGGAGGATCGGTCTTTATATCGGAGGAGTTCAGAAAGTTTGCCGATGACATGGGGATTAAGCTGATCAGATCGTCTCCATATTATGCCCAAGCTAATGGATAGGCTGAAGCATCCAACCAGAGCCTTATCAAGCTCATTAAAAGAAAGATCGATGAATATCCTAGGCGCTGGCATGAGGTGTTGTCAGAAGCTTTGTGGGCATATCGTATTTCGTGTCATGGGTCCATCAAGACGTCGCCGTACCATTTAGTCTACGGCCAGGACGCTATGCTACCATGGGAAATCACGGCTGGATCAAGGCGCGTTGAGTTTCAGAATGATCTATCTGCTGAACAATATACAGCCTTGATGAATGATAATGTGGAGGACCTGACAGAGCTAAGGCTTTGGTCGCTGGAAAAAATCAAAGAGAACAAAGCCAAAGTTGCCCGTGCATACAACAAAAAGGTCAAGCCTAAGGATTTCCAGGTGGGAGATTTGGTTTGGGAGGCAGTATTGCCGTTGGGAACTAAAGACAAAAAGTTCGGTAAATGGTCTCCAACGTGGCATGGGCCGTACAAGGTTGATTAGGTTTTGCCTGGGAATGCGTACATGCTCGAGGAATTGGACGGCGTCAAGTTTCCTATTGCTGTCAATGGACAGCATCTGAAGAAGTATTTCCCGAGCATGTGGAAAGGCGAGTGACGGAAAGCCGATGAGATCCATCTGGCTGCAGTGTAATGGGCCAACACGTTGAGTTGGCCGCTAAAAAAAATGTGGAAAGGCGAGTGACGGAAAGCCGATGAGATCCATCTGGCTGCAGTGTAATGGGCCTACACGTTGAGTTGGCCGCAAAAAAAAATGATGATAACAGGCCAACACGTTGAGTTGGCCGGTAAAAAAAATGATGATGGTAGGTCAACACGTTGAGTTGGCCGGTAAAGAAAGATAGCCGATGTGTAACCATCGACTTAAGATGTTTTTAAACAAGTACAACTTTCAAGTTAACAGGCAGTACTAATTCTCTCTTGAGCCTATCTACTGGTTCAGGAATTCCTCTATGGTATGGATGGCTTCAGTACGGACGGCGTCTGCTCGTGCTACGATCGCTTCGTCATCCTTGTCATCGCCTGTAACTATCTGCCGACTCAAGGTGCTGATCTCTGCAAACTCTGCTTGTATCTGCTTGGATATTTCCTGGGTTTCTTGTTTGGAGTTTGCAATGGAAGCTTCCTCGGCCTGGATGAGTTCTTTGGTAATGCGGACCTTTTCTTCGAGTTCCGCCAGTTCTTTCTTCAGGAGGTCGAGTCGATTCGTGTTGGCAGACACGTCAGCTTTGATATCTAGAGTTGCCTTCTTCTGGTTAAGAGCCTTGCACTTTTGGGTAATATCAGCTTTTAGAGAAGCTTGAGAGCGACGTGCTTTCATCCTTTCCTGTGCTTTATTGGCTTCTATCCGAAAGAATGGAAGGTTGCTGGCTGACCAGAGTTTGATTTGCAACGGCTCCGGGAGTTGGGATTCTATTTGCTCGAAGATGTTCTTTATCTTGCTGGAATCATCAACTAGAGCATTGATCGGAGCAGATAGGAGGTCTTTGATGAGTTGAAGCCGATGTGCCAAGTTAGCCGATTGCTGTAAGGAAGGTGTTTCTGCTCCAGGGACAGTTAGGCCCATTGATGCAGGGTCAAAGGAAAGCAAACCTGAAATATCAAAACTCTATGGTCACATCTGGAGTTAGTGTAAGATGCATTTATGGAGTTATCGGCTGGTTCAGAATTGGTTTTTGTAATGTTACCTGTTCTGAAGAAGAAGTGTTGGACGGTTCAGGAGCAATCATCCTATCAAAGCTGGTGTTGACGTCAAGAGCATCTGCTGCATCGGCTTGTTCCTCGTTTGTATTCATCAGTGCATCAGGAGTTGCAGCCATCTCGTGTTGTTCCGGGCTTTCTGCATTGGAGATGTTTTCGGCTGCATCCTGGAAATAGAATTACAGTAAACCAGAGCATATATGTATGAAATAAAGAAGGAGGTTTTGAATGATGAGTTACCTGGTTGGTATTAGACTCTGATGGACTCGGAGGAGTTGGTACTGGTTTCTTGATCACTCGCCTTGTGATCATCTTCCTTTTCTTGGTCAAGACTCGGGGGGGCAACGCTTGCAGAAGTTTGTCTTCGTTTGGAAGCCGACTGAAGTAAGTCTGGTTGAACAGTCATTATCATTTTCTTCATTGGCGGTGATCCTTTGCAAAAGAGTACATCAGGAGCAGTTGGAAGAAAGTGAAATGGCTCCTCAGTACTGGTCATGGGTTCTGGACCATCTTGTTGTTGCTGACAAGATGAGCAGGTTAAGCCAAGAGAAGGGAATAGAGGATTTAAAAGGATAAATGCATAGAATCAGTACCTCTTCCTCGGGGATTACATATTCAGGATCGATTTGCTGCAGTCGAGGACCTAGAGCTTTTCTGAAGACATGAGTTTTCCACATCTTCCACCAGGTATCAAAGCCGATTGATGAAGAAGTGAAAGACAAATCGGCCGGTATTGGAATGTGGAGGTCATCAAACATGCTGTAGCATCTTGAACTAGTAAGACCGTCAGGCAGATCGGCTCTGCTCTCCACCAAGTGGTGAATATGGAAGTGGGGAGGGACCTGTCCTAGGCCAAATTGCCGAGCTGCTATAACTGGTTGGTAAGATTCATAACCTGGCTTGATAATTCTATTAGAAGTGCTGATGCCAACGGGGAGGAAGCCAGGTCGAATCATCAGAGAATATAGATGCCGAGTGCTGTCGTCATCGGCAAAGTTATCTAATCTGAAGGCAGTTGGGTTCTCATAGGATTCAGATTCAGTAAACGGGAAGTAGAGAGGATTGTCTAGTCCTTTGTAGAAGACTCTAAACCAGTTTGCTGCATCTGTTGAATTCAGTTTACTGCCAGGGAGACTGAACAAAGCTTGGCCATAGCTAGTACATCTAATTGGTTTGCCACTCTCATCAGGGAAAGAGTTCTTGGTCAGGCCTTGGAAGTTGGGAATATGGTGCTGGAAGTACAGTTGTGCCCACAACTGAATGAACCACCAAGGGCCTCCAGTTCTCAGTTTCTTTTTGTTATGTAAATTAGATGTCATTAAATGGAGATATCTGTAGGTTTCTCCAAGGAAGAGTTTGCCTAGGCCGGTGTGATTACCATGGGAAGATAGTTCTTAGTGGGAGCTAAAGAAGGACCACAGAAGATGAAGTGCTCTAACCAAAGATTTAAGAAGGCTGTGTGTTCCTTCTCAGTCACTGGACCTTTTGTTTTCATGTGCTGACTCATGTAAGTACCCCAGTTTGTGCAGTTAACTTTGGAAGAAAGTTTAAAGGGGACTTCTGCCATTTTGTGAGCAGCAGGATTGGGAGAGCTAATGTCTAGTCCAGTGATCATGGTAACATCCAGCAGAGTAGGGGTCATGGGTCCATGACCAAAGAGGAAATAATTCAGAGCATCAGACCAGAAATAGCCGATGGTTTTCAGAAGATTTTCATCTGTCAAGAGGTGATAGTGATAAACTAAGTGCATCGACTATGTTTAAATCTTACCACAAGGACATGTGAGTTTTTGCTACTCTGTTGTACCATGTAATCCAGCTCTCAGGAGGATTAGGCCAGGCTCTTAAGCAGTTGGCCCAGAGGTTCAAATTAATGTTTTGGCTCACAAAAGGGATCCTATTTGCTTCACAAGAGATCAAATCTGTGGGGGTTTCATGGGTTTGTGGGCCAAGACAGAAAGATTTTGGATTAGAGGGATGCGGCAAAAGGATGTCTGACACCTGAAGTTCAGAAATTCAGAAATATGCGTACGGTGTCATGTTTCAGAGTTTCAGTTTCAGAAACTTGGTAAGCTGAAGAAAATTAAAGGATTAGGCCGGATATTACCTTCAGGCCGTGGATTGCCGTATCGTGGATATCAGAACTTGTTATCTGAACTGCAGAATCCGCCATGGTTCAGATCTGTTGACTTAGGGTTGGATTGCTGTGAGTTCTGATTCTAATTCCGGCTGCTTGGAGAGTTCTTGCTCGGATTTGTAGAGTTTGGTTTTCGAATTACACTCGAATTTGAGAGTTCGTCGAGTTCGGTTCAAGCTGGAAGCGATATTCTACTCTTGTGCGGGTTGCTCCTAGTTTGAATTTCGTCGGCTCTTGGATATTTATGGAAGCCTGATGCGTTGCCATCGGCTTTTTGGGAAATAAATGAAGACATGCGAAATTGGGGAAACTCGATTTCATTAAAAAGGAAAGATCATTACAAGGAAAGCCGATTTTACAAAGGAATCAATCCTTCGGCTTTGAGGTCCTATTCTTACGATGCTACCTACATCTACCAGTCGTAGGTGTCTGAACACCTGCGGCGCTTCGGGCTTCGCGACGGTGCGTCTCCACCATCATCGTCGTCATCATCGCCGTCGTTGCCGCTGCTGCTGTCATCGTCCTTGGCGCTGCTGCTGCTTCGCCCGCCGTTGCTGCTGCTTCCCTCTTCGCTTCCCTCCATGGGGGCCTTGAGGAATTGATGGGGGTTTCCCCCTGCCGCCGTATCGTCGCTGGAAGAAGAGCCGATCTCTTCGAAGGAGTCGGCTCCTTCCCAGGAGAAGGCGTCGTCTTCACTGCTCTCCAGTTCCTCTTGGAAGAGGGACTGGAGGTCTTCCTCTCCTTCGGTCATGGGCTCGTCCTCCTCGGAGGCGACCCCGAAGTCGAACTCCTCTGCATCCCAGTGCAGAGGAGCCAGCGCCTCGTAGGCTGCTGTCGGGTCCACTCGGGGGTCGGCTCTCGGCTCTCTGGGATAGAGTCGATGGAGGAGGCCGAGAGGGAGGAAGAAGAAGGAGGAGAGGAGGAGAAACAAGAGGAATTTCCAAAAGAGTTGGAGCCGGAGGAAGAGGAGATGGCCATGGCCGGTGGAGAGTTGGGGATTCTGCGCTACTGGCTGGTGGAGGAAGAAGGAGTTTCGCTGTGGAGAAGAGCCGATTCGAGTGAGATTAAATAGTGAAAAGATGGAAGACGGATCGGCAGTTTCACATTCTACGAGGAGCCAGTTGCAGAGACGTTGCGTCTTCCTTGGTGGTTGCAGTATGTTTAATGAGCATTAACGGGAAGATGAAGCGACGGATTGGTTTTGGAACTATCATTGCCAAAATCAGGGGGCATGTGTTATCGCCATAAATTAACAGGGTTAATTTATGGGCCGAAAGCAAGATGGGCTTAAAGCAGAAGATCAAGAAGACTTGTAAATCAGCTCCTGCGTGAGCATCTGGGCCACATGGGCCATGTACCTTTAGATTTAGTTTAAGATTAGAGATAGAGTCCGATCGGGACAAGATTAGTTTAGATTGTTTCCCAAGTCTCCGGACTATAAATATGTATCCTTTGTTATTCATAAGGAGAGCGTCATCACGACTCGCAAACAACAACTCTCGGCGCATCGCCACCCCTAATCCTAGGGTTTTCATCCAAGTAAGCGCCATGCTTCCCTGATCGCTTCTTGCGATCAGGGCAGCATTGTTCTTGCTTTTACCTTTTTATTACTCGTACTGAAGCGTTTTTATGGCGAGTAGTACTAGTTATCTTGATGTTCGTAGCATGTCTTTTAGTAGATTCATCATGCTTTCATTGCTTAGCGTCTACGAATATCACGTTGCTTCTGTGCAGTCATACTAGTTCTTGTCGCATAGAATTAGTCGCACAGAGGCAACACCCTGCTTCTTTTATATCTAGTAGATCTGATCTGTTCTGGTTTGCTCTTATCTTAAGAGTTTGCGTAATATCTACTAGGTTAGGCTTTTCAAACGGATTGGATGATCCGATGGCGTAGTAGATGCTTTATCTTAGCCTTGATAGGGATTGTTCCGGGAATCGGCTCTTGCTAGTTCTTAGGCCTCTGTTTTGGGTTATGGTTTAGTTATTTGTTACGTTCATTAGGCCTAGTCATGTGTAGGACGTTCCGATCTAGCAGTGAAGCTTTTACCATCGTGGATTAGATTAGTTAGATTTAATTGAAGCAGCTTTACAGTTATTTGCTTATTTCATCATATCTGGATACAATCAGATCCCATCTGACACCGGGACTCGATCGGCTCTTCAAAGCCGATGCAAGAGTCGTCCCGGGGAGCCGACCACGGCTCGGACTTATGTTTACACGTGTCTTTGTATGCAGGAAACTGTTCGGAGCACGTCTGCACCCTCCTGGTCGGGTATAGGTCAGGTGGCACGCCCGGTTTTCCACAAAACCTCCGGGCGCGTGACGGAATTGCGGGCCGTCGACGAGGGAGCAGTGCCTGCCAGCGCCCCAGCAACCTCCCGGCTCTTCGTGTTGCCCGTCGCTGCTCGCCGGTGGGTTTCGACTGACAACACATCCACAGACACCTCCCCTCCGAAGCTTCACACTACCCACAGAAATTTGGCCAATGTAACAATCCCGTTCGGAGTGAAATGATGTAGCTTTGCGTTGAATGGCTCCAAAAGCTTCGGCACAATTGGATCCATCGGAAGTCTAAGGCCCGCTGTAAAAAATCCTTAAAGACCACAACCTCGCCGGTCTCCGGTACGGGAATCAATTCTGCCCCCGGAGGGCGACAAACCCCCTCGGCGAAATAGCCCTTCGTAACGTAGAAGTCTATCATGCTCTGAGATACGACAGATGGCTTGAAAAGCAGAGTCTTACGTTTCTCCGGAGCCATCAGTTCCGACACGTCCGCAGACACAGCAGAAAGGCTCTCGCTGGACTGCTGCTGCTGAGAAGGCTGCGAACCACCCGCCTCTCCTTCGGACGCTGGACCAGAGTCTGTACGGAGAACCGCCCTCTTAATGAATGCCATAACTACAAAAATAAATAAAAACAAAGCCAAATTAGAAACAAAGGCTCAAACAAACCTTCGATCAACCTCACTGTCTATTTAGTGCGAGCCATGAGCCGCAAAGTTACTTACACCGAAGAAACGAGCAGCTTCACCACGCACGAAACCAGAACCTTCGCACAAAGCGCTTTATAGCAAAAAGCGACGAAGGAAAGCAAAGCTCGAGAGGGCACATGTTTTACCCCCCTCCTCCGCTTATATAGGTGGTGAAAAGGAACAGTTCCAGCGGTAAAACTGAGGAGACGGCAGCCCAAGCGGCGCAATCGGAGAACGACACGTATACAACAAAAACCGACCGTTGCAGCCGATGGTTCGGGAGACATTTTTCCTCGGGAGCTTCCCGAAGGATACACGCAATCTTCTTTACTAACAAGGGTTCGGACCGTCGGCTTCGGACCTCGCCCTCGAGGGGCTACTGTTGGGGATTGGACCTTCGGGTCAAGCCCTCACCCTCAGAAATGCTCCCTAACCTGTTTGCAGGGCCACAACGAAATGGAGCCAAGCATACCCGAAGGTACCGGATGAACTCTAAGAAGCGGAAGCTCAGAAACCATGACCTTCGGTCCAAAGGACATAACCTTCTGAAGGCCGAAGGCAACGAATGGCTGCACAGAGGCGCAAGCTCAAACATCAAGACCTTCGGACCGAAGGGTGCCACTCCCGTCGTGCCGAAGGTGGCGACCGGCCTCCCGGAAGCATAAACTCAAAGATCAAGACCTTCGGGAAAAGATTCCACGACCGGGAACGAGGATGACGGCTGGTCGATCGAAGGAACCTCCATGACCCAAACTCCCGGAGGTACCCGAAAGTTGTCGTATCCTTCATCGGTTGAAGACATGTGAGCAAACACATGAATATGTGAGAAGGTCGGATCTGTACACCTCCCGAATACGTGAGAAGGTCGGATTTGTAAACCTCTCACCTTGTAATTTTACCCCGGAACCGGCTAAGAGTGAGCTGTAAATGAGTTGGGAGGGGGCAATTTAGGAAAACCTGGCCGAGGGCTAGGGGTATAAATAGCCCCCTCACTCCACAGTGTAAAGGGTTGAATTTTCTGATTATTATTGGAGAGTTCGACACCTACTTTCATTGTCATCTTGCTTACTGTTCATGCTACCTGTCTGGGCATCTAAGAAGAAAAGATCCCAACACTCAGACAGGAGTACCCTCTCCTACAAGACAAGGACGAATGCATTCAGGAGCGGCAACCACGGGCCACGGGTCCGGACCCCCGCGGACAGGTCCCGAACCTCCGCGGGCCGGACCTGGGCCTCTACAAGTGGAAGCCAGACCTCCAGGAGGCCTGAGTCATCGAGCCAGCCAAGGGACTCGGACCCAGCACCCTATTTGGGTAGGAGTCCGGAGCCCTCGAAAGCTCCTATGGGCGCGGCCGCCGACCCCAGGGTCCGGCGCCGCCACGTGTCTTACAGGGCTGACCTCCGAACCTCCGCTCCCCGCTTGGGCAGGGGTCCGGAACCGCCACGTGCCCCTGTGGGCGCGGCCGCCGACCCCCGGGTCCGGTGCCGCCACGTGTCCCACAGGCACGAGTCTTCTGCCTGAAGCCAGCCCTCCTGCCGCATTAAATGCTGGTGGTTGGGGCGTGCGCTGCCAGAGAAGGACATCAGATACCCACTCACGGGTTGGACAGGCGTGACATGACATTTGGCGTGCCAGGTAGGGGCTGTTTGGCTTTCGCTTGATCATCAGCTCGGCATCGCCATGTTTCAGGTGGCGAGCGCCCGGGGGCCAGAACTCGCACGGCAAGCGCCTGCGTCAGCAGGATGGCGACAGCGGGTCATGCTCTCCCAGCTCGTCATCAAGCAGGTCTGAGGGGAGCACAGCTTCAACAAATCCCAGCTCGCAGCATACCTCACTCATGTGAGGAAGCCCGCTCCGGCGGAAAGCCGACTCCGGTCGCACGAAGCCCGCTCCGGCGGAAAGCTGACTCCGGTCGCACCAAGCCCGCTCTGGCAGAAAGCCCACTCTGGTCGCACTAAGCTGACTCTGGTGGCTCTTTCCGATGTTAAGCCGACTCCGGTCGCACTCCCGACTCTACATCTCTGTAAGTCCTACCCTTAGAGGCCCAGCAGGGAATAAAACCTTTTCTTTTGTAACTAAATAGTACTTTCGTGTGGTCCAGTACGGTGAGCCTCCCCAATGGAGGGGTCCGGACCTCTACGAACCAGGTTCAGGGAAGCGTAATCACCCTCCGGGGAGGTCCGGAGTCGTGTAGCCGCTTAGCCTAGTTCCGTACCCTAAGCCTGCATGCTCAACCTCCCTAGGGTGACTACCGTAGTACCTAAGACTAGGGGCCCGGAGGTCCGGACAGCTCCGGTCTCATAAACCCGTGTTCTGGCTTACATCGCACATTTCATGTACAACTAGTTATAATGGAAAAATTTATTCTCAGTTCGCCTCTAAGGATGTTACATTCCAATTTCAATCTACGCATTCTGTTTGCGCTAAGCCCCGCGTGGTTCCCACTCCTGTGTCCGAATTGAATCGGCCGGCATGTGGTTTAGTTTGGGACCCCCTCACTGCTAGAGGGGGGTCCGGGTCCTTAGGGACCTGCTTCGGGGAAGAGGTACTTGTTCCCGGGGGTGGTCCGGAGCCCTGTGCAGCCGCTTAGCCTGGTTCCGTACCCTAAGCCTGTGCACTCCACCACTCTGTAATAGGTGCCCTAGTATCCGGAACAGCGTACCTAGAGGTCCGGACCTCATTCTAGCTTGAGGGTTGGCCTCCTAAGCTCTGTTCCACAGGTCCGGCTGCGTATCTCAAAGGATCCACTGCCAACAAGATTTGGGATCACGTGGGTATGTTACTAAACGCCGATCCTAAGTCATGTGCAGGGGGGCTGCTCGGCCACCATCCGAACAGCCTCCTGACCCTCGGCGACAAGGCGTGCGCCGAGGGTGGACTTCAGGCGACGCAGGCGCTCGATAGCAGAATCCAGGGCGGGAAGAACGGTGTTTCCCGACGACTCGGACATGGTTCTGGCCCCACCTGCGGGTTCGTACCTTACCCGCAGGTGGGCCCGGGGACCACTGTCAGTACACTCAGACAGGAGTACCCTCTCCTACAAGACAAGGACGAAGGCGCTCAGAAGCGGCAACCACGGGCCACTGGTCCGGACCCCCGCGGATAGGTCCCGAACCTCCACGAGCCGGACCTGGGCCTCTACAAGTGGAAGCCGGACCTCCAGGAGCCCTGAGTCATCGAGCCAGCCAAGGGACCCGGACCCAGCACCTTATTTGGGTAGGAGTCCGGAGCCCTCGCAAGCCCCTATGGGCGCGACCGCCGACCCCAGGGTCCGGCGCCGCCATGTGTCCGACATGGCCGACCTCCGGACCTCCGCTCCCCGCTTGGGCAGGGGTCCGGAACCGCCACGTGCCCCTGTGGGCGCGGCCGCCGACCCCCGGGTCCGGTGCCGCCACGTGTCCCATAGGCACGAGTCTTCTGCCTGAAGCCAGTCCTACTGCCGCATTAAATACTGGTGGTTGGGGCGTGCGCTGCCAGAGCAGGGCATCGGATACCCACTCACGGGATGGACAGGCGTGACATGACAACACGGTAAGCCCGTCTGTTTCCAAGGCGGCTTGTCTGTTACCGAGGCACGCAGCAGTGTCTCAGCGCCGCGCGCGTGGGCGACGAGTCATGATGACCAGCTACTAACTGGAGCAACAGTGCACGCTGCTACAGCGGACTGAGTCAGTAGTTCGGCGCTTCATCATGACCTCGACGCGCGGCTCCAGAGGCCAGACTCTACTCCGACAAGACAACTCAAGACCACCCTGGTCAGAAGCTACGCACGGAAGCCGACGACAAGATTTCCGGATCTGAGGCATTGAAGGCCAAAGTGTAGTTTATAATACATCGTCTGGCCCACCTGTCGGGGTCCCGCTCAGTGTACTGCTCCCCTTGGGCTTATAAAAGGGAGAGCACGCACGGTAGAAAAGGAGGTTCCACAAGTTTCCACATGTGCAGAGACAGGCATAGCTCCTCCCCCAGCTTGCACACAAGCTCAGGCAGTACATCACACAGTGGACGTAGGGTATTACGCTCCGGTGGCCCGAACCACTCTAAATCCTTGTGTGTTTCCGTGTTCTTACGCCTCTAGATCGAACATTCCTTGACTGCCCCCAAGCCTCATCCTACACTTAGGATTAGGCGGGTGCATTCCGTCACCCGGCTGTGGTTTCCACACCACGACACTGTGTAATTAGTTATTTTTAAGTGCATTTAATACCTCATGCATGTGTCCGAAGATTCGATGTGATGAGTACTGTATAAATTTTTTTGGGAACCAAACACCCAATTAGAATAAACATTTAAATTATTAAAGGTTGGAGATGCACATACACTATCGTATCTTGTTGAATACTATCAAGACGGGCTGTGTGCTACAACCAATATATGGAAGCTGTTTTTTGCTCTCGAATACGCACGCAGTGTATCATTGTATAAAGACGAAATAGAATTGGTACAATATTCGGTTGCAATCCAAATAAAACGGACTCCAGATGGACACAAACCGGCAAGCCAGCTGAACATAACCCGAAAGACAAACTCAATGAAAACTGTTGTTACCTGTCTTTGTGGTGGTAAAAATATAGTCACTAACTCACCAACGAACAGGTAATGACAAATATGTATTGCCTGGTGTTTACTAGTAGCCCTTTTTTATTGATAATACTACTAGCCCCTTTTGGATTTTAGATCAGGATTATTGACGGTCTCTCTTTCCTTGGAAGGGAAAGGGACGCTCCCAATCCAGATGACATCTCCCGACCCATCCAACGGATGGCGACGTTAGCGTGAGAGTGAGAGCAGGCGCCAGAAACGGCAACCATCCCACTGCCTTTGTTTGGATTGCGCTAGAATTCTAGCTGGCATGTTTCCCGAAAATAAAATTTTGCATGCATAGTATACTAAATGAAATCTATTTGTAAAACCTTTTTAGAGATGGATATAATTTTTCGTGACGAATCTAGTTATGGTAATTAATCGATGATTGGCTATAGTGATGCTACAGTAACCATCCTCTAATCCCGTGGTCACAGACCTGATTAGATTCTTCAGGGTCGCTAGCGCAGAGGTTCTAAAGTTGGTTTTATAAATTAGCTTTATTTGACACCGTAATTAGCGGTCAAAGTAATACTATTCTTAGTAGGGGAGAAACCAAACAAGGCCAGTGGGGAGGAAGCGCACCAGAAACGCGTGCGAGCTCCATCCCACAGTGATTCCGAACGAGCAATAGAGTGTATTTAGATCACTTTGTATTTTGTATTTTTGCGTTTTTGAAAGGAAATCTTTAATATTAGAAGTATTAAATGTAGACTAATCACAAAACGATCTCGTTTGTAAACAACGAGACGAATCTAATAAGCCTAATTAATCCATCATTAGAATATGTTTACTGTAGCAATTTAGTGTCTAATCATGTCATAATTAGGCTCAATAGATTCGTCTCGCGATTTATAGTATATTTGTGTAATGCGATTTATTTTTTGACTACATTTAATATATCATACATTGATTTAAAAAAATTATATTTTATGTTTTGGGATCTAAACAAGACCTAAGTTCTTGGGCAAGCGGACAAGGAGAACTTTTGGGGCGCCCGGGTTGGCAACGTGGCATCGTAGCAGACTAGCAGGTGCTCCCCCTCCCGTCATGCTCAGCTCAGCTGCTCATGACCCCAATCAGGCCCCGTTTAGTTTCTAAAAAAAATCAGATAGTACCTGTTAGATAGTACCTGTTCATATCAAATTTTCGGACACAATGCATGAAGTATTAAATACAGTTAAAAAAATAACTAATTATATAATCTAACTGATTATTATGAGATGAATCTTTTAAATCTAATTAGTTCATAATTAAATATTATTAGTTAAATAACAATAAAATATACTACAGTGTCAAAACCCAAATATTTTCACCAACTAAACACACCTTCAGAATCCGTCCGTGTCTGTCTGTTCAAAGCTGTGGCCAAAAAAGTCGCGAGCTCCGATGCGAAAAGGCTATTGCTTGCTCCTAGTTTTCAATACGAAAAGGTTGCGGTGGTGAATTGGTGATCGCTCGCGCCGGCGCCGTCGTCCAGTGCGCGTCCGCTCTGGGTGGGGTGGGGCGCACACCCGCACGCGCGACGGCCGCCGAGGCGAGCCCTCCTCCTCTGTTGCTTGCTTGATTTTTGGATGCCGTTTGGGGGCGGTCGTGGGGGCGCGCCGATGAGCGGCCGCGACGCGCAGCGACGGCTGACGGCGACGTCGTGTGACAGCCGCGTTAATCTTAATTTACCACGCGCAGGCGGCGGCCCGAACTTATCTCTTCACAGTTCGCAGTTCACTCGTGACATTTTTTAATCGTGGTGGACGGTGATCTTGTGTGCGCCAGCTAGAAGAGGGGAAGGCGCAATGGGGGCAGGGATGTCAGCGGCAGCGCCAATCCGTGTTACTTTCAGCAGAAGTACTAGTGTGTTTCTTAATTCCGTTCTTTGAACGATCGAATGGACTTTCGGTCGGAAATGACCTTTCTAAGTACCGGATCAGTAGATATTTCTTGTCTCCTAAAGACGAGGCTGTTTTCTGCACTCCGCACGGTACTGCTGCATTGCACCGGGCCACTGTCTGTTGGTGTTGGTGTTGGTCTTCAGTCTTCACGAGCCCTAGCGCCTTGATACCGCAGGTTTGCACGCACAATTGGTGCTGCTGCCGATTCCTTCGTCCAAATGCCTTGGTGTCCAGCATCATTGCTGACGTAATAATACTCAGATTGGCTGTCAACGAAGCAAGTCAGGACCGGGGGTCTCCCCCTGTTTCGATTGAGCAGACAGTCCGTGGCGGCTTTTGTCACGTACTCGCCGGAGAGAAGCACGATAATGGCGGATAGCAAGAGTTCGGAGCGGATTCGGGGAAGAAGAAGCACAGAAGAATGAGGAGGAAGAAGAAGACCAGAGACAGGATTCAGAAAGCGATTCAGAGTTTCTTCCACGATGTCCTTACACGCCTGTCGGCTACCAGCTTATAACGCCCACGGCGGTTACAACAACGGGCCAAGCCCAGGTACAAGGCCAACGGCCTAACAAGAGAGTTTGAACCCATCCCGCCTCTAGAGTCCGTGACATTCCCCCTGCCTTGAAAACCAGCTTGCCCTCAAGCTGGGAAATCAGGGAAGCGGCGATGGAGATCTCGTTCTTCTTCCCATGTTGCCAATTCTGGTGGTAAAAATGTCCATTGCACCAGGTATTGCTTCAGTGTTGAAGCGCCTCGTTGAATCAAACGAACATCCAGAATCTTTTCCGGTGTCAACAACTCCAATGGATCAGTGGAAATGGATGTGAGATCAGAACTAACCTCCACAGCAGGTGGAATTTGTTGCTTGAGTTGAGAGACATGCACAACCGGATGGATCTTTGCATCAGCAGGAAGATCAAGCTTGTAAGCAACATTGCCGATATGCTGAAGCATTGTAAATGGGCCAAAGAACCGAAATGCCAGTTTCTGATTGTTCCTGTTGGCCACTGATGTCTGAATGTAAGGCTGCAATTTAAGATACACTTGATCCCCAACAACAAACGATCGTTCTGACCGGTGTTTATCAGCCTGGTGCTTCATTCGTTGTTGAGCCCGAAGTAACTGTTGGTGAATGAGACGAGACAAGAGCTCCCTTTCCTGTAACCAAGCTTCCAGATCCAGAGAAGAACACAACTGTAGATTGGTAATACCAAAATATCGAGGAGGATGACCGTAGAGAACCTCGAAAGGAGATCGACCCAAGGCTGAGTGGTAGGATGTGTTATACCAGAACTCGGCTAGTGGCAACCATTGACTCCACTGTTTGGGGCAAGAGTTTACAGTGCATCTCAAGAATGGCTCCAAACACTAGTTAAGCCTTTCAGTTTGGCCATCCGTTTGAGGATGGTATGAAGAGCTCACAGCAAGCTGAGTATCTGTCAATTTGAACAACTCCTGCCAAACTGTGCTTGTAAAAATTCTATCCCTATCTGAGATGATTGTCTGAGGCAGGCCATGAAGCTTGTAAATGTTGGACAAATAGAGTTGGGCTACTTGAAGAGCAGTAAAAGGATGTGCCAAGGGTAGAAAATGACCATACTTTGTAAATTTGTCAATGACCACTAAAATGGTGTTGTACCTGGCAGACTGAGGCAGCCCCTCTATGAAATCCAGGCTAATCATTGTCCAAGGTTGGTTAGGTACTAGCAGAGGATCCAGAAGACCCGGTGTCTTAACATGCTCAATCTTGGCCGTTTGACAGACTTGACAAACTTTAACATACTGCTGGATGGACAACTTAATTTTGGGCCAGGCAAACAATTGTTTAATTCGAGAGTAGGTTGCTTGAACTCCAGAGTGGCCACCAATGCCACTACTATGCATAGCCTGCAAAATATGTTGCTGAGCCAACTGGTTATTGCCCACCCATACCCGGCCCTTGTATTTGATTACCCCATTATGCAGAGAGTAATTATTGGTAATTCCATTGGAAAGCACCAATTTTTGTAACAACTGACTAGCCTGGGAATCCTCTAAATAACCAGCAACCAATCGATCCAGCCAAACCGGAGTGGTTTCAGATACAGCAAACACAGTATCAGTGGTGGGGTATCTTGATAAAGCATCAGCAGCTGCATTTGTAACCCCTTGCTTATACATGATAGAGTAGGAAAGGTCCATCAGTTTCAACACAACTTTTTGCTGAAGTTTGGTGGTGGCTTTCTGTTCAGTTAAGAATAACTAGGGCCGGGCATTCGGGTTACCCGAAATTTTCGGGTCGGGTAGTTCGGGTTTTAGGAATTTCGGGTTTCCAAAAATGATACCCGAAATCAGTTGGGAAAAAGAAGAACCCGAAAATTCGGGTACCCGAAAATTCGGGTTCGGGTTCGGGTTTTACCCGAATTACCCGAAATTCTGGAACTCCACATATGCAGTATAAAATCAAATCAAATACACCCAACCATACATCCAGTTCACACGTCCAAACTGACAGTTCAAACGAAATTAACTAACACTTCACACGTCCAAACCGTGACAGTTCACACTTCACATATCACAATTAATAAACATAGTTTTGAAGCACACAAATCAAATCATAGATGAAAAAACAAATCATTTCGGGTTGTTCGGGTATTTCGGGTACCGTGGCCCAATACCCGAACTACCCGTATTAATTTCGGGTACCGTGGGTTGGAACCCAAATTAGGGTTCGGGTTTTTCGGATTCGGACTTTTCGGGTTCGGGCTCGGGTTTTTCGGGTTCGGGTATCGGGTATCGGGTTTTCTGCCCAGCCATAAGAATAACAGACTCTTATGGTCTGTTTTAATCACAAACTGTTGATGTTGGAGATAGCATCTCCACTTATCCACTGCTAACAGAATGGCCATGCATTCCTTTTCATAAGTAGACAAACCTTGATTTCGACCACTGAGGGGTTTACTTAAATAAGCTATAGGGTGGCCCTCTTGCATCAGAACTGCACCAAACCCTGCATCACTAGCATCTGTCTCGAGTACAAAAGGTTTACTAAAGTCAGGTAAAGCCAAGACTGGTGCCTGAACAAGAGCTTGCTTTAGCAGCTAGAATGCCTGGTCAGTAGTGGGGGTCCAGGTAAATGGTGTTCCTTTCTTGAGCAGTAGAGTCAAAGGTTTACTAAGCATACCATAGTGTTTGATGAACTTTCTGTAATATCTAGTGAGACCAAGAAAGCCCTTGAGCTCCTTGAGAGTGGTTGGAGTAGGCCATTGCTGGACTGCAACAATTTTGGATGGTTTAGTGGATACCCCCTTGCTAGAGATTACATGGCCCAGATACTCAATGCTCTGTTGGCCAAAAGCACATTTAGATCTTTTGATTAAGAACTGATTCTCTCTAATGATTGGGAAGACCTGAGTGAGGTGTTGGGCATGCTGCTCCAGAGTCTTACTGTATATGAGGATGTCATCCATGAAAACCAGAACACAGTGTCTCATGAGAGGGGCAAAAATTGTGTTCATCAGACTCTGAAATGAAGCAGGAGCATTTGTCAAGCCAAATGGCATGACCAGAAATTCATAGAGGCCATTGTGGGTCTTGAAGGCTGTTTTGTGCTCATCACCCTTGGCAATACAGATCTGGTGATATCCTGAACGAAAGTCTAGCTTGGTGAACCATACTGACCCAGCCAATTCATCCAGCAGCTCATCAACAATTGGCAGAGGGTGTTTGTTTTTGACAGTTATGGCATTAAGATGTCTATAATCCACACAAAATCGTCAAGTTCCATCTTTCTTTTTTAACAATAGAACTGGTGAGGCAAAAGGGCTAGTACTCACCCTGGTATTGCCATTGTGCAGCATGTCGTTGACTTGGTTCTCAATCTCAGTTTTCTGGGCAGGTGAGTATCTATATGGTCTGACACTCACTGGTTGGGCACCAGGTAACAGTGGAATATGGTGGTCAGCATCTCTTCTTGGTGGCAGACTTGATGGCTCAGCAAAGAGATCTATATTGGCATCAATGGCCTGCTGAATGGATGGAGGCAATTCATCTTCAGCAGCAGTATCTACTGAACAAACCATGTCAGTTGTAGCCACTGTTGTTGGAGACTCAGCACGCACCAATTGAATGCAATAGGCAATAGCTCCATGTCTGAGAAGGCCTTGAAGTTTGGTTGGAGAAACTGCTGAGCATTTGGATGTTTCATCAGTGACTCCCTGGAGAGAAATTCTTTTATTCTTATGTGTGAATCTCATCAACTTTTTGCCCCAATGGACCCACATAGGACTGCAAGTTTCTAACCAATCCTCTCCCATATCATGTCATAGCATTGGAGATTGAGAACTTTAGCATCAGAAAGGAAAGTATGGCCTTGAACTAACCAAGGTAATTGCTTGACCACTTGATTACATGCCATAACACCACCACTGGCAGACTTGAACTGTGACTCAGGGCAAGATTCAGTGGATAACTGCAACTTCTGAACCAAAGACTTGCTAACAAACGTGCCAATGCTATCAGAGTCCACTAGGATGAGCACCTATTGCTTGCCAATTGTGCCCAAAAGTTTCATGGTTCTCCTGGAAGTCTGGCGAGATTCAGACTTGGAGGAAATGGCCAACACCGGGGATTCAGTGTCCAGCGACAATTCAGACTCCTCATCAGAGGTATCGTCCACTGGTTCTATTGCATCTAAGATTTCTTCCAGCACATGCAAGGGAATGTGTTGAGGACATTTGTGAGCATGAGACCATTTTTCACCACATTTGAAACAGAGCCCCAACTTTCTGCAGTGAGCCACCAAGGCAGATAACTTGTCCTCTTTGTCAGACCTACTTTCTTTATCAAGATCATCCTTCCGAACAGGCAGCTTGCCTTTGTCAGAATAATTGGACTTGGAAGTATGCTTAGAGCAATCCCGATGTTCAGAGAGAGTGAATCCCTTCTTTCTACTAGCCTCAAGCTCTTCTCCCTGAAGTAAAGCCAACGTACTTGCAGATTGCACATATTTGGGTTGATGGAGAGTAATAGCAGGCGTATCTCCTCCTTTAATCCACCCAAGAACCGAACCACAAAGTAGGTATCATCATAGGAAGCATTGTAGAGGTGAATTCCATGGGATAACTGCTCAAACCTCTCAAGATACTCTACTACAGACCCTGTCTGACGAAGATTATCCAGTTGACACAGATGTAACCGATATTGATCCTGGTCAAATCTGTCAAAGACCGCTTGACAAAATTTGTCCCAATTCAGCTCTCGCCCACGATGTTCAGCAGTCTGCAACCACGCCGCCGCCGCACCCGAAAAATTCAGAGCCGCGAATCTGGTCTTCAGATGATCTCCAACAGAGTAAACCTCGAAAAACATTTCACAATGATCACGCCACAGTCTAGGATTATCCCCATCAAACTTGGGAAATTCCATTTTGGGCAGAGGAGGAGGTCGGGAAATGAAATCGCGCGCAGAATCAAAACTCGCGTGCTGAGATGAAGAAGGTTCAGGGATCATACCCGTGACCGGGTGTGGCGGCTGGGATCCAAGAATCCCACCGCTTCCATCCCGGTGAGTCGTGGTCTGACGGTGCCCAATGGGGCGTTCCAAGGGCGGCGCAGGATGAGCGCCTCCTGCCGGGGAGCCAGGTTGAGGTCAAGCTGGTTCGTCCAGTGAGGTGGGGGGTTGAGGAGGAGCCGTAGCAGGATGAGGCGGTGGCACGAGTTGTGGTGGTGGAACGGCCTCTAATCGCTGGAGCCGCGACACCACGCTCTCCGCCTGAGAGAGCATGCGCTCTGTGGCCGCGTCGGTCGTCGACTTCCAGGTCTCAAGGCCTGACAGCTTGTCCATCAACTGGGTCACCATCAACTCCACACCGTCCATCTTCTTCGTGACGTCTTCCATGGTGGTCGTCATCTGGGCTTCGAACTTGGTAGGTTTTCGCAGCGCCAAATCGAGGGGGTCGCCGCGGAAGCAGGCGCACTCGTTCCACTACGAGAACCTAAGCGGCACCGCGAGTGGGTGGTCTACGGCGCTGAAACGGCTAACCGTCGATATGTGGTGGCCGCCTCCGACTGGGAGTCGGTGGGCGGGGCGTGGATGCCGGCGTCGGGAAGACGCGGCAAGCAGACCCGTCGCGCCGATGAGGCGGTGTGGGTCAGGAACGAGGAGCTGGGTGATAGATTGTATTCTTCTCTGTTTCTAGACTAGGATCACATCTAGTGTACGAATCGAGTACTGGGGTACAAGTTCTAGGTGTAATATCAAATGATTCATTCTAGACCTAGTACAAGAGAGAGACAGAGAAAGAGAGATTGGTGGATGAGAGAGACAGACCATCCGCGGGAGTGGATGCAGAGGAGTCGTTGCCGGTGGGCGCCATCGCGTCAATGGAGCCGAGGATGGAGGCGAGGAAGTCCGGCTCTTCGAGGCGCTGATCCGGCGGCGGCAGTGGACGGCGCAAGTCCCGGCGTCCTTCAGGCCTCCACCGGCACTGGCCGATGACGGGGTTGGCGGAGGAGGACGTCGTGGTCGCGGTGGTGGAGCTTCCCGTCGGCCTCGCGCTATACCTAGATCGGTAGGGACTGTGGGAGAGGGTTGTGGCGGCGGTGAACTTGGGATTGCGTGCCCCGGGCCCTCTCCCTATTCTTTATAGTGCGGGCGACGGGGGCCCACCAGCCATGTTTGGCTGAACGCCCCCGATCAGGGCGCAAATCAAGGGATTGGCTAGATCTTTGGATCTGGCCGTTGGAGATCAATTCCAACATTCTCCCCCTTGATCTCTCAATGTTCTTATTCTTGTTCTGTATCTGAGTTTATCCATCCCATCGCAGATCAGTGTATAGGACGTGCCTCGTCATGACAATTATTACTGTCAGATTAACAGCCACAATCACCTTTCCGGTCTGAAACAGATTCTTATTCTAGGGCCCTCTTTGTCCAGGAATCATAGGCTTTCCCTTAAACCCATGCCGGCTAAGTGTTCTCTGAACACATTGGGTGGTAGGCCTTTTGTAAGCGGATCCGCTAACATCTTGTTCGTTCTGATATGTTCTAGACAAATAGTTTGGTCCTGGACTTGCTCCTTAACAACATAAAACTTGATGTCGATGTGCTTGGCAGCACCACTCGACTTGTTGTTATGAGCATAGAATACTGCTGGCTCGTTGTCGCAGTATAATTTCAGTGGTTTTTCTATGCTGTCGACCACTTTCAATCCGGGTACGAATTTCTTTAGCCATGTGACCTGCCCCGAGGCCTCATAACATGCCACAAATTCAGCATACATCGTGGAGGATGCTGTAACTGTCTGTTTGGAGCTTTTCCACGATATTGCTCCTTTCGCAAGAGTGAAGATGTATCCAGATGTGGACTTTCTATCATCTGCATCTCCTGCAAAATCTGAATCTGAATACCCTTCTATTTCTAAAATTTCTGATTTTCTATATGTTAGCATGAGGCCAGTTGTGCCCCTCACATAGCGCAAAGCTTTCTTTACCATTTTCCAGTGCTCTATGCCTGGATTACTCTGGTATCTGCCAAGTACCCCGGTAACGAAACTTAAGTCAGGGTGTGTGCACACTTGTGCATACTGTAAGCTTCCGACAGCTGAAGCATAAGGCACTGCCTTCATTTGCTCGAGCTCATACTGGTTCTTGGGACACTGATGTTTCCCGAAACTGTCGCCCTTGACTATTGGAGCAGGTGTGGGCTTGCTCGCATGCATACCGTATTTCTTTAATATCTTTTCTAAGTATGCTTTCTGTGATAATCCTAAAACCCCTCTTCTTCTATCTCGGTGAATCTCAATTCCTAAGACGAACGAAGCTTCACCAAGATCTTTCATATCAAATTTCGAGGACAAGAATTTCTTTGTCTCTAGTAGTAGATTAACATCACTGCTAGCTAGCAGAATGTCATCCACATACAAGATGAGGAAAATAAATTTTCCGTTCTTGAACTTCGCATAAATACAATTGTCCTCTTCATTTTCTTTAAATCCAAACTTTCTAATTGTTTCATCAAATTTCAAGTACCACTGCCTCGAAGCTTGCTTCAAGCCATAAATCGATTTTCTCAAGCGGCATCCTAAATTTTCTTTGCCTTCCATGACAAAACCTTTGGGTTGTGCCATGTAGACATCTTCATACAAATCCCCATTTAGAAATGCCGTTTTTACATCCATCTGATGCAATTCTAAATCATAATGTGCCACTAAGGCCATTATTATTCTGAAAGAGTCTTTACATGAGACCGGAGAGAATGTCTCATTGTAATCTATTCCTTCTCTTTGCGTGAAGCCTTTTGCCACGAGCCGCGCTTTATATCTTTCTATATTCCCTTTGGAGTCACATTTCGTTTTGTAGACCCACTTGCAGCCTACTGTTTTGGCTCCTTTGGGAATTTCTTCTAAGTCCCAAACTTTATTGGTATTCATGGATCTCATTTCATCTTCCATGGCTGCAAACCATTTGGATGAATTGGCACTTTTCATGGCTTCTTCAAAAGAGGTGGGATCACCCTCATTCTGTATTTCTTCACTATGATAGACTTAATAGTCTTTAGAAATAGCTGGTTTTCTAGTTCTTTGTGACCTTCTCGGGGCCACTGCGACTGGTATTTCTTGCACAGGAGGCTGTTGTTGCTCCCCCTCATCCATGGCAACGGGTTCTACTTGGTCCTGAGGAACAGGGTCCTCATTTCCATTTAATGCCAAGCTAGAAGAACCAACAACAGGTGGTGGCACCGCAGTTTCTTGCACTGCAACGTCAGGTAGACTGACAGCAGGTGTTGGCACTGCAGTTTCCTGCTCTATCGGTGCCACAACCACAGGTAACGAGAAATAAGGCTCTTGAATCATCGGAGTGGGAACGTATACCCGCTTCTCCTCAAGGTCGATTTTTCTGGCTACTATGCTCCCCCTGATCATCTGATCTTCTAAGAAGGTAGCGTGTCTTGTTTCTACATACTTCGTGTGTCTGTCGGGACAATAAAAGCGATATCCCTTAGACTTTTCTGGATACCCAATAAAATGGCAACTGACTGTCTTGGGATCTAGCTTCCCAATGTTCGGATTAAACACTTTGGCCTCAGCTGGACAGCCCCATACGCGAAAATGATTAAGCGAGGGTTCTCTTCCTGTCCATAGTTCATACGGTGTTTTTGGCACCGATTTACTTGGCACCCGATTAAGAATGTAAATGGCGGTTTTTAATGCCTCCATCCACAAATTAATCGGTAACGTGGAGTAGCTCATCATACTTCTGACCATATCCATAAGGGTACGGTTTCTTCTTTCTGCTACTCCGTTCTGCTGAGGCTCGCCCGGTGTAGAATACTGGGCAACTATGCCATTTTCCATAAGGAACCTTGCAAAAGGTCCTGGAACTTGGCCATAGGGGGTGTGTCGACCGTAGTACTCTCCCCCACGGTCGGATCTGACTATCTTAATCTTTAAATCATGTTGGTTTTCTACTTCTGCTTTGAATATTTTGAATTTATCCAATGCTTCTGATCGTTCTTTAATTGGATAAATGTAGCCATAACGCGAGTAATCGTCTGTAAATGTTATGAAAGAAACATAACCATCTACAGTAGTGACAGGGAATGGTCCACATATATCTGTGTGAATTATTTCTAGAATTCCCGCACTTCGTTTGGCACCTTTCTTTATGTTCTTAACGAATTTTCCTTTAATGCAATCAATACATTGTTCTAAATCTGAAAATTCTAACGGTGGAAGAATTGATGCTGTCACCAAGCGCTCTATTCTCCCCCTCGAAATATGGCCTAAACGACAGTGCCATAATTTCGACGAAATTGCATCAATTCGTTTGCGTTTCTTAGTAACATTCTCATATGAGGAGGCATTTTTATTCTCAGAACATACTGCATTCACATTCTCAAATAATGAAAGCAAATATAATTTGTCTTGTCGGAAGGCAAGACCAACACATTCTGAATTAACTTGTATCTTACACTTGCCATCACCAAAATGACAAGCAATAGCGTCATCATCTAATTTAGACACACTTATTAAGTTTCGTTGCAAAGACGGTACATAAAGAACATCTCTCAAACAAAGTACAAAGCCACTATGTAATTCTAAATGAAATTCTGCAATGGCTTCGACTTCAGCTTCTACACCGTTTGCAACTTTAATTCTTCTTACGCCTCTTGGCAGGGTCCTCCTCATACTTGATCCCTGTAAAGAATTAGCAACATGAGTAGTTGCACCAGAATCAATCCACCAAGTGGATTTGTCATAATTTAAATACAGGGATTCATCTACAAAAGTAATGGTGTCCTCACCCTTTCTTAACAACTCTTTCAGGAATTCTGGGCAGTCCCTCTTGTAGTGCCCTCTCTTTTTGCACTTCAGGCACTGGTCTTGTTCAACTGGAAAATTTTCCCAGTCTTTCTGAGGAGGTGGTCTGGAAGGACCACTCTCATGCTGATTCTTGCCTGGTGGGAAAGGTCTCTTGTTATGCTGGAAGTTCTTATTCTGAAAATTCTTTTTCTTGTGTTGAACTTGAAAAGCAAGCTCACCACCATTGGAGTTCTTAAGGCGATCTTCTTCTTGAACACACATGCCAATAAGCTTGTCAATACCCCAATCTTCTGGAAAAGCGTTATAGTTGACATGAAATGCCTCAAATGCCTTTGGTAGGGACTTGAAGACCAGCTGAACAATGAACTTTTCTGGCAAAGGCATGTCCATTGTCTTAAGCTTGTTGGCCATGTGACTCATTTCTAAGATATGTTCTCTGATGCCACCGCCAGTGTATTTCTTGGTGATAAGCTGCTCAGCAAGAATGGCAGCATAAGCCTTGGAAGAACCAGTAAACTGACTCTTCACCTTTGCTAAATATTCTGAAGCGGTGTCACAATCTGGGATCGCCATCTTGATGGCATCTGAAGTGGAACCCTTCATGACCATAAGACACTTGCGGTTGGAATCATTCCAACGTGTCTTTTCAGCATCATATCTGGTCATAGCAGAGTCATAATTCTTCTCTCGGATAGCCCAAGCAGCAGCTTCTTCATTCTGTGCCCTTACGGGCTTTTCTGGTTCTTGTGGAGCTGGCGTTGTGATGGCCAAATCTATATTGGCCATCGCCAGAGCTATCTCCAATTTCTGGTACCATTTCTCATAGTTGTTGCCATCCAGTTCAGGAATGGCATTCACATAAGTCATAGCATTGGAGCCAGAAATTTAAATTCAAAATTTGTGAGGACAACAATAAATACATGTATCAATTCAACGTTGGTCAAAATTAAAACATGCAACAATCTGTACATTAAATCTAAATCACCGTTGGGCAGAAAAAGATATAATGTGTACAAAATTCTAAACAAAATTATAATATTGCAATATCAACTTTGGTCAGAAATTACAACATTATAATATACTGAAAAATTCTGAGAAATAAATTCTATAAGCCTCTATATCAATTATCTCATTGGTTCAAATTAACATAGAGACAAAATAAATTCTGTGCAGCGGAAACATGTAAAATTCTAAATATTCAGAAGCATAATTCTTGTAATTTTCTGCTCTAAAAATAATACACGTTGGTGCATGTATTTACAGAGATCAAATTCTAAGCAAAATCATTCAAATTCATATTCAAAATGCTTCTGAAATAAAAGAAAAAGCGAATTCTGGAACTGTTTATACGGCCCGAGACGGAAAAACGGCCCACGGCCCGTTTCCGCGCGGCCGCTCCCCCGCGCCTGGGCCCGCGGCCCAGCAGCCGACGGCCGGGCCGCCGAAACGGCCCGCGCGCGCCGTCCGCCTGGGCCTCAATCAGCCCGTTCGCCGGCCGGCAGATGCAGACCGTCGGATCTGATCCGATGGCTGCCCGGCCTTCTCGCCGGATCAAAACCGACGTCGGCGACGGGGCGCCCAAACCCTAGGCCCATTTCTTCCCCCTTCCTCCGTTTCTTCCGCCCGCGACTGAGGAGCAGCGGCCGCCATGGCCGGTCGGAGAGGAAGCGGCGGCGCCGCCGCCGGCCCCCTCGCCGGCGAGCACGCTCACCCGAGCGGGAGCGCGCCGCCGTCGAGTGGCCTGACGGCGGTGCTCGAGCCCGCGCACCCGATCCGCGACGGACCCAAGCGAGCAGCGGCCCGAGGTGGTTCTGTGCCGGCGGTGGCCGGGGCTCTGGTGCGCGGCGGTGGCCGGCGCGCGCAATAGGTAAGCCCGCCGCCGCCTTTTTCTTCTTGGTTTCTTGGATTCTAGGGTTAGGGTTAGGGTTTCGGTGGGTGTTCTTTGTCGATCCGAGATCGATTTTCATTTCTGTCACCTCCTTCTACTTTCTGAGTGTAGATCTGAGTAAAATGAACCCCAAAAACCACGATCTACAACTAGATCGGCGACTGATACCAATGATAGATTGTATTCTTCTCTGTTTCTAGACTAGGATCACATCTAGTGTACGAATCGAGTACTGGGGTACAAGTTCTAGGTGTAATATCAAGTGATTCATTCTAGACCTAGTACAAGAGAGAGACAGAGAAAGAGAGATAGGTGGATGAGAGAGACAGACCATCCGCGGGAGTGGATGCAGAGGAGCCGTTGCCGGTGGGCGCCATCGCGTCAATGGAGCCGAGGATGGAGGCGAGGAAGTCCGGCTCTTCGAGGCGCTGATCCGGCGGCGGCAGTGGACGGCGCAAGTCCCGGCGTCCTTCAGGCCTCCACCGGCACTGGCCGATGACGGGGTTGGCGGAGGAGGACGTCGTGGTCGCGGTGGTGGAGCTTCCCGTCGGCCTCGCGCTATACCTAGATCGGTAGGGACTGTGGGAGAGGGTTGTGGCGGCGGTGAACTTGGGATTGCGTGCCCCGGGCCCTCTCCCTATTCTTTATAGCGCGGGCGACGGGGGCCCACCAGCCATGTTTGGCTGAACGCCCCCGATCAGGGCGCAAATCAAGGGATTGGCTAGATCTTTGGATCTGGCCGTTGGAGATCAATTCCAACACTGGGCGCACCGAGGATCAGGAATCTGATACCAATTGTCACGTACTCGCCGGAGAGAAGCACGATAATGGCGGATAGCAAGAGTTCGGTGCGGATTCAGGGAAGAAGAAGCACAGAAGAATGAGGAGGAGGAAGAAGAACAGAGACAGGATTCAGAAAGCGATTCAGAGTTTTCTTCCACGATGTCCTTACACGCCTACCGGCTACCAGCTTATAACATCCACGACAGTTACAACAACGGGCCAAGCCTAGGTACAAGGCCAACGGCCCAACAGGAGAGTTTGAACCCATCCCGCCTCTAGAGTCCGTGACAGGCTTCTCACTTGAGACTGGCTCATGACCTGACGAAAAGAAACTCCTTTGACTAGGACTCCGTCGTTGCAATTCGATCTGCAACTAGTAGAACAAAGGAGGCGCTTTTTTCATTTTTATATTTTAAAAAACAAAATTTCAAAAATATATGCCGAATAGGGAAATTTTGAAAAATGGGTGCCTGTCGCCCATCCAGTGGGCGACAGGACCTAAATGTAAAAAATTACATTTAGGTCCTGGCGCCCAGGGTGCATTAAACAGTGAACTTGTAAAATTGATATAAAATCTTAGTAAAATAAAAAAAATACAAACTCAACTGTTCTGAATTCTATGAAACAAGATCTACAACTTTTGTTACATAAAGTTTTTCATTTGATCAATGTATATTTCTCTATTTTAAATACTAGTTTAATGCACTTTTATTTAAATCTCAAAATCCATCATTTGGATGCATGTCATCTTTGGGCAGAGTGTTGCATATGGTGAGAATAGGCTTGTACAAAATTGGTAGGCCCAGAAAACATTTCTAGAATAAGTTTTTAAATTAGATCTTGCAATATGTCTAGTTTAAATGAGTTATTTATCCATGCTTCCATACTGAGTATTAGAAGCCATAACTTTTACAGTACCATTATTTTATTTCCTAAGAGCTATAAAAAAGTTTTGTAAATTTTAGATAAGCACAACTATACCAAATGAATTATTTCAGTTTTTTCTTGGTACAAGAACTATTTTTCTTGATTTAGATATATTGATCAAATGAAAAACTTTATGTAGCAAAAGTTGTAGATATTATTTTATAGAATCCAGAACAGTTGAGTTTGTATTTTTCTGATTTTTCTACGATTTTATATCGATTTTACAAGTTTACTGTTTAAGGCGCCCTAGGCGCCAGGACCTAAATTTAAATTGTTTTAAATTTAGGTCCTGTCGCCCATCCAGTGGGCGACAGGCACCCTATCGCCCATTAGGGGGGCGACAGGCACCCATTTTTGAAAATTTTCAATTTCGACATATATTTTTGAAATTTTATTTTTTTAAATATAAAAATAAAAAAAGGCTAGAACAAAGCATCAGCGGCTGACCAGCAGCTCCGGCCTCCTCCCACAGCCGCAGTCAAAATTTCTCGTTCAGACTTGTGTGCGCGCGGTGTGCCCCCTCGGCGGTGCGAGAGAGGTGCACATCAGCGGATGAAGATGTCAAAGGTGACGCGCAGAGGGTGATAGGGAGCATTCGTCACCGCTCACGCCTTGCAGCTGCATCGCGTTCCCTCGTTTGCCTACCTCACACTCGCACATGCCTCCATGGGCTGATGGGCATGGTCACGGTTCGGGCATTGCGGCGGCACGGCGTCGCGAAAATTGCAACTTTGCGAGGCAGCAAGGAGAGGCCCCGCCAGTGCGGCGAGCAGAGTATGGGGGACGATCGTCATCGTTAACGTTTA
Source organism: Panicum virgatum (assembly GCF_016808335.1). Classification (NCBI taxonomy): domain Eukaryota; kingdom Viridiplantae; phylum Streptophyta; class Magnoliopsida; order Poales; family Poaceae; genus Panicum; species Panicum virgatum. Next base: position 53,924,195 of record NC_053146.1, read on the forward strand.
GCTTCCCAACTGACGATTTTTATTTCTTTTTAGGTGAGGTTTTTTTTTGCGAGGTGTAAGTGTAGAGAAGTCAACCACAAGTTTAAGCTCAAGTTTCCATTTCCATTTCTTGCTACTTTCAGAAATTCTATACTGTCCCAAGTTGCTCTGTCTCAACATTACCAAAAGTAGTAACAGTTACAGGACCAAAATTTGGCTTCCGAATCCAAGAGAAAGAAAAGGCGCAAAATTGAAGCACAGCGGCGTCTGTCCTAATAGCTCCAGAGAGGCACATCGGCCATGCCCTCGTCGCAGAACGCCGCGACTGTGGACGGTGGCTCCATGAGCATCGCCTGCGCCAAGCTCGCGTAGTACAAGTCCGAGCTCAAGTCACCGAACAGGTCCAGTTCGAACGGCGAGTCCTCGGCGGCCGGCGAGGACGCCTCCCCGTCGGTGGAGCCCTCGTCTCCGACGCTGGTGGGAGAGAACGTCGTCGACGACGTGGCCGAGCGCGCCTCCTCCTCCTCCTCCTCCCCCGGGAGCGCCTCCCGGCGCTGGAACTCCTCGATCGCCTCGGCGACCGCGTGGCGCACCTCGGCGAGGCTGGCGTACGAGGCCGGGACCGCGAGCAGCCACGCCGAGTCGGCGAAGTTGAGGCACGCGCCCGGGCCGGCGATGGCGAGCATGGCGGCGTCGTGCGCGCGCGCGGCGGCCTCGGCGGCGTCGAAGGTGCCGAGCCAGAGCCTGCACCCGCGGCGGCCCGGCACGCGCACCTCGCACACCCACCGCCCGGCCTTGCCCCGGCGCCGCACGCCGCGGAACACGGGGTGCCGCGTCTCGCGGAACTTGGTCCGCCCCGCCGGCCGCTTCGGCGGCGACGTCCACACCGTCCGGTGCTGCTCCTGCTCCGAGGTCGAGGGCGAGGGCGACGCCCAGCTGCGCGGGGAGCCCGACGGCTCGGCGCCCATCTCCCTCTTCATCTGACACATCTTGTTCTGGATCGGCTGTCGAGCGAGCGCTTTAGCTCTGGAGTGCCTCTGCCGGTTGTGTTGTGCTCGAGTGGTTTTTGCGATGGGAATGGCGGATTTGCGGGCACATATTTATAGGTGGCGGCCGGGCAGCCGGCGATGCAGGGGATAAAACGCGGGAAGGGAACCCAGTGGGCGAGCACACAGCTGGAGAAGGAGGCTCGGAAAGGGGGACGCATCTGGGTAAGGCCGAGCACGCAACTTGCAGCGGCAGCCAACACAAACAGTGGGGGGCTTCGAGAGTGACCTGATATTTTCGATATTTTTTATTTATTTATTGCGGGGGTTATAGTGCGACCACAAGACTGCTTTTGCTTCCGCTAACGGTTCCGTCTCTCGTCACGCGGAGGCTACTTCTGGACTGGTCAATTGCCACTCTACTTCCCCATCTTGTTCTTTCTTTTTAATGTCACACTTGTTTGCCGATGAAGGAAAAGAAAATTGCTGCAGTTTTCAGCTTCGATTTGTTGTGCGGTGTTGTCGCTGGGATGGAACTTTGTGCTGTGTCATCACAGTGTCAGGCTCTTCTAGATAGTCGGTGGCAAGTACATGGAAGAAAAGCTTGGTTATTTCTCGTTCATTCAAGATTGAATTTTCTCTGAAGGAAAATTTACATTTCTCAACAAGGAATCGGAATTATGCTGTTAGTTGCATTCTCTTCTAGGTGCAGCACTCCCTAATTCAAGATGGATTATGATTCTAAAGAGGGTCAAACATTGTAAACTTTAACTAGCTTTGAGCTGCGGGGGCTTGCGGCTGTGGCCGGGTTCCCGAGCAAGCGGACAAACCGCCACTTTTTTGCGCGTCCGCCTCGCTCGACGAACAGTGAGTACCCAACTTGTGGTTGTGGGAGATGATGGTGGCCATCGCGACCATGGTGGCGACCCCCGATAAGAAAAATCGCTGCCTCGCTCGCTCTCGCGGTGCCGTCGTCGCTCGCGTCACGGGCGGGCCGGAGAAGCCGCGGCCAGCCGAACCCAGCTGTGCCCTCTGTGGCTGGTTAAAAGGGGAGCCCGATTATTTCCAGTTGCCGCTTGGGGGCGGCCGGGGGGCGCGGCCCCGACGCCGAGGCCGCAGCGACGGCGACGTCGCGGGGGAGGCTGGCGGCGCACAGCAGCGGCGACGCGCGCGGCCTGAGCTTATCCAGCCTCGCCGCGCACACGCGCTTCCCGCATCGGCTTGACTGGATAACGGTGGGAATTCCGGGTCGGCCCCAGCTGCTGCCCAACTTGTGGCGCTCCTGGACGGCTGGAAGAAATTCAATAATCTAATCTCGCCCATGGTTTTCTTAATCCGCGGGTGCCCAACTGCAGATCCCAGCCGAGCTGTACGAGTATATCTTTTCAGAAAGGAAATGTTTCTTCTTACCGGGTTCTTTGAATGACTGACTGAACTTTCTGTGGGGTGTGTGTGTGTGATTGATGATCTTTTTTACTGCGATAGTATATGCCACTGAGGTCTTATTTAGATACCAAAACATAAAATATAAAAATTTTATAAATCGCTTGCATGGTGTACTAAATATAGTCAAAAAAATAAATCGCATTACACAAATGGACTGTAAATCACGAGACGAATATAATGAGCATAATTATAACGTGATTAGACACTAAATTGCTACAATAATGCTATAGTAAATATACTCTAATGATAGATTAATTAGACTCATTAGATTCGTCTCGTAGTTTACAGACGAGATCTGTAACTATTTTTGTGATTAGTCTACATTTAATATTTTAAATATTAAAAATTTTCTTCCAAAAATAAAAAATGCAAAATACAAAGTGATCTAAACATACCCTGAGTGTAAAAAAGAAACCAGAGGGCTTTGCTTACTGCGATCGTATATGCCACTGCACGTGAAACGTGCAGTACCAGAACGCGACAAAAACAATCGCCGGAAACATAAGCTGTGATTAGAGGTGTTACAGCAGTGCCGATGGACTCTCTGATTGTTATGCTGTGAATTTGGGCAAACCACCATGTTACTGTCACACTGGACATCGACGGCGCATGGAAAGTGAACAGCAGGCAGTTTCAGGAAACCTTTATTTTACAGATAACCGAACAAAGCGGGCATCCATTTTTGCTGCTGGAATTTCCTCTTTCCTTTTCGTATCACGGTCCACTTTTGACGTGACATTGCAAACTGTATGCAGGTAGCTTCAGGGCTGTGACATGAATGTTCTGAGTTCTGACTGACCGTCAACGAGATATGGGCTGTATGGGCATGATCGCCCTTGTTTTCCGTTGTGTACTCAAGCAGATTCTCACATCACCTTCGCCCTTTTTTTTTGGATTTGAGTTCACAAACAAAGCCTGGAAATTCAGGGTCAACGGAATGTGGGGCGTTGACAAATTCAAGGTCAACCACTAACTTAAGCGTCAGTAGGTTTGAATGTTTTTGCAAGTCGTCAAATGGGCATGCTCTGTTTTGCTCTGTTTTCTCAACATCCTCTCTCTCTTTGCCAAAATCCTCTGTCTCATTGCCAAAAGAAATGGCGTCCGAGGCCAAGTGAAAGAAAAGGGCAAACTAAGCCCAGGCTCAGCGGCATCGGTTCTAGTAGCTCCAGAGTGGCACATCGATGATGTTGGCGTCGCCGAACTCCATGACCGCGGACGGCGGCTCCATGAGCATTCCCTGCGCCAAGCTCGCGTAGTACAAGTCCCAGCTCATGTCGTTGAAGACGTCCAGCTCGAACGGCGAGGCCCCGGTGGCCGGGGAGGAGTCAGAGGACCCCTCGCCGTCGGTGGCGCTGCCGTCGTCGCTGGCAGGGGACGACGGCGTCGAGGACGTGGCCGAGCGCGCGTCCTCCTCCTCCTCCTCCGGGAGCGCCTCCCGGCGCTGGAACTCCTCCACGGCCTCGGCGACCGCGTGGCGCACCTCGGCGAGGCTGGCGTACGAGGCCGGCACGGCGAGCAGCCACGCCGAGTCCGCGAAGTTGAGGCACGCGCCCGGGCCCGCGATGGCGAGCATGGCGGCGTCGTGCGCGCGCGCGGCCCCCTCGGCGGTGTCGAAGGTGCCGAGCCAGAGCCTGCAGCCGCGCCGGCCCGGCACGCGCACCTCGCACACCCACCGCCCGGCGTTGCCCCGGCGCCGCACGCCGCGGAACACGGGGTGCCGCGTCTCCCGGAACTTGGTCCGCCCCGCGGGCCGCTTCGGCGGCGACGTCCACACCGTCTGGTGCTGCTCCGACGAGGTCGAGGGCGTGGCTGAGCTGCACGGGGAGCCCGACGACTCGGCGCTCATCTCCCTCTTGATTGGGCACATCTTGTTCGGAATTCTGATCACTTGAAGATTGATTGAGCCCGGGATGCTGTTGCTGCCTTGGGTCCTGCTTGAATTGTGTTTGAGTGGTTTTTTCTCTGGGAACGGCGGATTTGCGGGCGCATATTTATAGGTGGTGGCTGGAGGCTGCAGCAGAGACAGCAGAGTAGAACGCGCGTGAGGGGAAGCTGTGGGCTCGGCACACCCAGCTGGAGAAGAAAGCAAGGGGGGCTGCATCTGGGTAAGGTCGCCAGGTCGGGGATGCAACTTGCAGCTCGCAAGTAGGGCCGTGTTTGTTTTTCCCTAGCATAGCATACCACACATTTCCCGAGAAAAGAATCTTCAATGCATGGAGTACTAAACGAAATTTATTTGCAAAACCTTTTCACGACGAATCTAATGATAGTAATTAATCGATGATTGGCTACAGTGATGCTACAGTACCATCCTCTAATCGTGCGGTCAAAGGCCTCATTAGGTTCTTCTCGCGAAGTAGTACAGCGCTGTGGAGTTAGTTTTGTAAATTATCTTTATTTAGTACCCATAATTATTGGTCAAAGTTTTTATACTACTTGTGCTAGGGCAAACCAAACAGGGCCTAGGCAACCGGGCGACTTCGAGAGTGACCTGATACTTTTCTTCTTTATTATTGCTAGCAGTACGACCACAGGATCGCCTTTGCTTCCGTTATCGGTTTCTGTTTAGTTCATTTTACAAAATTGTGTAAAGATGTAAAGAGGGCATTTAAAGTACTAAATGAAGTTTATTTGCAAATTTTTTTGCATAGATGGGTTGTAAATCGCGAGACGAATCTAATGATGCTAATTAATCCATGGTTAATTAATAATTAGCGGATGGTACTGTAGCATCACTGTTGCAAATCATGGATTAAGTATGCTCATTAGAATCGTCTCACGATTTACAGCCCATCCATACAAAAAGTTCTGTAAATAGACTTCATTTAGTACTTCAAATTAACAAGATTCCGTTTCACTTTAATGCGGTTACGACTTTTTTCAAAAACCTATAAAGATCTAAACAGAGATCTAAACAGGGCCTCTGTTTCGCGCAGCTGTTTTTGGTATTATCAAATACTGTAGTCAGGAGTACGTTTTCTTTTCTTTATTCTGAAGAAGGAACGGCACAATTGTTTGATGATAAGGAAAAGAAATGGCAGCAGTTTGCAATTCCGATTTTTGGTGCCGTGTGGCTGCGAACTGATGACAGTGCCCAGCGATTGAAGAAAAGCAGGTTCTTATCTCGATTATTTCAGACTGCAACCCCTACAACTAGTAGAAAGAAAATGATGGAACCTTTTCCTACATCTCTCAGAAGGGAATTGGTATCATCATGCCGCATGAGCACGAGCGTGATGTCCAAAAATCATGGTCCTCAAAAAATTTCCTTGGAACTTGGGAAATTGAGCTTTCAACTTCATATTTCAAGCCTTTATATAAGATTTCAAGCAGTGATGGAGGGGGTAATAAATTTCGTAGTGGTGGTGGAGATAGAAGAAAACACGTGCTCAGCCGTGGGTCAAGCATACGTAATTTAACTATTATATTATTAAGAGAGTGTTAAAAGAAGTCATCACGTTCGCCGAGAGGGTCTAGAAATTCTCACATTAATCTAAAAAAAGAAGAATTTGAACCGTTAGATTTTATGAAGATCTAACGGTTCAAACTAACTCAAGAGTTCATATCAAATATGATTAATAAATAACTAATTTTGGATTTAAAAATTAAAGAAAATTGCAATCAACTGTTTCATTTCATTCTCACTTCCATCCTTTACTACGATGTGACAGAGAGACCAAGGTTCTCTTATCTGAGAGAGACGGCGAATCGATCCGATTTAACCTTGCAAGGTGGACCTAACTCACACGACACGTGAAAACCCCGTCGGGCCACACACGTCAACTGTTCCTTTCGTCACCCCGACGTCTGAATCACTCCTGCCAAAATCCGGGTGAAGGGTCCCTCATGGCGAACTCCCAGAGAACCCGGAGGCGACATACATTCCAACACCCGTCATCATCCCACTCCCAGAATAGCAGGTCGCGATTCAAAGTATCGTGGCAATTCAGGTAATTAGCTTACCGGTTTCGACTACCTCCTACTCCCGGCATGTGGTCAGTACTGTTCAAACCTAGATCAATGTGGCAACAACTGTACGGTCCTCAACCGACACAGACGGAGACTTACTTTCCATTCATTCCAAATCCTTACTTCAACTTGTCTCCATTTGGTCTCCACTTTTCTTTCGTTCCGGGTTTATACTCGAGAACTTTAACAAGTAGCATAGCCCTATCTCTCGTGAGTGACCGGATATCACTCGACTGCTATCGCATTCCTACTTAGCAAAGCCTTTCTAACGCCACCTACAAGCTAGTAGAAACTCACAGGTACCTATAGAAATATGCAAACTGGGGGTTCATACAATTACTATAGACGTAAATGCACAATTACATAGATAACACATGGAATACTAAAAGTAAAGGTTATGCTCCGGGGCTTGCCTTGCAGATCAGCGGGGTTAGCGTCTTCTTCGGAAGTGGGTTCGACTGCGCCCTCCTACTGCTCTCCCGCTTGCGGCTCCTGGATCGGCTCGTCAATCAGCTCGTAGGCGACTTCGGTTTCAGCGTCTACACGAATAAAATATGCCATGCATGAGACTCATGAAAAGATGCAATGCAATGCAACACACAATGAGAGACACGGACCAAACTCTAAAAGCATTTACGGAGTAACCTCACAACTATGGTTACGACAGAAATGGTTTAGAACTGATGTGCAGTTTTTGAATCTAATGCCTTTTAGCCTGAAGTGTTTCCTTCAAAACAACAGCTACTAAACTACTTAGGACTACTAATCGCACATCTAGAGCACAAAGAAAACATAAAACTACGGACTTAAAATTAACTAACCACAAGAATAAGGGATAAATACTAAAGCTACGAACTAATTAAAGATCAAAACTTAACACGCCACAAGGATCTGGTAGCACAACTTTTCTATCATGAAAAACTACTGATAAGGAGTGCATAAATAAATTACCAACATTTATTGATATAGAAACTATTTCTTTTAGCCCAGGAATGAAAATCAAGCAATATTAGATCCACAAACATGCACATAAGCTATGCACCTAAACATTTTTCAGTGGACTACACATACAAAGAGTAATCTACTTAATAAATTTCATAATTTTTAGAGCAACGGAATAACTGGTATTAAATAAACTAGCTTAAACACAACCCAAAATTTTAGCAGGGGTAAAATTGACATTTCATAATCACGAGTATTTTTTCTCTGAAGATCTTGGTCTAAACAACCCAACCAAATTTATTTTCCTTTTTCGCATTTTTCTATATTTTTCTACATATTTTTAAAATTTTCAGCAGAAATAATAATTTCTGGAAAACAAAACATAACAAAAAGGGGGCTGACAGCCGGGCCCCACACGTCAGTGGGAGCCCAGCTCCCAGCGCCCTCCCCTGCTCCACGCCATGGCCGTGGCCATGGCCACGGGCGGCACCGCGGCGGCGGCGCCGCGGCGCGGGCCCACGGCCAGGACGGGCAGGCGGGCCCGGGGCGGGCGGCGGGGGCACACGAGCGAGCGCAGAACGGCCCCGCGGCGGTGCGGCGGCGCAACCAGGGCGCCCACGGCGGCGCGGCGGCGGCGGTGCCGGTTTTGAACAGGAAAAGGGACAGGAAGAGAGAGGAGAGCGTGGGGATGCTCACGGGGCGCTCGATTCGGGCAGGGGTGGACCGGAGGATGGGGATCGACGGGCGGGGCGGAGCTCGACGTGAGCGTCAATGGCGGCCGGCGATGGCGGGCGCGATTCGGCCGAGGAACGGCTCAATCGAGCTCGTGGAAGGGCAGGACAGGTGGGGGGCAGGGCTAGAAAGGTTTTGGCGCGAGGAAAAGGCGAGCGACGGTGAACTATGGCCGACGCGGCGAGCGGCTGCGCACTGCACGGGCTCGGCTCAGTCTGAGCTCGAGTAGGAAGAACAAGGGGAGTGAATGAAAAAGGAGACAGACGTCGAGGAGAGCGGCGAAGCTTCGAGGCGAGACGACGTTCGCTGCGATGGCCGACGCGTGGCGTCGCCGGCGCGTCGCCGGTCGCGGTATGGGCGCCGGGGCGACACAGTGTCGAACACAGTGGAGGAACATTGCACGATTTTGACCAAATTTGACTCGATTTTGACCTGTTGGAACTCAAAATTTCATATGGCAACATGAAATTTGGCCAAAATGGAAGTTGTAGAGGAAGAGAAGGTCTACAACTTTGCTTCTGGGCGAAAATTGATTTGAAGCTCGGATTAGGGAGAAAAATGCGCTCAAAGTTCGATTAGGGTTGAGTACTAACGACGATCATTAACCAGCTAATGACATCGCTTAGCCCTAAATAGTGATTAAACACGTAATTAGCATTACGATTAACACAGGGGTGTTACACTAAACAGGGACCTTCTCCATTAGATGCACCAGACATGATAGACACTAATCGATTCAAATTTACGGCGGAACAAAATGGAACACAGAGAAATCAATAGAAGATAAAGAAAAAAATTGGAAACATATGCAAAAATATATATGGATATGTCTATCACCGAGATGACAAAACTCTAAAGTAGGCCAATTTATGCAGTCATATGGGCTAACAACTAATAAATTGTGCAGTAACCAAACTGCGAAAAATAATAATAGGTTCGGTTAAATAAAAAATCTAAAACATATTTACATTAATATAGCACACATATATATAAGTTTTTCATAGCATTTATTTACCTAAGTCAGCAGGAGGCCCCAACCAATTTTTTAACATAACTTTTTTTTTGTCTAATGCATAATCATTTTTATTTCACTCCCACGATGAGTCAGATCTAGATCCGCTAAATGCTACTTAAGTGTTCTAACAACTACAATAATATATTTTCACTAAATAATAATCAAAATATTCCAAGATACAAATCAAACACCAACATCTAAGTTACAAATTGTTGGCAAACATAACTAACACATACATATAAAATATTTTATAACTAATAAAAACTTTATATAAATACAAATATGTACAGTATGCATCCGTATTCAAGGTGACCCAAAATTAAATTCAATCCTCAAATTATGATTTTGTAGGTTAAAGTACTAAAATATGCCACTATAATATAAAACAAAGCAACATAAAAATTGAAAAAAATTGGATCTGCACCGTTAAAAGAATCTAAAATTATATATATATACATATATACATATATACATATATATATACATATATATATACACATATATATACACACATATATATATACACACACATATACACACACACATATATATATATTGTCGGTACCCTGCAGCTGGGGTACCCACTCCTACTGTGCCAAGACTCGCGTAGTTATCCATAACTACGCCCTAAGGAGCTGAGCAGCCGGACCCCTGGGGTCCGACTCCATCTCACCGGACCAACGGTCCCGGTCCCAGACCCGCTTCCCGCTCGGGGACGGGTCCGGTGTCACCACGTGTCCTAGAGGTGGAAATGGTCAGCACCTGTGGCCGCGGACCCGGACGCCGCAGGTGGGTCCGGGACCTCCACGTGCCATCTGGACTCCCGCAGATGGGTCCGGGACCTCCACATGCCTATCCGGACCCCCGTGAGCTCTCGGCTCAGCTAGCTGCTCGGGAGGGGTCCGGAGCCGCCACGTGTCACGCAGACGCGGGCGCGGGCGCAAGCCTTCCGCTGGAAACTCCCTTACCCACCCGCATTTAAGTGCGAGTGGTTGAGGCGGGCTCTGCTGCCTTTGGGCATGGGGCAGCTTTTGTCAGTCCACACTGTGGATCGCCAGTTACCGAGGCGGCTCGTCAGTTACCAAGGCAAGTATTAAAGACTCAGCGCTGCGCGCATGGGCGACGAGTCATGATGACCAGCTACTGACTGGAGCAACAGTGCACGCTGCTACAGTGGACTGAGTCAGTAGTTCGGCGCTTCATCATGACCTCGACGCGCGGCTGCAGAGGCTAGACTCTACTCTGACAGGACAGCTCAAGTCCATCCCTAGTCAGAAGCTACGCACAGAAACCGACAACAAGATCTCCGGATCTGAGGCATTGAAGGCCAAAGTGTAGTTTATAATACATCGTCGGGTCCACATGTCGGGGCCCCGCTCAGTGTACGTGCTCCCCTTGGACATATAAAAGGGAGAGCACGCCCGCTAGAACACAGGTTAACACAAGCCAGGCCAAGCAATGCGAGGGCAGACACAACGCAAGCTCGGATTCACTCCGAACAATCCCGTTCTCAACCTCTTGAGAGCACAAGCAATACAACACACAGTGGACGTAGGGTATTACGCTCCGGCGGCCCGAACCACTCTAAATCTTGCTGTGTTCATCGTGTTCTTGAGCGAGATCGAACTAGGACAAGCTAACCCCCGAGTACACACCCTCTGGGCTTAGGCGGGTGCCTTCCACCACCCGGCTGTGGTTTGCAGCACCACGACATTTGGCGCGCCAGGTAGGGGCATTTAGCTGGTCTTAGTTCATCTCTTGCTCATCTCCATGGTTCGGGTAGTTGAGCACTCCCATCACCACCATGATGTGGAGATGACGGAGGGTGTGGCGTCATCCTCGCCACACGCCTCTCGCCTTTCTGCGCCAGGGGCAACCGTGCCCGTGGAGCAGCCACCGTCAGCAGCGGCGCGCGCTGCACATCGTCAAGAGTCAGGGCGCCCGTCAAGGGCCCCCTCACAAGCTGCGAGCGGCGGAGAGACAAATCCTAGCTCGCAGCATACCTCACTCATGTGAGGAAGCCCGCTCTGGCGGAAAGCCGACTCTGGTCGCACCCCCGACTCTACATCTCTGTAAGTCCTACCCTTAGAGGCCCAGCAGGGAATAAAGTATTTTTCTTTGTAACTAGGTAGTACTTCCGTGTGGTCCAGTCCGGTGAGCCTCCCCCGTGGAGTGGTCCGGACCTCTGCAAACCAGGTTCAGGGAAGCGTACTCACCCTCCGGGGAGGTCCGGAGCCGTGTAGCCGCTTAGTCTGGTTCCGTACCCTAAGCCTGCATGCTCTACCTCCCTAGGGCGAGTACCGTAGTACCTAAGACTGGGGCCCGGAGGTCCGGACAGCTCCGGCCTCATAAACCCGTGTTCTGGCTTACATCGCACATCTAGTTATAAAGGAAAAGTTTATTCTCAGTTCGCCTCTAAGGATGTTACATCCAATTTCAATCTACGCATTCTGTTTGCGCTAACCCCCACGTGGCTTTTTACTCTTGTGCGGTGATTGTGGTCCGAATTGAGTTGGCTAGTTAGTGACTTAGCTCGAGACCCCTCATGGAAGAGAGGGGTTCGGACCCCTGGGAACCTGCAGGTTCAGGGAAGCGCACTCATTCTCCGGGGAGGTCCGGAGCCGTGTAGCCGCTTAACCTGGTTCCGTACCCTAAGCCTGCACGCACCACCTCCTGTGAATGAGTGACGTAGTACCTAGGACTGGGAACCTGGAGGTCCGGACTTTCTCTTAACCTAAAGGCCAGCCCCTTGAGCTCCGTTCACTAAGCCTAGCTGTCTATCTCAAAAGATCACAGCCAACAGGATTTGGGACCCGTGGGCACGCTACTAAGCATCTACCTTGAGTCATGTGCAGGTCTAAACGTGATGATGCAGTAGGTGACCCAAAGGATGGACGACGCAGGACAAGACCCTTACGGCACGCACCGCTGGGCGCCAGAAGCAGCCAAGTTGCTCACAGTAGTGGCCCCACCTGCGAGTTCGTTGCCTCTCCCGAGGCGGGCCCGGGGGCCTCTGTCGGTACCCTACAGCTGGGGTGCCCACTCCTACTGTGCCAAGACTTGCGTAGTTATCCGTAACTACGCCATAAGGAGCTGAGCAGCCGGACCCCTGGGGTCCGACTCCATCTCACCGGACCAACGGTCCCGAACCCGCTTCCCGCTCGGGGACGGGTCCGGTGTCACCACGTGTCCCAGAGGTGGAAATGGTCAGCACCTGTGGCCGCGGACCCGGACCCCCGCAGGTGGGTCCGGGACCTCCACGTGCCATCCGGACTCCCGCATATGGGTCCGGGACCTCCACGTGCCTATCCGGACCCCCGTGAGCTCTCAGCTCAGCTAGCTGCTCGGGAGGGGTCCGGAGCCGCCACGTGTCACGCAGACGCGGGCGCGGGCGCAAGCCTTCCGCTGGAAGCTCCCTCACCCACCCGCATTAAGTGCGAGTGGTTGAGGCGGGCTCTGCTGCCCCTGGGCATGAGGCAGCTTTTGTCAGTCCACACTGTGGATCGCCAGTTACCGAGGCGGCTCGTCAGTTACCAAGGCAAGTATTAAAGACTCAGCGCCGCGCGCATGGGCGACGAGTCATGATGACCAGCTACTGACTGGAGCAACAGTGCACGCTGCTACAGTGGACTGGGTCAGTAGTTCGGCGCTTCATCATGACCTCGACGCGCGGCTGCAGAGGCTAGACTCTACTCTGTCAGGACAGCTCAAGATCATCCCTGTTCAGAAGCTACGCACAGAAACCGACGACAAGATCTCCGGATCTGAGGCATTGAAGGCCAAAGTGTAGTTTATAATATATCGCCGGGTCCACATGTCGGGGCCCCGCTCAGTGTACGTGCTCCCCTTGGACATATAAAAGGGAGAGCACGCCCGCTAGAACACAGGTTAACACAAGCCAGGCCAAGCGATGCGAGGGCAGACACAACACAAGCTCGGATTCACTCCGAACAATCCCGTTCTCAACCTCTTGAGAGCACAAGCAATACAACACACAGTGGACGTAGGGTATTACGCTCCGGCGGCCCGAACCACTCTAAATCTTGCTGTGTTCATCGTGTTCTTGAGCGAGATCGGACTAGGACTAGCTAACCCCCGAGTACACACCCTCTGGGCTTAGGCAGGTGCCTTCCGCCACCCGGCTGTGGTTTGCAGCACCACGACATATATATATATATGTATGTATATATATATATATGTATGTATATATATATATATGTATATATATATGTATATATGTATATATATATGTATATATATGTATATATATCTATGTATGTATATATATATATGTATGTATATATATATGTATGTATATATATGTATATATATGTATGTAGATATATGTATATATATATGTATATATATATATATCTGTATATATATATGTATATATGTATATATGTATATATATATGTATGTATATATCTATCTATGTATATATATGTATATATATATGTATGTATATATATCTATGTATATATATATGTATGTATATATATATGTATATATATGTATATAGATATATATATATATGTGTGTATATATATATGTATATATATGTGTGTGTGTGTGTGTATATATATATATATATATATATATATATATATATATATATATATATATATATATATATATATATATACACACCAACGTTACCCACATGTCATTAACTCATGCGAGCCCCACATGTCAGTGAGATAAAATTTGATGGTTGATATGAACTCCTATGAAAAGCTGCAAGTAGTATTCAACAAGAGTAAACCGGAGGTAAATAAATTATCAAATACATCTCTTCTGTCAATGTAATTTTTTTAAAAAAATTAAATAAAAAACTAGCTTCCCGTGCTATTAGCGCGGGCCACCTCGCTAGTTATCTTAATACAATATTGTTAAAAAAAGCCACCACATTCGCCGAGAGGGTCTATAAATTCCCACGTTAATCTAAAAAAGAGAAGGATTTACACCGTTGGATTTTATGAAGATCTAATGGCTTAGATTTATTTAAAGAGTTCATATCAAATACGACTATAAATTATATAAATTAAAAGGAAAAGAATATACAACCGATAAGATAAGCAACTCTTTACTAATTTCTCATCTGCAGTTTCCAAAAAAAATGACGACACATACCACAACCAAAACAAGAAAATTAGCACTTTATTTTTTTTTCTGAAAAGCACTGTGTTGATGGGAATGTGCGCGACGTTGTGTGTGGCAACAACACCAGGATGATGTCGTCTTCCGCTCCATGCTCCCTAGGCGAGCGACTCATGTCCGGGCCGGGGCAGATTTTATTTCTCCTCTCCTGCATCTGCTGATTTGCATCAATAGAAGATTGATCATTTTTATCATGAGATCAATTTAGAATAAGAATAAAGTTTTATTCATCACACTTAAAATTCTCCAATCGCCTGGACATCGAGGCTTGGTTCAGTTGATGGTGCGGTGGCCGACTAGGCGTAGGGGGTGGTAAAGGGACTTAGATTTTAGCCTAGAAAATCTAAGGGCCGGGCACTAAAAGATATACAATTTTCAGCTAAAAACTTAAGAGCCATATTGGATTGTGAAGAAACCACTATAGATATGGTCATTACCACCTAAGTGGCAAGCATTCCTTGATCTACAGAGGTGTCCCCAGGCTTGCAGGATGCCTGGGGCGAGAGACCCGGCACGGGGGGTGGTAGTGGTTAGCACTTAGCAGCATGGTGGTGGCTAAAGCGCCGCCAAAGCCGTCACGAGCTACTCTCATATGTATTCCATGCACTCGAGCGGCCGGGATATACAGATACAAGTTTCAATAGGAGAGGAAGATCATTGGACTAACGAGAGGGCAAAGAGGTGAAGACGAGCCTTGGCCATCGCCCATCTATCAGACCACCCAAATGATTTAGAGCACCTAATAAGTGATCTAGATCTTTTTGCTACTATATTGAAAGAAGCTACCACGTTCAACTGATCAAGTATGCCACAAATTGTATGCAACTGCTACGACCTGAGCATTAGGAATAATCTTTTATGCTCTAGAACCCGCAATGGATGAGGCCGTTAGACCGACGCCTCGGCGACCGCCGCGAAAATGCAATTAGCTTTTAGCTTGCTTGGGCGATGATTGACAACGTCTTCGGTGGACTGAGGAGGTGAACCGTGAGGACAAGAACGTTGGCCTCATACTGCCTGAGCTCGGTGGTGACCAATTTAAAGATATATGTCAGGCGCATAGTGCAGAATATAAAATAGATCAATTGTTGACGAGTCTGAAAGAAACAACGGTTGCTTTCTTAGGAGAGGAGTTGACCATAGCATAGAGGAAGCTAATAAGGTTGAGGTTGAATCCATCAGCATCTTTAACCCAAAAAACTAATAGAATGTTACATGATGATGAATAATCGCTGGAATAGAGTCAGAGGCAACGACGCGGCTTGCGTTTTGCATTTTGTGCAGGGTTAGCAAAAGAAGGAGAAGGGAGGAGGGTGCTGACGCTAGAGAAGGGAGGAATTAGCTGTCTCGGCAAGAGAGCGGGAAGGACACAAGGAGTCTCTTTGACAAAATGATGTGTTAGTTATTATCAAGCAAACTTCCGGCAAGGCGCAGTTGACCGTCACAATGAAGCTATGCAGCTGTGGATCAGTGCATACAATGTAGGAGCTGATTAAGGGTGGCATCTATTCTTCAAAGTCATACCAAACATGTTTACGATGAGCTATTGATCTACGTTGAATAAAAATTTCATCAAAAAAAATTAAAGATTAGACAACACTTAATTATTGCAAAGAATAATTGGGTGATATGGGAAGCATAAACGGTGGACATCAGATGTATTGTACAAATTTCTTTTGAAAATAACCTTATAACATATATTATATAAGTAGTAGTCTTACAGAAAGGCCCTCCAAAGAGGAGCCAATTACAAACCAGGCCCAAATGACCAGACACACACACACACACAAACCCCTCCACTTATCGCAGAAGCAAGAACCTAGAGGAATCCACGAGCAAGATGCAAAACACTGTCGTCACCTCAGTGAATCTCGGCGAAAAAAGCCACTAGAGGCACCAGAGTCCAAAGGGACCCACATATAATGATGCTTGGAGCTAGGGCAGAGAAACCTACCCCATAGTCTTGAAGAGGAAAAAGACTTCGTTGATAAAGGCCAATGCTGGTGACCCAAGGACGTAGATGAAAGCGATGCCCTTGCAATACAAAAGATAGCGGTGAGAGGAGAAGCAAACCGGAGCCACAACAAAATCAGCAAGCAAAGACCACATATATTCACTCCTATGAAGAACAGAAGCAAATCCGCAGCAGCAGCAAAAGCAAATATACCATGACTCTAACCAAAAGAAAAACTAAAGCATCCAGATTGGTAAAAACCTGGAAGCAAGAGAAAGAGGAGAAAAAAGAGGAAGGAGGAGGAAGAGGAAGACCCAAACCAGGTGGGCTGAGGAAACGGAGGAAGATGGATGAGATTTGGTCAGGCAGAGCGAAAGGATGAATAAGAGGGGGGAACCTTTATTCGAGCTCACCCTGTAGCCACCATAGCAAGACACAACAACAGAGAAGGCGACGAGGACACTAACGACACCAGCAATAGGCACAACAGTAGGGGAGTGGCGGCCGCCAAGCGCCCATACGAGCATAACAAACTATACTCTAGTTACTATACACCCTGGGGAGGGAGGCTCCTCAGCGCTCCACCCTCCCGTGGTCGACACGTGCACGGGTGGGGGCAAACCGACGCGGGCCATCGATTCCCAGGCCCCGCATGCGCTGAGGTGCCGCGCCACCTTCGCTCCCTGTGGGGCCCATGCGGCATAGGGCGGCGGATGAGGGCCATCGCGGCCCCGGTTGGGTGCCGGAGCGGCGGATTGGGGTGGCGGCGCTGCGGATTGCGGGGTCAGAGCGGCGGTTTGGGGCGGTGGAGAGGCGGATGCGGCGGCCCAAAACGCGAGCCATGGAGAAGACTGGGGAGGAGGGCGCATCGTTGTGTCGGGGATGGGTCACGGCCTCACGGGGACGCCGCCGCACGGGCCGTGTCGCCGCCCCACCGAGCGCAGCGCCGTGCGAGGAGCCACCGCCGCCGCTAGTCTGCCGCGCCGCGAGAGCGAGAGAGAGAGAGAGAGGGAAGGAGAGCTCCGCCGCCCGAGCTCCACCCGCAGGGGGAGGGGGAGGGGGAAGGAGGGGGACGCCGGACACCGCCACAGATCAATGCTGTGGAGCGAGGCCTGACGCGCGCCGACCTGCCCCGTCGCAGCACCGTTCGCCGCCGCAGCTCCGCACACCTCCGCCGTGGCCGCGGCGCCCTCACCGCCACCTTCCCCTGCTCGCCATGCCGCCGTGAGGCACGCCGCGCCCGGCCGGCCCGGCTCGCCACGCCGCGCACGGCCGCCGGCTCTCCACGCCGCCGTGGCCCGCCCGCGCGCGTGCACCGGGGCAGGCAGGGGCCACCGGCAGCCCGCGCGCGCCCGCCTGGGCCGAGACGGGTGGCCGGCCGGTCGCCCGCGCACGGAGCGCCGCCTTGCTGCCGTGGCCACCCCGGCGCGGCCCGCGCGCCATGGCCGCCGTCGACGAGGGGGCCGTGGCCGCGCTCGAGGGGGCAGTGGCCTCCACCGCCATGACCCCGTCGGAGGAGCCGGCGGAGAGGGGCCGCGGCCGCCGCGCGCGCAGGTGGAGGTGCGGACGCCCGCACGCGCGCTATGCTTGCGGCGGTGCGACTCGCTGGAGACTAAAAAGCAAACTGGGCGCGGCGGAGCGCGCTGCTGTCCTAGTAGATAATATACACTAAGAGGAGACACCCACCTCCCACTCATCACTAGCAAGATGCCACATGAAGAGGCCGGAAGCGATGGGATCTTTATGAGCTACAGTATAAGGGGATGGGACAGGATAAGATTAGGGGAGTCTTTGTAGGCTCGCTTGCTTTTTAGATGGGCATCAGGTAAGAAATTGCTTACAAACCGATGGTGGTTCAGAGATGATAAAAGTTTAAGATCCTACAATATCTATATTTTTTTACGCAAATGCTCATAAAACACTTTGATCAATATTAATTAATCAAAAGGATCTATGAGAAAATATTTAAGTTCATTAGATCTTCAAATTAATTAGAAATATATGAACTACAAATAGATCCGCTGATCCTGCAAGTTTAGACTAACAAAAATGGAGCATGTCGAAGAGTACAACAAATAAATATAAATATGTTTTAAATGTTAAGAGGTTTTAGGAATTACCAAGTTAGTTGAAAAGTAAAAGAACATGTAACACTAAATTTTATGATGATTTAGTGATTTTATTAACATGTGACGTTACCCTGGCATTATAACTTTGATGGTCTAGGAATTTACTTGGACTCGAAACAATAAAACAAATTCATTCAAATTAATTTAATTTTAAAATTTAAAAATAAACACAAAATGTTAGTACGAAAAATCTAGATACCCACGCGATTTGCGTGGGCCACCTTGCTAGTTTTACTTACCGCACATATCTGCAGAAAAAAAGGTATACTCCTGTAACTCAATGACTCGATCAACTCACAGGGTGTCCACCTTGACACTAGCTCTCCAAAACTCCACTGCAGGCCTCGCGACCCGGAGACCCGTCCACCCGATGGCGACATGAGCCCGGGACCGAGGCCGCGAAACCGAGACCATCCACCAAATCCAGCACCCAGGCAAACCCCCGGAATCAAAAAACCGGCGCGGCAGCAGCCGGGAAGCTCCCGCACATGGACCGCGTGCGGCGAATGCTCCGGATACCACCTGCCACTGCTGTCTCCTGTCTGGACCCTGGACTGGAGGCGGCCACTTGCGCCGCGTTCCAGCCTTCCAGGGGGATCGAGACAAAATTCCCAACGCCCAACTTGTGGGAGAGATGCTTCCCGCCTCCTGGTCCTGGGCTCCTCGCTCCGTGGCGTCGCGCTCGGCTCGTGACCCCTATCACTCGCTCATCGATCATCGTCCCTCCCATCCCATCCGGTCGCGGCCGTCATCAATCCGCTCCGGTGCGCGTCCGCTGTCTCTGCCGACCGCCTGCTCCTGCGCTGCCGTTTTGGGCGGCCGAGGGGGCGCGGCCGCGAGGCGTAGCGGCAGCGGCGATGGCGACGTCGGGGCGGAGCTTATCCGTCCGCTCCGGTTTTGAAAACACGCTTTTGGTTTTGGGAACAGGCCGTGCTAATCTTGGGGACTTGGTGGGTCCGAGACTGCTCGCGTGATTAGAAAACGGGAGCCGTTCAAGTTTTTATTGTCCCTATTTGATTTGGTTCTTTCAAAAAATAGTAACACTTTGACCGATAATTATGGTATCAAACAAAGTCAGTTTACAAAACCAACTTCAGAACTCTACGCTAGGAATCCTGAAGATTTTAATGAGATCTTTGACCGTGTGATTTGATGATGGTACTGTAGCATCACTGTAGCTAATCAACGATTAATTATTATCATTAGATTCATCGCCAAAAATTATACCCATCCTTAAAGAGGTTTTGCAAATAAACTTCATTTAGTCATTTATGCGGAGGCTAGAATATCCGTTCTAAGAAATCTAGAATGAAACCAAACAGAGCTTTTTTTGGTGATAATAAGCCTGGGATTCAGGTCAGGTGCAGCTGCTGGTGATAATAAGCCTGGGATTCAGGTCAGGTGCAGCTGCTGCTGACGGTCTCTGTCCTTGATAACGGGAACTCATCAGAATACTCTAGCATCAAATCGGCACCATGATTTTTTTTATGCTCGGATCGGATCTGCTGCTCGCTCTCGCTTGCCTTGTCAGCCAACCAACCAGTAGTATTGTTCTCTTATATTAAATTAGTATCAACCACCAGTTAACAGTCAATCAGCAGTACTATTCTCTCATAACAAATCAAATCAACATCAGCCACCAGCCATAACCAAACAAACACAGTGCGTGGGAACCAGCTGCAAGTGGCAGATACTATAGTTCATTACCGTACCAAGGGGGAGGTATCTACCCTAGTACTGATTTGTAATGTTTCTTTTAACAAAAGTCGGCCTTTCTTTATTCTATTACTTGAACCCTCTAATGCACTTCAGTGTTCCTTTTTTTTCTTTTTGCACACACTACGTTTTGTATTATTAGACCTCCAGTACTACGTATACTGGCTAGGACAAGGTTAGAATAGCAGCAGATTGCTCGTCTGCCTGATTTTGTTTTTAGACGATGGCCTTGTTTGATTATGCTAGAATTTTTAGCACGCACGGTTCCGAAAAGAAAATCTCGCATGTATGGAGTATTAAATGAAGTCTATTTGCAAAAAAATTTAGAAATGAATGTAATTTTTCGCGACGAATCTAATAACGGTAATTAGTCGATGATTGGTTACAGTGATGCTACAGTAAACATCCTCTAATCACATGATCAAAGACCTCATTAGATTCTTCAGGGTTCCTACCGCAAGGGTTCTGGAGTTGTTTTGCAAATTGGCTTTATTTGACACCGTAATTAGCAGATAAAATATTACTATTTCCTAAAATGCATGAAACCAAACAAAACAGTGCTCATGTGCCTGATAGTTATCAGGATCACAAAATATCCTGTCCTGGCCTCGAATATCACCACCAAAAACGTGCACCGCCGATGCTACCGCTGATTGAGCGAAGCATGGTGTCGCTGTCGCAACACACAAGACATGAACTGCGCACAAAAAATGAACGACATGTCGTCTCATGGCAAAAAAAAAAAGGAAAAAACGACGTTGCGTTGCAGTCAGATTGGTGAGTGGTCGTTCATGGAAGAAATCGCCGTTCTCGCCCAAAAAGAAGTCCGTTCTTCCTTCCCGGCGACATGTAAGCGGTGGTGTCACTGTAGGAATCTACAGGTATCACATTGTTTTTTTTATAGAAATATTTTAAGAGAAACCCCTAAAGGGAACCCTAGGCAAAAGCCTAGGCGGAAGCCCCCGGACCAGTGGCCTTTGCCACTGCACCATGAGCCCCTTCGCAGGTATCACGTTGTTGTTGATGCCACATACTTTGTCTCCCAGTTTCAGTTTACTCCGTCAACGGCTGCCGTGGCGTTGCTGCTTGTATGTGCCATTACTGCTGACAAATGAGGGCTGAAATTGACAGTCAATCCTTACAAAAAAAAAAGATTGACCGTCAAGGAAGCAATGGGCTCGCCCACTCAACGATGCTGGCTGGGGTCGTCCCCTGCATCAACTGAACAGGCAGGCGGCTTCTCACTTGACGGCACAGAGAAGCGCATGGCTCAGCTTGGACAGTTGGACTAAGACTAACCTCAGTTGCGATTGGAAATGTGTATGAAATGGACGATGCCTACGCTCTGACTTTGTAGCACGTTAGTACCTCCTAGCAAGTCAAAGTTTGCTGATGTCAACGGTGACGGTCATACGCTTATCCGTCACACTTGAAAGTTGAAACAGTTGTACCAATACCTGAATACAGATTCCTAGTACTAGTAGTACCTGTAGCGGTTCAGCTTGCCAGGTGCCAACTGATAATTTTCTGGTTGAGGGCTCAGGCTATACGTGAGGCGTAGTCGCGTAGACAACTCCAATGTCAACCGCTATTATATAAGCTCTAAAGTCAAGATCTTTAAGAATCTTCAAAATTAAGGAATTTAAATTGAAGGCATGTTCAGGGTCAGCCACTATAATTAGCTCTAAAATTACAGACATTTAGTGAAGAAAAGTTCAGAGTCAACTACTATTGAGAGCTCGAATTCTTTTTCTGAACTAAAAAAGCTCTAATACTGAACATTGGAGTATATCTGCTGTATGTAAGGCGCATACAAGTTGAGACCAACCATTATTTTA
This sequence comes from Panicum virgatum, assembly GCF_016808335.1. NCBI lineage: Eukaryota > Viridiplantae > Streptophyta > Magnoliopsida > Poales > Poaceae > Panicum > Panicum virgatum. The sequence goes on from NC_053146.1 coordinate 53,946,061, forward strand.
ATTTTGATGGTCAACGGAAGGGGAGAGGATCAGGTGAGACCAACCATTATCATAAGCGCCGGAGATTCTCAAGTTCCTTCTTTCTACTTTTAGAAGGTCAGGAAGCACGCTCTGTTTCCCAACTTGCTCTGTCTAATTATCACAAGTGGTAACCATTACAATATCAAAGATTTGGCATAGGACGCCAAGAGAAAGAAAAGGAAAAAAAATGCACACTGGCCTTAGTCCTACCGCCTGGCGTTGCCCGCCGCGGAACACGGGGGGGGGGGGGGGGGGGGGGGGGGGATGCAACTTGCAGCAGGGCAACTGGGCAACCGGATGGCGACGGGACCGAGCCCTCGGAAGCAAAAACTGGCCACAAATCCAGCATCCCGGTATGGCAACTTGGCAAGGCAGAGCCGGGCAGCAGAACCGCGTGGGGGCCAAGGCCAGTGCGTCGCCCGCTGTCCGATCCAATACCGGTGCCCACTTGACACTCCTGTCTAATGAAAACGGCCAGCTCGCGTCGAGTTCCCGGACAAAACCCTACTTTTGCGGCGTCCTGGATCAATCAATCCATCCCGCTTGCCCAACTTGTGGGAGGTGCTTCCCCCATCCGTCCGGGGTCGCGCTTGTCAAGCCCCAATCAGGCAATCACCCATGCCATGCGCACACGGCACACCAGGGTCCGGGCCAACGAGTCGATCGCGGGCAAGCAGTGCATCAATGCGAAAAGGCGAGTTGTTAAAGCGGAAAGGCCATCTCCGTCCGTCGCCTCGCCGTCCGGTGCGCGTCCGCGGCTGGCCGTGCGCCCGTACGCTCGGCGGCCGGTCGATCCGATCCCCAGCCATGCTCTCTGCTGCCCTCGCGATCTGTCTCTCTTGTGGTGGGGGAGCGGGGGTATTTTAGGTTAGCCCAGTTGCCGTTTGGGGGCGGTCAAGAAGGCGCCAGCCCAGTGCGGGCGACGTCGCGAGGCGGCGTCCACCTCCATTTATTTACACGCGCTTTTGGTAACCTCGTCTCTTCGGGGACCTTTTGGAGCCTGAATGCTCTACTTGATTAGAGTATGGAAGCCGTTCGAAGCTGTGGAAGTGGAATCACGGTCAGGTCCAGTTGCTGCTGCTGCTGCTGCTGCTGCTGCTGGGGGTGCCGGGTGAGGGTGACGAGAAGGAAGGATGCTTTGGATGTCATCTGAACCCTGATTTTCTATGCTGCCGGTGCTCATCTGGTGGGATCCAGCTGCTGCAAGTGGAAGGTACATGGGGGAGGCATCCTAGTCCTAGCATTGCTAATCTGTAGATTTCTTTAAGGAAATATGGCCTCTGTTTCTTTATTCGGTTCTTTGAACTAACCATCGAATGCACTTCCCCGTTCTGGTTATTTAGTTTAGTCACTCCAATAGTACAAGACCTGAATACTTTTCCCAGCTGGTCATGTGACTGGTAAACACCAGAATTTTGACCCATCTCTTTGCTTCATCTTGCGTCCTCTGTGGGAACCACATGACCTCCAATCACCATATTTTTTTTTCCATCTATCCTAGGCACTATTGGATAAACAGAGAACGCGCTCTGATGGGCTGGAGGCTGGAGGAGCATCACTGCAAAAACGAGCAGTTTAGAGTTGGGGGCTGCGACAGAAACAATCACCGCGAGCATGAGCTGTGATTAGAGATGTACAGCTGTGTTTGATCGACTCTGTGATTTCTTCTATGCTGGCAGTTGAGCTAACTCGATGTCACTGTCAGTTGTCACGCTATACATCGCGCACAAAAAAAATGTCATTTCAGGAAAGGCACAAGAAGTATGCTTGTATCATTGAACCCCCCGCCCCCCCCCCCCCCTCCCCCCCCCCCCCCCCCCCCCGCTTTTTCCTATCACAACTAGCAAGGTGCCCCGCGCTAATAGCGCGGGTAGTTAGTTTTTTATTTAATTCTTTAAAAAAAAATTACATTGACAGAAGAGATGTATTTTATAATTTATTTACCTCCCGTTTGCTCTTGTTGAATACTACCTGCAGTTTTGCATAGCAGTTCATATCAATCATCAAATTTTATCTCACTGACATGTGGGGCTCGCATGAGTTAATGACATGTGGGTAAAGATGGTATATATGTCTAATTTTGGGATCTTTTAATGGTATAGATCCATTTTTTTTCAATTTTTATGTTGCTTTGTTCTATATTATAGTGGCATATTTTAGTACTTTAATCTGCAAAATATTAATTTGAGAATTGAATTTAATTTTGGATTATCTTGAATACGGATGCATACTTTACATATTTGTATTTATATAAAGTTTTTATTAGTTATGAAATATATTTATATGTATGTGTTAGTTATGTTTGCCAACAATCTGTAACTTAGATGTTGGAGTTCGATTTGTATCTTGCAATATTTTGATTATTATTTAGCAAAAATATATTAGTGTAGTTGTTAGAGCACTGAAGTAGCATTTAGCGGATCTAGATCTGACTCATCATGGGAGTGAAATAAAAATGATTATGAATTAGACAAAAAAAGTTATGTTAAAAAATAAGTTGGGGCCTCCTGCTGATTTTGGTAAATAAATGTTATGGAAAACTTATGTATATGTGTGCTATATTAATGTATATATGTTTTAAATTTTTATTTAACCGAACCTATTATTATTTTTCCCACTTTGATTACTGAACAATTTATTAGTTGTTAGCCCATATGACTGCATAAATTGGCCTACTTTAGAGTTTTGTCATCTCTGTGATAGATAGTTTTGTCATCTCGGTGATAGATAGTTCCATATATATCTTTGCCGTTGTTTCTTTTTTTCTTTATCTTCTATTGATTTCTCTGTGTTCCATTTTGTTCCATCGTAAATTTGAACCGATTAGTGTCTATTGCGTCCGGTGCATCTAATGGAGAAGTTCCCTGTTTATTATTGTGCCTCAGGACTTTTATTTTTTCAGAGCGAATAGGAGCAGCAACATCGTACATTTGTTTGAATCATTTGTTTTGTACTGTAGGCAATCGACTTTGGGATAGATTAGCAAGGCTCTAGGCCTGTAGCTGTGGCTCAAATAACTCCGGCTGTGATTTCTTTGATGGAGCGGCTTCTCTTTTGGATATAGAGCTGTTTTGAAAACCGTTTGGTAGAACTGCTTCTCCTATTTTTTTTGAATATATGCAAGATGTCAAATGTCCGCCATGACTATAATTTAATATTTTTCTCATAATCTATAATATGATTTCGTAATAACATAACTTCATATGAAATAACATAGTAGTGACTAATGATATTATTTATAAACTAAACCAATAAATTCACTTTTGACCTTTTCTTTTGTCCTCATTTTCTCTGCCTTCTTTTTATATTTTTCTTTTCTACTTTCCTTACCCGTTCAACCTTGCTGCTTCTTTATCCTTTCATCTTCTCTTTCTCTATACTTCTTTAGAGGTATAGATCACATTTTCGTTCCGTGCCTAGTATTTTTTCATGTACTTATAGAAGATTAGATGGGATAATAATGTTAAGAATTATTTATGCTATTTGATTCCTCACACGACTAAGTCTCTGATTTTTCCCATGCAACTATTTAGATTGAGCTAACAAATAGTTACATTTTTTGTAGATTTTGGCATTTTACCCTTTATCCCAGTGATTATTACTTTTAGTTCTGAATTAAGCTATTTACTAATCCTATTCGGCATTGACTCTTTGTCATGTCCTAATTTTTAAATTTTTAAATTCAAAATTATCTATTTATTAATTGTATTTGATATGGACTCTTGTGTTAGTTTGAACCATTAGATCTTCATAAAATCCAACGGTGCAAATTCTTCTCTTTTTTAGATTAACGTAGGAATTTTCAGACCCTCCCCACGACTGTGGTGGCTTCGTTTAACAATCCCATAATAATATAATAGATTTTTATACTTTTAATTTTTAACTTAGCTATTTGGCTAATATTATTTTTTGTCGAGTGCTAATGCTAATTTTCTTAATTTTATAATGCCAATTTTTCCTATTTAGTAATTGTATTTAACATGGATTCTTTGGTTAAGCCTAATTTTTTAATTCTGAATTAAGTTGTTTAGTAATCCTATTCGGTATGGACTCTTTCTCATGTTCTATTTTTTTTTAAATTTTTTAAATCCGAAATTAGCTATTTATTAATCATATTTGATATGAACTCTTGAGTTAGTTTGAACCGTTAGATCTTCATAAAATCCAACGTTTCAAATCTTTCTCTTTTTTAGATTAACGTGGGAATTTCTAGACCCTCTCGGCGAACATGGTGGGTTCTTTTAACACTCCCTTAATAATATAATAGATTCTGAGGAAATCAGTATAGGCCAACAGAATTGCTCACGGTTATCACTGCAAGAATCCACTGGTGTACAACGTGCGTTGAAAGCTAAGGGTGTGTTTAGATCACTTTGTATTTTGCATTTTTTTGTGTTTTTAAAAAAGAATCTTCAAGTATTAAATGTAGACTAATCACAAAACTAATTACAGATCTCGTCTGTAAACTACAAGACGAATCTAATGAACCTAATTAATCCATCATTAGAGCATGTTTACTGTAGCATTATTATAACAATTTAGTGTATAATCACGTCATAATTAGGCTCATTAGATCCGTCTCGTGATTTACAGTCTATTTGTGTAATGCGATTTATTTTTTAACTACATTTAGTACACCATGCAAGCGATTTACAAAAATTTTGCATTTTGCGTTTTGGGATCTAAGAGCAACTCCAACAGATTGATTTTTCCCTTTCCCCTTTCCACTTTTTAGTCATAAAGGGGATTTATGGAAAAAATTTAGCTCCAACAGATTGATTTTTCCTTTTCTCCTTTCCCTTTTCCCCTATATTTCCTTCCCCTCTCCTCTTTTTAAAGGGGAATTCCACCTTCTCCCTTTTCTTCTCCCTTTCTATCCATTCTTTCCTAGCCACAAGATCCATGTGCATAAGAAGATCCTGGCCACTCATGAATTAAAGGGAAAAAGGAAAAATCAATCTCGTGAAGCACATCTTCCTAATACGCTAAAATTGTGATGGGGGATTCCCCTATAAGATGTGAAAGGGGAAAGAGAAAAATCAATCTGTTGGAGTTGCTCTACCTTGTCAGCAATAGTACTGCTACAGTGTTCAAGCATACTTTGTCAGCAGTTGACACGCCGTTGCCGTTGTATGTGGCATCAGTGCTGATACAGGCATTGTTTAGATCACTTTGTATTTTGCATTTTTGAATTCTTAGAAGAGAATCTTCAACATTTGAAGTATTAAATGTAGACTAATCACAAACTAATTACAGATCTCATTTGTAAACTACGAGACGAATCTAACGAGCCTAATTAATCCATCATTTAGAGCATGTTTACTGTAGCATTACTGTAGCAATTTAGTGTCTAGTCACATTCTAATTAGGCTCATTAGATTCGTCTCATGATTTCCAGTCCATTTGTGTAATGCGATTTATTTTTCGACTATATTCGCTACCAGAAAATGGAAATTTCATGACGGTGATGTATTTTCGTGGGAGGTATTGGGGAACTGTCATGAAAATTCTTATTTTCGTGAAGGTGCGTCAAAACCCGCCATGAAAATATATTTTCATGGAGGTGTTCCATACACCGTCACGAAAATGTACTAATTTCGTGAAGGTGTGCCATATACCGTCACGAGAGTGTACTATTTTCGTGATGTCATCGTGTAGACTCTCACGAAAATAAGCTATCCCCCTCACGAAAAAAGTTAACTGATTGAGATGAGGAACACATAAATGGTTGGTCTTTCTCTTTTTAATCTAGAATTAATACTTGTATATAGTATTCCTCTATCATAGAGAATCCAAATTTGATGATTCTTTTTTTAATTTTTTTTAAAATCAAGCTCTTTCATTCAATAGATTTTGTTTGTATAGAATTGTTATTCCCCAAAAAATTTTATGTAGCTTCTTTTTTCTTCTAACTAATTACAAAATAGAAAAATATTTTATGGCATAGTAATTGCTAATGTAACTTCATATTTTCTAATACTAATATAAACATAAGTTCGTGCCAAAATTTGAGGAGCATACGAGTTTTAAAACGTTCCAAGATGTGAAAACTATATCATTTATGTTGAAGTGTATGAAACCTTAAAAGAAATGTGTCCTATATATGAACAATGTATACTCCAATTTTTGTAAAATCTTATGAAACTTTTATGGCAACATTATGGGTGGAAAATATGTTGTCACATTAATTTGTAGAATTTTATGACCAAATGTAGATATTATTTTAATTATTATGTGGTGATTTGGATATAGAAGTTTGAACTATTCGTAGAAGATAAATGTATTTTTGATCTATCTCTAAGACATGAGATGTAATGGAACATATTAGTCTAAATATAATTTTTATAGAATTTTTCAAATCTTATTGGAGGTTCACGTAGTTAAACTTGAGATTACTTTTTGATAAGGACACAAAGTCACTTAAATGAAAGAAAATAGCAGATCCACTCAATAATTATTGAAACTCCTACATAACAACATTAGATTGTGTATTATAGGTAAAAAATATATTGGTATGTATAATATTATTATTTTTATGTGTTACTTCATAATGGTGCAATAAATAAAAGAAAAGAAAAAGAAAAACATGGACAAAACAAAGCCCATTTCAGTCCTAAATGGCCCAACTAATTTTGACCGTCAATTCCCGATCTGATGGTTCTGGTTGCTGCAGAATGTTGAAATTTGATGACGGTGATGTATTTTCGTGGAAGGCACTAAGAAACCGTCATGAATTTTTTTTTCATGAAGGTGTTCCAAGCACCGCCACGAAAAATAACTGATTTCGTGATGTTAATGTGTAAACCCTCATGAAAATAAAGCTATTCCCCTCACAAAAAAGTTTGAGTGCCAAAACCATTTTCATGCGTGAGATTTTCGCGCTCTTTTTTTCACATACGCGCGCTCACCCAGCGTCAAGGGCCCACTGTCATCCACGGTAAAAACCCTAACTTTACCCCTCTCCCCTGAAGCCGCCGCCACAGCCAAGTCCAGAAACCTGCCGCCTCCCCCCGACCGCTCGCCCCCCAACCCGTGACCCGCCCTCCCGCTCGCGCCCCACCCGCCCTCGTGCAAGCGCGAGACCGCCGCCGCCCCCCTTCCTGCCGGCGTGACCCGAGCCGCGTTCTGCCGCTGGATCTGCTCTCGCTCCTGCTGAATCTCGTGCTCGCGCCACCCCTACTGCTGGTGCTCGCCTGCTGCCTCCCGTCGAGCAGGGCTGCCGTCGCCAAGGTCCTCACCCCTCCCGAGCAGCCTCTTCGCCAAGGCCGTTGCCAAGCTGCGCCGTCCGTCTTGGCGCTGGCGGCCGGAGGCCTTGCAGCGCCACGGGACCGGCAGAGGCGCCCACCTCGACGAGCTGCTGCACGTCAACGCCGGAGTTGATAACGTGACGCCTTTTGCAGCGACCCTCTGAGAATCCCGCCACACTGTAGCAGATCTGCTTTCTCCAATCGAACTGAGGTAATTTTTGTTGCTTTTTCTTCAGAAATCAGTACATGTCGAGCTCTACTAGTGAATATGCATTGTGAAAATTGAATGTGTATTCGATTAGTTTGTAGCCAACCACTATAGCACTGCTAAGTTGATCTTTGGGGTTAGATTGTTGAGATTCTAAATATTCTATCTTTTTAAATCAGAACCAAACAATGGATGATCGTGAGTGGATGTACACTGGTTGGTCTCGTACGCAAGCTCCCTCAAATGGCTGGATTGAAAATACCAACAGATTTTTGGATCATGCCTTCTCTGTGCCTAATATAGTTGAAGATGAAACCATTAAGTGTCCTTGTGCTAGGTGTCGGAATTGTGTTAGGAATAAAAAGGTTTACAGTAGAGATGCACTTGTGCAGATTTGGGTTTAAGGAAGATTATAAAATATGGACAACACATGGTGAGGGACTTATTAATAGTTCAATTGAAGGTGGATATGGTGAGGGATTTGGTGAAACTGACCGCATGGATGAAATGTTAGTTGACCTAGCTGGTGAGCATCCACCGCCAATTGATGAGGAGCCAGCAGCGTATGCTCGAGCTTTTTATAGGATGGTTGAGAGTGCAGAACAGTCAGTCCATGAGAAAACAACACACTCATCTCTTTCTGCCATAGCACGTCTATTAGCTCTAAAATCTCAGTACAACATGTCAATTACACACTTTGAAGCGAACTTGGAATTAATCCATGAGCTTTTGCCGCCGGAATCTAAGTTGCCCAAAGACTTTTACCAGTCCAAAAAATTATTTGAGGGACTTTGTATGCCATATATCAAAATTGATGTTTGTTATAACAATTGCATGCTTTACTACAAGGATAATGGAAGTAAAGAGAAGTGTGATGTGTGTGGTACCTCTCATTATGAGGTTGGTAGCAGCCGAGTGCCACATAAAGTGCTGCGGTATCTTCCTATCACCAATAGACTACAAAGGTTATATGCACATAAGAACACAGCTAAGCTAATGCAGTCTCACAAGCCATGCACTACTGGTAAGATGGTACACCCTTGTGATGGAGAAGCGTGGCAGCAATTTGATAGAGACTTTCCAGACTTTCGTAATGACCGTAGAAACATGCGGCTTGCTTTTGCAACCGATGGTTTTACACCATTCAATATGCAATTCAATATCTGCATAGTAGTAGTGTCTTACTTCTGCATGGCATCCATTTGTATTCTTTTTTGTAAATTTGCGAACTGATATGTCATATCCTTTGTTATAGACAATTCACCTATGTCAATTACAATCCTAAAGGCTACAAGTATGGCTCACAAGTTGGAGTAATTATCAAACGGCTTTATCCTGGTGAGATCAAAATCTGTGATGATGAAGGCAGGGTTGTTGAAACACGGGCGGCATTGTCATGGCATGATTACTTCTACAAAAAGGATGAACTTGGTTTGACATATGCCAGACGAGTAAAGCAGGAATTCTGGGTAATTGAACTAGCAGCATGTACATTATCACTTCTATTTGATAGGAAGCTTCTAACTTTGCCTTTCTTATATTTATGTTTGTAGAGTTTGTTCACAACCACTCGAGCTGGTGTAAGAAGAGCCAGCCGTAATTTGGAGACATATCTTGTGAAAAGAGTATCTGATCTGATCTATCAAGCCCGTTTGGATGCTGTAAAGAAGCATGAGGGCTGTGATGATAATCAAGCACGCGATATAGAACTTACAGAAGAACAATACTTAAAGTGCAGACCTGATTGGGGCACCAGGGAAGGTTGGGCAGCCTTATGCAAGTACTGGATCAGTGAGAAGTACAAGGAAAAGAGGAGAGCAGCTTGAGCAGCACGCCTAAAATCTGTTGACGTTGCTCAGAATAGAGGTGGTTCAAGGCCATGGGCAGAAACACAACAATTGCTGGTATGATATTTTCGAGCTTTTGATTGTGTTTTGCTTCTACTACTAAATGAAACATGATATGAATAATAATGCCATGATTTTACATAGAGTTAATTACCTTAAGTTTCAAACATCATGTAACATTAGTATGATGGTCTTGTAGGAGCATAAATTTGGTCCAGAGAAGGCTGGCACTTTAAACACATATGCAGTGATGAAATCTGGATTCAAAAATGTGGATAGCACTAGAAAAAGTGCTCCAATCCCCAGCCAAAAAGCACAAAAGCGCTTGGTATGTATGCCATGCTTAACATTTTGATATGAACTTTTTCTAGTCATGCTTAGCACACTGGTATTTCATTTTAGGATGAGTACAATGCAAGAGCAATGCTTGCTGAGAATTCAAAGGATTTAGATGCACACACTTTGTATCACATGGAAGGTGGTTTGCCCCATGGTCGTGTACCAATAGCTGATGGTGCAGTGGATAAGGAAGAGGTTAGAGTAGTTGCAAAATCCAATAATCTACGTCCAGTCAATACTGCTTCTTATCGAACTGTGGTGGATGAAAATGATGAGCTAAAGGAGATGAATAAGGAGTTGAGGGAGATTAATCGGGATCTAAAGCAAAACAATGTTGAATTGACGGAGAAAATGAGATACTCACCGAGGAAAATAGTGTCAACCGTGACATGATCATGGTAACATTTGCCCTTGTGCTTATAACAATGTATTGAAATTATGCATGTATATTGTTCAGCTACCTACCTTATCAATTGCAGAGGTTTTATGCAGATTTTGGCAAGGAGATACCTGCTGATTTGGTAACCCGTCTAGCAAATATTGATGCCCGTCGTCAACAGGTAAACACATCAGATGATTGTTGCTGGATCAGATTTTTCCAATGGAAAAAGCTTAACAACATGTGTATGTGTTTTAGGTTACAACATCATCACATGCCAGGACTAATACGGAAGATATGCAAAGCAACGGCAATGAAATGAATAGCGATGAAGATGAGGACTACATTATGGATCGTGAAGATGGCCGTGATGATGATGATGACTTGGATGACACAGATGAAGATGATGGTTGCAGCGAAGAGGTTGATGGTAGTTGATCGAATGGACAACAATGAAACTAGCTCTTGACTCCCAACTTTTGGGCTCTTTTGGCTACGCAAGGTTTCTTTTGGTAACATGTGCCTTTGGCTAGTACTTTGGTTCATACCAAACCTTTTGCTGTTGTGGTATTGATGGCTAAACTATGGGAGCCTTTGCACTGATGCAGTGCCCTTTTGTATGATAGCTAGGCCCTAATGATAGCTAGAACTTGATATATATGTATGACATTATTGCCTTATGAGGCTAGTTAAATGAGTGGGACTCATTCTTATGTATGTCCATTCATCTTTGTTCAATTATCTCTTGATCATGATTATATATGAGCCTGCATCTGTTTGTTGAATATATGAGCTATATTCAGATTTGGAGGATGTGATTATTCAAATTTTCATGACGGTATCAAAGTATTTTCGTGATGGTTTCTCACTGTCACGAAAATAAGATGTTTTCATGACAGTGTGACCACATTTTCGTGGCAGTGCTGGGCTCTCACGAAAGTTATATATTTCGTGGTGGTTCATTCATTTTCATGACGGGTTCGTGCTCCCACGAAATTAGATTTCGTGGCGGCTATACACTCTCATGAAAATATATATTCCTGTGTGTTTTGGACCGCCACGAATTATTTTCGTGTCGTGTTTCTAAACCTGACGACACCCCATTTTCATGGCGGTGGTTCACCCCCACGAAAACGATACGTGACGGTTCACTTCCACGAAAACTCTATTTTCGTGGCGTTAGATTCGTGAGGGTTATTTCGTGACGGGCGCCCGTCACGAAACATTTTCGTGGCGGGATTCATAGTTTTCGTGACGGTTTCTCACTCTCACGAAATTTCTGTTTTCTGGTAGTGATTTAGTACACCATACAAGCGATTTACAAAAATTTTATGTTTTGGCTTTATAGATCTAAACAGGGCCACAGTGCCATATATGAGTGTTCAGATTGACTGTCAAGCGTCAAAGAATCCTGGGCCGGGCAGGCAAAGCTGAAGCTGTGGTTGCCCCTGTACAGTTGAACTGGCAGCCGGATTCTCACTTGAGCTTGTTGCCTTCGAAAAATAAAAAAAAACGCATGCCTTTGTCCCTTTCACCAAACAGAGCCTTGCAATTCTACAAGTATCAGATATTCAGATACTGGCGCTGACTAGCTTCGTGCCCCCTGAAGTCAAGATGTTCTCCATTCTTCAAAATAAAAGCAAGGTCAAAATTTTCAAGGTCAGACTTCTAAGCCCCAAGGCGCTCCTCGCTGTTGCTGGAGATGTGAGATGTGCACCGTAGGATGATCGGTCATAGACTACTCACTACTGCATGCGTCACACTTTGCATCGAATGATCGGCTGCCTCGCCCTGACGCCCTCGCACTTGCTGGTTTGACGAGTTGACGACTACATTGGCATGCATACGGCTTTCTAGCATAAAGAACGGAGGGCTTTCTAGCATAAAGAACGGAGAGGCCGCAAACCCATCATCAGTGGCAGCAGCGCAAGCACCAGGAGGCACAGCGGGCAGCATCGTCGATGGGAGCCCAAGCGGATCAGGCCGGCTGCCCTCACCACGGCACGAATCTGCGGCCATAGCCCAGGAGCCGGCGCCGACAACAGGGAGAAGGCCACCCCGGGCTCAGAGACGACGGATCCGGGACAGGGGGCGGCGGATCTGGCGATTGACCACCGGAAGCCGACGGATGCGGCGGCCAGCGGGCGCGACCTTGACGACGTTGGCGCTGACGGGCAGGGGAAGCGGGGGAAGAAGGGAGTGGAGGAAGGGGACAGGAGGAGCGCCTCGAGGCTGACTTCAGCCTGGCTACTGGTCGCCGGCGCCGCCTCCGGGATGGGGACCTCTCGAATTCTAGCAAGGCGTTGTGGACGCGCACGCCGCACCGCAGGCCGTCCGGCCCGCACGCCGGGCGCGGAGCCTTCCCCCGCCCCTGAAGGCGGCGTGGCCGCTCCGCACGCCGCACGCCGCACGCCCCACGCGGCTGCGGCGGACCCGGAGGCCGAAGCGGAGGCGGCCGGGTTCACCGCGGCGGCGGACAGCCGCCTCCGTCCGCCGCCTCACCCGCGCCCAAGCGGCGGCGTCCGGGATTCCGGCGGCAGCTTGAGGACGCAGCAGGCGCGATAGACGGCAGCCTGCGAGTCACGGCCGGTGCTTTGCAGTTCACGGGCATCGCGCGGGAGGAAGACCCCGAAATTTGGTGAAAAATTAGTGCGGGAGAGGAGATGCTGGGTTCGAACCCTGGCCGATGTGTGCGGGAGAGGTGGGGGGTGGAGTGGAACCGCGCGTTACGTTGAAGCCGGAGGATGATCCATATAACATTGGCCGTTGGATCAGTTTGACGCTGAGTAAGTAGTATTTATAGCCATCGATTTTTACAGAGTGTAGTTTCTGGGTACACTTTTGTTGGTGCAATGCATACTGGACGTCTCAGCGGGGGACGGTTTCGTGAGTGGACCGAGCGTATTTCGATCCTTCCTTTAGGGGTTGACTAAAATTTGGCATCGGACAACAACAGAAAGAAACGGCAAAAATTTGAAGTAGCGGAGTCCTAGTAGCTCCAGAGTGGCACTTCTGCAACGGCGTCGTCGCAGAACGCGGTGACCGTGGACGGTGGCTCCATGAGCATCGCCTGCGCCAAGCTCGCGTAGTACAAGTCCCAGCTCATGTCACCGAGCACGTCCAGCTCGAACGGCGAGTCCTCGGTGGGCGGAGATGACTCCTCGCCGTCGTCGTCGTTGGCGGGACAGGACGGCGTGGAGGACGTGGCCGAGCGCGCGTCATCCTCCGCCCGGGCCTCGCGCCGCTGGAAGTCCTCCACGGCCCCGGCGACCGCGTGGCGCACCTCGGCGAGGCTGGCGTACGAGGCGGGGACCGCGAGCAGCCACACCGAGGCGGCGAAGTTGAGGCAGGCTCCCGCGCCGGCGATGGCGAGCATGGCGGCGTCGTGCGCGCGCGCCGCGGCCTCGGCGGTGTCGAAGGTGCCGAGCCAGAGCCTGCAGCCGCGGCGGCCCGGCACGCGCACCTCGCACACCCACCGCCCGGCGTGGCCGCGGCGCCGGACGCCGCGGAACACGGGGTGCCGCGTCTCCCGGAACTTGGTCCGCCCCGCCGGCCGCTTCGGCGGCGACGTCCACACCGTCGGGTGGTGCTCCGACGAGGTGGAGGCCGACGGCGAGCCAGACTCGGCGCTCATCTCCTTCTTGATCAGGCACATCTTCCTCTCGTCAGGTCTCGATTGCTTCGCTCGGAGGTGTCGGTCTGCCTTGCTGCTGCTTGAATTGCGCCTCGAGTGGTTTTGGGATGCGAATGGCGGATTTGCGGCTCGTATTTATAGGTGGTGGCTGGCTGGAGGCAGCTTGCGAAGCGCGGGAAGGGAGAGCCGGAGAAACAGAGCAAAGGGCGTTTCATCTGGCTAAGGCCCGGGGGATGCAACTTGCAACCAGGCAACAGGGTCGCCCTGAGAGCGACCTGGTTTTCTTTTCTTAATGGCAACTTGCAACCTCAAGACTGCTTTTGCTTCCGGTGCCGGTCCCTGTCTCTGGTTACCAGCAGCTGTTTTTAGCCTTGTCAAATGTCATTTGTGGTTTGCTAGGTTCATGATAAGGTAAACAAATGTTTTTTAAAGGTAAAGAAATTGTTGCAGTTTGCAATTTTTGTGCTTGGTGCAGTCACGGTACTAGGAACTCGACTCAGGGAGTCAGGGTGCTATCCACACGGTCAGTGGTGAGCCCATCAAATTGATGGTCTCATTACAAGAGATTTCATCTTCTGGCGGAGAAAAAGATCCAATATAGTATGTTTCTCGGAAATAGAATTGGGATTATGGTGTGCTAGTGACATTCAGCATCTCCGTGCAATCGTACCATTGCCCTTTTTACCCTTCTTTTTTGCTTTGCCGCATGATGGCACACAAATTCAGAGAATAAAAAATGATCTCATCAGAAATTTACTTACCATTTGAAAGTTCAACTTCAAATTTCAAAATTTGAGCCTTTCACCTTGTATATCTAGATTTTATTTTCACATTCAGTCGGACAAGTCGCCCCCTCCCCCTCCTTCCTTTCGGGAGGCTTTCTTAAGAACATGTTATCATGTCAAGGCTTGGGGGCAAAGAATATTTCTCTTGCCAATGTGTAGATACCTCGCGAATTCAATAGAAACTAGGCGTATGGCCCGCGCATTTGCGCGGCTAGTATTGAAAATTCAAAATTTTTGATGTCGTTGTATCCTTACTATTTTTAAATATTATACACTTTGATCTACAATTATATTTATTGTTGCTTAAGACAATTCAAATATGATCTACAATTTGATTTGTTGAGCTTTAATAATATTATGTATATAATTATTCTTATTTTATTTTTATTTTGATTGGTTGTTGTTAGTTTTAGTTTTTATTAATAGTATATATTTACAACTGATACATAGCTAAATGGTATTTTATATTTAATTTTTCATAATGGCATTGGTGGGTGATTTTTAATTGGGCACACGGGTAGAGCTTTAATAATATTATGCATATAGTTATTCTTATTTTGTTTTTATTTTGATTGGTTGTTGTTAGTTTTAGTTTTTATTAATAGTATATGTTTGTAACTGATACATAGCTAAATGGTATTTTATATTTAATTTTTCATAATGACATTGGTGGGTGATTTTTAATTAGGCACACGGGTATTTTAGGCTAATTTTTATCGTAATGGCAGTGGGGGTAATTTATAAACATGTATAAGGGTATTTTAGACTATAATGACAGTGGTGGGTAATTTTAATTTTTCTTTTTTCTTCGATTAATGTGGGAATTTCTAGGCCTTGAGAGCGAACGTGGAGGCTCCGTTTGTTGCCCAAATAATGAGATAATAGATAGATTGGGCCTAGACATAGCCCCCACCCCCAGTAATAAAGAAGATCTTGCAAACAGGATTGGAAGTGTTCAAACCCTAGTGCATACATATGGAGCACACGAATTTGAGAAAGAAAAAAAAGCTGATCTTTGGTGCTTGTGCAGAGAAAATATTTAAATCGAGAAATGGATAAAGTTACTAAAACGGCGAAGGAAAACATGACTAGCCTCGTCTGCACTACCGTAGGGGATTTTTCCCACTGACCTATGGTCTTCGGCCCGTGGAAGACCTGAGCTATCGTTGTTTAATGTTAAATGTAGCTTTTAGAGTGTTTGAGTTAAAAGCTCTTTTTATATAATATTAAGTCTGTAAGAATTCGAAATTTTGCTTCTCTCCTTAAATGACAGGCGGTGCTCCTCCAAATTTTTCAAAAAAAAAAGGTCCCAGCATAGTGGAGCCCGTGTGGCAGCAGCCTTCTGTATACAGTCGAGCTAGCAAATCTGATCCAGCCACGTAAGGAAGTCTTTGACGCCAGACGCCACTAATAAATAACTCTCAAAATTCCAGGCCTCAGGAAAAAAAACTGTAAAAATTCCAGGGGACGCCTCGAACCATCCCGGCGATGGCGACATGACTGCGCCGCGAAACCGGGACCGGGTCGTCCACTCCCGAATCCACCATCCCAGGAGGCGAGCCCTCGGTATCCGAAAAGCGGCGGGCAGCAGAGTCGCATCGCAGCAGTCCAGCTCCAGCAGACGACGACGGGAAGCTGCCGTTCCCACTTGCAGCAGGCTCCGGTGATCCCATGCCATCCCAACGTGCGCGCAAACGGACAGAAAACAACTTTTTGGTCAATCAGTCCGCCCCCGCCCAAGTTGTTGGAGCCTGCTGGAGGTGCTTGTGTTTCCCCCTTTCCCCGCTCCGCTCGTCACCACCCGATCACCCAACCACCCCATCCCCCGCCGTCGCGCTCGCGCCCAGAAAGTCGCGGCTGCGTTTAATACGAAAAGGCGATGGGCTCTCTCTCTCTCGTCGTCCCGTGCGCGTCCGCCCGCCGGCGCACGGTGGCCGCCGTCGTGCTGCTCGGGCAAGATCGGGGACGACGGGGACCCCGAGCACGCGAGGAGCGATCGGCCAAGGCCGACCGAACCCAGGCGTGGCCTCTGGCCCTCTGCTGCTTGCTCCCGGCAGTCCAGTGAGTCTCCCGCGGTTGGTGGTGGGGCGGGGAGCGCACCACTCCACTTGCCGGCAGCGATGGCGACGTCGCGTGCTCTGCTCTGCATCCGTCCCCTCCGTTTACACGCGCCTTTTGTTGGCCCCGGGCTGGACCTGGACGGCTCGTCCCATCCCAATCCTCTCTTCTTCACTCTACCTCGATTAAAAATAGCGGCAAGGGGTAAAGCCGTCCGCTGATGCTGACGGTCCTGGAAGATGGGGACGGATACTTAGCATCTACTACTAACCACGACTGATTTTCTTTTCTTTTTTTTTTTTAAAAAAGAACGGAAGCGCTAACGGCTCACCCTCATCTCGTGGGAGCCAGCTACAAGTGGAGTGTACCAACAAAGGGGGAGGTATCTTGGTGCCAACCCGCAATTCTTTTCCTGCTAAAGTATTGTTCTTTGCGCCGGGGTTCTTTGAACGAACGATCCCAGATGCGATTTCGGTCGGGGCTAGGTTTTGCATAATCATCGCAACGGTGGATGCTGACAGGTACTAGGTGCTACCAGCGATCTGGGCACATCAAATTCCCTCGTTTAATGGGGGCGTGTAAAGTTTTTGAAATGGATTTTTTTCATATTTAAAGTATTAAATACTCCATGCATGTAAGGGCTGTGTTTAGGCCCTGTTTGGAACCAAATTTTTTTCAGAAGTCTCTATCACATCAAAAGGAATTTTACTATTTTATAGTATTAAATAAAATCTGTTTATAAATGTTTTTTGACAGCTGAGTGCTTTTTCGCGAGACGAATTTAATGAGTCTAATTAATTCATAATTTGTACAGTGATGCTATAGAGGTTCTGCTACAGCCTAATCATAGATTAAGATACCTCATTAGATTCGTCTTGCAGTTTAGCCCAAGGGTTCAGTTAGTTTTATAATTAATATTTATTTAATACTTCTAAATACTAAAAAATCACAGGGACTTAAAAAAATCCCTGGAACCAAACAACTCCTTAGTTCCGCGAAAAGTTCCCAAAAATTTTCACTGACGCACATCACATCAAATCTTACGATACATGCATGGAGTATTAAATGTAGTTAAAAAATATAACTAATTGCACAGTTTGGTTGTAAATGATGAGACGAATCTTTTGAGACTAATTACTCCATGGTTGGACAATAGTTGCCAAATAAAGCCGAAACATGCTACAACAACTTTTTCGTGAACTAACACCCCAAGATTTCTTTTCGATGTGATAATTTTGGAATTTTAAATTTTACAACTAAACAAGCGGTAGCCAACCTCTTGCTGCCACTGTCAGTTTGCCACACTGCGCGACCTGCACAAAAGATGAACCTTTTGCAGGCGCGACAGACTCCTCATTCGGTCATTCCTCCCCTCCTCGCAGAAGAACCGATGGGGGTTTCAGTTTTGGGCGCGGATGAAGACCTTGCCGGCCGCAGACTGTTCTGACGACAAGGTAACCTTGCATGCAGAGCCGGAACTGCTGCTCCACAACCGGTTTGCATGTTCATCTCGCACCACCTATCACTGTGCACACCAAGTGGGGGTTTCATTATCCGAAAAAAAAGGAGAGAAACCCATAGTGGGCAGACTCTGCCGATCAACATGGCACGTTTTCATATAGTTTGCCACTGTTTCTACCAGTTTTACTCGGTCAACAGCGTTATGATGGGGTAACGAGGGTTCAGACTGGACCGTCATGCGGCTTCCGGTCGGTTGACTCTCACTTGCGGCTACTAAACGCACGCCTCTCGCTGACCTCACACTCGCAAGTTGCAATTCAACGCCTAAATTATCAATATCTTCAAAAGTCAAAGTTTTGGATGTCAGCGGCGACGACGTTTTTAGATGTCAACGGCGATGGCCTCAGATCAGGCTGGCACAGAGCATATGCATCAGGGCCCGTTTGGATGACACTAGCACAACTAGCACAAAAAGAAATTTTGGCTGCATGAAGCACTAAACGAAGTTTGTTTGCAAAAAATTTTTACAGATAGGTATAACTTTTCGCGACAAATCTAATAACAGTAATTAATCGATGATTGACTACAGTGATGCTACAGTACCAACATCTAATCGTGCAATCAAAGGCATCATTAGATTCGTCTCGCAAAGTAGCGCAGGGGTTGTGGAGTTAGTTTTACAAACTGTCTTTATTTAGTACCTCTAATTATTAATCAAAGTTTGTGCTATTTGTGCTACTTGAGTGGGCCCAGGGCTTACCCCCGGGAATCCATTTCCAAAGTCGCGCGCTCGCGCGCTTCGTGGCGCGCGATGTGGCAGTGGCGCAGCAGCTGTTAATTGCACCACCCATGTGAGTGACGTGATGGAACAAGTATTTTTTCATGGAACAAGTATTTTTTTTCATGTCTGTTTTTCCCCTAACATTCTATAAGGGTTATCATTTATTTTCCTTAAAAAAAGGGTTATCATTTATTTTTCTTTTTCAGATTTTTCCTTTTTACCTTCTACTTTATGTCTGAAGTTTTATTCACAACTTTTATATGAAAGTCATACTAAAAATTATACTGAGACTTGTGCTTACAAGTTACATGATAAATTTGTGCGTATTTGTGCATTAAAAGTTGTGTGAGAAATTTTTAAGATAACATCTCCATACAAGTTGTGCTAAAAAGTTATTCTATGTAAGTTATTTTAGAAAATTATGCATTAAGTCTTGTATGTTCCATAAAAGTTGTGCTAAAAAAATATTTATTTCAAGTTATTAAGAAAGAGTTATACATAAAAGTTTTGTACGTCATGAAAAGTTACGATGAGAATTTATCTTTAGTGAAGATGTGTGAAAATTATACTTAAAAGTTATCTTTACAAATCATAATTTTCCAAAATTAGAAAATTATGCAAAATAAAAACTTTCCTAAAAAAGAAAGAAAATCCTGTTCGAAATCGTGCGCCGGGAAAGCTGCTCGCGCGACTTTTAGTTCCTATCCCATCAAAAAGAATCTTGTTATTTAGTAGTATTAAATAAAGTTTGATTACAAAACTAATTGCAGAACCCCTAGACTAAACTGCAAGACAAATCTAAAGAGACGAATCTAAAGAGGTATATTAATCCATAATTAGTGTATAGTTACTGTAGCATGACTGTAGTAAATCATAGATTGATTAGAATCATTAGATTCGTCACTTAGCACCCATTTGTATAAAATTTTTTGTAAATAAATTTATTTAATACTTTTAAATAGTAAGATTCCGCGCGCGCGCCAATTAGCACGCCCCTCTTACGCCGAGTGATCTTCCATCTGCCTCGCAGCTGCTGACTACTAGATCCCTCCCTCCGGCCCTCCTCCGGTCCTCCCCGTCCAACCAGGACCACGACCTGCCGGTGATTGAAAGGCTGCAGGATGAGGAGGCCACCAAGAATGTGTACAGCTGAAGAAGGTAGCATCCCATCAGTTATGAACACGCCAGTCTATAGTCACACGAGCTTGCATATGACCAATGGCCCGTTTGTTTTAGTAGCGCGCTAGTGAATAGTAACACTTTGACCATTTATTACGATGTCAAACAAAGTCAGTTTACAAAACCAACTCCAGAACCCCCGCGCTAATGACCCTGAAGAATCTAATGAGGACTTTGACCGCGCGAGTAGAGGATGATTACTGTAGCATCACTGTAGCAAATCATCGATTAATTACCGTCATTAGATTCGTCGCGAAAAGTTACACTCATCCTAAAAGAGTTTTGCAAATAAACTTCATTCAGTCCTTCATGCGGGGAAGATTCTCTTCTAGCGCTAGGATTCTAGCGCGCATCCAAACAAGGCCAATCTGTGTCAAATTGTAGCTTGTCTAAAGAAGCGTGTCAGCTGTGACAGGTGTCCTCGATAGCTGATTCAATATGATTCCTGGTACTTGTAGTTCCTTCAGTGAAATCGATAAATCGACATTTTTTTTTCATTCTCAAAAGGAAGGAAAGGGGCATGGTCTGTGGTGTGTGGCTTACCCATTAGCCATGGTGAGAGTTACGGGCATTGCTTGCTATCTTCTTTCCTGTTCCTTTAGCAAACAATTTAGATAGCCCTTGCACAGATAAGTTTTCCATGTTGGGAGATGATCACTTCCAAAAGATTTGGAGACAACTAGAACATGAAAATTTTTGGCCTAGTCGTTGGTTCAGTGGAGGCATTGGAAGGTAGTATGGCCGCACGTGCAAGTTTCTGTTCTTTGGCTCATCTCTAGCGCAAACTTCGGACAACCTCTTCACACATTTTTGTTGTTCAGCATTTCAGAGTTCCATGAGGCCTCAAGGTGTCTGCCATCTATTTGGAGCTCTGATTGTGTATCGTGCTAGATTGCCGTACAAGTGGATGGAAATCTATCTGTGAACACATAGTGAATAACGTGAATGCTTGACTGTGCAAATTCTGGAACTGTGTAGCATGCGGAGGTTTCAGAAAGGAATAGCTTGTTTGTGAAGTTGTGGACGCCAGTCCGCAGTAACTATGTGAGAGTTGCGTCCCTGTAGCCTGTAGGTGGAAAACAATATTCAAACTCATTGCGAGTTGCAGAGCTATCAGAAAACACCTGCATTCTATTCTTTACCACAACATGTATGATGTATGGGAGATTTGCTTATAGTTGTTGCTTTTTTTTTTCAGGTTAACATGCAAACATGAAGTGACCATAACCATCACTCCTTAATTTAAGTGTGAGGAAAAGGCCCTAGTATTGGGGCCTCCTAGTTAAAGACAACAATAACAACATAATAACACACCGTCAAATGGTATTAGGGAGCTCACCGATATTATTCACCATAGGCCCCAAAAGAGTTAACTTGCAAGAGTACTTTGCAATCAAGCCTATTAGTTTCTCAACTTCCTCATCTGATGGCTTTTCACCTTATGAACATATACAGTTCTTTTTTCATAAAAACAGTCAGTCCTCACAACATTTCCATGCGGTGCAAGTAAGCATTTTTTTTTAAATTTAAATGTTCCATTAGGATAGCATGAGTGTGCAAAACTGTCAATTTGCTTCGCAATCACCTGAGGAGCTAAGGTATGCCTGAACAAAGCTCCTCTGCTCCTCAATGTCTGAAACAGTGCAGCGCAATTAAAACAAAGCAGGAAACATATCTCTGCCGATCGCTGTGAGATCTTTATTCAATGCTTGTTTGTTCAACTTGATTCATGGGGGCATATATGAGTGTTTGAGTTTAGTTGGCTTAGTAAATTTGCTCGTTGGGGCTCCGCATTTTCAGTATGTCTGGGTGGGCAGCTGCCCATGCGCGCACGGGGTATTTTCCGTATCTGTTACCTGGATGATCTGTTTGTAACATTGAGCATATTGTTAAATTTAATGTGGGCTTGGCTCATATTCTATTTAATTAAATCGAATAAATTCTAAAACCCGTATTAAATATTTCGCATTGAGAATGTTGTATGCCACCGTTGTAACGCTGGCCCATGTCTATAATGACACGCATGGTGCATGCTATTCAAGCCAATTAGAGCTGGAAGTAATGTACATAGGGTATGTGGTGCATGCTATACTAATTATGGGCAATAGTAACCTACGGGAGTTTTTGGTTCCTAATGAGGAAACTTAATGAGGGGTTAAGAGGAGTTTTACTCCACACTAGGCTAGCCTTGCCGCAGGTGTATGCACCTGATTCCTAAGGGCAGTCCCAACACAGACTCTACTAGAGTCTAAGCCTTCTATTTATTGTGTTTTGCTAATGTGGCAGTATATTTATGGAAGAGAGAGGGAGAGAAATCAAGACTCCAAGTCTTATTTAGACTCCAAGTCTTCACGTAAATCAAGAATGAATGTGAGAGAGACAAGTGGGCCATATAAACCAAAATAACACACTTTGCATTGGGAAGTATAATTTCTTGTGATTGAGTCTTTGAGGCTTAGACTCTAATAGTAGAGCCTGGGTTGGGACTGCCCCAATGGGACATTGATGATAGTTTCTATCTATCTTAATTAGAGTGACATCTAAGCAAATTGCTGATGTGGCGATAGAGTTAATGTGGAGAGAGATGACAAAACAAAGAAACGGTTTCTCCCGAGACTCGACGTCTACGCGTGAATCAAGACGCCAAGAAACCGATGAAACAGCGTTGGGAGGACTCTACTCGTTTCCATCGGCTTGCTTCAGGATCGTGTGTGCCGCCGCCCGTTCGACTCCCCCTGCGCGCGCCCTTCCTCTGTGCGCTAGTTCCCGCGCACGCTGCCTTTTCATGGACGCGGAGTTGCTCGCGCGATCACCAGCGCTCGACGACGTTGTCGGAGCTCGTGTGCCACCGCCGGTTCGAACTTGCTCGCAAGACCATCGGGCTGGGGTCGAACGAGGAGCTGCTGATGGAGAACTCGCCATACTCGCTGGTCGAATGAGAGCCGCATGCCACGGGACAGGACGGCGGGCAACAAAGCAAGCAAGCAACATGAAGTTGAGTTTATCATCGATGACAACCAAGAAGATATGGTCCTGGCCAACGCATTGCAAGGACGCTGCCGCGGGATCACTTCGCCTACATGGTCTTGCCCAACGCTGCCATCTACACAGACGATGCCACGGGCGTCCATGGTGGCCGCGTACTCTGCGTCGTGATTTACAAGTCCTGGCATGGGATGATGTCCTCAGAGCTCAGCATGCTGCTAGCTGTTCATGGTGTAGAGCACGGCCTATCATAGGTGGCGCAGAGGATTCTGGTATGGGAACGTGAATGATTGGCTGCAATTTTATTTAGGTTCTAGATAAAAAGTTCCACTGTGAAGAATAGTTTCTTAGGTACGAGATCCAAGACTATAGAAACTATATGTGGTTTCTTCACTGGGAGTGCCCCAAGCTGCATGCAAGATAAATAGTGAGGGACCGAAGCCGGCGACCAAAGGGGGGTGAATGGGAGCCAATTAAAATTTCTTCGAAATTCAAATCGTCGGCCTATATCCCAAAACCACCGCAAACCCTCGAACCTAGGTCAGCGAGAATAGCTATGAACGAGCTATCTCGAAGCAAAAGACCCGGGTCGCAAAGCGGAAGCAAAAGCGAGAGAAACTTCTCAAATCGCAGCACAGCCTACACAGACCGGTCTGACCGGTGCACTGGACCGGTCTGACCGGTCGGGCTGGGAAATTCAAACCGCAGACCGGTCAGACCGGTCTCTCCCAGACAGCCCGCCAACAAAGCTCCAAATGTCAAATCTCGAGCAAACGAAGTCCAAATCCAGCGAAACTTAGAGGAAAGCTTCGTAACTACCCCGTGAACATATCCCCAAAGGATCTCACCCAAAATATTCACGGATCAAGAGAAATCGAGGAGAGATCGAAGAGGATTGGGGTTTTCTCAAGAACACAAAATCACCAATTCGTGAGAACCCATGATTCCAGGGGGTTTAGCACTAGGCCATAAGCATAGGAATCATTCCAAAGAGTTCATCAAACCACGAAAATAAGGGCTCGATTCCTCTAAACACGAATCATCCAAAAGAGAAGAAATCAAGACCAAAACGCAAAGGTGAATGGAGAGGATGAGTACTCAGCACACAAAAGTGAATCTCAACAGGATTTCATTCATAAATTTTGGAGGAATTCACCTATACAAAGCTAGAGCCATCCGCCCATCGTCCGCCCTCTAGAATTGAGAGATTAGCTATATCTAACCCTCTTTTGCATTGGAGTCCTTGGCCCTAACCTAGAGCAGGGGCTGGGAGAAAGAAAAACTCAGAGGAAACAAAAGACTCAAGAGACTCAACCAGCCACGGGCTGGTGGGGGTATTTATACCAGGCTGCTGCTGTCAGACCGGTCTAGGGGACCGGTCAGACCGGTCGGGCAGCAGCACCCCGCTGTACAGCCTCGATCGACGGCGTCTGTGCGCTAGTTCCCGCGCACGCTGCCTTTTCATGGACGCGGAGTTGCTCGCGCGATCACCAGCGCTCGACGACGTTGTCGGAGCTCGTGTGCCACCGCCGGTTCGAACTTGCTCGCAAGACCATCGGGTTGGGGTCGAACGAGGAGCTGCTGATGGAGAACTCGCCATACTCGCTGGTCAAATGAGAGCCGCATGCCACGGGACAGGACGGCGGGCAACAAAGCAAGCAAGCAACATGAAGTTGAGTTTATCATCGATGACAAGCAAGAAGATATGGTCCTGGCCAACGCATTGCAAGGACGCTGCCGCGGGATCACTTCGCCTACATGGTCTTGCCCAACGCTGCCATCTACACAGACGATGCCACGGGCGTCCATGGTGGCCGCGTACTCTGCGTCGTGATTACAAGTCCTGGCATGGGATGATGTCCTCAGAGCTCAGCATGCTGCTAGCTGTTCATGGTGTAGAGCACGGCCTATCATAGGTGGCGCAGAGGATTCTGGTATGGGAACGTGAATGATTGGCTGCAATTTTATTTAGGTTCTAGATAAAAAGTTCCACTGTGAAGAATAGTTTCTTAGGTACGAGATCCAAGACTATAGAAACTATATGTGGTTTCTCCACTGGGAGTGCCCTAAGCTGCATGCAAGATAAATAGCAAGACTTTGCTTTTGAGCAAGTACTGGTCTCCAATTTTCTGCTGCACCCAAAGCATCTCCATTCCAGTTCTTGCGCGCACAAGGACCGGAAGAGTAGGCCTCCGAAACGCTGTTGTCCTTGAGTTCACCTGCTCGGGTGAAGGCTGGCAATCATGTTTTTGGGGAGTGTCTGCAAGCGGCACGACTACTCACTTCGTCCTCTCCTTCCTGCTGGTGACGATCATCTACTTCCCGGCGTCTCGTTGTTGATCGGCACTGCTTCCTTTCTGCACTGCATCGAGCGAGACGACTACATCAACAGGCACTATGTCGACTAGTGCATCCGGCTCAGCCGCTGGGTATATTGCTCTTATGATAATTAGTATCATCTATATGCTAATCACATTTGGATCACACATACATATATCAGCTGTCACGAACATGTTGATTTTATTTTTCTAGATTAAATTGCCACTGAAATTGCCTAAATTTCTAACACATATGTGCAACTGAAACTTGTCATCTGTGGTTCTTGTTTATAAATTTCTTCTCACATATACATGCAACGTCTTGAACAGAATACAGGCATCAAAGTGCGAGTGCCAAGTCATTTGTGGTACAGCTTGTATTTCACATGCTTTGGTACGAAATCAAAGTAGATGTCTGAAGGATGGTCTGCTCCCAAGAATTCAGAAACCAATGGAGCAGGACGTCTCCCCAACAATTCTTCAGAGTACCAGACATCTCTACTCCGCAGCAGCTCGCGCTTTTCTTCCGCGCAGCTGAGCCGAGCCGAGCCCAGCAAAACTAGCAATCGATAGCTCTCCCAGGCAGGCGTCGGATCCCACCGAACACCCACGCGGCGTTCATCCAGCGCGGGTCCGCACGGGACGGGAGGGTCTTCCTGAGCATTGGCGCCTGCTACCGCAGCCGCCACCGACCTACGTCGATCGATCGCGATTCGCACCCCGCACGCTCCCACGAGGTTGCGGCGGCGCCGCCGCCATGGTCGTGCGTCGTGTTCTCCCTCCCATCACATCCGATTGATTTGTCCTCTAGCCCACGGTTGGTCGCGCCTCCCCTTCCGTTGATCCCTCCTGCGCGCATCCATGGAAGACGGCGGGACTCCACACGATCCGCCGCCGTCCACGGGCCCCGGAATCCAAACGCGGACGGGGGGAGGCCAAGACCCGTCGCTTCGGCTGCTCCTGATCCCTCCGCCTATCCACGTCGAGGACCCGGAGCAGCCTCCCCCGGAGTCGATCCTCCTCGACCCGTTCGGCTACCTCAGCGACCGCACCAACGCCACCACCGCCGGCTGCCGCAGGAGCAGGAGGAGCGGCAGGCGCATCCTGGTCACCTTCTGGGCGGCCACCCCGCCGCGCGTCTCCTGCTTCACCGTCCACTGCCCGGGCCTGGAGCCCTCCGCGTTCGGCGACATCCCCAAGGTCGTCTGCGCCGAGGACGACCTCGCCGGCTCGCCCTGCTCCGCGTCGCCATCTGCCCTGAGCGCGAGCGCCACTACGCGGAGAACATCCGCTACTTCGTCTACCAGGCCGGCACCAGGAACAGGCCGCCGTCCCTCAAGCGGGTCCGCACGCCCCCCGGCCTCGTGCTCTACAGCAACGATGCTGTCCTGCTGCGCTGCCGCGACCGCGACACGTTCTTCCTCGCCGCGCTCCGTCGTCGGCGTTCGTCGATTTGGGGACGTACGCGAAGCAGTTCGATCTCCACCTGTACAGCTCCAGGACAGGGGGGTGGAGCACCAGGTTGATGAACGTTGAATCGCCGCAGGATTTCATGCACTTCACTCCGAACAAGGTGATCGCCATCGGAGGGGAGCGGTTCGGTGGGCTGGGTCGACCTCTGACGGGGCATCCTCATCTGCGACCTTCTGCTGGACAACCACCACATTCTCCGCTACATCCCGCTGCCGGCACCGCTGGTGCCCAATCCGCTCAGGGGACACCCCATGTGTGTTCGGAACATCATCGTCCTCCAAGGTTACATCAAGTACTTCGAGATGGACAAGAACTTCAGGCCGTGCTCGGACGCTGAATGCACCGGCACGGTCGCAGTAGGTTGGGTAGCTGCGACAAAGAACATGAAAGCTTCAAACGTTGGTTCTGAGAGCAGCTGGGAGGAGGACTCCACTGTCAAATTGTATGAAGTCCCAGTGGACAGCCCGGCGTATGCTGAAATGCTGCCTGATCTGCAACAAGGTCAGGATGCAGAGCTAACACTGAAGAGAGTCCACGCAGCTTATCCTGCTCTGAGCCTGCACGACGGTGATGTCGTTTACATCATGCACATGCCTGATCACCTTGAGGACAGGGCATCAGTGATTGTTGTCGATATGAGGAGCAAGACTCTCAAAGGTGTTGCTGATTTCGGCTCTGGAAGGCCTCTGGGTTACGGTTTCACCTACATTCAAAGTGGGATCTCCAAACATCTCGGCAGTTGGTCCACGTCTAGGTAATTTTGATTAAGTTTTCGTAGCCTACTTTAAATTCGTAATTTCCAACCATCACTCGAGTGATTATCAATTTTCTTTTATGTTGCGGCTCTGTATCAAAACAATTTTCTTTTTTTAGTGAAATCAATTTTCTTTTATGTTGCGGCTCTGTATATCTGCTTTCGATGCTAATTTCTGCCGCCCGGCACATTGGTAGAGGATATGGTCCGTGCGGAAATATTACCAGAGGCTGTCGCTGTAGACCCAACTCCCAAGTGGCTTCGAGTGGTGGCACCAATACATGGCACACTATACGATCAGACATTCCGATCCAACACGTTTTTCAATTTTTTTTGTGTTGTTTCAAGTTGTTTTTTGTCTTCTAATTTTTTTAAAAAAGAAGACAGGAGCACTACCATATCATATAAGGATGAGAGAAAGTTCAGATCTTACAAAATGGTGATTACATAAAAGAATTGAACTCACAACACAAAGCGAGAAATAAGTCATGGAAAAAAACTAAGAAACAACCGGGGTGCCACACGCTCGAAAGCGTAAGTTGGCCTCCTCCTTAATCAGCTGCAACACGGTCAGTGGATGGGCCTCTTCGGCTTCAAAAATTCCCTTGTTCCTCTCCTTCCAAAGATTCCAAACAGTGTACCATGGCCCAAGCTCCGCCGCTGCGCAGTACACCGAGCCATGGATCAACAGTTTGGGCCAGAACTCCGCTGCGAGAGGACCCGTATGCATCTATGCTGTCAACCTAACAAAACCCTGCACATCTAGAAATTAAAGTTAAACAAAGTACCTCGCCATTTCAGCATCTTCTTATGCGTCCATGATCTCCCAAACCCGCTTGTCCTCGCTTGCCATCCGTCGAACAACGTGCCAGATCTTTCAAAGTGAGCAGCCATGATCGAGACCTCAAGGAAATAAAACACCAATGCAAACGGCATCTTTCTCGGCAGGAGGAATGTTTAATGGCGACAGACAACACCCTGTTCGCATCCAAATGGCCAATAATTGCCTCATTTGCCTTGAGTTAACTAGTTAATCGCTGTCCATGTCAGCCCAGTCCGACCAGGAGCTAGTCGCTCGCCGCAAGGCGCCGTCCGCTAACGAGCAGCGGAAACGACGAAGGGTTCCAGGGAGATTTAGCTCAGCCGCAGATGCCTTCCCGCTCTTCAGCTCACTGGACTCCGTCCGGTGCCTGTTCTTCCGCAGGTGTGTATATATACGGGCGAGACCGGAAAATGCTAGCGGCGAGTGTGAACTCGATCGGGTTATCCACTCGAGCTAGCTCCGATCCAATCCTCCTACCCGGTATATATTCGACGAGGACAGACGCGAGGCCATGGCGGCGCAGGAGGGCGTCAGGACAGCCGCTGCTGCTGCTGCTGCCACCGCCGCGGCGGCGTGCCGCGAGCGCCGCTTCGTCGGCGTCCGGCAGCGGCCGTCGGGGCGGTGGGTCGCGGAGATCAAGGACTCGGCGCAGCGCGTGCGCCTGTGGCTGGGCACGTTCGACACGGCCGAGGAGGCGGCGCGCGCCTATGACGAGGCGGCCCGCGCGCTGCGCGGCGAGAGCACGCGCACCAACTTCGCGGACCGCGCCCGGCGGTGCGGCGGCGTGGGCGCGGGCAGGGCCAGGCTGAGCAAGAGCCTGCAGCACGTGATGGCGCGCGCGGCCGCCGCGGGGCGGGCCACGGCGTGCGCTGGGCCGGGCGAGCAGTTCGCGCTCGCCGCGGTGTTCCGGCACTGGCAGCAGCCCTCCGCGCCGCAGCAGGCCGAGGCCGCCGCGGCCGCCACCAAGCACGCGGTGCAGCCGAGCTTCGTCGTGCCGAGGCGGACCGAGGCGCCGCCGTCGTCACCGGCGCTCGGAGCCGGAGATCCCTGGGGCGACGCCGCCGAGGTGATGATGCGCGCCGAGGAGACGTCGTTCAGGGTGTCCTCGTCTGTGATCGTGCCGCCCTCGTTCAGCGCGTCGTCGGAGTCGGAGTCGGAGTCCTTGGGCGTGGAGGATTTCCTAGCTACGAGTTGATGGCGCGACTCCTCTCCGTCCTCGTCCATGTTTGCGGCGGCGGCGCGCTTGCTTGCCCGGACAGTGTAGATATTGCGCAAGCGACGTGCCGTCTCCCTGCTGCCTGTCCTCCTTCCCAATGAAGAGGCGCCGCCATAGCTATGCTTTGTGGTTGGGAACGTGGTGTGGTGCCGATGTGTCAACCATTTCGGATGGACTCGGTAGAACGAACGAAGCCCGATGGTTTCCTTCAAATCAATCATCTCATCTGATCACATACATCCATCATCATCGTCTCCCCAAATGGATCTTGGGTCCAACAAACAAATACAGGGGACGGCCTGCTTCACAGTTTTGAGAATTAATGGGCTTGCGTGGGGCACCCACCGATGCTATTGTAGGCTTCTTGAATTTTAGATCGAATGGGCTTATCCGCGCCTACTATTTTTTTTGAAGCCTCTTATCTGGGTACAGCTGTAGTATCTGTTCATATATGCACTCACACCCACCCTACACACACCTCACTCACACCACACATGTACAAACAAACCTACAACTACACTCAGATCTTTAGACCGCGTCCTTCTCCTTCTCGAGATCACCGGAATCCTCCGTAGGTGACAAGCACGTCACGATCCCATTGTAGCTTCACGCGTGAGAGGCAACGCTTGGAAGCATCCAAATGGAGACTGTACACTGGGGAAAATCCCCGGTGAAGCACCTGGTCCGATCCCAAGAATCGAACGCAGGCGGGCTGGGCGAACACCCTCGCCAGCAGCCACCCGAGCTAAGCTCGGTCAGTTTTATTTGCCTGAGGGCCTTGCGCGGTTTTTTTATTTTTTATTTTCATTTTTTACAAAAATATATTTTCGATTTAAAAATTTACAGGAATATACCCCGGCCGCCCAGCTGCCGGGCGGCCGGGACCCGGCCGCCCGGCAGCGGGGCGGCAGGGGCATTTCTGAAAAAAAATTATAAAAAAAATTACGCACAAGTCCCTGGAGGCCGGTCGCCCGGCAGCGGGGCGGCCGGCCTCTCTCACGCGCCCGCTTCCGTGCATGCCCCACAAATAAAGAATGTGGAAGCCTGTGTGAAGCATGTCATCAGGAGCAGAGAGGACGGAGCGGTGTGGTTTTTTATTTGTTGGGGGCATGGACTGGACCATCGTGGAAGGTTCCCGAGAGAGGTCTGGTTGGCGTTGATGGGCTATCGAAGGGGCAGAGTTGCTGTGCATGAGACATGGCCTCATACTGCTAATGGGCATGCTGGTTGGAGTCAGCTGTTCATGGGACATGACTTTATATATGCCTGATGGCCATGTTGGGCAGCTCGCCAAGACCATCTCTGCGGCGCCTTTCCAGTGCACGGTCACCTTGCCGGTCGCGTTGTCCCTGATCATCACGCTTCTGCACTTCTTGTCGGAGTTGAACGCCTCAACGTGCAATGCCTTGCAGCTCCTCTTCAGCGCGTCGGCGTCCATGCCGAGGTCCGCCACGGCCCAAGACAAAAGTGCTTTCTCCGTCGGGTACACGCTTCCGGTGGTGTTGAGCCCTGCTCCCTGGCGCAGCAAGCTGGCGACGGCGCTGGTGACCTCCACCTGCTTTGGTCGGTCGGAGCCGACCCAGAACTCCGTCACCTTCATCTGGTTCGGCGTGAAAGTGCCCGTCTTGTCGGTGCAGATGGCGGTGACGGAGCCCATGGTCTCGCAGGCCGAGAGCGTGCGCACCAGCTAGCGCGTGCTCCTTGACCATCCGCTTCATGGAGAAAGCGAGCGGGAGGCCCTCGGGAATGGCAACCACGATGATGGTGATGGCTTGCTGGAAGATGCCGACGAGCGCGGTTAAGACGCTGTTGAAGGCCGGTGACGTGGTGCCTGTCGAACGTCAGCTTGCCCTGCTTGTCCCTGGTGCTTCCCATGAAGTGGCGCGCGGTGAGCACGGCGAAGACGAGCACTGCGACGGCAATCCCGACCTTGCCGATGCTGGATGTGAGGCGCTCCTGGAGCAGCCAGGGCCGGCCGCCCTGCTGCCGGGCGACCGGTCCCCAGAGACCTGTGCGCAATTTTTTTCGCGAATTTTTTTTAAAAAATGCCCCTGCCGCCCCGCTGTCGGGCGGCCAGGTCCCGGCCGCCCGGCAGCTGGGCGGCCGGGGTATATTCCTGTAAATTTCCAAATCGAAAATATATTTTTGTAAAAAATGAAAATATAAAATATAAAAATATAAAAACCGCGGGCCTTGCTGCCCCAAAACGGGCCTATGAGTAGTTTTAAGATCAGCCCATATAAGACGTTAGACCTGCTATTTTTTCTTTCTCGTCTTTTGTTTTCTCCATGAACGGAAACAGCTACAGATCCCACAACTGAACTGGCATCTTTCAGCCAAAGACAGACAACTGATCCTGGGGTGAAATCCCTGAAAATGAACACGCAAATTACCTGCCTTCCAGATCATGAGCGCCACGAGAAGTCGACAACATCCGTGGGCCGCGGCGTGCAACCGTGCATTATTGGACACAAGTTTTCCGAGGCTCGCCCCATCAAAGAAAAAAAGGCACCCAACTCTCGTCGTTTCTTCATGGCCTCTGCGTACGTGCACGGCTCATGGACGCGGCACGAAGCTACGGCAACACGCCGATACCACGGCGCGCAGTCGCCGTCGCCTGTCACCGCCGTGTCCCTGGACCGGCCTACAGGATCACGCCGGAGCTTCGAGATCCGAGCGTATCCGGCAGGCGAGATGCCAGTCTAGCTAGCACTCTAGCCGTGATGCCAAGACAGCTACCCGCTTTACGCAAAAGCATCCCCCACAACACAAAGAAGAACCCGTAGTCGCCGTCGGCGACCACAGGAAAGAAAAGGGAAAAAATAAGTTAGCCTCTTCTGCAAGGAGCCACAGGAACTAACACACTCAACCGATCGAGATGCGGACTCTGCGACAAGCTAGGACGAAATCCACTTCGCTGGTGAGCCCTGCTGCCTCCTCGCTCGTCGTTAAGACGGCTCCGCCTCTGACTCTGACCCTGCCATTAACAATGACAGGAGATCGATCGGCCCTGCGAAGTCGCTCAAGCCTTTGTCTCGTCAGCAAGCGTCGCCACCCGATTCGGCGTCGCGGTCGTCGCCGGCGCCGCCGTGCAGCGGAGTCATCATCATCACCCGGCATCGCCCCGAATTCGGAGTGTCTGATTCCGCGACCGGCCCAGTTTTCCCTCGCGGGGGCACTTGTTTACAACAAGATCGTGGGATCAATCATGGCCGCGACGCGAGGCGCTCATTGACGTCGGAGTATCTGGGATCAAGGCCGTATCCGGAACTCAAATCCGGGGAGGAGATGCTAAATTGCAGGAGATCAGATTCGCGCGAGATATGTGCAGTGGGCCGGGTAAAGTGCGTGCCTAGGTCAACTAGCACCCCGGCCGTCAATGATGCATTGCTTCAGATGCGTGCAGCTTATCAAGGACTAAAAAGGGCAAGCTGGTCTACGAGGCTACCGTGCATCGAGTGGAATAGAATATTCCTAGGAGCCAAGATGTTGAGATGAGTATTACTCGAGTGCTCTCAAAGGACTACATCACAATTAGGGTATGCAAGTGTGGGTTCAGACTTCAGAGCACTCGAAGGGGCAAATCACGGTGCCATAGTAAAAAATAATAATAATAGCGTACTGTAGGCGTTTGTTGAGCTTGAGCACAATGTTGACGATGCTTACGTGTTGTGACACCGCACATGTAAGTTCGAGAATTTTAGACATCGCCAAGCATTTGGAAAGGAGGAGGGCCATAGTCTAGCTCCAGAGTGAAGCTTACAGTTGCAAATTGAGCCTAGCTCCACGTCGAGCCACACATAGTCACATGAAGCACTAGCAAAGATATTAATAATCTTATAAATTCTCCAGGAAAGTAAGACATCCAACCATTGATTTGGTGGAATAAATCACAATAGACGACATAAGTATGTAGCACTTGGATTTACATTGTTTATAAATCACCCACATTTGTAACAAAAAAACAAACATCCCCTGGTAGGCTAATACCTACTCATAACTTACATAAACATACCAAAATATGTACATTATTAGTCACCTCTGAATCCAATGTCATAGGCACATGTTGAAGTCAAATTTATCTATGTATTTTTCTATGCATGTTACTTGGCCGTGGAGGCACATTGATTAGCGCTTTGTTCAAGTTAGAGCACTGAGCAAAGCTCACTGTGTGATGGTTGCCTTTGCACATTTAGCACGGGCCGGCATGATTGGTGCAGCCGGGGCGGCAGGTGTGACACGGCTCCCGGTCAAATCGGGCACACCAGCCCCCTGCTCCTCGCCGGCGCGACACGGCCAGCCCTGCCTCCAGGTCCAGCGAGCAGTTGCTATCCCACTTAACCCGCCAGTAACACCAAATCGGCCCCCTTAATCAACCACCGCCACAGTCTGGTACTCTGGTCCCTAGGAGTA
The DNA here is from genome assembly GCF_016808335.1 of Panicum virgatum. Taxonomy (NCBI): domain Eukaryota; kingdom Viridiplantae; phylum Streptophyta; class Magnoliopsida; order Poales; family Poaceae; genus Panicum; species Panicum virgatum. Next base: position 53,979,982 of record NC_053146.1, read on the forward strand.
CATGCCTGCGCTGCTGGAGGAACCGAGCCCCCGCCCCACCGCTGCTGGTTGTTGTTGGTTGCGGTGGCGGGTGCGACGAAAACGGTGGCTGATCGATGCCTTGCTTCCCGACAGCCCGCCCTGCGGTCAATCTGCTGCCCATTGCCTCCCGACACGTACCGGCGAGCTCGCGGTCGCGTCGATGCCTTGCCGTCGGCCCGTCGTCGCGGCGCCGCACGGCCTGATCGATCGATCTCGGGCTGGCTGACACTCGCTTGCCGCTCCATCCCCCCTCCTTGCATCGTGTCGCCAACTGCGATCAGTGACCGATCGACGTTTTGGCAGTACGGAACGAAGACAATGCCTGGAGGGCGCGGAGTCGGTCGGGGCAATGCGAACTGGCCGGGCTCGAGCGCGCGTAGTACCACCACTCCAGGGTGTCGAGAGCACCGCACCGTACATGGCGCGCGCGCATGGGTCCGATGCCGCGTCGCTCTCGCGTCGGCCGGGCGGGGTTGAGGAGCGGAGCGAGCCAGCCAGCCAGCCAGCCAGCAGTGAGCCCCCTCCTGCACTGACAGCACGAACGAAATCTCCCGGGTCGCATGTGCGGCGGATCCCCCAGCGGCTGTGTCGACGCGCCATTGGCCGGGAACACCCGCGCCCGCACGCGCGCGTACGTGCGCTCTCTCGCTCGCTTCATCAGCTCGTGCATGGTTGGATGCACGAGCGCGACGCCACGGCCCACGGGGATCGGAACGGATGGTCCCGTTGAGGTGGTCGCCCCGCCTCGCCCCCACGGCCCCACCCACGGGCCACGGGCACCAAGGTCCAAGGCCGCCGGACCAAACCAAGCACGTCCGCTCCCGTCCCTCTCGGCCGCACGCACGGCCTGAGCATGCACGGGCTCCCCGCGCGCGCGCGCCTGCGGATGCTTTCGGCGCCGGCCGCGCCCGCGCACGGCTGGTCCAGGTCCACCATGCATGCATGCTGCGGGATGCGGGCGGTGACTCGCTCGGGTGTTCGGCGGCAAGGCATCGTGCTCATGCACCGCCCGCGCGCGGGGACGGCATCACGGCGGGGCGGGGGGAGCACGTACGACAGGGACGGGGTAGCGAACCGGCCGCGCGAGTTGGGTCGGGTTTCCAGCTTAGCTAGCGCGCGCCAACGAAATGAATCAGGTGATGTAGGTGTCGCTGTGAATTCCCCCGTCCGCGTCCCCTTCTTGGTAGTAGATGAGGCATGAAAAAGATATATAGACTGAACATTTCAGACTGGAGACTGAACACTCGGGCAAAGATATATATAGACAACTGAACTGCCATCTATTGCAATCAAGTGTCAACTGAACAAATCTTTCTTTTCAATCAAGTGTCATTTTTATTTTGTCAAGTGTGAACTGATAATGACATTTGTTTGTTAGACTCTCTTCCTTTTCAAGTGTCAACTAAAAATTTATTTGTCAAATATCTTTCGTTTTTTTGGTACGAACTTTTGAACCGGCATACTTGTATACTTGTATGCTCGTGTGAAATGAAAAGGCCGACTGCATGTATATTATATAAATATATATTATATACATAATTATTGTAAGAGTCATTTGAATTATTTGATATATTGTGTATTCTCCCATGTATGCAACACGATGGCTACAAAGATCATATTATGCACTAACCATGATTCATGTGTCAAAGAGTGAATTAAATACTAGCAGACAGCTAAACAAATAACTCGTTGTACAAGCTGTCTGTGTGTGTGTATGTCCTAATGTGAGTCTCGCAACATCGAACATGCCAAAAACTCCTAGACTTTTACTATCCTGCTTTTCCTGCTTTTTTTGGAAATGGTTAAGTGATACATATCTATAGCCTATTCCAGCATGACCTTAAGTCAATTCTAATTGGAATATTATAGAAATGTCATGAGCATTAAATGTTATACACATTAAAATATTTGCTGACATGTTAGAGTTATTTTTTAGGAGAGAGAAGAGAGAATTTTATTGGATAGAAAAGGAGTGTTACCACCTTGACACTTCTCCGACATAATTACTAAGTTTCCAATCTTGATAACAGTAAGATGACACTCCCTACTGCTGATTCTAGTGTTAGTACTTCCACCGTCACAACATCCATGTCAGCTAGTTATAAGGGTCGTTAAATGAGATTTTTCGCTTCCGTGATGGGAGAGCTACGTACTCAATGCAAGATGCTTTTCCACGATGCATGCGAACTTTATTACATCCTATTGCAAATATGGCTTATTAAGTTTCGAGTGCATGCTACATATATAGCTGGTCAATTGCATGAGTTCACTGTTTAATCTTACGAGCAACTTTAATTAGAGATGGTAAACTGGAGGGTACATGCGTCTTTTGTTTTCTCTCATAGTCTGTCCTAAAATTACTAGGATGCGTTATAAAAAATATAAAGTCCAGCATGGAGTATATATACCCTTCGATTCTCCACCACCTTAACCAACCTGTTAATTAATCCTATCTGGAATCAGATCTTAGAGCATTTCGGACGACAATAGGGGTAACGAACCGGCCGCGAGTATTGATTACCAGATAACAGTAAGGAAAGGGAAAAAAAGGGTAAGTACGCAGCTAAGAGCCATGGGGAATTAAATAATTTTCTTTAATATTTTTTTTTCAAAATTCGTAAAATGCCTTATATTTTGAGTACAAATTTTGAATGTCTTAATACCTTATATTCCAGGACGGAGGAAGTATATTGTTATATGGTATAATACAACCCTATTGTCGTTGGAAACGCTTTAAGACCTGATTCCAGATAGGATTAATTAGCAGGTTGGTTAAGGTGGTGGAGACGGGTATATACTCCATGCATTTGAAGGGCCTTTATATTCTTTCTCTGACTGCCAGTTGGATGCCGACATGGCAGGGCATTAGAATAAACCTGCTGCAATCTGGGTCGCTCATGCCGTCATGCATGAGCTTTTGGGCCGATTAAAAGATCGATGAGCAAAAAATAATCAATCTGCTGCTGTCTTTATTCCGTTGGTCTTTACAGCCAATGGTTGCGGCGCCAGGGCGCCTGGACCCTCTCCGTCGACCAAGGATCGTCGTACAGTCCAGGGGTTTTCTTTTCTATAACCAAACCACGAGTGCTGAGGGAATTTCCTCGTCAAAACGGCCCTTGGGATCGTCAGAAACCTGAAAGGTCACGCCAGGCAGTCCATGAGAACTGCTAGTCTCATGTGGTGGTGATGCAAAGGCTACCTACTTAGAGTAAGCATTATGGTGGGATATAAGCAGAGAGAAGAAGAGAGAGGTGAGAAATGGATTGTAAGCTTATAGCCAGTTTCGACACAAGAACTAAAAAAATTTGTGAAATAGACAAATGGGACATATATTAATGGTGGAGAGCTAAACCACTATACACGTGGGCTAAAAAATGAGGAATGTGAGTACTCTATCCTGCCTGTGATGAGTGAATTGTCAACCGTGCGGTGTGATCGTGCGCTTGGTCTTTGGATTGCAGGCAAGGTTATAAAAAACGCTAGGCGAACGCTTGCCTATGGTTTAGAGTTTTTTGTGATTAAACGTAGATTGAACATGATTAAACGTGTGTTGTGATTAAACGACACTGTGATTAAACGCAACGCTTGGCCACCGTTCAACATTTAATCAAGATTAAACGACGTTTAAAAATGTTTTTTAGAACACTGTTGCAGGTACACGGGCGTCGAGTGTCGACGGGGAGCTACCGTGGAGGTGTTGTGGCCGATGGACCGTGCGGTGGACGGCAGTGAAGGGCAGCCGGGACCGGAGCTCGGACCGGGCGGCAGCTGTGGCGTCCACTCCTGGATCGAGGGCGCAAGCGGCGACGGAAGGCGGGTTTCTTGGTTTGCGCCACAAAACCAAGGAGGCGGACGGCGGTTGCAGACACCAAGTCGTGGAGGCACGGGCGTCGGTCTCGGGACTGACGGAGGCGACGGGCGTCGACGGCGTCTAGGGCCTCGCTGCAGGCGAGGAGGTGACGGGCGTCGGGCGGCGTCTAGGGCCGTCAGAAGGACGAGGCGGGAACGGCATCCACGGCCACGGCGTGGATGCGGGAATCTTCCCGCGCGTGAGGTTTTGGCGGTTTTCTCAAAACCGGCCACCTACTCGGGTTTCGCAGACCCTCCAAAACCGTGAACCTGATCTTCATCAAGATGGCGGCATCACGGAGAAGACTTCGTTTTGAAGAAAGAACGTCGGCCGTCGGATGAGATCATGTACAGGGGGTGCTGCAGGCCAACCGGTCTGACCGGTCCCTGGCACCGGTCTGACCGGTCTAATCAACCGGTCTGACCAGTCCAGCGTACCGGTCTGACTGGTCTCGCGGGTATAAATACCCCTTCACTTGTGTTAGGTTAATTGCGGCTTTTAGAACTTGTCCGTGAATTCTCTATTCCTCCAGGGTGCCCCCTGTGTCTCTCTCCCCCCGTTCTTCTCTTTAGGGTAGATTTAGTTGATGGATTGTTGAGACCTTGTGTGGAATTTGTTTGGGAAAGGAGGCCCTATCCTCCTCGTGCCCTCTAGGTTTTTGAATCGATTTAATCTCATCGTTTTTGTGCCCGTTTGTGATGAATTTTGGTTTCGTTTTTGGTGCACACGATTGCGATGGTTCCACGAGCTCTTTGTCGTGATTCCCGTGCTTCTAGATATGTCCTAAACCCTCTGGAATCACGAGCTCTTCAGAATTGAAGTTTTTGAGGTCTTGAGAAAACCCCACCCCTTTTGATCTCATCCCGAAATTCTTGTGCTATGAAAATCTTTAGGGCGAGATCCCTTGGGGATATGTTCACGGGGTAGGTACGAAGCTTTCCTCCAAGTTTCATCAGATTTGGACTTCGTTTACTCGAGATTCGTGGTTTGAAGTCTCGTTCTCGGGGTTTTCTGGGTGCCACCGGTCAGACAGGTAGGCAAGACCGGTCAGACCGGTCTGCTTAACAGACGAGACCGGTCAGACCGGTCCAGCTCACCGGTCAGACCGGTCCAGGCAGATCAAGTCTGCTATTTTCCCGGTTCGCTTCCGATTTGCCTCTGAGTTTTCGCTTGCTCGTTCTAGGCCTTTTGTGTTGGCTTATCTCTTCCATAGCTATTCTAAACTTTGGTCAGAACGATTGAGGGCTTGGGTGATTTTGGGATATAGGCCGACGGTTTGAATTTCAAAAGAAATTTTGATCGGCTCCCATTCACCCCCCCTCTGGTCGCCGGCTTCGGTCCCTCAATTGGTATCAGAGCTCGGTTGAGGTTTTCAGTACCTTAACCTGTTCGAAAACCACTCGGCGACCATGGCGAGTCTTGGTAAGATCCCGATGTTTTCCGGCGAGTACTATGCCTACTAGAAGGTTCGCATGAGAGCCTTCCTGCAGAGCATGGGAGCCGATGTCTGGGAAATTACCACGAACCAGCTTTACGAGGTGCTTGCTGCTCAGACCACACCTCTCCAGGTGACCCAGCACGAGGCTAACGCCAAGGCCGTCAATGCCTTGTTCGCTGGCGTTTCTCGTGCGGAGTTCTCACGCGTCCAGGGTTTTTAGGAAGCCCACAAGATTTGGACGTGCCTTGAGAACTATCATGAGGGTACACCTCAGGTGAAGGCCAGACTGTTCGAGACTCACCGGCGTGAATACGAGAACTTCACACAGGAGCCGGGTGAGAGCATTGACTTAATGTTCAGTCGTTTTCAGTCGATTGTGAACAAAGTCAATGCGAATAGATCTGCTGGTGCCATTGAGTACACAGAGCACGAGAAGGCTCTCAAGTTGCTCTACGCACTTGACCGCTCTGTGTGGGATCTCAAGGTGAACACGATCATTGAGTCTGCAGGCTATGAGACTCTGACCGTGAACGAGCTTTTCAGCAAGCTCAAGGCCACGGAGGTGGATAACCAGACACAAGCCAAGCTCAATGGTGCCCCTCCTTCCAAGAGCGTCGCTCTTGTGACTGGCCCAGGTGGATCGAGCTATAATGCTAACTCTGCTCTTGGCTTTTCTCTTGTCTCTTTGCCTTCTGTTTCAGATGAGCAGCTGGAGACGCTGGGCGACGACGACTTGTGCCTCCTCATCAGCAAGTTCCAGCGCGTCTACCACAACAGGCAGAGGAAGAAGAACCCCGGGTGCTACAACTGCGGCGATCTGAACCACTTCATCGCCGATTGCCCCAAGAAGTCCGGCGGTGGCCAGAACAACTCCTTCGACTACTACCGCCACCGCGACCGCGACGAGGGAGGCTCCAACAAGGAGCGTCAGCACCACAATCACCGCAGTCGTGATCGGGGAGGACGCTTCGACAAGGAGTTGCTCAAGAAGCGCTTCCAGTACAAGGCCAAGAAGCGGGAGAAGGCCTTCCTAGCGCAGCTCAGCGACCTCGACAAGACCTCCGACACCGACCGCTCTTCTTCACCGACCTCCGACGACGACGACAAGAAGAAGAAGAAGCGGGACAAGGAAGCCACCGGCTTCATCAGCCTTTGCTTGGCGGCCGGTCGGCGCAAGAGCTTCTGCACCATGGCGGGCGAAGCCGATGGTGCTCGTGCGTCTTCGGGTGGACATGCTACACCGACGCACTCCGGCTCTTCTCCTGGATCCGAGAGGGATTCAGAGGTAAACTCCACGATTGACCTGCTTGATACAGAGGTTAGGGAGTTGTACGCCGCTCTCGACAACCAGAAGAGGCTGCTTAAGGAAGCAGCTAGAGAGCGTAGAAAGCTTAGGGCTGAGCTGGCTTGTGCTAGGGAGAAATCTAGTGAGGATGAGTGCGTTGGCTGCATATCTCACATGTATGATCTTGTTGCTCTCCGTGCCAAGCATGATGAGAACGTCGCGAACTTAGATGTTGCTAAGACTTCGCTTTCTGATGTGTCTCACGAGCTAGCCAAGGCCAAGCATGAGCTTGAACTTGTCAAGGACGCTCCCATTGTTAGTGATGTGCTTGAATGCGATGAGTGTCCTATCTTCAAGTCTGATCTAGCTTCTTTGCAGTCCAAGTTTGCTACTGTTGTTTGTGAACTAGAGGAGCTTAGATCTAGGCCTGCTTTGCTTGGCGCTTGTAAGATTTGTCCCACGCTTAGGTTGGAGCTAGATGAGAAGAACGCTTTGATTAAGTCTTTTGGAAAGACTAAGGTCGTAGAGTCTAACCCACCTATTGACTGCTCTGTTTGCCCTGGTTTGATTGCTGATCTGAATAGTCTTGCGGTAGAGAAAGCCAACTTGGAGAATGAGAATACCTATCTTAGGGCGATTCTGAATTGGGTTTCTAGCAGTGAGCCGCAGTTGGGCATGATGATTAAGCAGTTCAAGCGTGGTGATGGGTTTGGGGTTGGTTACACATACATGAAGTCAGACTTTGACAGGTTGTATGGTAAGATTGGCAAGGCTGCTGGAAACACTGCTAGCACGAGCACGCAGCTTTCGCTTGTTGACCCCACGGATGGTGTGCTTAAAGAACCACTGAAAGCACCTCCGCAGAAGCAGGTTTGGGTTCCAAAGCCCAATGAGCTGAGGAATCCCCTCGTCACGCTCCCTGCTGCCGCAGCCCAGGTTGCCCAGAAGAAGGGGGCTGCTCCTCCCCGTCCGTAGGCTAGGCCTCCACCTCCCAAGCGTGAGGTGAGGTACCACTGCGAGTTCTGTGACAGGGAAGGTCACCTGGAGGAGTTTTGCTTTAGGAGGAAGCGGGCTGTGAGGCGAGAGCAGGAGAGACGGAACGCGGACATGTACTCTGCTCGGGAGCATGGTCCTTCTCGGCGTGGTGGTAGGCAAGATGCTAGGGCGCGCCGTGTAGGTGGAGGTCAGGGAGACGGTGGTGGTTACCGAGCTCCAGCGGGTGGTCGCTTTACCGGCCGTGCTCCTGGTCGTTTTCAGTACGGCTATGGACCACGGGACCGAGGCTTTGGAGGAGGTTTTGAGGCTCCACGCTTTCCTCGCGGTGGTGTTCGTCACTCACGCGGTTGACGGGATAGGGGATACGCTTTGTCTGGTTTTGCTAACCCCAGTGGTGAGACATTTGCTCACCCTTTGTCTCACTACTGATGTGCAGGTCGGAGGCTTGGAGAACAAGTGGATCATGGACTCCGGTTGTTCGCGCCACATGACCAGAAATGACAAATGGTTCTCCAGCCTCACCCCGATGCGCTCAAAGGAGTACATTGTGTTCGGGGATAATGGAAGAGGAAAGGTACGTGGACTTGGCGCTGTTCGAGTTTCTGATCGCTTTACCCTTAGAAAAGTTGCTTTGGTTTCGAATCTTGGCTTTAATTTGCTCTCTGTTTCGCAACTTCTTGATGAGGGGTTTGAGGTTCGCTTCAAGGAGGGTTGCTCGCGTGTTTTGGATTCCAGGGGAGATTTGGTTTGCCGGATTACACCTCGCGATCGGGTTTTCTTGGTTGACTTCTCTGGAACTCCTTTTGGCCCTTCTCATTACTTGATGGCTGGTCCTTCTTCTGATCTGTGGAAGTGGCATAGGAGGCTTGGACATTTGAGCTTTGACTTGTTGTCGAGACTGAGCTCACTTGGCCTGATCCGAGGATTGCCCAAATTGAAGTTTGAAAAGGACCTTGTTTGCCATCCGTGTCGCCACGGGAAGATAATTGCCACTTCACATCCGCCTGTTAATCAGGTGATGACCTCTCACCCTGGAGAGTTGCTACACATGGACACTGTCGGTCCTTCTCGGGTGATGTCTGTTGGTGGGAAGTGGTACGTTCTTGTGATTGTGGACGACTTTTCTCGCTATTCTTGGGTCCTTTTCATGAGAACCAAGGATGAGGCTTTCGAGTTTGTTCGAGACTTGATCTTGAGGTTGAAAAACGAGTTACCCCAGGCCATGAGAGCGATCCGCAGTGACAATGGCACAGAATTCAAAAACACTCGTTTTGATGCCTTTTGCAGCGATCAAGGGCTAACACCAGCATTCTTCTCCCTACACTCCACAGCAGAATGGAGTTGTAGAGCAGAAGAATCGGACGCTGGTTGAGATGGCGAGGACGATGCTCGATGAGTATAGGACTCCTCGCAAATACTGGGCTGAGGCGGTTAACACCTCTTGTTACGTGTCCAACCGCATTTTCTTGCGTGCTTTCATGCACAGGACTTCTTATGAGTTGCGGTTTGGACGCCAGCCCCGTGTTGACCATCTCAGAGTTTTCGGTTGCCGGTGCTTTGTGCTGAAAGATGGAAATCTTGATAAATTTGAGTCTCGCTCGTCTGACGGTATTTTTCTCGGTTATGCTTCTCACTCTAGTGCGTACCGTATGCTGATTATTGATACTAACATCGTCAGAGAGACTTGTGAAGTCACTTTCGACGAGACTGCACCGTGCAATTCTTCTGTCTTTGAAGTTGCAGGAGATGATGAGCTCAGCACCTCCATCTTTGAAGATGAGGAGGAAGAAGCTGCGGATGGCGAGGCTGAGGCTACCACGCGTGCTGTGGACCCAGCTGTCTCTGCCACGAGCTTGGACGATGACGACGCCCCCAATCCGACTACGTCTACTTCCCGGGGGCTGATCGAGGAGGTGACTCAGGCTTCACCAGCTGCACCTGAGGAGCCACCAGCTTTGGTTGAGGAGGAGGCGACTTCGACACGGGAAGCACCGGGACACATTCAGTGTCGCCATCCACCTCAATAGATGCTAGGTGATCTCAACGAGCGAGTCACCAGGTCCAAGGTAACAAGTATCGCTGGCTTTGCTCATTCAGCGTTTGTTGCTTCTTTTGAGCCCAAAGATATTGGACACGCTCTTTCTGATTCTAATTGGGTCAATGCCATGCCTGAGGAACTTGAAAATTTTGAAAGAAACCAAGTTTGGGTCTTAGTCGAGCCTCCACCTGCTTGTAATCCCATTGGAACGAAGTAGGTTTTCAAAAACAAGCAGGGTGAGGTTGGTTTGGTTGTTCGAAACAAGGCTCGTCTTGTTGCCCAGGGGTTTTGCCAAAAAGAGGGTATTGATTTTGAGAAAATTTTTGCCCCTATTGCTCGTTTGTAAGCTATTCGAATCTTTCTTGCATTTGCTGCTTCCAAGGGTTTTAAGGTTTTCCAAATGGATGTGAAATCTGCTTTCTTGAATGGTTTTATCGAAGAAGAAGTTTATGTGAAGCAACCCCCTGGTTTCGAAAATTCCAAGTTTCCAAACTGTGTTTATAAACTTCAGAAAGCTCTTTACGGTCTGAAACAGGCACCTAGAGCTTGGTATGGTAGATTGAAAACCTTTTTCATGGCTCAGGGCTTTAAAATGGGATGTGTTGATAAAACTTTGTTCCTCATGCGATCTGACACTGATTTTCATTTAGTTCAGATATACGTGGATGATATTATCTTTGGTGGCTCTTCTCACGCTCTTGTCTCCAAGTTTTCTGAGCAGATGTCCAGGGAGTTTGAGATGAGCATGATGGGTGAGTTGCAGTTCTTCCTCGGGCTGCAGATAAAGCAAACTCCCCAGGGCACTTTTGTCCATCAAGCAGTACACTAGAGACTTGCTGCGGAAGTTCGACATGAGTGACTTGTCTCCTCAGCCGACTCCGATCAGCACATCTACGGAGCTTGATGAGGACTTGGATGGCGAGGCAGTGGATCAGAAGGAGTACAGGAGCATGATCGGCTCTCTCCTGTACCTGACGGCGATGCGACCGGACATCCAGTTCGGCGTCTGTCTCTGCGCGCGGTATCAGGCTTCGCCGCGCACCTCCCACAGGCAGGTGGTGAAACACATCTTCAGGTATCTGAAATTCACCCCTGAATTTGGTCTTTGGTACTCCGCGGATTCTTCTCTGGTTTTGGTGGGTTTTTTATGCCGATTTCGGTGGGTGTCGGTTGGATCGCAAGTCGACATCCGGCACTTGTCAATTTCTCGATACATCTTTGGTGTCTTGGTCCTCTCGCAAGCAGGCTAGTGTAGCGCTTTCTTCCTCAGAAGCTGAGTATTTTGCCGCTGCTAGATGCTGCTCCCAGATACTTTGGATGAAACAAACCTTGCAGGATTATGCATTGAGTTTTGGTAGGGTTCCCATTTTTGTAGACAATATGTCCGCTATTAGCATTGCAAAGAACCCTGTCCTACACTCCAGAACCAAACACATAGATATCCGATTCTCTTTCCTGCGAGATAACCATGAGAGAGGACACATAGACTTGATCCATCTCCCTTCAGAGAGGCAAACCGCAGATATCCTAACCAAACCGCTAGAGCAGGACACCTTTGCTCGCTTGCGAGGGGAGCTTAGGGTTTGTTACCCCTTTTGATCGCTGACTTTTCTTTGGTTAGCTTTGTAGGTCTTATTTGCTCTTCTTTTTGTTTTCTAGGTTTGGTAGTTGCATTGTGCATAAGCATTGTACATGTCTGTATTTTGCATTGCCTCACTTGCACTAGCATTCTTGTATACATTGCTATGACCTTCTAGTGCCTGCTAGTGTGAGTTGATAAATTTGATTATGTATAGCTTGCTCCACTATGTATATGACATCATCTGAGTTAAGCTATTTTGATTTGAAAATCTAAAAACATTATCACCCTGTCTTGGCTACTAGCATGTTAGGGCGTGTTGATATGCTTTGCTATCTTATTCATGCTATTGTAGCCTTTTGTTCAGCAATTCATACTTGAAATAATCTCAATTTGATAAAATTGCTTGAACTGCTCTTGAAATGGATTGAAAAGATCCAGGTGGGATTGCTTGTCGCACTGATCGAGCTTTCGGGACGGCTCACTTTGCACTTGTGAGAACCCGGGCAAGACTGTGCATGACTGAAACGAGTGCCTTAAGCTTCTGATTGTCCTTGACATAGGCTTGGCCTCGTTGCTAAGTGAAGCATGACAAGCTTCCAACCCCTGGCATTAAGAATTGCTTGATAAAAATTTGGTTGAAAAATGAATGTGTACAACATGCTTTGGCTGGTTTGGCTCACCTATATGAGTATGAGTAGCACTGCTCTCCATTTCCTACTTGTTAGTGCTAGATCATGGGTGATGCTTTTATTTCTCCGAAACTGAACTTGTCTAGCTCTAGACTGATTTGATATACCCTGTTGAGCTAGATGCAGGTCCTGTTTATGGATGCACACGTGCTTGTGACTAGATGTTGTTCATATCCTTGTATCCCTGAATGCTTTCACTTACACCTCCTGCATTGCATTCATTGCATAGCATCTGTTCAGGGGGAGTCTCAGCTTCAGGGGGAGCTTTAGGTATTTTTAGGCTTGATGTGTGCATGTGCCAACAAGGGGGAGAATTTTTTAGAGAAGTGATCGAACAAGGGGGAGACTTGTTTGATTTTTGAAAAACCTGTTGTGCACAGGGCTTTGAGAGTGCATCAGTTTGGGAGAGTTGCACTTGTAAGAGGGAAAAGCATTGCTTGGGGAGTTTCTGCTTTGTTCTTGGCTCCTGGTTTTCCTCGTTTTCCCTCTGCTTCTTGCATGACTGCGTCGAGCGTTACCTCTATCTTTGAGGAGTAATGTTTTGGCTTTTGATTGATTGCATCGAGCCTTTGCCCTTGTCTTAGGGGATCGATTTTGCTTGAGTAAGTGACTGTTCTTGCCTTTTTGAGCTTTTCGTCACTTGCTTGTGTTTCTTTGTTCTTTTCTGGTTTCACTTCTCTTGGTTCGTTTGTCGTGTGTTGACAATGCACTCATCAAGGGGGAGATTGAGGAATGTGAGTACTCTATCCTGCCTGTGATGAGTGAATTGTCAACCGTGCGGTGTGATCGTGCGCTTGGTCTTTGGATTGCAGGTACACGGGCGTCGAGTGTCGACGGGGAGCTGCCGTGGAGGTGCTGTGGCCGATGGACCGTGCGGTGGACGGCGGTGAAGGGCAGCCGGGACCGGAGCTCGGACCGGGTGGCAGCTGTGGCGTCCACTCCTGGATCGAGGGCGCAAGCGGCGACGGAAGGCGGGTTTCTTGGTTTGTGCCACAAAACCAAGGAGGCGGACGGCCGTTGAAGACGCCAAGTCGTGGAGGCACGGGCGTCGGTCTCGGGACTGACGGAGGCGACGGGCGTCGACGGCGTCTAGGGCCTCGCTGCGGGCGAGGAGGTGACAGGCGTCGGGCGGCGTCTAGGGCCGTCAGAAGGACGAGGCGGGAACGACGTCTACGGCCACGGCGTGGATGCGGGAATCTTCCCGCGCGTGAGGTTTTTGCGGTTTTCTCAAAACCGGCCACCTACCCGGGTTTCGCGAACCCTCCAAAACCGCGGACCTGATCTTCATCAAGATGGAGGCATCGCGGAGAAGACTTCGTTTCGAAGAAAGAACCTCGGCCGTCGGATGAGATCGTGTACAGGGGGTGCTGCAGGCCAACCGGTCTGACCGGTCCCTAGCACCGGTCTGACCGGTCCAGTGTACCGGTCTGGCTGGTCTCGCGGGTATAAATACCCCTTCACTTGTGTAAGGTTAATTGCGGCTTTTAGAACTTGTCCGTGAATTCTCTATTCCTCCAGGTCGCCGCCCTTGTGTCTCTCTCCCCCCTTCTTCTCTTTAGGGTAGATTTAGTTGATGGATTGTTGAGACCTTGTGTGGAATTTGTTTGGGAAAGGAGGCCCTATCCTCCTCGTGCCCTCTGGGTTTTTGAATCGATTCAATCTCATCGTTTTTGTGCCCGTTTGTGATGAATTTTGGTTTCGTTTTTTGTGCACACGATTGCGATGTTCCACGAGCTCTTTGTTGTGATTCCCGTGCTTCTAGATATGTCCTAAACCCTCTGAAATCACGAGCTCTTCAGAATTGAAGTTTTTGAGGTCTTGAGAAAACCCCACCCCTTTTGATCTCATCCCGAAATTCTTGTGCTATGAAAATCTTTAGGGCGAGATCCCTTGGGGATATGTTCACGGGGTAGGTACGAAGCTTTCCTCCAAGTTTCATCAGATTTGGACTTCGTTTACTCGAGATTCGTGGTTTGAAGTCTCGTTCTCGGGGTTTGAAGACCGGTCAGACCGGTCTGCTTAACAGACAAGACCGGTCAGACCGGTCCAGCTCACCGGTCAGACCGGTCCAGGCAGATCAAGTCTGCTGTTTTCCCGGTTCGCTTCCGATTTGCCTCTAAGTTTTCGCTTGCTCGTTCTAGGCCTTTTGTGTTGGCTTAGCTCTTCCATAGCTATGCCAAACTTTGGTCAGAACGCTTGAGGGCTTGGGTGATTTTGGGATATATGCCGACGGTTTGAATTTCAAAAGAAATTTTGATCGGCTCCCATTCATCCCCTCTGGTCGCCGGCTTCGGTCTCTCAAAAAATGAGCTGCAAACGCTCTTGCAGCCAGCAGCAGACTAAATCATTAGTCTTGCTCTTAGCAGCTTGGAGGCGGCTGGCTAATCAGATGCTCCTATGTTTTTTTTCCCTTCTTTAATCGCGGACAGGGAAGCAGCAGGCTGCTGCTTCATCAGATAGATACTCGGACCGTACGTGCTCCAGGGTTTAAAAATAAAAGGAATCCAAATAAAACTATTGCCTCACAAATGGAGTAGTACACTCAAGTGGGGAGTAGCTAACCGTAGAAACCTGATTAATTAGGGAGTACGTGCTCATCAGATGCGCCTCATGTTGCTAACAACAACCGGCCTTTTGATTGGCCATCATCTTATCTTATATTATCATATTTAGGATGGCTCTGTCCTCAAACTCAAACATCTAATAAGTGTGCTGCTGCTTAATTCATCAGAGCCTATATATGCTTAATCATTGGTGGTATGTCAGCTATCGCCTAACACCTCTGGGGTTCACAGTTAGTTGCTTCTCGTGATTCAGAAACAGTAGCAGTGAGTAGTGCCCTTCCATCAGTCGATCCCATGGCCGACCTGACAGGGCACGTACGTACTACTGACATACTGTTGATGATAACCAACTTCGCATTGCGTTCCACAACTAATCCATCAACGCACGCACGATGATTCGCTCGCCCGCCGGGGCGCCCGAGCCGTTGCCCCCAGCCAAACCAAGTACGGGGGCCGCTGCACCTGCTGGCCGCTGCGACCTGTACTTGCCACATGCATGCGTGTGGCGTAGCGTGTGCCAGGCCACATGGGCTGCTGCGGCGCCGGATCGTGTTCCTTTCGGTGCCTCGCCCAAACGTGACATGCCTCCGGGGCACGGAATAGGATGCCTCACCTCTCGGCCTCCAGCGCCAAAGGGGGGTTCCACGAAAACAACGGGCCGGGAACAGCTCGGTTGGCGCATCACGTCACGCTCGCTCGCTCGCTCTTGCCGAGCGGAGGCCACCGGCGGCGTCGAGGCGGGCGGAGGCGCGGCGCGGTGGCTGACCTGGCCCGCACGTGGGGGCAACACGTGCGGGATCGGCAATGATGGGGAGGGAAAGTTATCCGGGGCCGGGAGCGCACGTGGATCTTGGGCCAAGCTTGGCAGTGGCAGCCAAACACTCCACTCACTGGCTCACTGCTCCCTCCAGCTACCGAGCAATAGAACTGGCGCCTGGCGGGGAGCCGGGGAGGAGGGGAGAGAGAGTGCGCGCACGGGGTCATGTTACTTTCACCTCGGGAATGGCGCACCCCCAGCGCTGCCGGCACGTCTGTACTTGCCGGCGCGGGCGATGATGACAGCAGGGCGGGGCTGAGCTGACGCGGACACACGCACGCGCGCGAGGCCACCACCACCAGCAGGAGCGCCCAGCGGCGGGTGCGGGGCATGTGGGCCGGCGGCCGGCGAGGCGAGCTCGACAGTCGACACCGACAAAGCTTGGAGACGGTCAGACGGACGGGTACAATGAGTGCCGAGCTGCGGTGTCAGCCTCCTGCCCCGCGCGGCAGTCTCGTACACGGAAAGAGAGTACTCCTGGCTGGCCGGGGCCGAACCAGATGCCTGCCTGCCCAGTACGAAATCGCTTCAATGTACGACGCCGCCTCGTGTAAACTCGCGTCGTTTTCTCAAGAAACGGAAAAGTTCGAAAATTCGGAGACGTCTTGCGCCAAACGTCTTATTTTTTGTGGCATTAATTTCCCAGTGGTGAATTTTCTGTAGGAGTGTGGTTCGTTCCAGTGAGAAACTCAAAGCAAAACAGTTCGATTTCTCATTACAAAGAGGTTAAATACTACCTTCCCATTTCAAGCGCTGACTTTTGACTCGTCCAGGAGCGACATAAGATGGAGCGAGAAGCCATCCATAGGTGGATGAACAACCGAGTGCTGAACGTGAAATGCTTGAATTTGCAACCGGAACGGTGTACTGCATAGTATGCTTGCATATTCACATCACTGGCACGACGTCATTGATAAGGAGGGATCCACTAACTCTGTGCCTTGTCGTGTTCAAAAAAAAAACTCTGTGCCTTGTCGATCGTATTAAGTACCAACAGCTAATGACACAAACTTTCAGAGCTGAAATGTTGTTACCTCTGCAATAGTATGTTGTGCTTTTTAAATTATAGGCAATTATGCCCGTGCATTGCTATAGATAGAGTTTGTATAAGTATCTATACGTACAGTTGTCCATTCATTTTTAGGGACATATGTGATCGAGTCATGGATGGAGAGTTAGTTCGACTCGCATAAATCTACCTGTCAATGACACAAAAGGGACCAAACTAAAAATTAGGTTGAAACCTTACTTACTTTAGAAGTAGGTATAGATATAGATTCTGGAGATATGGAAATTTTAGATAGCTTCCAAACTCATTTTGTAAATTCGTGCAAATTATCAAAATTTCAATCTTGTTATGTGTTAAAAGAAAAAAAGACATGGTTCAAGAGAAATGGCCTGCTTGAAAATAAAACTAGCCTACAGAATCCTTCACAAAAAATACTAGTTGATTGGCCCTTATTATTATCTACTATACCTATACCTATCAGTAAAGCGAGTAAGGTTTTCACCTAAATTTTTGGTTTGGTACGTCTTGTGTTCTTAACATGTGTCCCATATGCGAGTTGGACAAGCCTTTCGTCAATAAAAATTCTAATTGAAACCTGGACAAATCAATCAGAATCATAATCAGATCCGGATAAATCAATCGGAATCCAATCAGATTCTGGACAATCAATATTTCGCATGATCACAACATGATCTGTACATGGAGAACGAGCATAAAGTTAATAATATTACGTAGATTTATTATATTACCCGTAGCAACGCACGGGCAATATGCCGGTATAGTCTAATACGGAGTTGTATGTTTTAAGACGTACAATGTCCGTTACTAGTACTACAGTTAAACTCAACTAGTAGTAGAATGCATGTCATTTCTCGTAAAAAGCTACTCGTATACGTGCTCTTTGTTTAGATGTTGTAATGGCCATCTACAATTAAAGGCCGATACAGCTATTGTTTTTGTTTGGAAAAAGTCCGATTTTGACCCCTCAACTATTGAGTTTGTCCAACTTTAACCCCCAACTATGAAACCGGGTACAATGGACGCCCTAAATTGTAATACCGTGCAAATTTAGCCCCTGTGCTCGTTTTTGGTGGTTTCAGGCTGACGTGGGGTGGTTTTGACCCGCCACGCTGGCAACGACGTGGGCCCAATCACCCAGCCTGTCGTTCTCCTCCCTCTCCCCTGCCTTTGACGCGGACGATGGCGGAGGTGCGCCAGGCCGGCGGCGCCGGGGCACGAGGAGGACGGGGACGGCGATGGGCTCCACAAGTTCCGGCGGTGGGCGTTCCCGTCACACGACGCCACGGTGTTCGTGTTTTCTGGTCCCCGTTCCTGGTGAACGGCAACCTCTAGTTGGATGCCATGACCGCCGCCGCTCTACGAAAGGAAGCTGCCGGCCTCCAGCTCGCCCACTTTGCCTCTCCCTGCTCACCCATGCGCAGCGCACCACCACGCCTGTGCCAGCGCCGCGCCGCGTCGCCGGCCAGCGTCTCCCCTGCTTTCGGCCGAGCTCCACCCGCCGGCCAGATTCGCAGCCGCTGCACTGTCTCCTCGCAATTCCTTGCACGAGGAGCAGCCCTGTGACCCAGTCAACCTCCCTGCCACCTTGCTCCAGTCTGCCGCACCATGGAACCTCGGCGCCGGCGAGTCGTGCCCGCTCCTGCCGCCTTCTCTGTTTCCAACTACTGCCGCAGCCGGGCCAAATCCGCCACGGCCACGCTGCCATTCACCGATTCCTCCGGCGTAGGGCTCCACCGCACCCTCGCGGTGCTCCCCACAGCCGCACCCTGGCGCGCCATCCGTCGGAGCTGCCTCCCCGCCGGCCGCTTGCGCCGTTCACCACCGTCCTCGCCACCATGACCGCCGCTGGTGAGCTTCCCCCTCCGGTTCCCTTTTCACGTGGTGGTCCTGCCCGCAGGGCATTGGTTCCGCCTCGCCGTCCACAGCGCGCTCTGCGATGTCGTCCTCCGCGGCGCCAGGGCCCAGCAGCAGCAGCGGGAGCGCCGCCCGAAGCTGGCCGTGGTGACGACGTTCTCGCCGGCGCACTTCGAGGGGGGGGGAGCGCGTGCCCAATGACTGCCCGGAGCCCTACCGTAGCTGCCCGATAGAGCGAACGCCGCCGTTGACCACTGCCTCCTCCCGGCCGCGCGCCGCCAGGCTGCGAGAGCCGATGGCGACTTGGGGCCGCGTCCGCCCGTGCTGGCCTCCTCCTAGCCATGTGCTGCTAGGCTGCGGGCTCCGTACCCGGCCGCCTCAGCTTGGGCCCCACATCCCACCTGTGCCGGTCGCCTCCTCGCACGCCCCCTAGCTGTCCGCGCCGGCCGCATCGTTGCGCGGGTCGATGGGCGCGTGTCGCCGCCGTCCGTCGCCGAGCGCTCACTGCCCTTTGCCCAGCGCCGCCCGCCCACCAAGGGCCGTCCGACCTGCGTTCGCCGCCCTCTGACCCTGCGCCGGGCTCGCCGCCGGCCGCGCTGCACCGTGCTAGCTTCCATCCGCCCAGCGCCGCCCGGCGCGGGTGCCACGGGGAGGAGCTGCAGGAGCCGGCCTCGACGGCGGTGGCGCAAGCGTGCTGGCGTCGGACGCGGCGGCAGCGGCAACGGCAATGCTATGCTCTGCTCCCTCTCTCTCTTTCAGTCTCTCCCTCTTGGGATGAACCAAGCCCGCCACGTCAGCGCCAGTGTCCAAAACTGCCGCCACGTCAGCACAAAACTACCGAAAACGAGCACAGGTGCCAAAGTCGCATGGTATTACAACTTAGGGTGTCTATTGTGTCCGGTTTTGTAGTTGGGGTCAAAGTTGGACAAAACCAATAATTAAGGGGTCAAAAGTGGACTTTTTCCTTTTTGTTTCGTAAAATTAGTCCTGCAGTTGCAGAGAGTTGCTCAACATCATATTTTTAAAGAATGAAGAAAAAAACAATGACGTCATGGATCTGATACTTTAGGAGCATATAAGAAAGCGATGACAAAGTAATACAGAGAGAGACAAAGCCAACAAGAATCATGTACATTAGTAAAAGGTTTCTAAGGGTATGCCATCTTAGTAACAAACGAGTCTATATATATTCTCGAGAATTTTGACCAGCTGGTTAAAGATACAATAATTTCATCGAAAATTTAAAGTATTCTTTTAGAAACATGTCCAATTTTAAACACAACTAGAATCGATTTTGATATAAATTTAAGCACGGCTAGTACCGTACCGAAGTTACCTGGGATCTAACGATTCATTTAAGTTCCAAGGATCCTGCTACTACCTACAGATCAGTGTAAGGCCATTGGCTGTACCATTATACTATAATAATTCCTGCTACTGATTCCCAGAATTCCTGAAAACCACACACTGAAAACTAGCACTGCCTGTTAGTAGTTTTGTAATCCGTGGGCGCGTCCGCGCGTGGACAGAATTCACATCTGGAATTTTGTTTTCCAGAAGGAAGCACTGTGAGCGGAGTGTGCATAAAAGGAACCTTTCCCAAAAAGAAATGGAGGAATAGGCATCGTCCAAAAACAAACAGAAGTTCATAGAAAAGAGAGTACTAATAAAGAAGTAACGTAACTTTGTTTCATCTGTTTGGGACACATTGAGCGTCAGGGAAACAAATAAGCTGAGACAAGGCGGCACACCCACTTAGGGCCAAAAGATTCTTGTTTGCACATGACAGAGATAATGACAGTTAAATCATGCAGCATTAATAATGAAATCCTAGGATTAAAGAAACGCGATTTCCACTATTAGGGATTGCTGGAACATTCAGGCCATTGATCACTTTGAGGCCAAAGGAAATACAGTAAAATTTCGTTTGGCATTGTTCTGGAATATCATGGGAAAGGGAAACACTGGCTAGCTTTAATTTGTACAGCGGGGCACTCCCTCTTCTTCACTGTAAAATCTCTCTTCAGTCTTCACTCCCTCGTTTCAAAGAGGAAAAGAGAAGCTAACAATGGAGGGAGTTTGAAGCTTTGCACTGCTACAAATCCCCCAAAAAAAAGGTCGGGTAAAAATACCAAAAAAAAGAAGAGAAGCTAAAGAAAGAGAAAACCTATAGCTAATGAATCGAGGATGCAATCATCCATGAATTGGGTCCTGCTTCCGTCGTTCGCTAGACGCAATCCGCCACCATGAACAATGTGTTCCCGACCTCTGCTTTGGCCGCTTTTGCATGGCTTCTTTTGTCCTCGTCGACAATGCCGACGACGTCAAAGCCGTCGCCGCGCCCGCCGGTGAGCTGGCGGGCGCGCTCCGTCTGCTCCGTCCAGTCGGTGCCGAGCACGGCGCGCAGCATCAGCGCGGCGCAGACGAGCTGCGCGGCCAGCATGCCGCCCCACATCCCGCGGAAGTCCAGCCCAGCCGGCCAGAAGGCCAGCGCCAGCGCCACGGGCATGCCCGCGCCGTAGAACGCCGAGACGTTGATCCGCGCCGCCTTCTCGGGCCGCGCGCTGCCGCGCAGCACGCCGCACCCGGCGGTCTGGGGGCAGTTGCCCAGCTCGGCCAGGCCGAGCAGCGGCAGCGCCGCGGCCGCCAGCTTGAGGATGACCTCGTCCGTCGTGAACATCCGCGCCCAGACGCCGCGCACGGACACCGCGAATGCGCAGGCCACGAGGCCGAGCGCGGCGCCCAGGCCGAGCCCGACGCGCGCGACGAGGCGCGCGCGCTCCGGCCTTCCGGCGCCCAGCTCGTGCCCGACGCGCGTGGACACGGCGCAGCCGAGCGAATGCGGGAAGATGTATATCAGCGACGTGGTCTGGATGAGCACGCCCATTGCCGCCACCGCCGCCTTGGGGTCGATGAGCACGCCGCAGAGGAGCACCATGATCTCGTACCACCACCACTCCAGGCAGACGGACATGCAGCTGTGCACGCACAGCCTCACCAGGCTCCACCACTCCTTGGCGCCCTCCTCCTCCTCCTCTGCCGGCGGCGCCTCGGGCGCGCCCTTCTTGGCGCCGCCGGCGTCGTCGTCGTCATGGGCGCCGTACATTCCGCGGAAGTAGACGTACGCCACGAGGAATAGCAGGAAGTTGAGGTTGGTCCAGGCGCCGCCGAGCGCGACGCCGCGGATGCCGAGGCCGAGGACGTTGACGAGGAGGAAGTTGATGGGCACGTGGAGGAGCAGCGCCGCGGCGGCTCCGTAGGTGAGCGGCAGCGTGACGGACTGCGCGCGGAGGTAGATGCGGATCGGGTGGAGGAAGCACTGCACCGCGAGGTCCGGGAGGCAGCAGAGGATGTAGGCGTACGCCGCGGCGGCGATGTCGGCGTCCTGGCCCGTGGAGACGAGGACCCGGTGCATGGCCACCCAGAGCATGCCGATGGGCACGGACGCGGCAAGGAGCAGCAGGACGGTGCGGCGGAGCGCGGCGCGGAGGAGGTCTGTGCGGCCGGCCCCGAACGCCTGGCCGCAGACGGGGTCCATCCCGCCGGCGAGGCCGGAGAGGACGGAGTAGCCGGTGATGTTGGCGAAGCCGAGCGCGAGGGAGCCGCCGGCGAGGGGCAGCTGGCCGAGGCGGCCGAGGAACACCATGGACACGAGGGAGCGCATGTAGAACAGGATCCCCGCGCCGACCATTGGCCCCGTGAGGCAGAGGATGGCGGCCACCTCGGCGAGGACGCTGCCGGGCGCCGGCCTCGGGCGGTCGTGCAGCTTAGGGTAGCTGGCGGCCGCCGGGAGGAGCGGCCTGTGGTGGCATTGCGCCGGCTCCGGGCAGTGGCACGCCGCCATGGAGTGGAAGCAGCGCGCGGCCTGCGTGAAGTCTGTGCCTGCCGCGGCGGCCTCTGGTTTGTTTGCTGCAGAGGGGCCAGCTCTGTGTGCTGGTGTGGTGGCAGGGAAGGGAGCTGGCACTGGCAGTGTATATATAGATGCTTGCCCGGCCTGACATTCTATCTTTTGGATTTTCCATGGGCCCAACGGAAAAATGGTTCCATTGTAAAACACGCACCTGGCCCACAAGGCAGAGAGATCCAGCTAGGATGCACAAAGGACACGACAAGCCCGAAACTAATAGCCACTAGTAACGTGTGAAAATAAGCGGTTTATTTGTAGGTTTTCAATACGACCAAAGCGTAATCCCAACTGATTTCAGGCTGACTTGATGTACCACGTGGAAATCAAAGGCTTGTGACGACGGTAGCAACAAAATTCGTTGACAGTACTGTGCTCCTCCAAGTCCCAAACCTTCAAACTCGGCAACTAGGCACCACACGCTGAGTTGAGCCCATTGGGACGAGCCACAGCTCAAGAATTTTGGTACAATTAGCTTTCGTGATCACTAGTTAGCCGAGCAAAAGGGGAAGCTGCTCACTCCACGCTCTTACTCTCACAGTCACACGTGGGAATGAAAACCAAGTAGCGGAACAATGTAAAAGCACCAAGTATTCTCCTATACATATTGGTTGTACGGAAGCTTTTAATGTGACAACCAATAAAGCTAATCTCTCTGTCTGTTTCTGATCTTCGAATATGGCGCGGTTAAGCCATAGTTAGGTATTTTTTTCTCCTTTCCACACACGAACAATTAGTCGTCCAATCTACGTGCAACAGTTCACCCCCTCTATCCTTCCTCTAGCCGGTTGCGTCTTCTCCCTCTCCGCTCCCTGGCAGGCGCTGCCCCACGGGCCACAGGCCTACCAAGAGTCCGGCATGGTAGATCTTGGCGACATCCCCCTTGGTAACCCTTCCATCGTCGCTATAGCTAGTATCGGTCTCATCCTGATCATACATGTTGATTGTTATTCACCATCGCCACGTCTAGATATCTCAACCAAGCTAGCCTACACCGTTGCGGTCACCCCCTAGTCACATTGTGTTTGAGCCCCCAGCCTAGCAGTAGCCTAACCTCGTAGGAAATGTTGCTAATGTTGGAGAAGAAGCGGAAAATCAAAGGACAGTGTAAGAAAAAGGGGAAAAGATGGCGTGCAAAATTAAATTAGTACCCAGATACTCTCCCTTCGTCTTGAAATATAAGATATTTTGATTTGTCCCGAATCAAACTAGTCTAAGTTTGACCAAGTTTATAGAAAAGAGTAATAATCTTTTGAATGTCAATGAAACTAATAATATCTATTATGAAATGTATTTTAACAATTTACTTATTTGATGTGTTAGATGCCAATATTTTTCTCTATAAGTTTTATCAAACTTAGACTACTTTATCTTATGACAAATCAAAATACCTTATATTTCAAGATAGAGTGAGTATAAAATAGCAACCCGTTGGATTAAGTAACTTATCAACTGGTTTGAACCTCTGATCCTAGTACGTCGTACTCGAGTTGCATACAAATGGCTATACACCTATGATGATCTAGCGTTGCTCGGGTAACATTTGAATTCAAATTCACGTGCAAATCATCAAACAGGTGGAGTGCCCACCCCGGGACGGCAGGACAATCTAGCTAGCCCCTCTAGCCTAGCCCGCGGCGTGCGCGGCACATCTCCGTCTCCGCCCTCGTACGAGATCTTTGCGAAAAGAAGCACGGCGACATCGACAGCCTCCCGAGTCCAGTGGCTACGGTGGTAGCCCAAAGACGGCGATCCGGCTCCAACTTTTGCCGGACGCACGTATAATTGGCAGTTCGGCAGGAACTCTTTCGAGGGGGCGCTTCTGTGGCCGGGGACACGCGACGGCGCCGCCGCGACAGCGCGAGAAAGGGGAAGCGAAAGCACGGTGACGGCGGCCCTCGCCATGAGCGATCTCGTCACCGCCGGGGGCGCGGCCGTGACAGGTACGGTGGCTGACGGCGACCGGCCGGCCGACGAGCCCCCTTCGTTCGCAGCGGGGTGCGATGGACAGATGCCGAACAGCTTTCCTTTCGCACACCCGCCTCCGATGAGGCCGCTCTCCAGGCAGCTTTCCCGCGCCGCGTGGCCTGCTGCCTCTCGGCTCGGGCGGTTTCCGCACATGCGAATTACCCCCGGATGCCTGCCCCAACTCTCTCTCCCCTGTCGCTCAAAAAAAAAAAAATCTCTCTCCCCTGTTGCCAGTGATCCCAGTGGAAGGAGAAGCTAAGCTGACTGCGTTTCGGGACGGCCAGATATTCCAGACTTTTTTCCCGCCAATAATTAAACCCATGTGTCCCGGCCCGTTCTATTGTCCAGAACGTAGTATTTGATATTTGCAGTGCATCTTGGCCTTCCGCTAGACCGAGAGGCCGCCAAATTTAGTACAAGGTGTAATGCGATATAAATGTATTTGAATTGTTTTAACCAATAATAAGATATAATTTATAATAATGAACAGGGTGATGTATAGTAATAAAAAACAGTATAATATTTAAGTAATGATATAGCGACATGCGAATTTTTAAATTTTCAGTACTAGCTGCGCAAATGCGCGGGTTATACGTCTAGTTATCTTATTATTTGGCCAACAAACGAAACCTCCACATTCGCTCTCAAGGCCTAGAAATTCTCACGTTAATCAGTGAAAAAAGAAAAATTAAAATTACCCACCACTGTCATTACAAAAAAAATTAGCCTAAAATACCTTTGTGCCTAATTAAAAATCACCCACCAATGCCATGAAAAATTAAATATAAAATATCATTTAGCTATGTATCAGTTACAAACATTAACTATTAATAAAAACTAAAGTTAATAACAATCAATCAAAATAAAACAAAAATAAGAATAATTATATGCATAATATTATTAAAGCTCAACAAATCAAATTTTTATTATAGGTAGATCATATTTGAATTGTTTTAACCAACAATAACACATAATTTATGATAATGAACAGGATGATTTATGGTAAAAAGAAAAAGTATAATCTTTAAGTAAGGATATAACGACATGAATTTTTGAATTTTCAGTACTAGCCGCGCAAATGCGCGGGCGATACGTTTAGTTCTAGTATTACCAGACAGCCTTGAAAGTCAAACTTGGTAGAATATTCAGATAGGATCATCGCCTCTTGCTCCTTCCTGGACCTCAAGGTTGCGATCGGAGTTCTGAAATCTTCTCGTCAGGGCGAAGGGCTGCTTGCTGCTTCTGCAGCAGCAGCTCCCAATGCCCTCCTGCGGGCATCGACCTCCAGCGAGAGCTCACTTGATGTCCAGGCGTTTACTCGTTATAGCATGTTAAGGTTGTTGACCTCCATTGTTTATGCGCCGTTTCTTAGTCTAGATAATCTGAGGATTTAATCACCGCGTTCGGCAGGCTAGAGCTGGAGCTGGTGGTTGGAGCGGTACGAGAGTAAATTACTGTAGCGCTGCCGAACGCAGTGAATTTGTTACACTGGCAAGATCGCACGGGATCTCCATTGAGCTCTGGCGAGCTGTGATTCCGAGGTGCCAAGTACGCACCTACCGGGCGTTGGCAGTGTCCTCGTCAGCGCGCATGCCTGTACAGCTTTCAGATCACCGTCTTTTTTGTTTGGGCGGTTGACTTGGCCTCGCCCACATTTCTACGCACGTTTTAGACGCAGCGAGAGCAACGGAGGTCAACGCCGACGCGGGCCGGCCGGATCGTCGAAAGATTGTACTTCTCCGGTCAAATGTGGTTTCTTCCCCGGTGACGATGCTTGCTGCGAACAGAATGGGAAACTGGCGAGGTGGTGGCCAGCAGCAGGGCAGGTCGCCATGTGATGCTTACCTGAACGAAGATTGCGAACGCGATACGATCAGGTGGTCGTGAGTCAGCCGCCGTGACCTCGTACTAGTTGCTCGGTTTTCGCAACGCGATTTTCTTCTTCCTTTTTTTTAAAAAGAAGAAGAAATTGAGTAATAACGATTCAGTTGACAGACATATTTCGTTATAGAAAAGGGTTGACAGATAGATCTATTATCTTATTATTTGGCCAACAAACGGAGCCTCCACGTTCGCTCTCAAGGTCTAGAAATTCCCATGTTAATCGGAAAAAAATAGAAAAATAAAAATTACCCACCACTGCCATTATGATAAAAATTAGCCTAAAATATCACTGTGTCTAATTAAAAATCACCCACTAATGCCATTATGAAAAATTAAATATACCATTTAGCTATGTATCAGTTACAGACATATACTATTAATAAAAACTAAAGCTAACAACAATCAATCAAAATAAAATAAAATAAGAATAATTATATACATAATATTATTAAAGCTCAACAAATCAAATTGTTATTATAGGTAGATCATATTTGAATTGTTTTAACCAACAATAAAACATAATTTACGATTATGAATAGGGTGATGTATGGTAAAAAAATAGTATAATCTTTAAGTAAGGATACATTGACATGCGAATTTTTGAATTTTCAATACTAGCCGCGCAAATGCGCGGGCTATACGCCTAGTTTATTTGGATACCGAGAGCGATCTGATGCCGAAAGGTCAAAGCCTGCTTGTATTAGCCTCGTGCCTCCTCCGGTAGAAAGTCGTGAGTTTTTTTTTTCTGATCTCAGTGGGAGAAGTGACGGTATGTTTTTCTGAAGAAACTAGGCCATGTTTGTCTTCTTCCCAGCCGTCTAGCAGCTTGGCTGAATTGATAATGTAACCTATCAACTTCTATCCGGCTAAGCTGCCGCGCAGTAACTAGGATTTGGTTGATTACTAGTAGCGCTTGTTCTTTATGCAGATGATGACCTGGACCACCTTGTCCATTCAAGTCACTTTGTGTTGTGAGCTGACATGTTTGTATATGTTATCCCCATCCCGCGAAGACCAATCCTTTGGCATTTCCTATTCCTGCCGATCAGGTCGCGAGCTGAATTATGCGGAGGCCAACGGCCGGGTCTCGGCGAAGTTCAGAGAATGCGGAGCGCGGCGATCTAGGACGACTCAACTTGAGACGAGCGCACTGTTCCCGTGGGGCAATGGTGTTCGATCCCCATTCGGTTATCAAGCCGATCGACATCGGACAGACATTTCGTGGAACTGTTCGCGCCCGCTGTGCGTCGTCCTCCGTGGCTGATGGCCCCCCTTGTTTCCTGACGCGGTGATGAATGCAACGACCACTGGTAGTAAGCTCATCGCAGCATGTTCCAATGGCGATTAGCCGATTACAGGTTCCGGCCGAGACTGCATCGGCTGATGATCAGGATTCAGGAACGGAGGGGGGCAGGCATGCATGAATGGCCTTGGCCTAGGGCCTTAATCATCGCGAGAGTGAAAGAGATGTGGCTGCTGCCGCTGGCCCCTGGCCGGATGCAGATTGAGCGGGTGGTGGTTCTTCCGATCCTCCCGATCGGCTCCGCCATGTTGGGCGGCACATCATCGACGGAGCTAGCACTGCCGGTACTGTTGCTCTCGACAGCTAGCGATGTCCAGATCTACCCACCCCGTCGTGCCGTGCTCCTGTGGCTGCATGCCGATCTCGCCGTCGTCTTCCTTGCACCTGCTGGGATTGGGAGCGTCGTAGGATGAGGCCTGGCTACCGTGTAGCTAGGGGCCACACACCAGACCCGATCTAGCTAGTACTGGAATCGTTCCCGCTCCTTGATCTTGTCGCTTGAGCACAGCCCTGCACTGACGGCCGATGATCATCCACCCGGACCTAACGCCGATCATCAGCTAGGGCCTCTGCAAAGCTGGGCACGACCAGCCGGCAATCATGGCGCCCGTGCAGCCTATCGGAGACGCGGTACAGGACATTCATGCGTAGCCTAGCCTAGCTAGGTAGTAGCCCCCCCACCCACCGCCTCCTGCTGGCCCGACCGACGGCCCGGCCAACCTACCGCGCGCAACACGGCAGCACTGTAGCGTGATACTGTATGACGGCACCACTAGCGTTTTTTTTTGTTTATGCTAACATGAATTATGGTGGCATCTATTATCATATTAATAAGAAGGTGTTAAAAGAAGCTACCCCACTCGCCCAGAAAGTCTAGAAATTCTTACATTAATCTAAAAGAAGAATAATCTATCTATTATATTAATAAGGGAGTGTTAAAAGAAGCCACCACGTTCGCCAAGAGGGTCTAGAAATTCTCACGTTAATTTAAAAAAGAGAAGATTCAAACCATCGGATTTTATGAAGATCTAACGGTTCAGATTAACTCAAGAGTCCATATCAAATACGATTAATAAATAGCTAAGAGTCCTTGCCTAATACGATTAGTAAATAGCTAAATTCAAAATTAGAAAAATAAGAAAATTAGCAGTTGACAGTGTTAAAAGAAGCCACCACGTTCGCCAAGAGGGTCTAGAAATTCTCACGTTAATTTAAAAAAGAGAAGATTCAAACCATCGGATTTTATGAAGATCTAACGGTTCAGATTAACTCAAGAGTCCATATCAAATACGATTAATAAATAGCTAAGAGTCCTTGCCTAATACGATTAGTAAATAGCTAAATTCAAAATTAGAAAAATAAGAAAATTAGCAGTTGACCTTGGAATATGTAGGATCTCACATCACGGAATATGTAGGATCTCACATCACTTAAACAAACACAATTCTACCCATTATCAATTAGCTAAGAAGAGAGAGGAAAAGGGTAATATATTTTGCTATACCAGCTAGGGGGCTAATAAACATGATGAATGAGATCGGTACTAATTTTGTGACAAATTAAACATACAGAATTGAGGCGCTCACAAGACAACAAACAGATCGAGCAGCTCGATTAGAGTACACCAAATCCATGGAACATCATGCATGCGGAGGAGTGGTGTACCAGAGGTAGCAACTAAGCACAGCAAGCGAGCTATAAAAATCAAATAAAGAAGCAGATCAAGAGGCGAATCAATAAATCATCGCCTCTTTTCGTCCATCACATCTTCAATCTATTTTTTAAGTTTGTTGTCGGCAAAGGGTTCTTTCTGGATTGATTCGAGAATCCGAATCGATCTAGGCTGGTGGAGATTGATACATCACAAATCCTAAGACCCACATATTTGAAAGCAGAGATTACCTTGGTTAACCAATTTAGGAAATCTGAACTCAATTTCGCCAAGATATAAATTCAATTCAACCTATAATAATAACGTGGTTGGCGATTTCCTATGTAAAGTATACGAAGATGAATGAAGGTGGAGTGATTTTTACACACACACAGAGAGAGAGAGAGAGCAGAATGGAAATAACTTAAGCTGATTGATTTGAGGGCTCGATCTTTTTTCTTTTTAAAGTGGAATTTAGCTCCAACTCCAGTTATTTATAGAGGCTTGCCGGAGTTCAGCAGCCATGGATTATAAACTGAAGCATGAGGATAGTGATGAAATTAAGAAAGCTTACACTATGGATTGTGGAAAAAATACATGGTTTGATGATTTATGCAATTATAGGGATGAAGGAACCAATCTCCTCTTGCTAATAACCTTGGAAAGTAAATATCAGGATGCGAAACATCTCTGAAATATATTTATTATCTTGAAATACCTTAATAAGGAGACTGTATATGTTAAAATCAAGTGAAGCTGAAGTTAGGATTATAATATGAAACAATCATTTATAGTGAGTGAGAGCAATATAAGATCAATTCTAGCATGGTGTTAAGACCAAGCGATTGCTTAAGGACGTGAAATTCTATTGGTCAACATCAAGACGCTGCAAAAGGAAATGAGACATCGTAATGGAGATGCGGGTGAAGCTCGCCATGATGAATGCGAATGTGAATATCCAGACGGTTAAGATGGAGGAGATGTACACCGTAGAGTACTATACTAAGAACAATGATGTATGCAAAGGCAAGGCATAAAGCGCAAAATAATGCACCACTACAAGCTATGAAGGCTAAGGTACATTGCTAATAAAAAGCCTGCGAATATTAATGTTGGAAGTTCTACATCCTGATGTACATGGACTATAGAGGTTAATCTAAACTGGTCCAAAAATAATAATTGGAATATTAAGGAGAGTGTGTTCGTTTCATGATGCTCCATAGACTAGACATGCATCGACAGACTAACTAAAAATATACTATACATATATAGCTCATCATTTTGAGAAGGCAGGCTGGACACGATAATAAGAAAATAATAAGAGCAGAGAATACCATTGTGGTCGTGTTCATGATGTCCACAAGCTATACATGGATATCGAGGTTACCAAGGAAAAAAATCTAGAAGAATACCAAAAAAGCATAAGTCTGTTTATTGATATTTGTGGACCATACATACGCCAAGGTCTTAATCACCGGTGATAAAATTGCCACTTGCTCAAGGCATAAGAAAAGAGCTCTGTTACAATAATTGTAACAGAGGGTATTTTAGGTACTTTTTTCTTGAATTTTCTCTAGCTGTTGATCTATGAAAATTAAATTAAATTAAATTAGTATTCGGTCCCGGTCCACTCTTTTTGTACTTGGTTCTATATTTTTTACTGGCAAGTACTTTAGTCTAAATACTTCCAGGTACTTCCTACCTTGACCACTGTACGATTCTATCAGATGGACAGCTCTCATTTTTTTCAATTATTGTAAAAATTCTCATAAGAAAAATATTTCTATATCAATATTAACTGTCACTACAACAACTGAAGCTGTACTAGCTGCGCTATTAGCGCGGGATACTTGCTAGTTATCTTAATACAATAGTGTTAAAAGAAGCCACCATGTTCGCCGAGAGGGTCTAGAAATTCCCACATTAATCTAAAAAAGAGAAGGATTTGCACCGTCGGATTTTATAAAGATCTCACGGTCTAAAAAAATCTCAAGAGTCTATATCAAATATGATTACTAAATAGCTAATTTTAAAATTAAAAGAATAAGAAACAATAAGAATATGACCGGAGAGTCTACCGTGATTATGATCAGTCGAAATTAATGCATATGCGATGCGATGCTATGCAGGCGTAGCTTGGCTTAGCGCAGGCAGAAATAAAAGCAGCGGAAGCAAATGCGTGCCGCCCCATGCATCATCTCCCGTCGCTCGCCAACCAACACATTGTGCCACGGCCGGCCGGTCCTGCAGCAGCAGGCTCCGTTAGCCTCACATATCATCCATCAGACCATCACCCATGTAGCAGCACCGGCCTCATGCTAATAAATCCATCCTCCATCCGATTAACGTTTTCCGGAAGTACATCATATCGTTGGAAGGATGGGAGCAGAACCAATGGAGTACTAGCTATATATTGTCTTAGGCTCGATTAGTGCAGGTTAGGATTAGATGTCTATTGTATGTGAATTTCCGTGCAATGTACTCCCTCCATTCCAAAAAAATTCAACTCTCGCTTCCTAAAAATTCAAATAACTTTAAGTTTGATCAAATTTATATTAAAAACTACTAACATTTATATCTTCAAATTTTTTAAGGGCAAACCATGGAGGAGTTCCCCACAACACTTCAATTTTCATTTATATTAAAAAGATAAAAAAGGACATATACATGACATACTTACAAAGTATATTAAATTACAATATTGTCTTGTATAAATTTAGTATCTTTTCAAGGCGGAGGTAGTAGTGAACCAGACCCAATGGTTATTTTATTATTTTTTATATAGAAACAAAGATATGTGATTGTATTAAGAAAAAGAGAAATATGGACTCTATTAGTTTTTAACTTCCATTTATATGATATATAACTATAATTATATAAATAATTTATTAGTTGACTAAAGAGTCCATATCAAATATGACTAATAACTAGATAAATTAAAAAACAAAAAAATAGTAATTACATTTTATAGTGATTAAGAAGTAAAATATGCAGGAAAATAGCTAAAGAAATAGTATAATCTATCTATTATATTAATAAAAGTGTGTTAAAATAATGCACCACATTCGTCGAGAGGGTCTAGAAATTTTCACATATCTAAAAAAAGAATTTACACCATTAGATTTTATTATGATCTAACAGTCTAAACTAACTCAAGAGTCCATACAACATAATTCATAAATAGATAATTTTGGAATTAAAAAATTAATAAAAATTGTTACAGTACAAAGGATTCCATATTGATATGATTAGTAGATAGCTAAATTCAAAATTAGGATAATAATAAAATTAGACGTTAACACAATGATTAGTAGATAACTAATTTCAAAATTAAAAAATTAAGAAAAATTAGAACATGATCAAAAAGTCCGTACGAAATACGATTAGTAGATATATAAACTTGGAACTAGAAAAATAAGAAAATTAGGATTTAATCCAATGATTAGTAAATAGCTAATTTGAATATTTAAAAATTAGAAAAACATAAGACAAGATCAAAGAATCCATGTCAAATACGATTAGTAGATAACTAAATTTAGAACCATAAAAATAAAACATTAGAACTTAACACATTTGAAATTAAAAGATTAAGAAGCCACTACGTTCACCAAGTGGGTCTAGAAATTAGCTCAGTCTAGAAATTACCATGTCAATCATAAAAAAGGGAAGATTTACATAATTGGATTTTTATGAAAATCTATCGGGTCTACTCAACTAACCTATATCTGATACATCTAATATATACATATATAAATTCAAAATTTAACAAATATTCTTTGTCTTCCTAACTTAATTGGTGTCTTGATCAACCTGGATTTCGAAGTTCCCACATTAATTAAAAATATGATCATCTATTTGTAGAATCTTTTTAATCGTGTGATCAAGATTCAAGCAGATGCATTATATAGTTTAATTTGGTCGCCTCATCTTGCTGGGGCACTAAAACAACAAAAAAGAAAGTACATGCATTATAAGCATCCACTATATGGATTGAAAGTTGCAAGGAAATAGAAGAGTCACGACAGAGAAAAAGCAGATGCATTTGATTGTAAAAACAAACCATGCCAAATAATTGAACTCAAATTTTGCAGCCAACTTGCATAAAAGACCAAGCACCTGAGCTAAATTGTCGCTTCGATGGCTCAGCCTTGAACAAAAAGTTACCACAAGATAACCTCATATTTATACATTTACACTAAGAGATAGTAATTCAGCAAACCTGAATTACAAATAACTGTTTGATATAACAATTTGTAGAATGATGCTTTGATGTTAATTTATGGTTATGGTGTAACAAGTGCTCCATGTTCAATTAGACATAGCATTGTCATGATACCAGAAAGCAATTGCGGGATGTGACTAGCAAACACTCACATGTAAAGCTGCCCTCAACCAAGGATCCAACTAACCGAGAGAAAACCAGACTTTTATGCTAGATGGATTGAATCTGCACATATTCCTAAGAAAAAACTAGACTACATCTAGCAATTTTTTTCATAGCATACGAGACGAATCAAATGCTACCAGCGTTGATGGAAAAGCAACACATCTTTTTGTACGTACTGGTGTGTAACTTAAAAATGTACTAGCTGATTATATGGGTAGCTGCAGTGCAGATCACATGATGCAATGATGGTTCACATACTCGAGCTGTGATCTTAGCTGATGCTTATAGCACATGTATGTGCTTCCTACGATAAAAGATTTAATTATAGCCTTCGTTGTCCTGGAGGAACACCCCAAGGGTATATAATTTTTGGAATTGAAACTTAAACATGGTCAAAATTTGTTGACTGCCTTACGTTCAAATTAAAATTTATGAATTATTTTTTAACACTAGAGTCTATTTTGGTTGTTTGCCCTGCACATTACCATGCTCACTACGATATGGATGTGTAATGGAGGAAAATAATTGCCAAGTTGGACAATGTGCATTGTGAAATAAAATTTGGGGTATGGCTATGTTAGTAAGGATGCTACAGCAAAGCACAACTTAGTTGCAAAAGTTTATATGGAACTATGATAAAAAGAAATTAAATAGAGAAAAAATTCAGCATGGGTCCAATCACAAGATGGCCGGTGATTACTATCATGAAGAAAAATAGTATTTTGTTAGCAAAAAATAAGTTTACGCAAATAGCAACATATACAGAATTAACTGTACAATCAGAAGATAGAAAAAAAGAAGCACACTGTTCAGAATCGATTTCAATCTGGAAAGCAATGAACTGACAAGAGTGTCTAGACTTGAAAAGCACAACAGTAATAAGAGTATGAAAATTAGAGCATGGCAATGATAGCATGATGGTGACCCACAATATGATCTTAACCCATTCAATAGGTTGAGCATTACCTTACGCAAATTGCACTGTTGCTATTATAAAAGTATGGTATCACCACTAGAAAAAATGAGAATCATTGTGATTAGTTGATAACTGAGATTAAAAAAAATTAGGAGAGAAAAAAATTGATGCAATCATGGTAGAGGGCCAATGAAATCTAGAACAAAACATGCAAGGAAATTGATGTTTAACATGCATGCAGTCTGTAACAAGCCACGGGTAGGGTTCAACTAAATGAAACGATGTGCTGCACCATAATGGTGCATCTTCCATGAGCATGGTATATAGCTATACCTAAGATAATATGGGAGTATGCATATATGGGGCTATATTAATGGGTGATTGAAGGACAAAGAAAATAAAGTATATTTTTACTTTTAGCACAAGATACCTAAATCTTTTTATAAAAATCTAGAGATAATTTATCGTGCACATTAACTAAAACATTTTACTCACATCAAAAGTGTTTGTCACATTGGTCTTTGAATATGCTCATAGGGGTAGGGTTTGCATTCATGCGTTCATAAGGGTGAGTGTGCATGCGTTTGTGAAACGAACATGACACCATTTATGCCATTTCGAGTGATTTTGGTGATCGAATGACAACGCAATCAATCGGACTAATATGATTGTTAAGATGACCATTCTCAGGCTTTTAGGATCAAGTGATGACAAAGAGAAAGAGAAGATTGGCGTAGCTAGGCCCGAAGGGCCGCCCCTACGGTGGTTCCGGACGGGGGTCAAGGGGGAGCCGCCCCTCGCGGGTCTCAGGGCAGCGCCCTGAAAGCTCTTCGGTCCAAAGGACAAGAATTGAAGAGACCGTGAAGAAATCCAAGTAAAGGAAATCAAGACAGAGATACATCAGTAGCACCGGAAGAACCGATGCTATAGGCATCGGTGCATCCGATGGTTGTCGGATGATCCGATGGTCTGGCTGTTGATGCAAGCCTGTGAGGCACCGGTTGAACCGACGGATCCACGAAAGGCATCGGTGCATTGGGCGTACTGTGTTCCAGAGACGATGCAAGTCGCGCAAGAGCCAAGTCCTTCAGCACCGGTTGAACCGGTGATGCATCGGAGCACAGCACCAGTGTAATGATGTCAGCCAACAGTGCGTCAGAAGCTCAACGGCTATTTCGGGTCTGAGAGTGACCGGATGAACCGACGCTACCCCAGCCAGAGGCATCGGTTCATCCGTGAGACGCAGATTTTCTGCTGACCGTTGGAGCAACGGCTACAAGACTTGGTGGCCTATATATACGCCTCACCTCGGCCATTTGAAGCTTGCTGGAGTTGCTAGACTTCCCACACATACTCAAGAACATCTCCAAGCCATACAAGAGCATCAAGATCATATCCTTAGCCCTTAGCACACTTTGAGAGTGTTGTGTAAAGGATTAGCTCTTAGTGAGTGAGATTGCAAGGCTTCGAGCCTTTGTGCTGTGGTTCATTAGCAAACCAAAACAAAAGCTTGGTGCGCCGGCACCTTGGAGCGTGAAGCTCGCCGGCAACGTCATCGACCCTCCGACTTGGTGTGGAACAGCGACGACACTTTGTGCGGGGGATGT
Organism: Panicum virgatum; assembly: GCF_016808335.1. Taxonomy (NCBI): domain Eukaryota; kingdom Viridiplantae; phylum Streptophyta; class Magnoliopsida; order Poales; family Poaceae; genus Panicum; species Panicum virgatum. Next base: position 54,015,766 of record NC_053146.1, read on the forward strand.
GGAGACCCCCATCCTTTATGAAGAAGCTTCTTAGTGGAACCCGGGGCCAAGGTGACCATGATTGTGTTCACGGAAAAGACTTGGTGGCCGAGTATCAATACTCTTAGTGAGTGCTACAACAACGTGGATGTAGGTGTGCCTTTGTGGCTAACCAAACCACGGGATAAACACCCGCGTCAAGAGTTTGCTATCTCCTATCCCGCTCTTTAAGCTTCCGCATTTAATACTTGCGATCTTTGTGCCTTTACTTTCATAGAATAGTTTCTTGTTAGGAAAGGCTATAGGGTGCATAACTCTTTTGGGATAGGGGTTTCACATTAGAACAACCTAGTTGCACATCTAGATAGCTTGAATTAGTTTAAGTTTTGTGCAAACTAGTTGGAGCCATAGGTCAAGTTTTTTTAGCACCTAATTCACCCCCTCCCCCTCTTAGGTTAGACCACCCGATCCTTTCAGTTTGTGAGTGTCTGAGTTGTATTATGTAATCTCGAAAAAGTAAATATTTAGTTACTTTCAGTAAATACCCAAAAGACATATTTCTATATATATAAGATTCATTTCTCTCTTAAGTCATGTAAAAACACCACACATGTGTCTGTAATTTTAGTACAAAGGAATTATGATTATATGTCTAAACAATCTATTTGCATCTATTACTTTTAACAAAAAATCCTAAATATTGAAAGCAAGAACTAGGTACCGGCGCTATTTGCGCGGGCCACCTTGCTAGTTTATACTATTGTATTTTATGAAGATCTAATGATCTTAACTAACTCAGGAAACCATATGAAATACATTTTTTTTGAACGAACGGGCACGAGACAGTGTCTATTTCATTGAAAGAGAAGAGTTTTTACAAGCCGGCTAGCCGGACAAAACAAGGAAACAAAGATCTATTCTCGCGCTATCCAAATTGATGCCTCGTTCTTGATTTTCGCCATGATGGTTGGGATCGGGGATTCGTGGCGATTGAAAATCCTGTCGTTCCTCTCCTTCCAAATTTCCCAGGAGATGAGAAGTGCAAGGCTGAGGGTGCCCTTGCGGGAGGTGGTTGGGGGATGTCGAGATGTTCTCCCACCAATCGAGCGGTGACGTGTTCTGGGGCCATTCATTCGGGTGGAGGTTTGGTTGACCCGTCCAAGTGGCCACTGACTCCAAACGCGTCTCGAATAGCGGCAAGTGGCAAGCAGGTGATGCGCCGTTTCCATCATCGTTCTGCATAGAGGGCAAGTTGGGCTGTGCTCCCACCCTCTCCTGGCTAGCCTGTCCGAGGTCCAGACACGGTTTTGTAGGATTAGCCATGCAAAAAACCTGCATTTAGGCGGTGCCCATGTTTTCCAGGTGGAAGCGACTGTCGGCACAGCAAAACAACCAAGGAATTGAGCTCTGTAGGCTAAAGCCGTGGTGTATTCGCCGTGATGCGTTAGCTTCCACGTGATGTGGTCTTCACGGTCTGGCTGCAGTTCGGTCGATCTGACAAGGTTCCAAAGTGTGGCGAATTTTGTTATGTGTGCTGTCGTGAAGCCTGCCCGGTGATTTAGGTCGCGAATCCAATTATTGTTCTGAAAAGCCTCAGCATACATTTGATAAATAGCTAAATTCGGAATTATAAATAAGAAAAATTAAGGATATCATAGAAGAGTACATACCGAATACGATTAGTACATAGTTAAAACTAGCGAGGTGGCCCGCGCTAATAGCACGAGTAGCTAGTTTTTTATTTAATTCTTTAAAAAAATTTACATTGACAGAAGAGATGTATTTGATAATTTATTTACCTCTTGTTTGCTCTTGTTGAATACTACCTGCAGCTTTGCATAGGAGTTCATATCAATCATCAAATTTTATCTCACTGACATGTGGGGCTCGCATGAGTTAATGACATGTGGGTAAAGATGTTATATATGTCTAATTTTGGGTTCTTTTAATGGTACAGATCCATTTTTTTTAATTTTTATGTTGCTTTGTTCTATATTATAGTGGCATATTTTAGTACTTTAACCTGCAAAATCTTAATTTGAGGATTAAATTTAATTTTGGGTCACCTTGAATACGGATGCATACTATACATATTTGTATTTATATAAAGTTTTTATTAGTTATGAAATATATTTATATGTATGTGTTAGTTATGTTTGCCAACGATTTGTAACTTAGATGTTGGAGTTTGATTTGTATCTTGCAATATTTTGATTATTATTTCTCAAAAATATATTATTGTAGTTGTTAGAGCACTTAAGTAGCATTTAGCGGATCTAGATCCGACTCATCATGGGAGTGAAATAAAAATGATTATGCATTAGACAAAAAAAAGTTAAGTTAAAAAATAAGTTGGGGCCTCCTGCTGACTTTGGTAAATAAATGCTATGGAAAACTTATATATATGTGTGTGCTATATTAATGTATATATGTTTTAAATTTTTTATTTAACCGAACCTATTATTATTTTCCTACTTTGGTTACTGCACAATTTATTAGTTGTTAGCCCATATGACTGCATAAATTGGCTTACTTTAGAGTTTTGTCATCTCGGTGATAGACAATTCCATATATATCTTTGTTGTTGTTTCTAACTTTTTTCTTTATCTTCTATTGATTTCTCTGTGTTCCATTTTGTTCTTCCGTAAATTTGAATCGATTAGTGTCTATCACGTCCGGTGCATCTAATGGAGAAGTTCCTGGTTTAGTATTGTGCCACAGGGCTTTTATTTTTTCCGAGCGAATAAGAGCAGCAACAACGTATATTTGTTTGAACCATTTGTTTTGTACTGTAGGCAATCGACTTTGGGATAGATTAGCAGGGCTCTAGGCCTGTAGTCGTGGCTCAAATAACTCCGACTGTGGTTTCTTTGATGGAGCGGCTTCTCTTATGGATATAGAGCTATTTTGAAAACCATTCACATTCAGTAGAATTGCTTCTCCTATTTTTTTCATGAATATATGGAAGATGTCAAATGTCCAACGTGCCATGTCTATAATTTAATATTTTTCTCATAATCTATAATATGATTTCGTAATAACATAATTTCATATGAAATAACATAGTAGTGACTAATGATATTATTTATAAATTAAACCAATAAATTCACTTTTGACCTTTTCTTTTGTCCTCATTTTCTCTGCCTTCTTTTTATATTCTCCTTTTCTATTTTCCTTACCCGTTCAACCTTGCTGCTTCTTTATCCTTTTATCTTCCTTTTCTCTATACTTCTTTAGAGGTATAGATCACATTTTCATTCCGTGCCTAGTTTTTTCATGTACTTATAGAAGATTAGATGGGGATAATAATGTTAAGAATTATTTATGCTATTTGATTCTTCACACGACTAAGTCCCTGATTTTTCCCATGCAACTATTTAGATTGAGCTAATAAATTGTTACATTTTTTTATAGATTTTGGTGTTTTACCCTTTATCCCAATGATTATTACTTTTAATTTTGAATTAAGCTATTTACTAATCCTATTCGGCATGGACTCTTTGTCATGTTCTATTTTTTATTTTTAAATTCAAAATTAGCTATTTATTAATTTTATTTAATATGGACTCTTGCGTTAGTTTGAACTGTTACATCTTCATAAAATCTAACGGTGCAAATCCTTCTCTTTTTTAGATTAACGTAGGAATTTTCAGACCCTCCCCACGAATGTGGTGGCTTCTTTTAACACTCCCTTAATAATATATAGTAGATTTTTATACTTTTAATTTTTAATTTAGCTATTCGGCTAATATTAATTTTTTGTCGAGTGCTCATGCTAATTTTTTTAATTTTATAAGCCGAATTTGCCTATTTAGTAATTGTATTTAACATGGACTCTTTGGTTAAGCCCTAATTTTCTTTTTTTAATTCCAAATTAAGCTATTTACTAATCCTATTCGGCATGGAATCTTTGTCATGTTCTAATTTTCCTTAATTTTTAAATACGAAATTAGCTATTTATTAATCATATTTGATATGAACTCTTGAGTTAGATTGAACCGTTAGATCTTCATAAAATCTAAGATGGGGATAATAATGTTAATAATTATCTATGCTATTTGATTCCTCACATGACTAACTCCCGGATTTTTCCCATGCATCTATTTAGATTGAGCTAATAATAGTCACATTTATTTGTAGGTTTCGGTGCTTTGCCCTTTATCCCAGTGATTATTACTTGTATGGAACTATTATATGCCCATAGAATCATAATTCTTTGTTGACCACCATCAGATTAGTTTGTATAACTAAAGTTGTTCCAGAATATGCAATATTTATGATGATAATTCTTGTTTGGAGAAAGCATTGGTTCTTTAGCGGATATTTCTCTCACATTAATTCGTCTGCATATTCATTGGCCCACACTTACAATCATAAGGTGCCAATGGTCTTGCAATAGATTGCAATATGTGAAACTTTGCGCATCATCATTATTTTTTCGTCCCTATCTTGATGTTTGGTTGCTTCAGAAGAAATGGATTGATTGAGTTCGGCAATGATTTTGAGTAGAATCCAGTGTGCTTCATGCAGCTGCATGTATTGCATGACGTTCTTGAGACTCAAAAAGTTGTGATTCGGAATCTCGGGCAAAGACTATGGTCGCGTCGTGGTGCAGGGCGTTCCAAAGATTTTTCAAAGCAATTATCTCTTTCAATAGTACCAATACAATACAACTATGGTCGTGTTGTCATGCTTATGCTGCTGCCATTTTTTTCACCTTTAATGAAGGTTAATGCGAGACATAGATGGTAACATGAGTTTTTATGTCATGCGGACCCTATATTTAACTTTAATTGGATACAGACACTTTTTGGTAGTTTAAAATATTGCATCTCATTAAATTGGACATGGACTCTTTTGTCCAATTTAGATCGGTCGATCTTCATTAAATCGAATGGTGTAAATCCTATACACAAATACTATTTAGATCTTCGTTAATTTGGAGTATTTATTAACTTTATTTGCCATGAAACTCAAACTTGGATTTTTATTATTGCATTTGATACTATTTATTTAGCTATTTTTTTTCTTAATATGATTCATAATCACTACACATATCAACAATAATTTTTTTATTCCAGTTCTTGCATTTATCTATTTATTAATCATATTTGATGCCATTTTTTTATACTTTTAATTTTTAATTTAGCTATTTGGCTAATAATATTTTTTTGTCATGTGCCAATGCTAATTTTTTTAATTTTATAATTCTGAATTTGCTTATTTAGTAATTGTATTCAACATGGACTCTTTGGTTAAGTCCTAATTTCCTTATTTTTTTAATTCCAAATTAAGCTATATTTACTAATCGTATTTGGTATGGACTCTTTGTCATGTCTTTTTTTTAATTTTTTAAATTCGAAATTAGCTATTTATTAATCGTATTTGACATCTCATCGCGTTTCTTTACTCCATCATCATCACGAAATCGTCCGTCCATCCATCTTCGACATCCCTTCACGTCGGGGCAGTGCCACGACACCGGGGGCATATCGCGTCGGAGGCTCCCTCTGCCAGCCTGTTGCCTGCGACCACCGTGCTGCTAGCTACCAGTAGTTGCTAGGAATTCAAGTCAACATTATCTCTTTGCAAAGAGGTATTAACAGCCCAGATTAATTCTAAAACATATGTTTTTCCATCAAGCTCACGTATTACCCATGCCCCCCTCTTCTTCAATCGTCCAGAACGCATAATCCGTTTGCAAAACTTTTAACAGGTACTAACAATATGACATACTAAAAAATTAGTCAACTGACAACAGTTGGACAGTCATAGAACAACGTAGGAATTTCTAGACCCTCTCGACGAACGTGGTGATTTGTTTTAACACTCCCTTAATAATATAATAGAATTTATACTTTTAATTTTAAATTTAGCTATTCAGCTAATATTAATTTTTATCTAGTGGTAATGCTATTTTTTTAATTTGATAATTCAGAATTTTCCTATTTAGTAATTGTATTCAACATGGACTCTTTGATTAAGCCCTAATTTCCTTATTTTTTTAATTCCGAATTAAACTATTTACTAATAGTATTCAGCATGGACTCTTTGCCATGTCTTAATTTTCCTTAATTTTTTAAATCCGAAATTAGCTATTTATTAATCGAATTTGATATGAATTCTTGAATTAGTTTGAACCGTTAGATCTTCATAAAATCCAACGGTGCAAATTCTTCTCTTTTTTAGATTAATATGGGAATTTCTAGACCCTCTCGGCGAACGTGGTGACTTCTTTTAACACTCCTTAGAATAACGTAGGAATTTCTAGACCCTCTCGACGAACGTGGTGGTTTGTTTTAACACTCCCTTAATAATATAATAGAATTTATACTTTTAATTTTAAATTTAGCTATTCAGCTAATATTAATTTTTATCTTGTGGTAATGCTATTTTTTTAATTTGATAATTTAGAATTTTCCTATTTAGTAATTGTATTCAACATGGACTCTTTGATTAAGCCCTAATTTCCTTATTTTTTAATTCCGAATTAAACTATTTACTAATAGTATTCAGCATGGACTCTTTGCCATGTCTTAATTTTCCTTAATTTTTTAAATCCGAAATTAGCTATTTATTAATCATATTTGATATGAATTCTTGAGTTAGTTTGAACCGTTAGATCTTCATAAAATCCAACGGTGCAAATTCTTCTCTTTTTTAGATTAATGTGGAAATTTCTAGACCCTCTCGGCGAACGTGGTGGCTTCTTTTAACACTCCCTTAATAATATAATAGATAGATTGAAATTAAAAAATAAAGAAACTCAATCAAAAGTCCATATCAAATGTGATTAATAAATAGCTTATTTTGGAATTTAAAAATAAATAAAAATTATGACATGACCAAAGAGTCCACGTTGAATATGATTAGGACTACGATTAGTACATAAAATAAATTTTAATTTAAAAATATAACTTAATCAAAGAGTTCATATAGAATGCACTTAGTAAATAGCTAAATTCAAGATTAAAAAAACACTTAACAAAAATGTTACCAAGTGTTCACACATCTAGATTCTGGGCCTCTTGAGCCGAGTGAATTTTGGATTCCATGTAGATTGTAGAAATGGAGTACTATCAATATTTAAGGTCTTTGAATCCATCTGAACTAGATTTTTTTTTTAAAAAAAAAGCTGAATTGCAAAAACTAGACGCTGTGTTTGGACCCATCCAGCTAGTGAGCGGTGGCTGTCTCGCAAGCTAGTGGAATTATGCAATCTGTGTGTTGGCCGCGGCTCTATGAGAGTGCAAATGTTGGTGGGCGTCGTGTTCAGTTTTCGATCTTGCTGCGATTGTCGAGTGGAGTGGTGTTGTGGAGTGGAGTCGTGCGGCCGCATTGATGTCCTAATCCAACCGGTTGGTGTTTGAGAGCGGCTGTTGTGTTTGAGTTGAGTTGGCACGGTACGGCGCGTGTTGATACCCTAACCCAATCGACGGGTGTTGTTTCTTTGTTGTTTGGCCAGTCTGGGTTTTTTTCTTCTTTTTAACATAATCAGCAGCTCTCTTGCCTAATTTGTTTCAAAAATACACAGATTGTAAAAGACCGGAACATAACCTGATATTCTTGGACCGTATGGTACATTGCAGAATTTCAAATTCTGAATTTGCTGTGGATCCAGACAGAGCCTTAGCTAAGTGCAGCAATTTTTTCTTACCTATATAATAGTATATTATTACAGACCAAAAATGACCTAGAGTGGGTCGATGGATACTAGCAATGCGTCAATGATCCAGTGGCTCGGCGTTCCCAGTTATTGCGCGTCCGGCCGTCATGTTTTCCCACGATGCCACCGAGCTGCAGGAATAGACCGGCCGGGGGATCGGAATCGGAGGAAATGTCAAATGTGCGCGCGCATCCCAGGAAGGAGGGACCAGGGATCCGGCTGTCGTGCCCGGGCGCAGCAGCCCACTTGAAGTGAGACAGTACAAGATGCGGCCATCATGCATGCATGCTAGCTAGCTGGTCTCAAGTGTGCACGGAGGTCCCGAGCAGCAGCAAAAGGGACAGGGCCGCGCGGAGAGCGAAAGCCTAGCAGCCCTAGCTAGCTAGCCGCCGGCCTCGCCCGATGGCCGGCCGGGCGCGAGCGGTGGTCCACCGCCCGCAACCACCGTGACGCCAACATCTGAGGCCAGGCCACCGCGCGGCACGCCTGCCGCCCCCGTCCTGCCCGGCGATCGCGCGCGGCCGCCGCGCCGTGCATGTCGCGCGCGGCCGCCGCAGTAACTAGCTAGCAGCGCGCGGCAGCCGGTGGAGCCAAATCATATGGTGGTGCACGGCGGGATCAGATCGGATCGGGTCAGAACGCCAGCCAGCGCTTTGATTTGGCACGGAGAGAAAAAAAGGCTCCCGGGCTGCCAGGCCAGCGGCCAGCCCAGGTGCAGGCATGTGGGCGCGCGTCACCTCGATCGGCCTCGCGCGCGTGAGACTCCCTGCTCGCCGCCGCACGTAACGCCGCGCATGGGCGCCCCGGCGCTGTCGCCCGCCAGCCGGGCGGCCGGCGTCCTCTGCCGGCCTCGGCCGGTCTCCGGTCGGTCGGTCAGGCACAGGGTTGGCCGGCCGGGGCGCACCCCCGCGCGCTGCCGTAGGAGGGCGTGCGTGCACGTGTCTGGCCTTGATCTGACGTCGCGCTCGTGCCCGTGTCCGGGCGCCGCACCCGGCAAGGCCGGAACGAAGGAAGCGCGCGGCCGCCGATCGAGCAAGTGGCGCATAAATCTAGTCCCCGGCCGGGGAGGATAATATTTCCCCGCCCCGGGGCGTTGCTCCGCGCCCAACCGCAGCGGCACGTTGCCTGCTGGGGGCGCCGCGGGCACGGCAAGCAGGATAGAATTTTCTGCGACGCCGCCGCCGCCGCATTATCCGAAGCTGACAAAAATCCATTTGGAATTAAAGAAGAATCGGATAGGACGCGGACATCGCCGCCCTCCTTCGCTCACTCACTCAATTCATTCCGATCCCTCTGCGTGCATGGACCGTGCCACTCTCGGATCTTGGCCGGGCGTGCCTGGACGCACTGGCGGGCGGCAGGATGATGCAGCGCGCGCGGAACGCCAGCTGCGAGGTCGAGCGGATGCCAGAAGGCCGGCTAGCTGTGGATCGGCTCCGGTTGTTGCCGCGCGGACGGAGACTTGGAGGCCGCTACGCCACGACACGATCTTTGTCCCTGGCCATTACTGCGGCGGCGGCGCCGCCGCCGCCGCCGCGGCGAATTGAATCGCACGTTTCGGCGTGGCCTCGCCGGCCAAGGCTTGGCTAGCCGCAACGTGCGTGATAAGTATGCAGTCCGGATCAGCATTTCGGCGCCGCCCCCATGCTGCCATGCTGCTGCGATCCCGGGGCCTGTCGCACTGCACGCTTGCCGCCATGGAGCCATCCAGCGGGGGGGCGTGCATTTGCATGCATGCACGCCGGCGATGATAGCTACGAATAGGATAGGTGTGGCGTTGTGGTTTCCTGGCCGTGCATCTGTGGGGAGCAGAACGGTACACACCCCACGCCTATCCAAACGGCGCCCAACAGCTGGTGGTATAGCATGGAGCCATGGATCTTCCGTACGTCACCTAGCAGCAGGATCGGTCATGCTTGTGCATGCCGACGACCGAGCTACCTAGTGCTATGCATACTGCTCTGCACCTTCCATGGACCCATCACCCATATATGCATGCACCGTGGACAAATCTGAACCAGGCACTGTGTATCTGCAGGTACTACTATGAACGATATGGATAAGCAGTTAGGCCTGTTTAGTTCCCACCCATAAACCCTGTAAACGCAAAAAAAAAACCGTCACTTCGAATGTTTCGACACATATATGGAGTACTAAATGAAGTCTATTTACAAAACTTTTTGCATAGATGTGTTGTAAATCGCGAGACGAATCTAATGAGCCTACTTAATCCATGTTTTGTAACAGTGATGCTACATCGTCTCGCGATTTACAACCCATCTGTGCAAAAAGTTTTGTAAATAGACTTCATTTAGTACTTCAAATTAGTAAGATTCCAACGCAAAAAAATTTTGCACTGGAACTAAACAGGGCCTTAGTCAGGTAAATCCCCACGTGTTGCGATACTACACCAAACTGGAATTACCTTGGCGGCCACAAATTTCCTTGACGGCCGAAATTGAACCACCAAGAAAAATGTAGTTTCCTTGGCGGTGCCAGTTAACAGCCAATGATTCTATATTTCTTGGCAGCTGATGATGTCCGCCAAGAAAAATAAGGACTTCCTTGACAGATTGTCTAGCCCGCCAAGTAAATTGAACACTTTCTTGGCGGTTTTGTTAGGCAGCCAAGGAAATGCTTGTTAAGGGCATGTTATGTTTTTTTCATTTAAATATATATAACACATATGACAATCGAAGTATACAAGGCATGAAAAACATTGTTATGACATACTAAAAAGGTTTCAACATGAAAATCGACTAATGGATTGTTTCATTTGATATTCATTTCAGAGCACTTGTATGGTGTGTGAACTCTCTCCTGTCTAACTAGATTCAAGATGATTAGTAGCAAACTTATCATTTTTGCATTTAAATTTCATACAAGCTAGATTAGTATTTCTTTCATGAAAATATTTTAATGTAAGTTTTATGCAATGATAAACCTTTTGAAGATTTAAGTGTATTTATGGCTAGTTATTTAAAACATTTCACATATCAACCACATGTGGTGTAAAAATAACATTTAAATTACAAATAAAAATAGTTGCTAGGGTACTCATATATGTCAGTACTACATGCCAATTTGTAAACAAAAAACTTAACTATTTGTACACTTTACACTATAGTTTTCTTACTCAATTCATAGTTTCTAAAATTTAATAATTCCTAATTTTCTTAGAAAATCATAAAATTTGGCTTGGGGTCAAATTACATCCTTCTAACATCCATAGAAAAATTCCACCAAAAAATTAAAATTGAGGTAAAAGTTTTCTTCATTTGGTGTTCATTTCAAAGCAAATGTTTATAGTCAACCCTCTACTCTTTAGTAAGATTCAAGATGTTCAATAGTTAACTTTCTCTTTTAAACAAAATTTAATGTAAACTTGATTTATTATATTTTTCATAAAAAATAATTTATTATTATTCAATAATATACATTTTTGAGAAATTTAAATGTAAATTTAGCTATTTAATCGAATTACTTTGCATCTCACTATCCTGAGAAAATCTTCCGAATTGGGCTGAATGTTTGGCAGAACCCATTACAGCTCCCCTGTATGCACATGGGCCTGCAGCGCGTCCAACTGCTTCTGACCGTCCATCGTCGATCTGTCGGCCTTGGTGGGACGCACACGCATCAAAACTGGCGGCACACCACGAAAACCCTAGCTCTTCTACCCTTTTCCCTGTTCACACCCAGCAGCAACAGAGCGAGCAAACCATGGCGACGTTGTGCGGAGGCGGCGCGAGGCGGGCTGCGGCGCTGTCCGGCGAGGCGGAGGCGCGGCGCACGGCAGCCGGGCCGCGAGCTCCACGCGGCCAGGTGCGCGCGGGCGAGACCGAGGTGGCCGGCGGCGTATGTCTGCCACCGGCGCGGGAGCTCGAGTGAGCGTGGCGGCGGCGCGGCCATCCTACGTGGCGGCCGGCAGCGGAGGCGGCCTCCTGCGGACTTCGTTGCGCAGGCGAGGAGGCGGCGCTGTGGCTTCCTGCGAGCTTCGGGGCGTGGCGGAGGTCCACGACGGAGTCAGATCCGGCCGCGGCAAAGTCCTCCGCCGGCTGGGAAATAGCTAGAGGCCGAGCAGTGAGGAACGAGTATTAGTAGTACTTGCCTGTTATTTATTTTACCAATGCATCTCGGATCTATTATTATAAGTAGCACTTGTCCTTTTATCACTGCATCTCGGATCTAGTAATAGGATTTGCAGTACTTCCTACAAGATCGTCTCTTATGATGAGCTTGTTCACGATTCGGCCACTGCAACTTTGAATTCTGAAATGACTACCGGTTAGTGGTTGGGCGGAAAATGCGTGGTAATGATGCTTCTGTCGACATCTAGTTACTTATATCAAATAATAAGTTTTCTAGACTGAATCCAAAGGCACACTGTCATGCTGGTTTTCAGTTCACACTGCATAATGTAACTCTTATAAGCTGCATTTAGTAACTATGATGATTTATGTCAATTTGTTACTATTTCCTACCTGGGAATTTATGGTACATTTTCTTCTCCTTAAGAAGCAGATAAGGTAAATTTGCACTTAGCAACATTTGAGACTCTGTTAATTAAGACTCTGTTTCACAGCAATAGTTCTATATCCCAGCACTGATTTCAAACATTTTCTACCATCCTATTGTCATGGTTACTTTGTCTAACTTGTGTTGATTTGTGCAATGCAGGTGATTGTTGAGAATGCTGAGTTAGTTATCAACTTCTCTAAGTTACCATAACTGCTATACTTTTTACAATGACTATCCACATCTTTAATTGTTTATGGGTAATTCTAGTAGGGTTTCTACCCTTTCTTTCCCCTGATGACTGATGGCAGTTGGTGCCATAATTTGGCTACCCCAAGACAAATATATAACACTATATTCAATTGTCTCACTCATTATCATTACAGAAAGTGCTCACTGCTCTCATCTCAATATTTTTACACATCTCCATATACTTTTGTGTGTTCACTGTTTTTTATTTAACAATTAGGCAGTAACACATCTCCATATACTTATTGCAAGATTATTTCAAATTGCAGAAGCTAAACTGAGCATTATGAATGTGTATGCTGATTCCTAATGATATATATCAAGAAAATGCCTTTCAAACCCTCCTAATTGTGAGGTAATTATTTCTTCCTTTTCACCTGCATGCTTCCACCTAATAGTTCCATTTTCACCAATCTAATAATTTGTTTTTATGGGTTAGAGGGACATGATGGTTTAAGTGCAACTTGGAGTAGCAAGTGAGCTCATATGCATTGGTGAAGGATCTTTTTACGTTTGTGTTAAGTAGATCAAGTCCTGTTAGATTGATTCAATAGTTTTCAACTGAGTTGATTGTAACTTGCTACTGGAATATCTATGAATATTTCTGCTCATTAAAATTACTGCATATCAGCAGCAATGTATTTTTTATGTGCCATATGTTGTTCCTATAATATTATTGGAAGAATAATGATATGTTGCCGGTCACTACCTTGATCAATGGAACTTGATATGGACTGTATGTTTGATGGATACAATTTGAATTACTTATGGATCGAACAATATTATGTAGCTATTAGCTGATAACATATTATTATTTTATTAGTTGTATGCATTTTCTTGGCGGTTGGTAGCCAAGGAAACAACTATTTAGCTTGGCGGTTGAGGCCTGCCAAGGAAAGTTGTATTCTTGGCTGTCGATGACCGCCAAGGAAAGTTGTATCCTTGGCTTTCGACGACCGCCAAGGAAAGTTGTATCCTTGGCAGTTGTAATAATTTTTTGGCGCAGTTGCAATTTGGACATTGTCCGACTTTACTTGGCGGTCAAACCGCCAAGAAAATAGTGCATGGCGGCCGGCAGCCAAGGAAATCGAATTTCCTTGGCTTTCTATTCTTAGCGAATTTTGCTTGGCGGCCGGCCGCCAAAGATCATTTCTTTGGCGGTTTTGGTACTTTCCTTGGCGGTTTTTGGCCGCCAAGCCAATTCTGGTTTGGTGTATATCTCATGTATGTGCTACATACTACACCCTTTAACTCCACTGTGGCTCGTGCTGTCAGATCACGTATGCCGCCTTTCCGGCCGCCTAAACTCAGTAGACTTTCTGAATTGAGAAAGTCAAGGTTAGCACATCGCATGGCAACCCAATCCGAGACGCAAGAACGACGAACTGAGTGGTCAATTTTACTGTCCATGTCCCATAATCATCATGCGACGAGCCTATCTTCAGCCAGTATGCAGTAGTAGCACTGGCTTGCACTCAACAAACGTCTGACGACGCCTAGAACGCTTCCAAGTCTGAACAAGAAACCGCTCCAGCACACACACTAGAGACTAGACGGTGCTGGCAGGTACTAGGCCGGCCGGGCCGGCTTCCAGGCCGAGCAATGCGAAGGCGACACGTCGCAACACGATACGTACGGCCCCAGCCCTGCAGGCTCCACTCGCACCGCGTTTGGTTTGTACAGTAAAAATTCCGTAAAAAGAGAATCATGTACTCATAGAGTATTAAATGTAGTCTATTTGTAAAAACTTTTCGGAGATAAGTGTAACTTTTCGCGACAAATCTAATGACAGCAATTAATTCATAATTTGCTACGGTGATGCTACAGTAACCATCCTCTAATCGTGCGGTTAGAGGCCTCATTAGATTGGTCTCGCGAATTTACCAGGAGTCCTACAGGTGATTTTGTAATTAGACTTTATTTAATACTCTAAATTAGTGGTCAAAGATGCAAAAAAAAAAATTCACGCCCCAAACCAAACACGGGGGTGAGTGAGGATGAACAGTAGCGGCGTTGGATTGTTCGAAGCGCGTTCGTATCAAGGAGACCGCGCGGTTTTGCATCAAGGAGATCGATCGACTCTCATGCATATGGCAGGCGATTTCCCATCCATCCATCGTCTCGGTCCATGCATGCAAGGCAGTAAGGGGTTTTCTGGTCCTGGCTGGCAAAGATTCTTCAGGAAGCGCCGAAGCGCGATGCATGCCTTGAACATCGATCTGCCTGTATCTGTATGCACAGCACCTAACAACCACATCTTGTCTTTCGAAAGAAAGAAGAAAAACAACAACCACATCGTGAGATCCGTGTCCTAGCGATAGTAGCTAGTGGTTTGGTGTAACCACTGCACGGAACCCTAGCTAGGGCTACTGTGTGCCGTGCCCGTCATGGGCGAAGCAGCAGCGCACGCATACAGTTCAATCCGTTCCATCCCCTTCCGATTTCTTCTGGACACACTGTTCCAATAATATGTACCCTGTAGTAGTACATGTGAGTGGATGATTGGGGGCGGACGTGAGCTGGGTCAAGATGGAGAAGCAAAGGTACCGATCGAAACGGAAACTTTTATTTGCCCTTCATTTCCTGCATGTACTTCTTCCGTTGTTCCCGATCGATCGTCGCATGATTGAAGGGGAAGAAAAAGAAATAGTCCCGGAACAAGATTGGTCGCGTCTGCGCGGCAGCCCGGCCGGAACCCGGTCTGGTCAGTAGTCTTGGTATTGCATGTTACTACTCCCTCGGTGCATGCATGCTGTGATGCTGCACTGAGCTGGACGGAAGCATGTCTGCTTGATACGAAGTGACAGGGAATAATGTGAGCAAGAGTCCGGTAGAGGGATGGGCCAGAAGGAAAATGTTGTGTGGTATCGGAGAGAATACATGTCATGTCAACATGTGTGTGCGCGCGCGCGCGCGCGTGCGTGTGCGGCGTGGCTGGGAACGCGCGCGAGTTCTGAACGAGACCGGCGGGCGCAGCGCATGTGGAGTGGAATATAAGCATGGCGGCAGGCGCGGCATTGAACGGAAACCTTCCAAGCAAGGTGGATCGGCGCCCGCGCGGCCATGATCGCCGCCAGCAGCCAGCAGGCCCGGCCCGGCCCCATGCGTCAATAACTCGTGTCCCCCGGCGGCAGCCCAGGAAAGAGATATTAGGCCGCCGGCCGCGGCCGGCCAGGGCATGGCCGCGCCGATCGCCGCCCGGGACACGGCTCCTACCACCCCGGCGCCTGACCGGCCCAGGGGCGGACGTAGTATTGATTCCTCCGTATTCCCAGGAATACTCTGCTGCCGGAAAAACAAATTAAGTATATGTATATATGTATAGGAATACTCTGCTGCCGTAGGCCCATCTAAACTGGCCCACGCTCACGGTTCACCAGGCAGCAGCCCACCAGGAACATCACGGAAGCACCCAGAGTGGACGGACAGATCAGACGCGTATAGACTCCAGCGTTGCAAGCGCTGAGCGCTGCGCGCGGCCGCCGCAGGGCGCGGCACGCCGCCGCCGACGCCGCGGCGGCGCGGCCGCCACTCCGGTCCGGAATCCGCGTCTACACGCTAGACTGCGGCAGTGCCCAGTCTTACTCCTCCGGTCCTCCCTCCCTTGCGACACACCTGCCGTAGTTGCGCTCGACTGCCGGCACTCCGGCAGCGCCTCCCGGTATTCCCCTGCGGCGGTGCGGCCACGGAGCACGGGCACTCTTCCTCCCGGTCTCGTAAAGCTCAACCCATTCACTAACTCGCAATCCTGTGTTCGGTTCATCTTCTTCCCCAAATCAAAGCCTAACCCTAGATTTTTCATTCTACATGAGTGTGGAGTAGACGAGCAGTGGAGCTGCAGATCAAACGGCGAGCGTTGGAGGTAGCAAAAAGATTAGAGATAAGAGGTGAGAATCCTCAATTCGATTACTAATTATTCTTACCCAATAATATTGTGTTCCGAGGAACTGAAATAGTTTTGGGGGCTAATCTAGGTTGTGTAATAAGTTGTGAGAATGAATGATAAAAAAAAAGCTGTGAGAATGAAGAAGAAATCTATTGATCTAAAATCAATGTGGGAAAGAGCTGCAAAGACAAGGAAGTTAACTTCCCCTTCCACATTGACACCACAGCCTATTACTATTGGGAGTCAAGTTGAGGCAGATGCTAATCAAAGCTCACCTTCTGTCCATCCTGAGATGCAAACTAGTGACTCGCAGAATCAGATAGCAAGAGAAATTGAAATGCCTGAGCATATTGAAACAGTGGTTGCTAGCAATGAACCTATGCCAGCAATCATAGAGGAGTCACAATCTTCAGAAGATCAGCCTACCCATTTGTCCCCTATCAGAGATGGTGATGAACCAGAGTATGAATCAAATGATGAAGCTATTTATGATATTGAATATCTTATTCGTGATCCGGGAAAGAGGGTTCCCATCAAATCCTATGATGTCAATGAGCGTAACTCAGTGATAAGAGGATATATTGCATTGGGGCCTTGTCAACCATGGAGCCATAATTTTCCTATAAGGAATATTGGAGGTAAGCCATAGTAGAAGAACTTGAGTTGGGTGACATTGAATCAGGAAAGGGTCAAAATCAAGAGATGGGAGTAAGTAGGCCTGGAGATACACATTGGGGATCTCATTATAAAACAGTTATGCGTGTCCTCTCTTTGTATCCTTCAATCCGTAAAGTTATCACAAGGGTTGGCAAAGATTCCACTCAAGGGGCAGAATGTGCACAAGCATAAACAATGTCGACAATATTTAAATCATTTGAATTTGTTTTCATGGCATACTTGATGCGTACTGTACTTGGGTACACGGCTGATTTGAGTCATGCTTTGCAAAAGAGGGACCAAGATATTGTTAATGCCGTAGACGTCATTTTTCTCACAAAGATTCAGTTGCAACAAATGCGCGAGAATGGTGGATGGGATGAATTTCTTAAAGATGTCCACTCTTTTTGTATGAAGTATGGTATCAAAATTCCTAAGATGGAGGATTTTTACAGGCCAGTTGGAAGGGACAGAAGGTTCTATGTAAAAATCACAAATCTGCACCGTTACCATGTTGACATGTTCTTAAGTGTCATTGATAGGCAGCTACGGGAACTCAATGATAGGTTTGATGAGGTAAACACTGAATTGCTTCTTTGCATGGCATCATTCAATCCGATTGATTCATTTGCTGCTTATGACAAAGCCAATTTTGTTAAACTTGCTCAATTTTATCCTGATGATTTTTCAAGAAGTGAAATAGACCATCTTCCTTGTCAACTTCAACTCTTTATTACTGATGTGCGCGGAGATGAAAGGTTTAGGAAAGTGAAAAGTTGCACACCAAGTATGATATTGTGTATAAGCTTCTTAAATTGGTGCTGATACTTCCTGTAGCTACAGGTAGCGTTGAGAGGGTATTTTCATCAATGAATTATGTGAAAAATAAGCTAAGAAATAGGATGGGTGACCAATATTTGAATGATTGCTTGGTCACATTTATTGAGCGAGAGTTCTTCTTACAAGTTAAGGACAGTGACATCGTCAAGCGCTTTCAAGCCATGAAAGATCGTAGAGTTCAGATAAAATTGTAGTTTTTTTCAATATTTGTAATTTGTCTTTGTTTATTGGAATTATAAAATATCTTTCATTTGAACAACAGATACCGTTCATCTATGCTGTTGTGAACTTGAACTTGAATATTTAAATAAATTATTTTTTTAAAAATACCTTACTTAGAAATGTCCGCCACTGGACCGGCCTCCCCTGGTCAACCACGTCCCCGGGGCGAGACAAGTCGCGCGCCGGGCGAACAGTAAAAGTACCGGCCCCGCCAGGTAGGAGGGACGCTGCAGCATCTGCTGCTGCGTGCCCCGATCCGTGCGCGTGTCTGGATCGGCGATCTTTTCTGCTGCTGCTGCCGCCGCGCGCCAGATCGATCTGGCGCCTGATTCGCGACGTACATGTCGCGTCTCGTGATTCGTGAGGCAAGGGTCCTGGGTGTAGCTGGAAGGCGGACAGGTCATCGGATCGGATGGTTACTGGATGGACCTGTAGCTGTCGGATTGCTGCCAATGGCGCCCGGCCCGTCCTCGTGTTAACGTGCACGGCACACTTGGCCACAAGCGATTGGCTGCGCCGTACATGAATGGGGAACAGAGAGAGAGAGGGGAAAGCGCGGGCAGCAATGGCGGGCGAATGAGAGAGATCGAGAGATCCAGCCCAGCAGGTGATTCTTGCCTCCGGCCCAACGAGGTGGGAAGCACTACTAGCGGTTTTTTATTTTCGATTTGAAAATTTACAGGAATATACCCCGGCCGCCCCGCTGCCGAGCGGCCGGGACCTGGCCGCCCGGCAGCGAGGCGGCTGGGGCATTTCTGAAAAAAATTTCGCTGAGAAAATTGCGCGCAGGTCCCTGGGGGCCGGTCGCACGGTAGCGGGGCGGCCGGCCCCTTATGCCGCCCGGCAGCGGGGCGGCCGGCCCCTTATGCCGCCCGGCAGCGGGGAGGCCGGCCCTGGCCGCCCGGCAGCGGGGCGACCGGCCGTAATTTTTGCAATTTAGCCTTTTTCGCGAAAGAATTTCACATATGTGCCCTTTTGTACCTTTTTGCAGAAATAGACCCTGGGGTCGGCGCCGTAATATGTGGCGCCGAGATAACACGTCTTGGTACCACAAATCACGGCGCCGAGGTGCCACGCACGCACAAGCAATCTAGTGAATCTTCGAACTTGCCTTTAATATTTTCGGACCTTTTCAGGAGACTAGAATATTGTGAACCACACATCAAATATAACGGTAAGAATTTAGAACTAAAAACTGCATTACACAATGTAAATCATAGGAATTACATCATAATACAACGTTAATGAAACACACATCAGACATGCAGTGGCATGACAGAACCCGTTGCAACTACGGTAAACAGATTCTGAACTAATCTAACATGCCTTAGGTAATTTAAAAATACACAACAAACACAACGATGCAGCATGTCACTAGCATTAGGTAGTCCTAGTAGCCGTACCCCCACGTAGCAAACTGCGTTGAGCCTTCTCCGCAGTATCCACCCCTTGCAAATGGTGCAGGCGGTGGTGCCGGAGGGGCAGGGCCCTTCTCCTTGTGACAAGGGCAGTTGCAGTAAGGAATAGTGTATGGTTCATTCTGTGAAGCGGCAGCATTGCTGGTATCATCATCTTCGTCGTCTTTGTTACCCTCGCTCACTTCCTCGTAATGGTTCATCTTGCATTCCAGATCAAAGATCTTTATCTGGAGGTACTCGATGAACTCCTGAACTGAATTAATTGGTGTATGATCGACCCACCTGGTAAAACCACAATTTTCTGGAGCATCTGAAGACTGCAAAATAAATTTCATGTAAGGTGTCTCAATGAAGATAAAGAAATAAAACAACCGAGTATTACCCATGCATGTGGGCATTTGAAGAAACGCCGACCGCCATCCATCCCGTCGGTGCACATCTGCACTAAGCCGTCATCACCATGTCTGCATTTTGGCCACGGTTCTCTACGGTTATCGTATTGTCGAAGAGGAGTTTCATTGGTAAATTCACTCTTGTGCTGCGGCGGAAACTCAAACACTGGTTCCGGAAAGGAATCAGGGTCTATTTCTGTAAAAAGTTACAAAAAGGGCACATATGTGAAATTCTTTTGCGAAAAGGGCTAATTGTAAAAATTACGTCCGGGCGCCCCGCAGCCGGGCGGCCAGGGCCGGCCGCCCCGCTGCCGGGCGACCAGCCCCCAGGGACCTGCGCGCAATTTTCTCCACGAATTTTTTTTCAGAAATGCCCCTGCCGCCCCGCTACCGGGCGGCCAGGACCCGGCCGCCCGGCAGCGGGGCGGCCGGGTATATTCCTATAAATTTCCAAATCGAAAATATATTTTTGTAAAAAACGAAAATAAAAAAATAAAGAAACTGCAGCACTACTACGGCTCAACGAACGGCCTGGCGGAAGAAGAGAGCAAAGGCGCCTTTTGGGCTTACGGGGCGTTAGGCCCAACGGAAAAGGCTTACGGTTCCCCTATAATTGCTGCTGTGCGGCGTGCAAAGGGCCACCAAGCCAGGAGAGCACCGAAAGGCACTTCGGCAAGCCCAGCGGCCACTCAAGCAATCTGACGGCCCAACAGAAGATAGAGCTGATGTGTTCGACGTGTTCGTTCTACCGTTCTTTTTTTTCTTCCAGTTTTTCTTTTCTTTCGCATAATATTTGTTGATTTCTAAAGTGCATGTATATTTGCCGAACTATTGAAAATGACAGATTAATCAAATACACTAAC
This sequence comes from Panicum virgatum, assembly GCF_016808335.1. Classification (NCBI taxonomy): domain Eukaryota; kingdom Viridiplantae; phylum Streptophyta; class Magnoliopsida; order Poales; family Poaceae; genus Panicum; species Panicum virgatum. The sequence goes on from NC_053146.1 coordinate 54,036,456, forward strand.
TTGTTTTTCTATGAAAATACTTTAACTTGTTGAAATAACTAGTTCATTTGCGTGACTAGATATACTTTTGTTTTAGATTAACCAGTTCATTTCAGTTCTACTAATTAGTACGGAACTGCATTGGTATGTGATGTCTTGAGAAACAGTCGTACGTATGTCATTTTTGTGGAACTGCATCGTGGTGTAAATTTATTCACTTATCTTTGGACTATGGTACTATTTGCCTTTATATTATGTATGGTTATTACCGTTGTGTCGACTCGAACAGTTGAAGTGGTTACTTACTACAGCTTTTGAGTACCGGCTTCTCATTGTAATCTATATGTTTCCTATCAAATTGTACTGTTTCGGATATCTCGCATAACTGATTTTATTTTCTCAACCGAGATTTTCCGTTCCCATCCCCGTTTCCAAATTAAAATAAGAAAATGAAAATAGTTAGGATCTTTTCTGATCTGATTTCGACCGCTTTATCCCTACGGACATGGGCCAGCAAAGGTGGACTGCCGGCTCCTCTCTCTACCCCAAAACTGTCCCCAGCGAAAGGAACAACGGGCCAGGCCGACAGTTCATCACTCGTCCCCCGAAAGCTTTAACCAGGGGGCAACAGCAGATGCGCAAGCATGAGGTTGGAAATGGAAGGGGAAGGAGAGTACAGAGTCCCCTACTACCATTGCATCTTTTTGAAAAAAAAAAGTCCTACCACTGCTGCAATTGAAGTCCTACCACTGCTGCATAACTGGGCCTGGGCGAGACGCTGGGGCTGATTGGTTGGCTGAATTGAAGTCCAGCCAGACTCCCCGGATGCTACATACGCCTAATTAGATAGCTGGAGCAGTGGAAGAGCCAGGCCCGGTGATGCAAGATTCTCTCCTCAGCCAGGCGCTACGCATGCGGTCGATTTGCTCGTTTCTGACGAGCCTGGTTCGCATGAGCATGAGAACCGTGCGGGCTCAGAGAGTAGCGATGCAAAACATTAAGGGCGTGTTTGGTTGGCTGCGTGGGCGCCGAACCAGGCTCTCCCAATGCAAGCTCCAGCTGATTGGTTGGCTGCTCCAGCGATGGGGCCTGCCTCGCGGGATGCAAAGAGGTACCTGGAGCCAGGCTCCCGTGATACGCAGAAATCACTCGTTTCTCCAGAGCCTGGCTCTGGTGATGCGAGCACGCATGCTCGGGGTGCGTGCACAGACAGTAAAAGTGGAAGCCTGTGTGTGCAAATCTGCAACCAAACAACATCTCGCTGTGGCCTGGCTGCACTGGCCCAACCAACCAAACACTGACTTGTTGCATGTGCTGGGCTTGGCTCCCACCGGCCTAGCTCTCTGGTGCGATCCTGGCTCATCAGGGAAGAGAACCAATCAGGCCCTAAAGCTGGCAGGGCAACCAATACGCGCTGCTCTTCCATGCTGCAAGGATCCAGACAACCAAACAAGAAGCATTTGCATGGCACCAGTCTGGCCAGCGCGAGTCAGGCTCACAGGTGCGGGCCAGGCTGGGATGGTGCAAGAAACCAATCGCACCCTTCGAGATCGGGAAGCGACGCGAGGCCCCCGTGCTGGATGATCGACCGATGGCACGCACGGCGCCGCGTCACCTGGCGCCCATAGAGGAGGTACTACGTACCGCACCAGGTTCGTTCACCTAAAAAAGCCCACAGACAGAGCTGCCCACTAACTACAGGCGGCGGTCCAGGCCCAGCCGATCGATCTCTCGCGCCCTCCTCTCCAATAATTCGCGAGGCCGAGGGGGCGCGTCACGTGGCGTGTTTCCCGGCTCCAGCACCCCCCTGCCGGCCGTTATCCCAACGACAAGCAGACGCATCCCCGTTCCAGCTTGCCGCCCCAGGTGGAAGTGGAACCGCAGCTACCGGGAGCAACGTCCAGGCAGAGCAGCCCGGTCCAGCCCTCTCCTCCCCGATCGATCAGCTAGCCAAGCGTGCCGCTCCCCTGCCTGCCTCAAGCTGCTGCTAGATCCTGCACGCGTGCATGCGCCCACGCGACGCAACTGCTCCTGACCAACCCCACCCGACCGGCGGTTGTTGCCCCCGCGCAATGATGCGGCGGCGGTCATCGAGGCCGCAGCGCCTACGCATTCATGCGCGGACCGGGGAAGGTGCGTGCGTGCAGTGCCCGCGGAGGCGGAGGCGGAGGCGGAGGCTCGGTGCCAGTCGCAGCACCCGCGCATGCACTAGGGGAGGGGAGTTGGTGGATGCCAGCGTGTGCGCGAGCGCGGCCGCCGCGGCTTTTCGGTTGCTGCTGCAGGTCATGTGGGAGCACGAGCACCGGCAACCGAGCACGCATCCGCGACGCGCGCCCGGCCTGGCCCCCGGCGGCATCCTGACCGATTCCTTCCTTGGCTTGCCTGCCTGACCCGGCCACAGCCATCATCCGTCGGTGCGCGCGCGACCTGCCCGGTGCCGGTGGAATCCGCGGAGGCCCTAGCTCGCACTCCAACGTGCCCAATCTGCTGCGGGAGAGGAGCGCGGCCACATGCTGGTGTGCCAAAACTAGTTGCTCTGCACGCGCTGGTCCGAGTCCAACTGTGCTGTGGCGATGAGCGTATGAAAACTGGGAGGACTCGCCGTCGTCGTCGACCTAGCATGCTGAGCTACGCGACGCCTGGCTTTTGTCCGCCACAGCAAGGTGGTAACGAAAAATTTGACGGCTGACAAGCGATGACCCGTCCCTCGTCCGGTAGCACCGTCCGCCTGCCGAGCCGATGGGCTGGCCAATTGAAACGCCGCGGAATTATAGGACCGGAATTCCTGCTCGCCCGGGTCCCGGCCGAGCAAAGCCGCAGCAAGAGAGTAGAATACACTGATGGCTGGCTGGCTGGCTGATTTGGCGTGAGAGGAAAACACTGTTGGTTGGTTGGTTGGCTGACTAATTTGGCGTGAGAGAAAATTAATATTGTGGCTGGCTGAATCTCCCGGCCGAACAAGGCGTAGAGCGGCGGCACGCAGGGTGCCTCGCCTGAGATGAGATGGGCCTCAAGCTTCCAAAAGTCCACTTCGACCTCATCATTGCCCGCATTTTGCCAGCTCATCGACGGCGTCCCCCCTCTCTTTCCGTGCCCACAGACACACCGTGGGACCCGCACGCTCCCTCTCTCCCTCTAGATATTCTACGCACGCCCAATGGCAATGCCCCCCTATCTCCCTATGGGGCAATCGCTGGCTCGCTGCTGCGGTGTGCTGTTCTGGGCTCCTGGCCCTGGCCTTGTGATCATCCACTTACACTAACCTATGGATGATGGCTCGTAACGGCTTGTAGCTTAGCTGCAGGTCAGTTGGCTGGCCATTTGTCTTAGCATGGGCGCGGACACCGATTGGGCCCTGGAAAGCGTGCTTCAGGAACCGCTTTCGGTCCGATCGATCTTCAACGTGTACGTACGTGGTCTCTTCTCTGGAGTTTACGCACACTTCTTCTACACGGGGACTAGAGACAAACCGACCCATCAGCATTGTAGTACTTGCATCACATGCAGGAAGTCCAGAAGTAAGTTTATTTTATTTTATTTTATTGCCACGGACTTAAGGCAGGACTGTAGTTACTGCTAGAAGCATCGAGGGGAAATAGAAGCAGAATGTCAGCTTATGATTTATGGTTTGCATTGGATTTAACATCTAACACCTGAACTTTATGAAATCATGGTCACTCAAAATACGAGGATTTAACTATAGTTCGTGTTTTTGAAATGTAACTCCAGTATAAACTTACCCCCAAAATAAGGTTTAAGCAAAACTTATGCTGTTTTAAGGCCGTAAAAAACATGAACTTGATATCTCATATGGACATACGGAGTACTCACCATAGAGCATACATCTCGGCGCAGATATGAAGCACCAAAATCCAGAAGTGGTGAGGCCTTCTAGCTAGTTCCAGGACACCCAGGTGAGAGTTAACAAATTCTCAACAAAAAAGCAAAAAAAAGGAAAAAAATGCATGCCCGATAATTACTGGGGTATTCAGAGCAAGCAAATCAATGACCCTGCTGCTGGACGGACGATGGCCGGAACAGAGCAAGCAAATCAACGCTGTCGGCCTGCTCCGCCGGAGCCGGCCGACCAAACGCGGCACTCGGCTTTGCGAGAGACCAGCTGCCATAGCACTGGCCGGCCGGCGCCCGGCGGCCCAGCGCCTCGCCTGGACTTGCTCCCCCTACCGCCTACCCTCCTGGCAGTCCTGCCCTGGCAGGCACGCGGGTGGCAGCAATAATTGTCCGCGGCAACCACGAAACACACAAGCCCCCAGCCCCAATCAATGATGCGCCTGCACAGCAAATCTCACTCGCCCCTTCTCTCAGACACTCTGAATCTCCCCTCCAGAGGGTACTCTAGTCCTCCCTACACAAGCAATTGCACTGGAATGGAGATCAAGCAATCATCGTAATCATACACGGGCGTATGAGCGAGCCAAATATACATGCTATTTATGTGTGTATACATATGTCACGAAAAATTTCTTCTTCGTCGTCGTCGTCGTCGTAAGAAGACCACCGCTTATTCTGCTGCGACTGAACAACATGGATGCATGGATGGGTCGATCCTCATGAGGAAGAGGAGGAGTTGTGAACGGACGGGACTTGACTCACTGAACACACTCGCCGGCATCGGTCTCTGTTCGTTTGTAGATATGTAGATATACAAATCGAAAGGAAATGGAGGAAGAAGAAGAGGACGAGGGAAAAGAAATGGAAAGAATCGACAGGAGAAACAATGGCGCTAATGGTCGGAGCAGGGAGGATCCATGGACAAAGGGGATGTACCGTCTGATCGACCAACCGGAACGCGCGGAGGCTGGCTGGCTTCCCCTCATCAGAAGAGCTCCCAGTCGAACCGCGGGATCGGGGAGGCCGTGGCGGCCGCCATCGTGGTGGTCACGCCGGCCGAGGACGTGGACGGCACCGACGACAGCAGGTCGAACGTCTCCCAGCTCGGCGTGGGCGGCGCCGCGGCGGCGGCCGCCGGCGCGGGCTGCTGCTGGAAGTTCCGCCGCTGCGACACGGGCGGCGGGCGCGGCGGGAGGTGCGGCGCGCGGGCCTTGGCGTGCCCGTTCGCGTTCGCCGCGCCGTTGCCGTTGGCCCTGGGCGCCCCCGCCGCGTTCTTGGCGCGGATGGCGTCCAGCGTCTCCACGTACTTCTGCACCCGCTTCTCCTGCACCCATCGTAGTAGTATTTGTCAGTGTCGGCAGCGGATTGAGCTCCCGGCGGCGGCGGCGCTCGCGAATTCGGGCAAGAAGCGGCGATAGATTGATGCAGCGTGTGAGCACTGACCTGCATTCGCCGCTGCACCTTGACCTCGCCGTCGGCGGCGATGGAGTCCAGCTTGACCAGCTCGTTCATGAGCGCCTCGGTGAGGGTCACCACGTCGGCGTCCACCACCTTGCCGCCCTTGCCCACGATGGTCTCCAGCGCCGACACCTGCGCCGCCGAATCGAGCGGAACAGCCAAGGTCAGCACTAATTCGACGCCCGGGGTCACCGCGAGCTAGAAACCAGAGAAATTAAAGCAGCTGCTCGATTCTATTACCTTGGTGGCGAGCTTGTCGACGTCGAGGCTGATGCGGGAGATGGACTTAGCGGCGCGCTCGGCCTTGTCGGTGCGGCGCTGCTCGAGGAGGCGCTTGGCCTGCGCGGCGGGGTCCTCGAGCAGCACCATCTTGGAGCGGTCCCGGACGCCGGCCATGTCGAGGAAGGCCTTGGAGTCCCGCTCCTTGTCCTTGTACACCAGCTTCTGGTCCTCCGGGTGCAGCCCCGTCTTGGCCGACAGCATCTTCTTCAGCTCACCTGCAGCAGCAGCACCACCACCATCTCAATCAGCACGCAGCATCTCAGAGGAAACAAGCCAGCTCGGCGATCGGGGGCGCATTGCGTTACCGAAGGAGGCCTGCGCGTTGATGTAGATCTCGTGGTAGACGCAGTTGAACTTGACCTTGACGCGGATGGTGGGCACGGGCGCCCCCGCGGGGGCGTCCGCGTCCGGGCTCCGCTTCTGCACCAGCATCCCGCCGGGCCGCACCTCCCACTCGTCCTCCTTCACCGCCGCCGTCGCCGGAGCAGCAGCGGGAGGGGAGCTCTCCCTCATCGCGTCCGCGAATGTACCTCTGGGCCTGGCGCGCATCATCTTCTCATGGTACGCCCACGCACCCCGCGCGCGTGCAGCGGCTCCCGCACCCTCCTCCTCTCAGCAGCAGCAGCAACCAACCGAGAACGAGCAGGCACTGGAGCTCCGCTCCCTCCCGAGAAAAGATCTCTGCTTTGCCGGGCGCGGACGGGTCCCCTGGCGCGGGAAGGGGCGAGCCTGGCGGCGCCGGATCTGGGCGAGGCGGGCGGCACGGTTTCGCAGCTGCCGCGAGCGCAGGTGACCCTCCTCCCGGCCTCAATTGGGGAAATCAGGATCAGGGCCGGGGGCGGGCAGAGAGGTAGGTGGGGGGTTAGGAGCTGAGGTGAGGTGGGGATTGGGGAAAGAACAAGCGAGAGAGACTGCTGGGCTGCTGCTGGCAGGAAACGGCAATCTGGATTCACTGACTTGCTGAAGGCAAGTCAGTGAATTACTGTAGCCGTAACTTTTGATTCATTCCCGGCCGTTCATTTGCGGATGGATGGATGAGATCCAGTGCTACAGAGAGCATGATACAGTAAATCTGTGAACAGTGAGATCGGCACAGTACCTCCACTACAGTAACTAACGGTAGGCTACTGTTCACACAGACACGATTTACTGTACCTTTTGCTGACTTTGCTTCAGCACGGCAGACAAGCCGGATCGAGGAAACGGGAGGGAAAGGCCCTGTTTGGTTCCGGCGTTCTTTCTAGCAACGCTAGAACACACGTTTTCCAATAAAAAAATCTTGCATGCATAGAGTGCTAAATGAAGTTTATTTACAAAAAATTTTTAGAAATGGGTGTAACTTTTCACGACGAATCTAATGACGGTAATTAATCGATGATTGGCTACAGTGATGCTACAGTGACTATCCTCTAATCACACGGTCACAAGGCTCGTTAGATTCTTCAGGGTTCCTAGCACAGAGATTCTGGAGTTGGTTCTGTGAACTAGTTTTATTTGATACCTCTAATCGCGGTCCAAGTGCGTTCTAGAAATACTAGAACACAACCAAACAGGGTCAAAAAACAGCGCGTACAACTCAGGGACAGGGCGGCAGAATATCTATTATCTTATTATTTGGCCAACAAACGAAACCTCCACGTTCGCTCTCAAGGCCTAGAAATTCTCACGTTAATATAGAAAAATAATAAAAATAAAAATTACCCACCACTGCCATTATGATAAAAAGTAGACTAAGATACCCCTATGGCTAATTAAAAATCACCCACCACTGTCATTATGAAAAAATTAATATAAAATATTATTTAGCTATGTATCAGTTATAAAAATATACTATTAATAAAAACTAAAGCTAACTATCAATCAAAATAAAATTAAAATAAGAATAATTATATGCATAATATTATTAAAACTCAACAAATCAAATTATTATTATAGGTAGATTATATTTGAATTGTTTTAACCAACAATAAGACATAATTTACAATAATAAACAGAGTAATGTATGAAAAAAATAGTATAATTTTTAAATAAATATATAACTAAATATAAATTTTTAAATTTTCAATATTATCCGTGCAAATGCACGGACTATGTGCCTAGTTTATACCGATAAAACGTGGCGAGCACAGACAGAAAAACAGGGCCAGAGCAAACAATGGCGTCACGCCGCCGGGCCTTTTTCGTCCCACCTCGCCCGGCTCCGTTCCGGATCGTTCCGTGCCGTGCGGTTCTTTACCGTTTGGTTGGTTGTGGGGCGGCGGGGCGCGGAGAGCCGGCGGCCGGCGGCACGGCAGGCGCGCGGTGAAAGCGGGGGTGGTGGGTTGGCAGGTGCAGCAGGATTGCTTTTGACGACGGCTTGCCGGCGGGCGGGCGGGGGCCTTAGCTGCCAAGCAACCGCGCCGCGCCTCCCAGCGCGGGCGCCGAACGTGCCACATCGCAGCGCGCGATTGGGGCATCGGCAGCGCACCACCCCGCTGCTTGGCTGCGTGCCGCTTTCCCTTCACCTCGATCGCGCTCGCTTTCTTCTCCCACTGCCCCGGTGGTGCCGGTGCTTACACTCACTGAACAAAAGGAACGAGGGCTTCAGCGCTTCACGCACACTGCACGTCTGCTGCGACCGCAGCAGCAGCAGGAACAAAAGGTAACTGTTTGTTGGTGTCTGTGCCTTCGCCTCCAAGTGTTCGCCGCCGGGTCGGAGTAATAATTGGGAACGCGCGGCGATCGGCATCGAGCCGGTCAGCGACCTCGGCCGTGTTTGGTTAAAACGTGCTAAAAAAATCTTGTATGTTTATTTGTGTAATTTTTCGTGATGAATCTAATTACGATAATTAATCAATGATTGGTTACAATAATGCTACAGTAGCCACCATCTAATCGTACGGTCAAAGGCCTCATTAAATTCGTCTCGCGAAGTAGCACAGAGATTGTGAAGTTAGTCTTGTAAACTGACTTTATTTAGTATATTTAATTATTAGTTAAAATTTATAATACTCCTGCTACAGAGAAAACCAAACATGGCCCTCAGCACAGCAGCAGCCTGCGGCTGCTCTGCTGCTGCTGGCTCCTACTACTCCTATCACCATGGCACTACGTCAGCACGGGTCACGGGAGAATTTCCATGACGTGCTCAGCGTCAGTTAGGCCTGAGTTCGAGCGAAAAAAAATTTCGTTGGAATTTTACTAATTTGAAGTACTAAATGAAATTTATTTATAAATTTTTTGCACAGATGGGTTGTAAATTGCGAGACGAATCTAATGATGCTAATTAATCCATGATTAATCGATAGTTAGTGGATGGTTACTGTAGCACCACTGTTGCAAATCATGGATTAAGTAGGCTCATTAGATTCGTCTCGCGATTTACAGCCCATCTATGCAAAAAGTTTTATAAATAGATTTCATTTAGTACTTTATGCATGTGTCGAAACATTTGATGTGATGGTTTTTTTGTGTTTATGGGATTTATGAGGTGTGAAGTAAACAGGGCCTTACTCCTACAAAAGATACTGCGTCCGGGTGACCGAGTAGTGTATGATGAAAAGCGGCAGTCTCGCTGGATAAACAAAGGCTGTCTGGCTGGCTGGCTAGTTTGGGCCTTTTTTTAGGGTGTGTTTAGTTGGCGAAATATTTTGGGTTCGGCAACTGTAGCACTTTTGTTTTTATTTGATAATTAGTGTCCAATTATTGACTAATTAGGCTCAAAAAATTTGTCTCATCATTTACAGTTAAACTGTGCAATTAGTTATTTTTTAAAATTATATTTAATGCTCCATGCATGACATATGCATGGAGCATTAAATGCAGTTGAAAAAATAACTAATTACACAGTTCAACTGATTAGGACAAGACGAATCTTTTAAGTCTGATTAATCCATAATTGAATATTAATTATCAAATAACAACAAAAGTGCTATAATATTAAAATTCAAAAAAAAAATCGCGAACTAAACACACAGCCTTGGTATTCGTGGCGATGGCCATATGTGGCAACAGGCCTGGTTCCCAAATCTGTCGAAGCGGCTGCGGCGCGGCAGGCCAGGTGAGAGCGCGTATTCCAAATTTCCAATTGCTTCCTTCCTCCTCGTTGCCGCTTCCGGATAGCTTTAGCGCTTATTTCCCGCTGCTTGTGGAGTAGGAGTAGTTGTTGACTGGTCAGATAGGGTAAAATCACACATTCACGTTGGATCAGTAACAATCCACTGATGCTACACCTTCTCTCGCTTTTAGCCTTTTACCATGCTCTCATGGTTTTCTCTTTTTTTTTTTGAGAGCAGCTCATGGTTCTGCGTAGTAGACTACTAGTATCAATACACAAGATGTAGGAGTAGTACGTACAAAAAAAAACTTTTCTCACCAAGCAAGGAAGGGGAAGAACGAGAGGGAAAGGCCCCAAAACAAGCTTTGGCCCACGCCAACTCCGGCCAACGGTGTCATCCGTCACCCTAAAGAAAGCGAGCAACAACGCCGCAGCAGCCGAACCCCCGAACGGGCGAGGCTCCCAGTTGGCGTGCCCGCCCGCAGGAGGCGAACAGCGCACGCCGTACGGCCCCACCCGTCGGTGGCGCGAGCAGCCGCGCCCCCGCACCGACTGCGGGTCCACGCGGCGGCCGCGGGAGCCCACCACGTCGGCCTCCGGCGACGTGACCGGAAAGCGACCGTATAACCTACGGGGCCAGCGGTGGGCCCCGCGCGCCGGCGACGCGGCACCCACCCACGCCCACGGACCGCGACCGCGTCGCCAGCCTCCAAACCCGAACGCCGGCGACCGACGCCTGCGAAGAAGCAGCTCCCGCCCGCGCCACGCCTGCGGAGCTCCGGGCCTGTAAAAAAGCCGGATCTTTTTCGGGGTCAGGTCGAGCTCGCAGCAACTGCACGCACGTGCGGTTTCGCGATTGTTTAACTTGGAGCAGCGGGGGAGGCCGCCGGTGCCGGCTCGCCAGGTGGATGTCGACCCGTCGCCTTGCCTCACATCATGGCAGCGCGCGCGCCCGCGTCCGGCCAACGTCGCATCCCACTTGGCCGCGTCTGCGCTGCGGTGCTCCTCCCCCGGCGCGGTCACGGCTACTTCCTGAATGCTGACGCCGCTTGCATTGGCTTCTTTGGATACCCTCCTCCCTCTCCTGTTGAATCTTGAGAGGGTGTTTAGGGCCTGTTTGGCTCCAGGATTTTTTCCAAAAGTCCCTATCACATCAAAAGGAATCTTACTATTTTATATTATTAAATAAAATCTGTTTATAAATGTTTTTTGACAGCTGAGTGCTTTTTCGCGAGACGAATCTAATGAGCCTAATTAATCGATGATTGGCTACAGTGATGCTACAGTAACCATTCGCTAATCATAGATTAAGATACATCATTAGATTCGTCTCGCAGTTTAGCCCCAGGGTTCTGCAGTTAGTTTTATAATTAATATTTATTTAATACTTCTAAATACTAAAAAGTCCCTAGGACTTTTTTGAAGTCCCTCAATCTAAACACCCCCTTAGAAGAACCGATCCCTCACCGGCCCCACTCCTGGGATCGACGGTGATGGCAGATTGGCGAACCTTGAAGTAGCAGCAGGCAGCAGCAGTGAGAACCTCAGAGGACACACATGGCGTGCCCGACATACATCCATGGCGTCCGCAACCTCCCGGCCTCTTGCGGGGGTCGGCATCGGGGCCGTCACCTGATTGCAACGCCACTGCAAAGCGTGGCCGCACCCGCACGCCGAGCCGCTCGCCCCCATCCTGACAACCGATCCCTTCAGCTTGTGTCATCGGCTCATCTCTGCTCACCCTGTGATCAGATCTCTATCTCTTCCAGAGGCGACGGTCCAGCTGGACCATCTATTCCTCACATGTGCAACATATCACCCGCATGTCGTAGAAAGCCGAGAGTCCCCGCTCCCCTAGTTCCGGCGCCGCCTACACCGCCACCACCTTCTCCTCGTCCCCTCACCAACCGCCACCCATCGGGGGTTCTGCCCCGCTCTGCCGACGGCATTTCCACGCCGCCTCATCCTCCGCCGGCCAAACCGCCACCACAGCCTCCGGGTCCCACCTCTAGGTCTGGTGGCTATTGAAGTCTCAGTAAGATCCGCTGCCGCCTCCACCACCCTGGCTGCTGGCGACCTCGTCGACAGCCACTACCCCCACCACCCACCCCTCAGATTTCGGCAACCCCCTCCCCTAACCCTAGCGCCAACCACCATTGCTAGCTCGAGGTTGAAAAAGCACAGTGCGCGGGCCCACCTGCAGTGTGCGCCGTCTCCCTTCTGTGATAGGTCGCGCTCTAGTAGCGCGCACTAGGAATAGCCTCCGCGGGCCCAGCCGGGGACGTCTATTCATCGCTATCTGATCGCAGAGGCCGAGCGCCCCCGCCGTAGACCGCCTCTTCCGACTCCAGCGGCCTCCGCCGCCGCCCTCCACCTCTGCCACACTAACCGAGTCCGCCACCGCGCCTCCCAGCCGCCGTCGTGCCGTCTTCTCCTCGCCCCCGCCGCTGCCCACTGCCCACCGATTGTCCGGCCCCGCTTGGCCGGCGGCGCTTCCACGCCGCCGCGCCCTCCGCCGGCCGAACCGCCGCCACCGCCTGGCCGCCCCCGCCCCCAACTCCCTCCTCTAAGGCCGACGGCCATGGAGCCACCCCTACCCAGCAATTCTGGGATCCTAAGGCCGCCGCAGCCCTCCACCACCTCGACTGCCAGCGATCTCGCCGGCGGCCACTCCCCCACCAACCACCCCTCCCCGGCCATCCCCCTCCCCTAGCTCGATGGCGGCCGTGCACGCACTCCCCTAGCTCAGGGAAGAAGAAGAACAGGGGCTCCTCCCCTTCTGCGACGAAGCGGCTGCAAGCCGTGCGCGCGAGGAATAGATTTCCCCACCCAGCCGGCGTGCCACTCTGCGCCGCTGACCATCCTGTTCTCCAGCTACGGATCGGATCAGTACCGGCCATCCCGTAGCCGTACCCGCGCTCCCCGCCGCGCGCTCCGTTTTTCCAGCCGCGTACGAGCACTCGGCGTGATGGATCTCGCGGGGACGACGCTAACGGATGGTGTCAAAAGGGAAGCTAGCTGCTTCATTAGCCAGCCGCTGCACGAACGGCATTCATCATGGCTTGATGATCACTGCATGCTCTGCTCTCGTCAGATCCTGCGCTCTCTTTTCTCATCCAAATAACTGTTGTTATAGTACTGGTGCCACTTAATTTAACCGTCGTTGCCGTTGTACTTGCTGCTCCGGACGAGCTGCAAGTGGATCAAGATGTCAGTCACTCTCAGTAGTCAACGACTTCTGTCCGACCGAAATAGGTGAGCTCTCGATAATCAAATCATCCTTGCTTACTAAGAGTGTGTTGATCACTTTGCATTTTGCGTTTTTCATTTTTGTCAGGAAATCTTTAATGTTTGAAGTATTAAATGTAGACTAATCACAAAATTAATTACAGATCTCGTCTGTAAACTACGAGACTAATTAATCCATCATTACATCATGTTTATTGTAGCATTACTGGAGCAATTTAGTGTCTAATAACGTCCTAATTAGCCTCGTTAAATTCGTCTCGCGATTTACAGTCCATTTTTATAATGCGATTTATTTTTCGACTACATTTAGTTCACCATGCAAGCGATTTACAAAAATTTTGCATTTTGCCTTTACGGCATCTAAACACGGCCTAGTTTAGATCCCCAAATGCAAAATTTTTATAAATCACTTTGCATAGTGTACTAAATATAGTCAAAAAATAAATCGCATTACACAAATGGATTGTAAATCGCGAGACCAATCTAATAAGCCTAATTAGGACGCGATTAAACACTAAATTACTACAATAATGCTATAGTAAACATGCTCTAATGATGAATTAATTATGCTCATTAGATTCGTCTCGTAGTTTACAGACGAGATCTGTAATTAGTTTTGTAATTAGTCTACATTTAATACTTCAAATGTTGAAGATTCCCTTCTAAAAATGCAAAAATGTAAAATGCAAAATGAACTAAACAAAGCCTAAACATACATACATGTTCTGAACAGTATGCGTGCCATGCGAACACTGTGGACATCAACAGCAAAAAGTTTTTTTTGTCCAAAGCTGATGCCTGCCTGCAGAAAGTTGTAAAAGTACAAGGACTAACCACGCAGCAAGAACATCTCTCGGAGGCCTTTTTCTTAGCGGCAATCATAACGCTGAGCCTCTTTACCCCGCAATAATACGTTCCCCTTCTTTCCCCCTACCCATAATGCTGCTGCCTGCCTGCCTGCCTTTGCTTTTGTTTTTGGGATGCCATCTATCATCGCCCCATAATGTATTCCCAGACCGCACTTGGCAAGCCTGGTGGATCGATCGAGCGAGATGTGCGCATCTAGTATGTGCCAAGGCATCATCAGATTCTTCTGAAGCTTCGCCTCAGAAGAAGAAAAAAAGGATTCTTGCCAAGATTAATGTATGATTTCAGAGCATCTAGCTAATCAGTGTGCTGTCCTTGTTAATTAAGCGTCGCAGATTTTTCACGGCCCTCGCGCTGCACTTCGCTGGGGAGGATGGTGGTAGAGGTAGAGCGGCCGGTTCACGTGGGAGAGAACAAGAATCTGAATGCGCTGTTGCGTTTGGTGTTTGGACAATTGAACCTACCGGAGGGAGCACTGCCAGGAGTACTCCTGCCTGTACCCTTGGTGTTCAAGTAATCAAGTGTAAACAGAAGTTGCTGCGTGCGTACAACAAGCATGCATTGCACCTCTTTTTGGGGCCGTTTACTTCCCAAAAATTTTTGGGGCAAAAATCTTTGGAGCCGTTTGACTACTAATTAGGAGTATTAAATATAGATTAATTATAAAATTAATTACACGGATGGACGGGAAATCGCGAGGCGAATCTATTAAGGCTAATTAATCAGTCATTAGAGGCTGGTTACTGTAGCACAATATTGTCTAATTATTGCATAATTAGGTTCATTAGATTCGTATCGCGATTTCACCCGGGGTTATGGAATGGGTTTTGTCAGTTATCCACATTTAATATTCCAAATTAGTGGTCAAACATTGTAAATTACTGTAGTGTGTGAAAATTTTTGGGAACTAAACGGACTATTTGTGGTCATTATTGATATTCACTATACTTGTCACTGTCCTTCTAATGACTTTTTCCTTTTTTTTAAAAAAAAAAGATGCACAGCTCTATGAGGTCTGAATGAACCATGTAAAGAAAATGCAGTATTTTGCTCTGTCGACTGTCGGTTGCAGTATACTTTCTGAACTTTCTGAGCCCTTTCTTTTGAAAATTGGCTCCACTCTCTGAATTCAACCGAGCAACATAAAAAAACAACACGCCAGCTTCAACATGCCTATAAGTTACACATCATATTATGCTTAGTTTTATCTAGTGAACTAAGAGCTTAATTTAACAAAGAGAAATCTGTCGGTCAGTTTCTGACGATCAGAGAATCAAACAAGGGAGGTAAACTAAAGCAACTTGCAAGGCACTTTATCAAGTCGAGAAAAGCGAGCAAATAGTATATTGCACGTGAACATTTAAAGGATAGAAAGTGATGACAAGGAAAAAAAGGGGCGTAGCTCCCATTCCTGCAAGTCCCAACTAACAGCAAAAACAAGAGCACATGAAAAAAATGCATTATCAGTGTACTCACCCTTCACCACCACAAGCCCACAGCTAACCTTTTTGCCGTACTCCTGTAGCTGTTCATTTTGAGGAATGTGGAGTACTCTATCCTACTTGTGATGAGTGAATTGTCAACCGTGCGGTGTGATCGTGTGCTTGGTCTTTGGTTGCAGGTACACGGGCGTCGAGTGTCGACGATGAACTGCCGTGAAGGTGTCGTGGCCGATGGACCGTGCGGTGGACGGCGGTGAAGGGCAGCCGGGACCGGAGCTCGGGCCGGGTGGCAGCTGTGGCGTCCACTCCTGTGGTTTCTTACCCCTTTTGATCGCTGACTTTTCTTTGGTAAGCTTTGTAGGATTTATTTGTTCTTCTCTTAGTTTTCTAGGTTTGGTAGTTGCATTGTGCATATGCATTGTACATTTCTGCATTTTACATTGCCTCACTAGCACTAGCATTTTTGTATACATTGCTATGATCTTCTAGTGCTTGCTAGTGTGAGTTTATAAACGTGATCATGAATAGGTTGCTCCACAATGTATATGACATCATCTGAGTTAAACTATTTTGATTTGAAAATTTGAAAACATGATCACCCTGTCTTGGCTACTAGCATGTTAGGATGTGTTGATACGCTTTGCTATCTAATTCATGCTAGTGTAGCCTTTCATTCAGCAATTCATACTTGATATGATCTAAAATTGATAAAATTTCTTGAATTGTGCTAGAAATGAAATCGAAAGATCCAGGTGGGGTTGCTTGTCGCACTGATCGAGCTTTCAAGACGGCTCACTTTGCACTTATGAGAACTCGGGCAAGGCTGTGCATGACTGAAACGAGTTTCTTAAGCTTCTAATTGTCTTTGGCATAGGCTTGGCCTCGTTGCTAAGTAAAGCATGCCAAATTTTCAACCCCTGGTATTAGAAATTGCTTGATATAATTTGATTGCAAAATGAATGTTTACAACATGCTTTGGATGTTTTTGGCTCACCTGTATGAGTTTGATTAGCATTGTTTATCATTCCCTACTTGCTAGTGCTAGATCAAGGGTGATGCTTTTATTTCTCCTAAACTGAATTTGCCTAGCTCTAGACTGATTTGATATACCCTGTTGAGCTAGATGCAGGTCTTGTTTATGGATGCACACGTGCTTGTGACTAGTTGTTGCTCATATCCTTGTATCCCTGAATGCTTTCACTTACACCTCCTGCATTACATTCATTACATAGCATATGTTCAGGGGGAGTCTCAGTTTAAGGGGGAGCTTTAGGACTAAGCCTTGATGTGTGCATGTGCCAACAAGGCGGAGTAGTTAGTGATCGAACAAGAGGGAAATTGTTTGATTTTTCTATTTTTTTTTCCAAAAACTTGTTGTGCACAGGGCTTTGAGAGTGCATACATGTGGTGAGAGTTGCACTGGTAAGGGGGAAATCCATGGAGTTTCTGCTTTGTTTAACTCCTGGTTTTTCTTTCGCTTCTGGCATGACTATGTCGAGCCCTGCTTCTGTCTTTGAGGAGTCATGCATGTGTTTGATCGATTGCGTCGAGTCGTTGCCCTTGTCTGAGGGAATCGATCTTTGCTTGGTTAAGTGACTTATTCTTGCTTCTTTCGAGCTTTTGTCACTTGTTCAAGTTCTCTCTTGCTTCCTTGTTCTTCTCTGTTTTTGTTTCTCTTGATTCGATTGTGGTGTGTTGACAATGCAATCATCAAGGGGGAGATTGAGGAATGTGGAGTACTCTATCCTGCTTGTGATGAGTGAATTGTCAACCGTGCGGTGTGATCGTGTGCTTAGTCTTTGGTTGCAGGTACACGGGCGTCGAGTGTCGACGATGAGCTGCCGTGGAGGTGCTGTGGCCGATGAAGCATGCGGTGGATGGCGGTGAAGGGCAGCCGGGACCGGAGCTCGGGCCGGGCGGCAGCTGTGGCGTCCACTCCTGGATCGAGGGCGCAAGCACCGGTGGATGGCAGGTTTCTTGGTCTGCGCCACAAAATCAAGCAGGCGGACGGCGGTTGAAGACGCCAAGTCGTGGAGGCACGGGCGTCGATCTCGGGACTGACGGAGGCGATGGGCGTCGACGGCGTCTAGGGCCTTGCTGCGGGCGAGGAGGTGACGGGCGTCGGGCGGCGTCTAGGGCCATCAGAATTCCGAGGCGGGAACGGCGTCTAGGGCCACGGTGTGGAGGCGGGAATCTTCCCGCGCGAGGAGTTTTGGCGGTTTTCTCAAAACCGGCCACCTACCTAGGTTTCGCGGACCCTTCAAAACCGCGAACCGGATCTTCATCAACATGGCGGCATCGCGGAGAAGACTTCGTTTCGAAGAAAGAACCTCGACCGTCGGATGAGATCATGTAAATATTTCCGGTTTAGCCCCTACGGGCGTTTTAGGTTCTAGTTTAATTCCGAGGGTATTTTGGACCCCTGCGTGGGCACCATAAATACCCCCTCCCCTCTCTCCCTCACCTCTAGCGCCTGGAACAAACCACTCTCCACCAGCCAGCGCCTCCCACCTCTCTCCCGTCGCTCTCTCTCCCCCTGTTCATCTCCTCCCTCTCAAGGATGAGAACTAGAGTTAAGTATTCTTGAGATGTTTTGTACTGAGATTGTGCGGGAAAGGAGGCCATTCCCTCCTTGTGCCCTCGGGGCTTTTCATCTCGTGTCAATCTCGTTCATCTTGTGCTTCGTTTGGATGAATTTCGATTTTCCTTTGTCGATTCTTGAGTAAGAGATGAGAGGTTGTTTCGGGGTGATTGTGTGACTCTTTGAAGTGATTCTAATCCATCTAGCCAAGTGCTAAAACCCCCGGAATCATGAGTCTCCTCGGATCGAAGTTTTTGAGTTCTAGAGAAAACCCCGTTCTTGCTCGGGAATTCCTCGATTCTTCCCAAACCATGGAGTGATTCGTCGATTCCTTCCGTGGACACGTTTTCAAGTCCTTTGTGATCATGCCTGCAAAATTTGAGCTCCTTTGGACTTGATTTGATCCTCCAATCATCGAAGTTTCCAAAGGTCGCGGGCTGGAAAAACGTTTCTGGACTCTATTTTTCCTATCACCGGATGAACCGACGCTTTGAAGTTGTATGCGTCGGATCAACCAGTGAGTAGGTTTTTCGTGGGTTAGGGTTTTCTGCTGTTTGCAATTTGCACTGGTGCATAGCTCTCGACGAGCATCGGATTAACCGGTGTATGTTGACCAGCGACCCCACGAGTGTGTTTTTACTTGTTTAACTGGCATATTGATTTTTCTCAACATCGGTTCATCCGGTGCTCTGTTGGATTCGATTTGCTATCTCTCTGGACAACTGCACCGGCGCTTTGGGTTAGTGATCGTCGGTTTAACGCTTTGAAGTTCATTTTGAGCTCTCTCTGGACAACTGCACCGACGTTTAAATCGATTTTGTCGGAACATCCTGTGCTCTATCATCGGTTGAACCGACGCTGTCCAAGCTACTGCATCGGTTTAACCGGTGATCGCTTCTCTCTGCTGCCGGCTCTGCCTCATCGGTTAAACCGATGTTGTTTAACTCCGTGCGTCGGATCAACCGGTGAGTTATACCGTGCTGTTTTTGTGCTGCTCTTCGTGGTTGCTTCCGCGGTCGTTCTTACTTGTTCCTAGGGCTGCTTTGTGTTAGTGTAGCTTCTTTATAGCTACTCTACACTTCACCTAGGACTTGAGGGTTGGGTGTAAACTTGGGATCATAGGCCTAGCTTTCAATTGCGAGAATTTTTGATCGGCTCCCATTCATCCCCTCTGGTCGCCTTTTCGGTCCCTCACATTTGATGGTAAGCGCAACACGCCCATAAAAGACTGTTAAGCAGGGCCAGCACCACACAGATCATACCTGTCGACATTGAATCAGAGCAAATAAGAGACACTTAAGGCTGCCCCTATCGCCATTAGCGTTGATTTGGACCTGTCGTGGTTTCAGTAGCGTGAGCGACGCTGCTTGTTCACTCGTTCCCCCACTACGCGGATCAACGCGCAGGAACCGGCAGAAGATGATAAGATCTGCAGTCTGTTTCCCGGTTTCGGCTGAGAAGGAGAGAATGTAGCAACACTGCCCGTAGCTCTCATGCATAGTATCCACGAGATGGAGAAAGAGTAGAGCGATCTGCACCTGTTGCAAGCAATGCTTCTGGTGGCAGATCACCATGAGATGAGGGCACCATCTAGCAGAAGGGGAAGGGGGTCCAATCCCAAACATTCTTTTTTTTTAAGAGTTTCAGGGAAGGAACCCCCCAGCCTTAAAGGCCAAAAGGCCAAGAACGTTTACCCAAAACATCAATTTCTGTCCAGGAAGATCGAAGTCTGCAACACTTTGGAGGTGCACGCGGACTGATAGGCGAGTGCCTGTCTCCTTTTCCTTGTCGAAACCGCCGCCCCGATTTCGACTCCTCACTCCTGAACCGGGGGATCCATCTGTTACGGGAAACCGTTGGCTGCAAACATGACAGTGTTTGGTTGAGGTGGAAAAAAATTTCGCAAAAACTTTTTTCATCTTTGACCATTAATTTAGAGTAGTAAACGAAGTCTAATTACAAAACCACATGCACAACCCTCCGTGTAAATCGCGAGACGAACCTAATGAGGCCTCCGACCGCGTGATTAGAGGATGGTACTGTACAATCACTGAGCAAATCATCAATTAATTACCGTCATTAGATTTGTCTCGAAAAATTACATCCGTCCCTGAAAAGGTTTTGCAAATAGACTATATTTAGTACTCTATGGGAAAGTTTGTCTTTTTATAAAATCTTGATTAGACGTTTTACCAAACACGGCACGGCAAAGTGTATTGCTTCTAGCGTACTGGATTCTCATCGTAGAAGGAACCAAAACCTCTCAACAGCAAGCTCTGCGCTGTACGAAAGCTACTCGTAATTCAGTTGGACTTGGAGCGCACAGTTTGGTCTGAAAGCGACGGGGAATAAAATCAGGGAACCGCATTTCAACAGCGACCTGTTCAAGGGCATGGCTGGCACTGGCAAGCAGCAGCTGGCTGGCAGCGGGAGGGGAGAGAGAAGAACAAGGCGCAAGGAAACAACCCGGCAGGTCATTTGCCAAGATGGAAATGGAAACGATCGTGCAATATCTGGGTGATCCGAGAGGAGACAGGAGAGCAACGGCGTAACTTCTGCAGGGAGCCGAGGTGTTGGCCCGTCGCATCTCGTTCTGCTCAGCAGTAACCGTCTTCGCCGGAAGCAAACAAGAGGCCTGGACTTTCACAGGCCTCCCGAAAGCAACGGCATGCACTTCGAGGATCTTTTTACGTGGAATTGACAATCACACAAAGCAAGAGAACGTGACGAATATCGGCTGCCAAAAAGACATTAGATTATCGGTAATGCTAAAGTACGGACGCCTGAAATTTTAAAATTTAAAAATCGGACGCTACGACATAAGTATCAGTGTTGCAACTATTATTTCTACATATTTTACAATGGATATTTCATGAAATATAGTGTTTATGTTGTGATAGGATTTTTCTATCTTGGAATCGAATTTTTAGTCGTCCGGACTCCAGCAGCGCCGTTAGATCTATTATCTTATTATTTGGCCAACAAACAGGGCCTCTACGTTCGTTTTTAAGCCCTAGAAATTCTCACATTAATCGGAGAAAAATAGAAAAATAAAAATTACTCACCACTGCCATTATGATAAAATTAGCCTAAAATATCCCTGTGCCTAATTAAAAATCACCCACAAATGCTATTATGAAAAATTAAATATAAATACCATTTAGCTATGTATCAATTACAAATATATACTATTAATAAAAACTAAAACTAACAACAATCAATCAAAATAAAATAAAAATAAAAATAATTATATGCATAATATTATTAAAGCTCAACAAATCAAATTGTTATTATAGGTAGATCATATTTGAATTGTTTTAACCAATAATAAGACATAATTTACCACAATCAATAGGGTGATGTATGATAAAAAAATAGTATAATTTTTAAGTAAAGATATAATGATATATAATTTTTTAAATTTTCAATACTAGCCGCGCAAATGTGCGGGCTATACGCTTATTATTAGGCCGACAGCGACTCGACACTTGAGTAATTGCAGTAGACCTCAGCGTTTGACAGACAGGTTACAAAACTGGGCCGGAAAATTCCAGTCACATGTGGGCCGATAACCGTGGGTCCAGTTCGTTTAAAGATGAACTATGTGCCCAGTAGAAGAAGTTGTTATTGGGCTTGTAGCACGAGCTAATCCGGGCCGGGCCTAATAATCACGCTAAGGTCGTAATGGGTTCTACACGAGAACACACGAACACGAGACCCGAACCTGATGTCCGTTTCGTAACCCTGTTCGCACAGCCGCACACGACGCTCGCATCAAAGCCTCGCCGCCGCCGCCGCCGCCGCCGCCATGAGAGGCCCCAACTGCCGCCGCCCGGGAGCCTCCACCTCGTCCGCCATCGCATCTACGTCCGGCAAGCGCGACCCCGAGGAAGAGTCGGCCAGCGCCGCCGAGGAGTCTGGCGACGACGAGGTACGCTGGTGCTCCACTCTATTTCCCTGCCTTGCCGCGCGAATCACGGGGCGCTTACCGGAGTTCGCTGGCGCCGCAGGAGGTCTCCTCGTCGTCGGGGCCGGAGTCCGGCTCAGAGAGCGAAGGCGAGGATGCGGAGCGGGAGCGGGAGCTGGAGCGCGCGCTGGCCGACGTGCCCTTCGGAGAGCTGCAGCGCGCGAGGGCCGACGGGTCGCTCGCCGCGCGGGCGGCCTCTGCGGCCAAAGCAGCTGCGGAGAAGAAGGCTCGCAGGGCTAGCAAGAGGAGGTTCGGCGATGCCCAGCTGCTGCTGCCTTTTCAGGGGTTCTGCTGTTCGGAGTTGCTGTTGGTACTGATGGGTTCGCGTGTATTGTGTACAGGCCGATGGAGATAAGTACGAAAGTGCGGCCACCGAAGCTCAGGGAGGTGATCCAGGTTCCCAAGAAGGTTAGTTGTGCTCCCAATTTAGTTCGATTTATAATTCTCTTGTCGCTCTTGCTCCCAATTCAGTTCGATTTGTAATTTTCTTGTCGTGTTGTTGTAATTATCTCGAGGGGGCTCTCTCAAGGCTGTGTTGAGACTGTTTTTGTTTGATTAGGCTTCGTGTATTAAGCAATCTGTAATGTGAGTTAAGAAGGCATATGTTCCACTAGTTGTATTTTGGTAAGTTGTTGAACCAGGTAATCTCTCAGTCTGATCTACCTGTGACATAATGTGTTTGAGATCACCTGTTCGATTGGGCATGCTTTGCTGCTGGAGGGTAGATGTTTCTTAATGTTATTATAGGTTACCGGTTCACTTCATCTTAATTCTTCTGCTGGCAATTTCATTTTGAGAAGAAGTGCAACCAAGCTATCTAACCAATCCATGTTCATTTTGTTTTATTAAATAATATATGTTGTAATTGATACATAAATAATAATTAGTCTCACAGAACAGTGTGCTTGATACATTGACTTCCCAACTTCCCCTTAATGCTACCGTTTTTATTTCTTACATATAAATTATCTGGCTCGGCCATGAGAGGTTATATTATGCTCCTTTTCTTCTAAATCCGTATCAATTTATGAAATTGCTCTTTTCCATAGGTTGTAAGGGATCCAAGATTTGAACCTATATATGGATCTGTTGACAAAGAAGGGTAAGAGTTGAATGCACAGAGCCATATGTACTTGTTCTTTTGTCTCCACACACGTTTAAAGCACTTTTTATTTGTCAGTTTCGTCTTTGCTATTGTAGCTCGATATAACATTAGAAGTTCTCGATTGTGCACTTAGTTTAAGGCTGTAAGCACATCTTATTTGATTCTATTTAAATGGGTGAATTCAGATCCCTGACCTTTTTCACCTAGTTGATTACTTCCATTTCTTTCCCTTTCCATGGCATGATTCCTCAAGATAGTCCTATATGGTTCCTCACTCTGGTACAGGCTGTAAGCTTGATGATTGCTTGACACTTGCTGATTTTGTTGGCATGCAGGTTCAGGAAAAGATACAATTTCTTATTTGATGAAAACTTCCCTGCTGAAAAAGAGGTTTGTTCAGTGCTCAAATTGAAGTGCATGGATGCATTGATTAGAAGATGTTCGGAGAAAATAATTCCCTCATGCATTTTCTGGTATATGCAGAGACTTCAAAAAATGATTAAAAAATCAAAGGACCCAAATGCCATTGAAGAAATGAAGAGTCGTATCACATGGATTGTACGTATTACTTCTTAACATTTTGGCTGTTGCCATTAATATCCATGAAAAGTAGTATGTTTTGGAACTTCTATATTGATAATTAGTTTATGACGATTGGTGAGTTAAACGTCCTGAATGTCTTGATATTGACCATTTTGGCATTTGCTTATAACAAATTTGGTTGGCTTTTCCCCCACTTGATTTCTAATATATGACTAAAATCAGTGATTTCTAATATCAGAAACTATCTGTAGCCATCCAATAACGAATTAGCAACTGCATTTTTATAGTTGGATCCATACTTATAGTTGAAAATGCGAAGAATTTTTTAGTTGGCTACTTATGTTTGAACTTGTATTTTTTATGTTTGTGCGAGCAATGGGATCAGCTTGCTTCAGATAACTTGTCCGTTTTAGTTGATTCCTCAAATGGAAATATATACAGGATAAACAGTTGAAGTCACATTCTCAAAAGAATGTTGAATCAGAGATCCTGCGTGAACATATTAAGAAAGAGAGGGAAGCAGCAAAGGCTGGAAAGCGACCATATTATCTGAAGAAATGTCTGTTCATCAACCCTAGTCCATCCTTTCTTTGCTCGCTGTCTCTCTATACTCAAGTCTGAAGGTTACTTTCATTTTTCTTAACCAGCTGAACTTCGTGAAAGGAAGTTGATGAATAAGTACAATGAGCTCAAGGTAAAGCTTACAAGGTTTACTAGCAGTTTTTTTTTCAACTTTAGGATGTTTACCTCATTCTTCAAAATTTGTATTCATCATCCACAGGAGGCAGGAAAGCTTGATGCCTTCATGGAGAGGCGGCGGAAGAAGAATGCTTCTAAAGATCATCGGTTTATGCCATACCGAAGGAATGGGCACGGTGCATGAATGCATGATAACGTCTCAAGGCGAATGGCTGAATGGGTGATGCTAGGATGGTCTTTTTAATTCTCACTGAGTAGTCAGTGTGAGCTCTGGTTGGTAATAGTAACAATTTTTGCTAAAACGAATTATGAATGTAATATCTCGTTTTGCACAACACGTTGGTTTCAATCGTTTCTACTTTCCTGCAAAGTGTAAACCAGTCTAAGCCTAGTACTAGTAGCACTCAGTTATTCCTGAATTGAGAAGGGGCAAAGCCGCAGAGCTCCAGTTTGCAATAGGTGGCCTTCTCCGGCTCTCGCCCAGTAGTCCTAGACACGATCTACAGTTTCGAGTTTCAACACACCTGTCACTAACGACTGACCACAAAGCACGCAGCAATGCAAGGATCCTCAACTTATATATACGTGCAGTTTCTAAGGGACAATATTGATCAGTACATCCACATGACAAATCCTGAGAATCTGGAAATTTTGGATCGACAAAAAAAGCATGGGACCTGGGTACACAAGGGCAAGGTTCCTGCAGAATACACCAGATATATGTATTTCAAAGTTCAAAATGGGCAATTTACATAGGTGCAGCATGTTCCTAGAGGGACAAGAGGAGCTAAAAATCACTTACCCCTTCAGTTACATTACAGGGCTGGAAAATACTTTGTAATTGCAACTGCACTTTTGTATAAAGAACAAAACTCTAGAGCATATGTGTATCTCTAGTATATCAACACCACTACACATAACACCGAGGCGATTTTTTCTGCGTGAGGTACTGCGGTTTCACCACCACTGAATCCACACAGAGGCCTCCTTTCGTGTGTGTGCAGTCTATCTGAATCATCGCAAACCGGATGTTTGTCGGTTTGCTTGAGTCCTTCACGACGAAGTCCCCGACATGGTGATTGATCCAGACACCGGGATCGGTTAAATAGCACTTGGACTGAGCTTGCTGTCCATCAGAAGTTGACATTTGGAAGCGGACTGGCTTTATGTCCCAGCCATGGATGTGCTCTGAGCTACAAACCCGTCGTCCAAGCCGCTTGAATGGTCGGCCTAGATGAACGCGGTAAAATAGGCTATATGTACCTTCTGGGAAGCAGAATTCAACCTCCCCTCTGACTTCGAACCACCAAATTTGTGAGAGATAAGCAACAGTGTGAAATCTGCAAGGAAAGCCACACGTTCATGACTTCTCTTATTTATAAGGGTTTGAAACAGGGTTACATATTCATGTGACCACAAGAGGTGCAAGTAAAATAAGATGTAGTGCAGTAGAGAAAAATTAAGCTAACTAGGTACCTACTACAGTACAGATGTACAGTGGGACACTAGTGCTCAAAAAGCAGAACTCAATATAATATGTCTGGGAAAAGATAATTATGTTTACCATGAAAACGTTGTAGGATACAGTATACAGATATAGGAAACAGAACATTCCATCTTTCAATCAAACTTAAGGTGTGATTTTGAACCCTATGGTTATTACATCTTATTCATGAAGCTACATCACCTAGTTAGTGGGAAGGGGCAAGTGAACACGTCATTTACCTCTATAAACTCTCACCAGTTGAGACATAGGCTTATAAATACCAGATTTAACTCACAGCGCAATTATTATGCAGATATTCTCTCATACACCAAGATTGGTTGAAGCAAACGTGATGTGTATGTGCTTGTGTACATGGTCTATTGGGTATAGGTTAGCCGTAAGCTATCTATATTTAAATGGCTATACATAAGATGAATGGACATGCCTTAAAACAAAATTGCTATTTCTTGGACACATTTCCAACAACGCAGCATAATCACATACAAAAATTCACCTCAACACATGCATACACAAAATTCCCAAATGAGGTTTTGATTAGTAGTAGATGAAAGCACCTTGATTCATCATTGGGAATGAAGTTCCAATATCGTCTATCATCAATACCCGTTATTGAAAGCGCCATGGACGAGATTGACATGCAGACACCTCGACCACCCTTGTCCAGCCAGAACTCCTACACAACGAGCCATAAAAATTTCATGCCTGAGCAGTTGCATGATTGCAACACAACCATAGATACAAGTAAACCGAACTTCAAGAGTCAGGCTCCAAAGTTCATACACAAATAAACAGCCTTTGTCCAAACCAAACTCATACCCAGGCCATTTTAGTCATGCCCAGGCGCGACTGGACAATAAAAAAATTTGTTCTTACAAACCAATTCAAGAAATTTGATCCAATTTAATAAATAAAAAAGAATACAATTCACTTAGCTAATAGGTAAGCAAAAAATGATCCTGCAATTCTAGATGAAGGCGCATAGTACCTTTTTGCCGCCATCGAAGCGATTCCGGCGGCAGAGCCGCGCGTACACCTCCTTCTTGGGCAGTGACTCCGCCTCAAGCGCGGCGGCGGCGGCGGCCTGCCGCTCTCCTCCATCGCCGGCGGCTGCAACGGCGAGGAGGCGAGCGTAGTTCCTCGGCAGCTTGGACTCCCAGACGCCGTCCCCGGACGCGGCCCCTCGGAACGTGCGGCTGAGCCGCGCCATCCGGCAGATCTCCGGTGGGTCGAGCCTGAGCAGCACCTCCGCGACGCAGCTCTCCGGCAAATCCCCCAGCACCGTCCCCTCACCTCCCCGCCCCCCTCTCGCCGACGAGGCCACGGCGCCCATGAGCCGAGCGACAGCAACCGAAGGGGTGGCTCAGCTCAGCAGTAGAGGGTGAGCGACTTGGAGAGCAGCAGCAGGGAACCCGGCGACTTGGAGAAGGGCGGCGGCGGGTTACTACACCTCAGCGCCAGAGAACCCATCGCGGTGGCGCCGCCTCGGTGGCCGTGCCGTCGGAAGAGGGGAGACCTCTCGGCGTCGTCGTCGTCGCGGTTCCTGCAGTTGCAGCTGACGGAATCGAAGCGAACCGGTAAAAGGCTGCACTTTTCGATTCTCCTCGACGGTTCTTGATCAAACAAAGCCTCTTGGATTCTTTTCTCTTGTGCCTCCTGATTTCTGACGCGACGGACAAGAGAAGAGAAGAGAAGAGGAGGGACGCGAAGCGAGGCTGCGAGGGAGAAGAGGTGTGCGTGCCTGTGCGTGTACCTTTGCGTGCGCTGGTGACTTGGGTTCGTGCTCACTGGGTTAGGCTGGTATTGGGGGAGGGGCAGCCAGGGCATTGGAAGCCGTGGAAGAAGACGAGTAGTGGAAGCGTGGGAGGCGGAAGTGAGGCATCCGACCATAAACGCAAAAAAAAATATAACATCAAATATTTCGATATATATATATATATATATATATATATATATATATATATATATATATATATACACGAAGAATTAAATGAAGTCTACTTATAAAACTTTTTGCATGAATGGGCTGTAAATCGCGAGACGAATCTAATGAACCTACTTAAGCCATGATTTGCAACAGAGATGCTACAGTAACTATTCGCTAATTATTAATTAATCATGGATTAATTAGCATCATTAGATTCATCTCGCGATTTACAACTCATCTGTGTAAAAAAATTTTATAAATAGACTTCATTTAATACTTCAAATTAGTAAGATTTCTTTGAAATTTTTTTTCAACGGAACTAAACTCAGGCAGCTACAAGCGGCGACGGAGACGATGGGATTCTCTGCGTGTGGCGCGTGCAAGCTGCGGTGGAAAGCGGGGCTCCGCCGTAGGTGAAAGCACAGCTTTTCCTCTGTTTTTTCGAAGCGAGGCGTGGCGTGGTGATTGCGCGTCGTCGCTCTCGCCGGGCATCGTGTGCTGTCTGCTGCGCCATGGAAAGTGGTTTTTATCGATGATTCTGTTAGCTCTTTATTTGATCTCATCAAGTAGCTATCAAGACCATGGTAACAGCCATGGTTAAAAATATAAATTAGGTTTATTGCTATGCTATGAATGAGTTTTATGGCTGCCATTAGAAAGAGAAACTGATGTTCTAAATGCCTAGTCTTAACTAGGTTGTAATCTCCCTATATAAAGGGACCTTGAGATCAATGAGAAAATTTGCTCCATTCACTACATTCTTGTCCCTACAATTTTCATTCTCTAATATGTTATCAGCACGCTGCTCTACACTGAGCAAACTGAGAGAAGAAGGAGGAGGAGATTGACGACAACAGCTAGTGTAAGATGCCGAAGCACTCACCGAAAATGCTTCAACTTCGTCGTCTTCTCCGTGAACAGCTCCTGGAGGCTTTGGTTGCTCCAATGCGCCGCTCTCGCCGTCGTGGTCGCCGAGCCCGCCGCGTCGACGACCTCGCGGCTCGCCAGGGCCCCCCGGTGCCGCCTGATCACTGCACCGCCGAGGGGCGCATCCTCGTGAGCTCCCCGCGCCACTGTCTGTCCCATGGATGGACAGCCAGGATGCGGGTGGAGCACGGAGGGTCGCCGACAGTGTCAGCCACTCATGGCGTCGCCTCGCCACGCCGGTCGGTGATGCCGCGACGGTCTTCCTCGCCGGTGTACTCGCCGATCCACACGCCGGTCCGCTCTGCTTCGCCCACGTACTCGCCGGCGACGCCGCAGTACACCCCAACGCCCCTGGAGCCGCCAGGCTTCGAGCTCCCGCGCACCAGGGCCGCGCGCCGGGGCGCCCTCCCGTTCTACGACGAGGGGGAGAGCTCCTACGTCGCCGATGAGGTCGTCTTCGATGAGCCGGAGCTCGCCCCTCCACCCGCACCTCAGGCGCCGGCGGCTGTCGACGAGCTCGGCATCGCCGAGCCGGCCATGGCGCCTCCGCTCCCAATCCTGCCTCCACCCCCTGTCCCTGCATGTCGCAACGCGACGGCGGCAGCGAACCGCCGCCCTGGGCTGCGCAGGTTCATCCCGACCGGGCATGTCCCAGCCGGGGCGACTTCACGCGGCCTTGAGGGGCGCCCACCTCGCTCCGGCGAGGGGGAGGCCTAGGCCGGCAGGACTCTGGGCGACGGCGGTGAACAGGGGCGGTGGCGCAAGATGATGGTGGTGGCGGCTACTGAGGGGAAGTGGAGGGGCGGTTAGGGTTAAACCCTAACCCGCCACCACTCATACCGGCCTGGCAGCCCACTGCCACGCCCCCTCCCCACGGGCCGGACTGGGCCTCGCTCATAGCCCCTTCCCCGCGCTCCGCCTTGGGCCGTGGTGGGCAGCGCGGCGGCCCAGCAAGCCAACCGGCACTCCCACCGGCCCACGGCCGGAACAACCTTTATTTACATTTCTGCAGGGATTTAAATTCAAGTATTTGTACTTCGAACAATTTAAATTCTGCAAATAGCCCTCAGGTTTTAACAAGATCTATAATGTACTATATTTACCTCATGTAAATTTTCATTTTAATACCTCATGTTTAAAATGAATCATGATGCACAATATTTACCTCATGTAAATAATATTTTGAGACCATCAGTCATCAGAATATTGCATCATAATATATAGATGAGTTTGCCACAGTAAATTCATATTTCAGATTCTATTCTAGTAACTTCTAGCACATTGTGCAAAATGTTTGCCTACGGCAATTCCCAATCAAATGTACTCTTATGTTGAGTATATTGTTCAAAGTGTTGTCCTCATGACATCCCAATAATAATGTATTCCATATTATTTTTCTATGCAATTTACTTTACATGCAATTCATTTATGCATTTTTCTTTTTAATTAAGTCCATTAGCTTATATCGTAAGCCCAAGTGCTTAATTTATTTTATGCAAATACTTTATGTGATTACCTTATTATTTATGGATAATATTCTAAACTTAAAATATTGGCCATACATGAGATCGTACCTCAGTACTACTATAGGATCTACACTGTGTTGCACGTGTTGACTATCCTCAACGTGCATACCCAATATTGAGTTTTAGCAAATGACCTTCACCCTCATGGTGATAATTTTCTTCATTTTTCAAATTGGTCAATCACAAGGTGTACCACAGTATACCATGGGATTTCATCCTCAGTGTGCATATCCAATTTGAATTAAATAGTAAAATGGTCTACACCTTCGGGTGATTATCATAATCCATCCTTCGGATTGGTCTTGGTAATATTTACTATTCATGGTGATTTTCAATCACTTATCCAATATGAGGTAAACACTATATGTGATTCAAGACTCATCTTGACTTCACAAAATTTTGCATATGCCAAATCAAAACACATCTTGAATATGAAGTTATTTAAGTAACCATTTACTTAAATAAATAGCATATATAGCGCATAATTTGGGGGGCTATTCTGTCGCATACAGAGCCTATGTTTTGGCAAAGATTTCACATCATCTATTCCCACAGGAATAGATCCCAAAACACCTTGAATCCCTAAAAATTTTGCCATTATGCTATACAATTTACTCTTCGAGTAAATTTATACATAATAAACTCACGTAGAACATGGCTAATATATCCAGCTTAGGATATATCCAACCTCGCATTGGAATGCGATGGAATTAATTTTTCCTAACATGAGCATTAAGATATCAACGATATCATTAGGGGCATATGTCATAACAACAGTTATTCCTCAACCCCCAACCAAATGCTCAATCCATTCTGGATATTGTCATACTTGCATTTATTTGCATTTTTATGCAACTCCAACACTTGGATTTTTTACAAATCCGTGTATTCAAAGGAGTGAGATCCATCTACCCTTTGCATGTCCCTCATTGGTATTTCAACAAAGGATGTAATTTTGCCCAAATCATAAATGATTGTTTACTCATTCATTTATCAAGGATCTTAGATCAATGGCAATTTACAACTTATGGATCCTCATGAATGCAAACATTTTTTTTCACTTAGCAAAATGAATGTGTGTGACAAATCTCACATTTTTCAAACAAAAATGTGATTGTACAATCCATGTACACAGAAATGCCAAATCCAACATTTGGCTAAACTATACCTCTAACTCATTGGAGGCAAGCAAGTTCTTTGGATCAATTTAAAGTTGACTTTCACAAGCGAACGCTTACAAAAGTCCTCATATTTCCATTGAAAATATTAATAGCCTAATGTCATACTACTGCATGTAGTATGATGTCCATAATATGTACCTCATACATGTTGCATACAAAATAATTTTCTCTTGATCCATTCAAGATTTGACACATTTGCCATGATCATTGTACAAATGACGAGAAAATTATTATCAATTCTATTGGTCCTAACATCAATGTGAGCCACCAAATTTCTTGAAGAAATTCAAGAACATACATGCGACTCCATTTGCCATCTTATGGACCATAAAGATACTATGTAATGCACATTTATGCATCTACAATGTTGTCCTAAAAGTGCGCCTTACTCATAAGGTACCACAAATCTACCAAATTCATTGCTCAAATTCATCAATTTGGAGCAAACGATCCTGGATGCGGGGTCTAATCCATTTACATGGAACTGTTTGGTTTAGGGACTACATCATTAAGTATCTCATGTTCATACACATAATGGCCAAACTGAATCTCTCATCAATAGAATCAAGTTTGTTGTTTTATGACCCAAAGTAGAATTGCAATTTGCCAACATCAAGTTGGTGACATGCGGATTTACACAACGCATCATAAATCCAAACCCATCAAACTGCATCATACGGCCCCCCCATTGCAGTTAGTACGTGGAGCCAAATATTTCCCATCTGCGAATTGGTAACGTTTTGCACGTACCAATATCACCACCGCAACATACATCCAAGGGCATTTTTGAGATCGACATGAGGTATCATTATCCGTCATTCAATAATATCTCAGATCGCAAATAGGGGATTCATTCATTGCCCGTATGTTGAACACAACTTTGAGGAAGATTCCAGGCATTAGGGGGAGATATTTACCACACATATAATGCCATGAATCAAAAAGAGAATGTCACTATTGATATTCGATCCTCAAATCCACGTACCAAAGAATATGAACCAACAGTTCAGAATATCTTATATTTGCAACACATTGCAAATACTCTGCCAAATGCATTTACTTGTCATCAAATTGTCACAATATCCGATTCCCATCTAATGTGCCAGAAATAGTGGAGATACCTAACAAAACCACTCAACTCCTGAATCTAAATAAGAGAGGGGAAAGTATGGCCACATAGGGATGCAGCTTCTTACAAGCATTCTCGGATTAGGGGGAGACAATTATCCAAGATAATACATGCATATCAACCTCATGTTGATAGACAACATATGGATATTTACTATCCAAGGCCTATGGATGTTTAACATCCAAAACTCCAGCACAACTTGTGCACAAATATAGGCACTGGGTCATTGGAACGCCCTAACTCTATTATTATGGGAAATAACATGAAGTTCAAAAGGGTCAATATTTCCACATGCTAAAATTGGTTCCATTGAATCAATCATCCAAAAGACTACAAAATGTCGACATACTCCTCAATATTGCCACACACCTTATCTGGATCCAGACCACAAGTCCTAGGCAGAGTGTTCCAACACTCATCATATTGGGTCAATCAAAGGTGGCAATTAAGGAGAATTGCTTTCACTCAAAGTGAGAAATCTTTACTTTGTTAATGGTTTCCCCTCACAATGCTTTCTCAACGGAAGCACTATGGATTCACAAATCCATAAGGTGGTGAAATAGTGAGAGCTTGTAGCACATGGTTTCACGCAGAGACCTAGGATAACATACCCATTGGTATGTGTGGAAATTATGTTCCTATATCAATAATTGGCATATCAAACTTGATTTGGATAGATTTGGATTGTAAGTCCCAATGGACTTTGTATTCTAAATCGAAACATAAATCGCAACATCATTGTGTATAAATCAAGTCACTCATGACTTGAGATAGTCAAGTTGCTTGTGGTACAACTGACTAGGTGAGTTCCTTCCACAGAATGATGTCTCCCATATTGAGGCTTTCACCTAAGTGACCAAAGTAAAATCCCATTGGATTTTATACATCTCCTATGGCACATATCAAAATAGGTAGTCATCATATAAGACGGATTTGAGATGAAATATTTGGGAAAAACCAAATTATGCTTGAGTCCATAACTTAAGCACACATCAGTCTTCCAATATTCCATTGATATTGAATACCAATATCCAAATATTGGACAATCATACTACCAACAATATGGTCATTCAATCCCTAAATATGGATCACTATCCATGAAGACCCTTGGGATTGCAACCTTAGTGCCATCAAAGTGCTCATGTATCTTGCATATCGCAACAGGCCTGATATTGCATTTGCAGATACTTACTATAGCTCAAAATAGTGCTACTTATACACCACAGAAAGGTGGGAGTCAAAGTAAATATCCACAGATATCTATAGGCACAAAGAATCTTGATTTATTATTATCTAAATTAAGATATGATCATGTGGGGTATCAAGATATTGGCTATTTAATCCCCTATATTGCCATATCACATACTGATGTTATGGTGGTAAAGTTCTCATAGGAGTCATCAAACTTGGCTCTAATGGCTACTTCCACTCCTCATTCTAAAGTATTACATGAACATGTATAACTTCATCGAATGGTCACATCTGATTCCATCGAATCCCTAGCCATTACATTTAAGATAATGCAACTTGTGTTGCTTGGATGTCAATAGGTTACATAAGAGCAATATCACTATATTGCCTTCTAGAAATGTTTATTCCCACAAAAGTGAGGAGATAAACACCTTGCGAACTAAATCAAGTGATAACTCCATGAGATTTATTCACAAAGCTCCTACCAATTTCCACATATCACAATATGTTGTTGAGATTGGTATGCGATGACTTTGAGATTTGCAAGGTTCAGGGGGAGACTACTCTTGAAACTATAACCTGTGTTACCCACAACCGTGTCGGATTCCAAGTGTTATTTGACCGTGTCCCCAAAAATTCTAACGAATCGGACACCCGCACCCGAGTCAGATACTGACACTCGCACCCGTGTCCATGTAACACTGACTATAACCTGTTCAAAACATTATATTGCACTCTTTTCCTCTATGAGTTTTTCCTCACATAGGTTTCTCATAGAAGGTTTTTAATGAGGCAATATCAAAACAAGTTCATATATCATATCTCTTGTTTTCCCCACAGGGGTTTTTGTTTGGGATATTAAAGACATAGCCTATGTCATATCTCCTGTTTCCCACCACAGGGGTTTTTGAGGAGGTACCAAAGACATATAATTACAATTATGATCCTCAGATCATATTTATTGTTCTCTAAACTTTGTCATGGGTTTTCCTTCCAAGGTTTTTCCTATATGAGTTTACAATGAGACAATAATCAACATATGCCATACCAATTTTATCCTTATTTTTCCCACTGTGTTTTAAGGAGTTTTTAATGGCATATCTACACATATTTCTTCCTTTTTCCCTACAGGGTTTTTGGAGGATTCAAGATAAAACATTGATCTTAAAGGTGGACTCGATCAAAAGGGGGAGTGTTACAAAAACTCTTTATTTGATCTCATCAAAGCAGCTATCAAGACCATGGTAACGGCCATGGTTAAGGATATAAATTAGGTTTATTGCTATGCTATGAATGAGTTTTATGGCTGCCATTAGAAAGAGAAACTGATGTTCTAAATGCCTAGTCTTAACTAGGTTGTAATCTCCCTATATAAAGGGACCTTGATATCAATGAGAAAATTTGCTCCATTCCCTACATTCTTGTCCCTATAATTTTCATTCTCTAATAGATTCCACAGCTCAACTAGGCTTTGCTGCCTGCAAGCCACTCCTTGACGTCTTGTCCTTTTTTCTGGTACCAAAATGACATCAACTCTGACGCCATTCCTTCCTTCTCTAAAAAAAAAGAAAGAAAAAGAAAACTGTGGTGGCTATGATCTGGCGATTTCTCAGCGTTTTGACACGATGAGGCGCCAAACACCAGTCACGCCTGGCGGCTTCTTTCGTTCGTGCCTTATGGGTAGAGGTTGCGGGAAGAGTTCTAGAGATTTGAGGGATGGAGCAAAGTTCTCACTTTAATGTTCTAGAAATCTGTTGCTCAGTGTAGCACAAGGATTTCATTGCTGAAAGCAAGGGTCATTGCGGCCTCTGCTCTTAGAATAACTACTATTCAGAAAGAGGTCATGGGAGAAAGAACAGAAATTCAGAAAGCGACGTCGCCGAAAGTATACGCGACAAATCAATCCTAAGATATCTTTTTTGGGGGGAAATAAACCTTAACGTGTCTATCTACTACTAGAACGATAATGGTAGTTATTCTTATCTGTACCAACAGAGTACTCAATAGTAGTTTAAGTATTCAATAATTTAACTTGGGATTTCGATGATCTCCCGGAGGCGCCAATCGCTGCTCATAGTCTTCCAAGAAAAATTCAGAGAGTTCGAGAAGCGTCTCTCGAGCTGTCGACCTTGTAGGGCAACCACGCGTACGCTCCAATCAACGGATGCAATGGAACATACAGATCGAGGGAGGCTGGAGTTTTGTTTTTTTTTTGAAGAAACAGGGAGGCTGGAGCTGAAGAACGACTGAAGTCACGAGGCATGGTGTTTGCCAAGTGCAGTCTCACATTGATCTGCCCATAGCTAGTGTTGTTGACTGGTTTGATCCTGGGTTATGTGTAAACCTAACCATGCACGAATCCAAGTGGATGACGAGTAGCTTGCAAACAATGCAAGCTTAAGGTTCGGCATAGATTCCTGATCGTGGATAAGATCTAGTAGTGCCATGCCATGGAGACCACAGCACCTGCTCCTAACAACCGCCACCAAGCCTACCATTGACTATACTTGAAGCCTGCATCAGCCATCAGATAAACATCTGATCCTAACATTCCGTGAGAAGGGCGAGCGGGGGCTGAAAATGCAAAAATCTCGATCCCTCAACTAATATTACATTAATAATTACTATATTATCCTTGCAAATGGATTGTCAGATCTACTCTATATTGTGGGCTATAAAAGAGCTCTCGTATAAACTATAGCGAGTGGCGACCTGCATGATTGAGCAATTGTTTATCCCAAATACCGATGATTTTTTCTCCTTTTTCCTGAACCGTATGCCTCAGCTTGATCCATCAGTCCATCTTTGCCGGACAGACCGTTCACCGAAGCAAAACATATACTCGACAGACACAGTACAAATAGTTGCTGGCTTGCTGCTACAGTACTTTGTAGTTCTGGCATTTCCTGATCTGAACGAACTTGGCTGCACCAGTAATGAAAGTTATCTGTTCCTACATGCTGGAGGGCAATGGCAACTGATGGAGTCATCAACAGATATTTGGTGGTTGATGCGTCCAGTCCAGTTCCAGTTGTATGCAAATGGACGAAAAAGGTGTTCATGTAATCATGTTAGCTTCAGATTGTACATGGCATGCCGTCCTTCTCTACTTTCGGTGGATTGAACAGCTCAGGGCTTCCAGTGCAAAAGAACAAAAGGGTAGTTCCAGGCGGAGGTTACAGAAAAAACGAACTTTAGTTGAGCGTCGGTAAAGCCAAGTCTTACATGTTGTTGACAGGTGAAAATTCTAGAAATTTGAACAACGAAGGGAAAGTATCCTTTGCCCAAAAAAAGGAGTAACTATAAATGAATGGCTCTGAAAAATATCGCAGTGTCAAAAGTTTATGTTTTGACAAACACAGATGAAAATTGTAGAAATTTTGAAGAAAAATGAAGGGTAACTGAAAGGTTCCAGTCCCTACAAGGAAACATGAAACTCTTTCCGAAAAGCTTTTAGGTAATTTTTTAAAAATATTTTTCCACAAAGGTTTTTTTATATTAACCTGTAAGTTCAAACGTGTAAAAATGTGTTTATCAAAGAAAAGAAAAGATAAATGAGTGACTTCGGAAAGCATCGCAGTGCCAAAAATGGACCAGCCAATCGGATCAAATCATCATCAACTAGCGAGGTGGCCCGCGCTAATAGCGCGGGTAGCTAGTTTTTTATTTAATTCTTAAAAAAACTACATTGACAAAAGAAATGTATTTTATAATTTATTTACCTCCCGTTTGCTCTTGTTGAATACTACCTGCAGCTTTGCATAGCAGTTCATATCAATCATCAAATTTTATCTCACTGACATGTGGGGCTCGCATGAGTTAATGACATGTGGGTAAAGATGGTATATATGTCTAATTTTGGGATCTTTTAATGGTATAGATCCAATTTTTTCAATTTTTATGTTGATTTGTTCTATATTATAGTGGCATATTTTAGTACTTTAATTTGCAAAATCTTAATTTGAGAATTGAATTTAATTTTGGCTTATCTTGAATACGGATGCATACTTTACATATTTGTATTTATATAAAGTTTTTATTAATTATGAAATATATTTATATGTATGTGTTAGTTATGTTTGCCAACAATCTGTAACTTAGATGTTGGAGTTTGATTTGTATCTTGCAATATTTTGATTATTATTTAGCAAAAATATATTAGTGTAGTTGTTAGAGCACTGAAGTAGCATTTAGCGGATCTAGATCTGACTCATCATGGGAGTGAAATAAAAATGATTATGAATTAGATAAAAAAAATATGTTAAAAAATAAGTTGGGGCCTCCTGTTGACTTTGGTAAATAAATGTTATGGAAAACTTATGTATATGTGTGCTATATTAATGTATATATGTTTTAAATTTTTATTTAACTGAACCTATTATTATTTTTCCCGTTTGATTACTGAACAATTTATTAGTTGTTAGCCCATATGACTCCATAAATTGGCCTACTTTAGAGTTTTGTCATCTCGGTGATAGATAGTTCCATATATATCTTTGCCGTTGTTTCTTTCTTTCTTTATCTTCTATTGATTTCTCTGTGTTCCATTTTGTTCCATCGTAAATTTGAACCGATTAGTGTCTATCGCGTCCAGTGCATCTAATGGAGAAGTTCCCTGTTTAGTATTGTGCCTCAGGACTTTTATTTTTTCTGAGCGAATAGGAGCAGCAACATCGTACATTTGTTTGAATCATTTGTTTTGTACCGTAGGCAATCGACTTTGGGATAGATTAGCAGGGCTCTAGGCCTGTAGCTGTGGCTCAAATAACTCCGGCTGTGGCTTCTTTGATGGAGCGGCTTCTCTTATGGATATAAAGCTGTTTTGAAAACCGTTCGGTAGAACTTATTCTCCTTTTTTTTATGAATATATGAAAGATGTCAAATGTCCAACGTGCCACGACTATAATTTAATATTTTTCTCATAATCTATAATATGATTTCGTAATAACATAACTTCATATGAAATAACATAGTAGTGACTAATGATATTATTTATAAACTAAACCAATAAATTCACTTTTGACCTTTTCTTTTGTCCTCATTTTCTCTGCCTTCTTTTTATATTTTTCTTTTCTACTTTCCTTACCCGTTCAACCTTGCTGCTTCTTTTTCCTTTCATCTTCTCTTTCTCTATACTTCTTTAGAGGTATAGATCACATTTTTGTTCCGTGCCTAGTATTTTTTCATTTACTTATAGAAGATTAGATGGGATAATAATGTTAAGAATTATTTATGCTATTTGATTCCTCACACGATTAAGTCCCTGATTTTTCCCATGCAACTATTTAGATTGAGCTAACAAATAGTTACATTTTTTGTAGATTCTGGTGTTTTACCCTTTATCCCAGTGATTATTACTTTTAATTCTGAATTAAGCTATTTACTAATCCTATTTGGCTTTAACTCTTTGTCATGTCCTAATTTTTTAATTTTTAAATTCAAAATTATCTATTTATTAATTGTATTTGATATGGACTCTTGTGTTAGTTTGAACCATTAGATTTTCATAAAATCCAACGGTGCAAATTCTTCTCTTTTTTAGATTAACATAGAAATTTTCAGACCCTCCCCACAACTGTGGTGGCTTCTTTTAACACTCCCTTAATAATATAATAGATTTTTATATTTTTAATTTAGCTATTCGGCTAATATTAATTTTTTGTCGAGTGCTAATGCTAATTTTCTTAATTTTATAATGCCAAATTTTCCTATTTAGTAATTGTATTTAACATGGACTCTTTGGTTAAGCCCTATTTTTTTAATTCCGAATTAAGTTGTTTAGTAATCGTATTCGGCATGGACTCTTTGTCATATTCTAATATTTTTAAATTTTTTAAATCCGAAATTAGCTTTTTATTAATCATATTTGATATGAACTCTTGAGTTAGTTTGAACCGTTAGATCTTCATAAAATCCAACGGTTCAAATCTTTCTCTTTTTTAGATTAACGTGGGAATTTCTAGACCCTCTCGGCGAACGTGGTGGATTCTTTTAACACTCCCTTAATAATATAATAGATTTCCAAAAATGTAAATACCGAAAAGGTCATTTTCATCCACACTCATTTCTGGTTCAGAAGAAAAGGCTAGGCATAGTAAGGTCCCTTTCCCTTGCCTGCACATAAATCGGCTACACCAACAGAATGTTCATCTGTTCGGTTTGTTGCATGTCTACATCCACACTTTACAACACTGAATAACTAATGAGAGAATAATAGAAGTGGAAGAAGGAGCAATATAACAACAGAAAAGAGATGCTGCCAAGAACATGTATCAGCACAAGAATCTAGGCCCAATTGTGTGGATCTGAGTCAGCATTGGATCAGGCACTAATTAGATAATTAGTTTTGCTGGCAACCAGTGCCATTTGTTTAAACAACCAATCACACTGAGAATACTAATCCAAGATCCAAGATATTTTGTTGTGTGTTGCATCCCTGTTTTGCCCCTGCAACAGCTCATAGAACAGAGAGTTTTTTTCTTCCCAGAATCAAATCATGTAGAAGTGGGGAAAATACAGAGACATACACATCATAATGAACTACTACTGCTTTACTTTCTCAAAAGAAAAGGAATCCTCCTTGGTTTCATAGACAGAAAACTGGCAACCGAAGTACTGTACACATACATTTATCAATTTGTGAACTAAGAAGATTTATAGACGCGTCTTCCAAACAAGACCAGGTACAGTTAGCAGCAAGTGTAAACCAACAAACAGTTTTCATAAGCAAAGGATCCCAACTAGTCTCATCTCACATAATCACATTGCATGGGCCCAACGTGTGCAACTGCCAACGATGAAGCGCAGTATTTGCCGGGAGCCTCTTAGTTTTTTTTTTGAACCGAGGGAGCCTCTTAGTTCATCCAAATACTTCCTCGTTGCAGACTGGGCATGCCTGAATCAACAAAAAGGTAGGGATCAGGTGATACTCCTACAGTCGTATGATGTCCTATTCTGGGAGCTGCTTTCATATGTGAGATTCAGACAGTAGATTTTTTTTTACAAATATTTGAAGCATATACATTAACATCTGCAGAAGACATCAGCTTCTTGCATGGTATTTCAGAGGCATTATTTCAAAACAGAACTGAACTATACCTTGTTGATCTTAAGCCACCGACTAATGCAGTTTGCATGATAACAATGGCTGCAGGGTAGCCTTATCATCTTCTGCCGGCTTTTATAGGTCGTTTTGCAGATCACGCATCTGTATGGAAGGTACAATGCAGTTATGTATCTGTCAGCAACTTGAACGAATAAAAAAGGATGACAAATCTGGCGAAGTAGAATATGCAGCTACGTACTCTTCACTGTTCTTTTTTCTCGAGAAAAAGGTGCACTTGTGCCTAAATGGCTCCAAGTAAGCTATCAGGTCATCAGATAATCCTCTGGACTGAGTTCCAACTGCTTCGCCTAATGCTTGTAGTTGCTAAAACAGTTACAAATTAAATACAATGAGAGTCCCGTAGCGATGAGGTTATCATGAGATTCACCATAAGTAATATATTTCAGCTAAAGTGTTGATTTTTTTCCTTTTATGAAACAAGTATGGCCACTCGCAAAAAAAAAGAAAAAAAAAAGAAACAAGTATGGCCAAACTCTGAACCTGAAAGATGCAGCTGCTGCTGCCCAGGCGCCCAGCCGCTGTTCTATAATTTGGATGTTAGCACGTCATGGTCCCTTATGTATGCTATATAAATAGAAACGCACTCGTCGAGTGCCGTTTGTTCAAAAAAAAAAGTCCCTTATGTAATTCAAAACAATATGGACCGTTGGGGGTTTTAGCATTCTACAGAAGCATGGAAGTTGTACTCTCTTGATTTGAAAGCTTGTAAACCTAAGTCAACACTGAAGTTGGATTCACTAGACTGATTGTAACAGCACAGGGAGTCATGGGCATTGGACAAGATATATCATGAAACAGGTTTCAGCCCTGCACTCTGAACATTCACTAGTTAGAAAAAGCTTGCAAAAAAGGAGAGAGAGAGAGAGAGAGAGAGAGAGAACACGCATTGCATGCTTTTCATAAAGAGAAAAAGGAGTCCAAAACAACTGAAAAACATACACACCATCACAGTCAGGGATGAAGCCCAACAAATACAGGAACAGGGAACAATCAGAAAAAGAAACTGAAAACCGGAACTAAAACCTGAAGGACTACACCAGAAAAAAGGAAAAAGCAACCCAATTAGACGTCCAGGGAAGAGAGTATCCAGACGTAACACACCAGCACGCCTCAAAACTCCCAAAGCATGGAAGTAGTACTCTCTTGGTTTGAAAGCTTGTGAACCTAAAGTCAACACTGAAGTTAAACTGTTGCATTTGTTATGGTGGATATTCACTCTACATTTATGCTGGACACTATCAACAGTGCTTGGGATCTCCGTACATCAGGAAATTCAGTAAATAAAACATGGTGTCCACCCTAAATATTCTATTCCTGGCACAGAGTGCTTAAAAAACATAGAGTGCTGACAACTTCTTAAGAGAAAAATTCAGCAAATTCACTTCATTTGTTGTTAAGAAACAAATGCACCAAATCTCCAGTAGGTCTTCATAAACCTATTTGTTCTACCTCAAGCCCAAAAGTAGAATTGCTGCTACTATATCCATTTTAGGTAATTGCGGCTACTGTATCCACGTGTCATGAGAAGTTCACATCATCTCTTGCAGCGCATGAAAGAATGACTGACATACCTCGTAAGACATATTATCAGGGTCAACATTGTCTTCCCGTGCCACCTGGATGCACAAACAAGTTATCGTTAATGATAAAATTAGGATAGATAAGTATTTATTGGATACCTACCCACATACACTAAAGTAAAGGCTACTGATTCTGTCGAGAATTAGATTGAATAGGCTGATCAAAAAACAATTTCGGGGTTTTCAGTTCAGACAAATGGGATCCTACTTTCCATATGTAAGACAGACACCGATCCCGATGAACCAAAAAAGTTCAAACAGAAGAGTGCCAAAGCAAGAAACCTGAGCTGCATTCTGCGCAGGCCTGTACTGAACAGCCGGTGACGATGGCTCCAAGGACACGTTACCTGAAAATGAAATGAATGACGAGCATGTGGTCAGTGACTGTGTTAGTTCAGTTGACTACAGCTAAAGGTATCAGCTCAAACGAAGCGAAAGAGTTTGTGAGTGGAGCTGTACCGGCGGATTCTCTGGTGTCGGCAGCGGCATCGCGCGTGTTCTCCTCCTCCTGCAGCTGCCAGGCCAGAGCTTCGTCAGACGTCAGCCATTCCTCGACCTTGTGGGTCTCCGAGGAGACGCGGACCGA